>NW_026639057.1:0-600000 GCF_028554395.1 Pezoporus wallicus | reverse complement strand
TCCTGATGAAAGCATGATTAAAATTGGAGGTGGTGTAGCCTTTACAATGGTTTGGTCAAGAAGTTTGCTTTTCAAAAAGAGGATCCCATTCCTGATTAAAAGAAGTGAGATTAGACATGTCTTTTGGTATGGTTCTGAGGCTTCAGAACAAAAGTCTGAGGTGAAGCCACAGCTTCAGCTTTGCTTATAGCTACAGAGGAAGACAATGACAGTAAGCCATGAGATGAGCAGTGAGACCGAAAGATGTTTCATTCCAAAGGGACACTTGTAACCTTTACTGACTTTCTGTGTATCTCAGTCCACAGCATTTCACCCAATAATATCTGGAGCTAATTTGTAACTTCCATTTGAGCTAGATTTCTGCTTTGCAGAAAGACATTCAATCTGAATTTGAAATGGAAAGCACACCCTCTACAGGCTTCAAAGAGGAATCGTGGTATAATTGGGGAAAAAAGCTAAAACCTCGTGTATTTCCAGGCAGCATTTGGGAATCAAGATTTGCGTGATGATTCTAATAGGATCGTTTTTAGAACTAATTTATTTGCAGCCCAAAGCTTCTGAGCCCATGGGCAGAAGACAGCAACAGCCTGTGACCCAATTATGTGCTTTCGTGTACAGATATTTAAGCAAGGAGAATCTCCTGAATTCTTCATCCAAAAGACCTTTTATTCCAAGCCCTCAACCCCCAAGCCAGGACAACACAGAAGGGTTAGAGAAAAGTCCATTCGCATTTCAAAGAGAATTAATATATATAGATATATAGATGGTGAAATGCACGCGGCACTGAACCATTTTCTAGCCCTGCTTTCCTCTTTGCAGCAGCACATACACTTGCTGCTGATGGCATTTCAGCAAGAGCACACGGTGCAGCACTGGCTTAGGAAAAACAATTTTATTGCTGTTTTAAGTGATCATAATGCGACATTATGGTCACATTTAAAATGATGAGATAGATTCTGTTTCAGTAACATCAGGCACTGAGAGCAAGTGCTACAAAGAGATAATTAACTTTTTCAGGGTAAAGCAGGGGGAGAAGAATTTTAATTACAGGGTAGCAGTATTGTCTAATAATTGAAATAGAGGGTGTTTTTTTTTTGGTCTGCTATCTGAGAGCAGACAAGCCACATAAAGGCATCATATGTCATTTTGGTAAGGCTGTTGCCGTAGGGCAAACTAGTGTTACACACAGATAAGTTACTACCAGGCAAGACAGGAGGTTGATGAGCAGCACTTCAGTTACTCTTCATTAATTGCCCTGGCCTTCCCTTGCCGCAATGAGGTGACGCAGTTCTGATTGCCTACCCCTTGCAGTCTGATCTGGTACCTGGCATTCCCATGGGATAACAGCCTACACAGCTGTGCTGTACGCTGCAACATCTCCTTCCATTTTGCCAGTCCTGCTTAAAAGCCCCAGGTATTACAATGGCTGTACGCTATGGCCACGTGATAGCAGAGGGAGCAGCTTTGGCCATACAGAATCACAGGATGGTTTTGACTGGAAGGGACCATTAAAGGTCACCTAGTCCATCTTTCCATATAATGAAGCCATCATAAGTTAGCAAGGTTTAGTTAAATTAATGCAGTCCCTTTGTATACATTTTCATTTAATTGGAATGATTTAGCTTAAGACATTTAAGACACAGAGTAGTGATGTGATTAGTGATGAACACTCACTACACAACTGTAAGCAGTGCTGTGCTGCCATCAACAGAGCTTTCACCCCGGTAACAACTGCACAAAGCATTGAGTTATTTCTGCAAATCATCCGTAAAGCTGATGATTCTTTGATTCAAATGTCGAATCTGTAGCCAAAGCAACAGACAGACAAGAGCCAGCTACACATCCCTTTCCTATCAGATACAGACACAACTGTCTGCCTGCCTGAGCCCCAGGGCTTGGCCAACATAGGGGAGTAACTGAAGAACAGCTGGATGGAGCTGGAGCTGGGACAATGGAGAGGATGTTTAGAGGAGCGGGGAAGCACTGGAGAGAAAAGGTGGTTGCTGCCTTATTATGCTTCATAAGGGAATTCTGCTTGTACCAGATTGTTAAAGGCTTCATTAATATAAAATCATTTTTGTTTTGTGATTTGAAAGGATCACATTAAAGGTGCTCCAAGAGTGTGATGATTGTGTTCTGACCTGCTGCGTGAATGTGAAATCCACACCATGGGCTCCTGCAGAGCTCTGAATATGCATGTCACTCATAAGCTGTAGCTTTATTAAGAAATATTAATTTAATAGCTGATGATTTCCACTTTCTCCCTTAGATTTATAGTCCTAATTAGGAGAATGAAGAATAATTAAGACTGCTTGAGAAAGAAAATATCATCCAGTTAGTAGCTAGATTAAATGGTAGACGAATTTGTGGAGGATTAAATTTGTTTCTTTATCATTCTTTATCTCACAGGAATTACAACTACCTACTTAATACTGGCTGCTGGAGTTCTCCCAATATTTTTTAATACATTATGCACTGTGATCCAGTCTTTGAGACTAGCCTTACCAAAGTTACACAATTTATCTAGTGAAGGGCTGACCTGAATGTGTTTGCCAGAGCCTCAGTTTATTTTATATTTTAAGCTGGTTTACTTGGATTAAAAAAAATCCAGTATTAGCCAAAATTTAGTTTTGTTAATTAAAAACATTCAAGAGAGCAAATGGTGGATTGCTTTCTCTAAGGGACTAAAGACAAATAATGAGAAGAAGGTATCAAACTGTCACCTAAAGCTGGGAGATGACTGGGAGTGTTTGTTGGTTCAGTCAGATCTCTTCAGAAACACTTGAGAAACTCTTGCTTAAGGGGTATGTTTTCCTGCACACTGGTAATTCCAGTCATGAGATGGATGGCCTTGGCAGAGATCTCCTAGGAATGTTTCAGAAGTGAGTCTGGTAGTGGAGGATTTGACTTCTTACCATGGAATTGGGATGAGGAGGGCTGGTGGGATCCCCACAGCTGCCCTCAGGGCAGCCCTCCTGTGGGTCTCTGGCCCGCTCACCCTGAGCATGGGCAAAGGTTTGCTGGGATGGGAGCTTCGGTCTACACAAAATCCAGACACTTGCCCAAACCAATTACGAAATGACTGGCAGGGTGATGCAGGGCTGATCTCTGCCCACCTATCTTCCAGGCATCAGGCTGCAATCACACTGGCCCCTGCAGATCTCTGCTAGTTTTACTGTATTTCTGGACAGAATAAAGATCTACCCACATAGATTCGGTATCAGGATCATAAAGTGAGGCTGTCTCTCAGAACAGGCACTGTGCTTATCACTGACATATACTGAATTAAAGACACTGCCAGCACTTATGAAGTAATAAATCAAGCTGAGCTATATATCACTCTCACCACCTAGAAATGCTGTTGTGTTTATTAAGAAAGCTAAGCAGATGAAATACTTCTGAACTTACAGCATTACTCTCAGGTTGCTTCAAGACACAGGACACAAAATAGTAGTACAGGAAACTTAAAGTGATCTGAGATTCATTTTTCTAGTACAAGCAACAGGTGAGGCTAGTGTCAGGTCTAAGACAGGGTATGACTTTAAAACAGAAATTGAGACAGAGAATTTCTGGTTACATAAAAAATTAAGCGCTAAATACTGCCTGCCCTGAGGAAGAACATTTCCCAGAGCATCTTCTGCTTGAGGAATTCTGCCAGACAAAGCAGGTGTGTTCAACACAGGCTAAAAGAGCGAATGTGCATGACAGTTCAGTATCAGCTCAGTGAACCTTCTAAGGATTATGGGCCATTAAGCCCCAGCTGGCACAACGTGCCTGGCCTGCATTTGCTGTGACAGCAGCATATAAGTACAAGTGACCTACTAAACACCTTCTTTGACTACATCCTGCTGCGATGCATAGGCTGGTTCATTCTACTAGCAAATTCTGGAGTCCTTCCTTCCCTAATCATGTAAGGGCTAAGAGGATTCAGATGCAAGGATGTACTGAATTACAAATGTTTATGTATGACTAAGGCAATACATGTTCTGTGCCATAGCGTTTGAAGAAAATCCTGAAGACTTGTATCAAATACGGAAAGCTCTGAAGGTGCAGCTTCCCATTAGACATATAACTACTTAGCCCCTTTCCACTGCCAAAAATGGGAGGTCCTCTTTTCTTCTCCATTGTCGCCCAGCAACTACCCTACCAATTGACACTAGTTGCTCATTTTTACTCCCCTAGATTGCCACTGCTTTAGGAAGCTGAATTGTGTAGGAACCCATTTTTCAGCTCAGACTGTGGGAGCCCTCTTGCTCTGTTCCGAAGGTTGCTGACTCTGAGAACTACAGTAGTGATACAAATATCAGCACTTAAACTGATTTACTGCTCATGCTGTTAGCTGAATTGTCCACAGAACATTAGCCTGCAGCTACTGGGATAGCCACCTGTATGGCTTCTAGACAACTTCTGTTAGAAATAACAGGCCAAGTTCTCATTGCAGTTACACTACTGAATATCTGAGATACTCATTCTGAGTCCTAACTACAACATCTGTTAACTCAAAGCACTCAGCTTGTGCAGATCTTTTAATAAGAACTTGGTCCAGCTGCTCTAGCAGAAGAGTGGCCACAGGTACAGCACATGTTTTTATCTTGATTCAGAACACCCATTTCCTCTGAGGCACTCTGCTCTGCAGCAGCAATCTGGGTTTGCTCTCAGACTCTGATGTTATCAGTGCCTAATCCCTGACACACCAGACAGCCTTTGGCTGCAGTCCCCCATGCTGTGGAATTAAAGCCACCAGACTGGGGTTTTGATACACATGTGTCCTAATAATATTTTATTGGCCTACATTTCACTGGGCATAAACCAGCTTTAGGCACTGCTCTCAGATTTGAACTAGTACAGCTGAGCTTGCAAGAACATTGATTTAAGGCTGGATATTTGACAGTATTCTAATACTTCAGTGTTTAAGATCTTACTCTGTCACTCTATACAGCAAGGGTACAAAGTGAAAATGGAGTCTGAGGTGGTTAACATGACAACTGTAAAGTTTTCAGGTTTCCTTTTCCTATATCTACATGATTTCATCATCAGCTGTGTAGACTCCTGACTGCTGTTACTGTACCACAAGCCACAAATGCTGTCCTTAGTCATATGGGTGTACATCTGAAATGCCTTCCTGCTACTGTCAGTGAGCTCCGTCTGGGTTTACACTCCTGAAATCAAGGGCAAAACTTAATTCAGCAAGACCAAACAACTGACCTATCTCAGGGCCCATGGGAGGATGCATCTTGCACACCAATGGTCAGTGCCTCATCTCATTTCTCAGTATCAATCTTTCTACCTCCTGCTAAAAGGACTAAAGAAAGGCTTTTCCAGAATTAATGAGGCATTTAAAAACTCATTAGTGTGATAAAAGATACTAATAGAATGCAAAAGTCACTAATCAGCTCTAAGCCATTTCATCTTGCTTGTCTTTTTTGCAGATGAGACCAGAACTCATCTTATGGAATAATTTTGTCAAACATATGGACTTTTTATCTGTCCTGAGGGTGACAATGTTGCATGGTCTTGGGAGTTCCAGGAAGGGATCTGAAGCGTGAACTTCTTTATCCTGCTTCTACTGAAAGAAAAGGTCCTGACACAGCCCCAACAGGGCTGTGGCTTTCTGAGAAAATCATTCTTTGGAGTGGAAGCACAAGTACATCACATCTTTATGAATCTTGAAAAGGCTGAACGATATGAAAGGTAACATGACAGGCCCAATGCATTTCCACTATGGTTCCAGCAAGGCAAAGTTGTTTCACTAAAAGTGTACATTTACATTGGAAGATGTCCAGGCCGATTGTCAGGAGCACGGACAATTTTTCCCCTTCAGGGTTTAAGCTTTCCTAATGCAGCTTTAACTCCGCCTGCCCCTCATTCACCTCCCCCTCTGTGATTAAGGCCTCTTGATCAGTGAGCAGAAACTGCTCCATACTCCCATCTCCCCAGCATTGTTTTCATTATGGAATTATCTTTTTTCCATGTTGGTTTCCTTTTGTGCCAAATAGGAACCACACATTTAGAGGCTCCAGAATCCTTTGTAAATACTTGAGGATTGGGCTTCTATGCAGCTCGAACTGCTTAACCAGAAGTGAACATTTGGCCACATACACAGCAGAACTGTGCTGCACCAGGCTGGATTTGTGAGATAAAACTGGCAATCAGAAAGGAGTAAAAATAGTAGTTTGCCATAGGGTGACAGATAAATATTTCTGTCGTAGCACAGAGGAGCTTTTGGCAAAAAATCCATGGGTGTAGGGAAAAGTTACGAGAAGAATTCTTCATAGTTTAAACCCCAAATCATTTAATGAACTCTTAAATATCTTATTGCATGTATATACAACTCAGTGTTCAGCTGTAAACTTTAAAGTGTGATTTCTGGTTCTGCACAGCCTGGATGTTCCCCAGACTACAGCAGATACTTGGTTTCTCCTGCCCTATTTCCAACATAATTTCAATAAAGTAGAATATAACTTGAAAAGAGGGAATGGAAATTATTTTTAAAAGATCTCAGGATTCCCGTGAAAACATAAATCCTCTCCAGTGTTTATATCCACTTCTAACTATTAATGGTATACCCCCCCCCCCCCCCCCCCCCCCCAGCCCTCTCCTGGTTAAAACAGATTGAGTTCCCTGGTACCTGCTATTAAATTGGATGCAATCTGGAATATTCAGTGGTAAAATGCTCCAACTTATCCTTCCAGCAAACTTCAGAAATGTACAAATTTCTGTGTCATGGTTTAAGGCATAATTTGATCCTGGCTCTGTTCACTGAATTGTTTTATTTGGAGCTTTTGAATGGGATAAGCTTGGGATGTCATGCTGTCCGGTTAGACTTGAGGAAAACTAAAGAAGTTATGTGAACCCTGTACTTGCTGGTGCCCAGATTTACACATACAGTCAGACTTACATAAAAGAAGAGGGTGAATCCCCATTTTGGCTGGGATTTACTTCCTCATGTGAATATTTACGGTGTTTACTTGTTTACTGTCATCTCACAAGCTAGATTTTGTTTTCCTTGGTGACAAATGCAAGTGGCATGATTTAAACTGCAGCAGGATTCACCTGTCTAAATCAATGGTATCTTGATAATGGCAACAGAATGTGGTAGAAATATTAACAACTAACATTACTAGCAGGGTCCTGAATCATGTATCTTGGTTTACAAATGTTCATCCCTAAATTACAGACTTTTTCTACTCTGCTTGTCAGGTGAGTATATGTGGCAGATTTAAACAAATCTAGGGCTTTAAACTGAACATTATTCCTGTAAGTAAACCCCTTTTTGTCCTTTTGACTAAAACACTCAAAGTCTGAGTTATTTTCAAAATCAGTAACTTGCCTTTCTTTATTTCTTAACACATAAAAGGCTACTAAAAATCACTCTTATTTTGGGGGGATATAGTACAAAGTTTAGAATTCACACAGGAAAAAGAAGGTAAAGATGCGTTTTGATTCCTTGCTATTACTTTCATTGATGTGTCCCAAAAGCCACGTTCCTAAAACAAGACCCCCACTAGGTCTTGTATAAGCTGGGAATATTTCCTCTGGCAGCACAGATTTATCTGAACAATCCTCAGTGAGGTAATTTCTTTTCCATATGTCTTGATTCTTGAGCTGTAAGAAAGGAAAATGGTCCTTGCCTACCGCACACAAGTATTGCACATCAGGAGAATAAATCCATTAAAATTCATAAAGCACCAGGTGTGTTAAAGAGAAGAAGATGATCCTTAGCCTGAGGATTTATAGTTTTAATGGAAGAAAATACTCTTTCATGAGCCTTGCAGTGATTTCACCAGAAACCTTGGATATAATTAAGGCAAATTTGTACATGTGTCTTTATGTAGCAATAAAATGGCAGCTGAGGAGAGAAGCACCATCGGAACAGCATCTTCTGCAGAGCTTCAGACTCACAGCTGCCTTCTGAATTACTTGGCCATAGTCTGGATCCTGGCACACTGCAGATAGAGAGGGGCAAGTTATGCAGCGCAGAGTCCTGCTCAGGGTGAGCTACCTATCTAAATGGGTGTCTTCCACAGACAGCAAGAGATGTATTTGGTTTAAAGATGAATCAGATTGAAGCAAAATCTCACACATTTAAGGCCAAAGCAGCACTAAAGAGTTTAGGTATAAAGCCCACTAAAGAGTTTAGGTATAAAGCCTATTTGAATGTTGAAGCCACTTCTGTCTTTCTGCATTCAGTGGCCTCTCTGTCCAGATTGAATCCAGGAGGAAATCAGTAGGGACAGATTCACATCCACAGATCTTGTCCCCAATCTTTTGGGGTTCCTTTTAGAAAGGAAGCCTTTCAAATACTGCTCTTTAGTGTGGCAACAAATGGTTGACTCGTGGATACAGTTTTTGAAGCATGAAATTCAGTATGCTGATGAGTCTGTTTATTTCCTGATTGCTGTGAGGTTTAGAGCCATTTGAGAATAATGCAGTACAGTGTCACTCATGTCCTAATCAAATCATATACACTGGAGGCTTTATTGATGTTTTTTTTTTTTTTGCATAACATACAAATATACAGGGGAAGCACCATCTGGAAAATAATGCAGAATGATAATGTGATTATTGATTCATGTTGCAGGTGGTTGGGATGACCATGAGGCTCTGCAGTAGTTCTTGGTTTCTTTTATTCAGTCAACTCTTTAGTTTCTGATTAAAACCACTTCTAACAGCAAAATCCTTTACCCCCAAATTCAAGAAATTCAATTTCTAGCAACATCCTCCCTGCCAAAAATTCCAGACATGACAATGTATATATACCATCACAAGAAATAGCAAGGTATTTCATCATTACAAAGTGGCTGCAAATCTGAAATCAGTGAGGGTGAATACATGTGTCACCATGCCAAGATTCACACTTCTGAAATAAACCCCTTGGTTATGTCACATATATAATCTCTCCACTTGTGCATTTAGCATTCTTCATGTGCAGAATACCAGATGTTTCCTGTGTAAACTGTGCACACATGCAATTGATAAATTGAGAGGAAATTAATGAATTGAGAAGATAAGCCAGTCTAGGCTGAAAAAGATGGTCTCCAGCTGTGAATGGAAGTGATTTATCATTGAGCTAAAGGATCAGCTTTTCTAGCTCAAACCAGCAGATACATCATTACATTTAATCCAGACTTCCACACAGATATTTAGGAGTTCTGCAATTGACTTCAGCAGAGCCAGGATTTCACCCGTAGTGTTTGCCTAGGCTGAAAGCCCATTCCCCACAGTTATGTTATTTATTTATTTAGTAAATGTGGTTATTTCTGTAGTGGAGGAATAAAAACCATCAGTCTGTGCACTCGAGGCAGAAAGATTGCACAGCTGCGACTGCTGCTGAGGACAGCAAAAGGAGTCAGCTTTAGTCTCTCTTTTAAAGCTTGGGTAATGAGAGCAGCTTGTTGGTCTGTCATTGTTGACACCTGCCCAGACCACAGAAGACTTTAAGGTTTTGCAGGCTGAAAGCACATCTGGAAACACACATACCTGAAATATTCATGTAAACTGCTATAATTTGCTCAGTTGGTTGCAGAAGGTGATATTATAGGTGATATTTGAAAATGTGTAGGTCAGGACATAGTATTTTACCTGCAATGAGGCTCAGCAGGATAAAGTGTTCCCAAGTCTCACCACTAAATCTGTGGTGTACAGGGTCTAGCCAGAGAGAGGTGAAGAGATGAGATCCTAACTCAGCAGTCAGGTTCCAGTCATACAGACATTTGGCTGTTTTACGCAAACTTCATACTATAGACCTGAATTCAGGTTTTGCCTGCCCAAATTACTTTTCATCTGACTCATCTCCATGAACTAGCTTAATCCAGGTCTCAAAACGCAACGGGGCTGGTGTAAGGAAGGGAATGGGAACCTATGGTGAGGGAGACCTTTTCCAGAGTTTGGATGTAACATTGCACCATATGTCCCACTGTGCCTTTACTTGTCTGAGGCCTTAGAAACAGCTCAGCTTGCCTTAAAGGGTTTCCAAGCACTGCCACTTCATTATTATGAAGATAATAATTAAGATTACAGTTTTCTTATATTCCCTTTTACTCCTCATGCTACTCTGTTGTACTAAGGGATTCCAAGCTCCAATAACTCGCTCAATTTCTTCCTCTTGGTGTAGGAATTATAGTCCTTTATGCAGCAGAAACAGAATAATGTGAATCACATTATGGCACAAACACATACACATTAAGTCCACTGCACGTAAACCATGGCAAAGTCACTGGGGAGATACAGATGCCATGAAGTGGGCATCTTTTCATTGCAGAGGAAGATGATGGTTTTGTGGAACGCTACAAAAGGGAGCACTCTCAGCTGCCGCTCCATGACTAACATCATGTGGCCCATTCTCAGTAAGACACTGATACAACAGAAAATGATGCAGGTTTCAGATGGCCTGGATAAGTGCAGCTTGGAGGAGGAAAAAGAGAGTTTTATAAGCTTTCCAACCCAGTTCCTTCTGAATAGAGGTCCCAGGAACTCAAAGTACTTTGTGTGCTGACACTGTCAGGGTCAGGAATTTGGGTTTTTGGAAGGCAAATTACGCAACATATTTTAATACGTCAAACTCCAATATCGTATGAGATCACCAACTTGAGGTACTACCAACCAAAGGCAAAACTTGGTCTTTCTGCATGAGCAAAACAAATCTGAGGCACATACTATGTTCAGTCATAAAAGTAATCCTACTAGCACTTGAAACGTTGAGACAAAGAGGAATACTCAGGCACGGCTATCAAAATACTGTCAGTGTTCTAATGCTGGTCTAAAAGAACAACCTTGCCTTCTGCCAAACAAAGTAAAATAAACAAGGAAAAGACACAGAGCAGAACAAATAATATGGCAAAAATAAGGAATGAAAGATCATAACGGTAGACTAATTGTGTCCTTTACCTGAGAGTTGCTATGTGCAGCTGTAACAGCACTTTTGCGTATTATTTCCTGAAAAATGTGGATTTCAGCCCTTATATTTATGGGTTTGCCTATTACAACTGTCTGCCCTTATTCAAATTAGCATTACACTTTAATACTCTCTTGATCTTAATAATAGATTTGATGGTGAGGTCCAGAGGCTCCATGTAATTCTGCAGGGGTACAAAAAACCCTGACCCCAATGTTGTGAGTACCTCTGATACATTTGGTGGTCATGCATTTAAATTCTACTAGAAACAGACGTTATAAACATCTGATAACTTGAAAATAGTCTTCTGAAATTCACTTTTTCTCAATTTTAGCAAACTGTGCATCCTTAGGTTCAGAATTTATCCTCAGGCCACAGTTCCTCACACAGGTCTGTACAAAATGCTACCTTCTGAAAGTAGAAACAATGAATGCAGTTACCGGATTAAGTCAAGCAGTGCATCTGCAGAGCTCATGATGGGCTTTCCACCCTCTTCAGTGCTCTCCTTCTGTGCTGCTCCACCAGGATGGATAATGGAGACCATAATTATTCCTACAATCACAGCCACAAATGTTGTCCACAGGTAGTAAGTGACAGTTATGATGCCTAATCGACTGGAAGTCTTGGCATCCAGGGCTGCTAGCCCAGACATTAAGCTGTGGAAAGAAAACAAACACATCATACATAGTATCATTTGCATAACATTAATGCAGCTGAAAACCTAATTTCCTAATTACTGCAGTTTACCTGCTTCTGTTAGGATTGCCCACAAACCAGCTTTTAGAAGCTTGCAGAAACACTTAAGCTGTAGCCTCTGTGTCTAAAGCAATGTTTCCGAATTGCCACGAGATCCTGGTTAGTCAAAGGAACCTTCAAGCTCAGGCTGAACACATGGGGACTGAACCCTACCAACTGTTCCCAGAAGTTGAACAGTTTTACAGAACCTACACATCTGACAGCTCAGTTCAGAGGAGCAATGGCAATAATCAATCATAAAAACTTAGGTATAAAACTCAACATACCATTTTACAGAACCATAGAATAGTTCAGGTTTGAAGGGACCTCTGAAGGATATTTGGTCACCCCCTCACAACTTTCTGTGTGAGGCAGGACCACAATACTGAAACTAAAAACCTAAGGGGCACATAGGACTTTTTTCAACCTAAAATAATAACTTTCTTTCTTTCTAAACCGATACAAAGCACAATATATTTTTGCTTTACCAGAGGTTACATTGGGGAGCAGACTGTGATTCAGCGGGCCTCCAGTCACAATGGAGACAGTGTATGGCATGTAGAGGAAACTCCTTCATGGCAGGTGGGGAGCAGAGAAAACGCTATGGTCACTTCAGCCTTTTCTTTCCTCTTTCGCTCCTTACCCACCACTGCCAGAGGATGACCAGTGTCCATGCTCTTGCTTGCATAGCCCACCACTACCAAGCTATACAACTCTCCACCAAGTGCTTTAGATCCCACTCACCCTCTTTTATAGGCAAATTAGGCCATGCATAGTTTGGTCCCTGAACTTGCTCCAGCTGCTCTGACATAAGCCCTGATGCTGTTTCCAAGTGATCTGAGGATGGGATTTGACTTCCCAGGGGCAGCAGCATTGCTTGGGGCTTGAAATTAGAGATTTAGCTTTGAATAATTCTCTGTAAACTCTTCAAAGTATAGAATCATAGATTCATACATCTCAGTAAAACTGCAAGTAAAATAAGACCACATTTACTGTTTAGCATGCCCACTGTCCAGCTTTCTCATCAGAACAATTTATCATCCCTTCCCTCATAAACAGTCATTTACTAAGCTGCACCTCCTTGAATAAGATCCCTTGACCTCACTTTGCTGAGTGAGGTTGTCTAGAGCCAATGCTAAAGTGCAGCTTAACCTTTATAGTAGATTTAATGAAATCAAATGGGTGGGATTTAGTGCTCAGGTTCCTGCTATGCACTAGATTAATTAAGAAAATGTACTGCTTTTCTGCATGGACAATCTCTCATCTAGCATGGGTTTTGTTAACTGTAGGAGCAAGATGAAATACTGGCTGCATTGTAATATGGATCATTTTGAAAATCAACATCTCTATAACTCTCACATTAATAACCATTGCTTTTCCCTCTCTTTTATCATTGTATTTGGTAAAAATCACACCTTTCTATGTGTCTGTAAAGCACCATGTACAAACACAGCACTGCATGTTAAAAAAACAGTAGCAGCAATAATACTTCCAGAAAAGTAAATATTCTAAACCATTTAAGCTTAATAAAGCAGTTTATCTCAAACTAATTTTATCTCAAACTAATGTGTTTGTTTCCTGTAAAACAATTTCTATGTTGCTATTAGATTTCTAGGACTGAACTCTTCTCACAGGCTGAGGTTTCACAAGCCATTGAGCAAGTTCAACAGCTCATTGATGTCCAAAGGAGATACCTATATTGTACCAGACTGCAGCACTGATCCACCCCATCCTGACCTTCCAGAAAATACAAGGGAAAATAAGAATGAAGCTGATTTTTAACTAGCAGGATAATTCTCATGGTAATCATTTTCAGTGTAATCATGGACATCATTGGTCTACCTTGACTTCAGCAAAGCATTTGACACAGTCTCCCACAGCATCCTCACGGCTAAAATGAGGAAGTGTGGACTGGATGATCAGGTAGTGAGGTGGACTGCGAACTGGCTGAAGGAGAGAAGCCAGAGAGTTGTAGTCTATGGGGCTGAGTCTAGTTGGAGGCCTGTAACTAGTGGAGTGCCTCAAGGGTCAGTACTGGGACCAGTATTATTTAATATATTCATCAATGATTTAGATGAGGGAATTGAGTGTACTATCAGCAAGTTTGCTGATGACACTAAGCTGGGAGGAGTGGCTAATACGCCAGAAGGCTGTGCTGCCATCCAGCGAGACCTGGACAGGCTGGAGAGTTGGGCAGGGAGTAACTTGATGAAATATAACAAGGGAAAGTGTAGAGTCCTGCATCTGGGCAGGAACAACCCCAGGTTCCAGTATAGGTTGGGGAATGACCTGTTAGAGAGCAGTGTAGGGGAGAGGGACCTGGGGGTCCTAGTGGACGACAGGATGACCATGAGCCAACACTGTGCCCTTGTGGCTAAGAAGGCCAATGGCATCCTGGGGTGTATTAGAAGGGCGGTGGTTAGTAGGTCGAGAGAGGTCCTCCTTCCCCTCTACTCTGCCCTGGTGAGACCGCATCTGGAGTATTGTGTCCAGTTCTGGGCCCCTCAGTTCAAGAAGGACAGGGAGCTGCTGGAGAGAGTCCAGCGCAGGGCAACTAAGATGATTAAGGGAGTGGAGCATCTCCCTTATGAGGAAAGACTGAGGGAGCTGGGTCTCTATAGTTTGGAGAAGAGGAGACTGAGGGGTGACCTTATCAGTGTCTATAAATATATAAAGGGGGAGTGTCACGAGGACGGAGCCAGGCTCTACTCAGTGGCAAACAATGATAGGACAAGGGGTAATGGGTACAAACTGGAACACAAGAGGTTCCACTTAAACTTGAGAAGAAACTTCTTCTCAGTGAGGGTGACGGAACACTGGAACAGGCTGCCCAGGGAGGTTGTGGAGTCTCCTTCCCTGGAGACATTCAAAACCCGCCTGGACGCATTCCTGTGTAACATTATCTAGGTGTTCCTGCTCCGGCAGGGGGATTGGACTAGATGATCTTTCGAGGTCCCTTCCAATCTCTAACATACTGTGATACTGTGATACTATGCAGGGAAACAGATACCAGTGGTATCAACGCCTGACCATTGACCAGCAGATCTGTAACTTTAGATAGGACACCATGCAGAGTGGAGAGGGCACTACTGAGGAGACAGGCAGTGTGCTTTTCTTCCTTGTACTGCCCTGAGGCCACTATCAGTATGGTAAAACCACACTGCTTCTGTTGTGCTTGATGCCACTGTGCTGTGCTTGTTCTACAGAGCAATGGACAGGTGAGCCCTGCACATAGCACTTGAACTGTCTTGATTGTTCACCTGAGAAGTATGTCCAGAAGTACTTAGGGACAAAATCCTAATGAAATATGTCCAGTGGTACATGTGCCTTTGGGGATGCTACCTCAGCCTCAAGATGTTGGGACATTTAGGATCTGGGAGGAGGATGTGCGGCTAGAATCTAATCATACCTTGGCTCTTAGGTGACAAATCCTGAGGGGGCTAATAATGAGATTGCTCTGTCTTGGGGATATTCATTAACAAGATCATCATCTGTAATGAGATTATCCTGTCACCAGATAAAGTCATGCTTGGTTCATGCTGTGATGAGAAAGTCCTCAAAAGTAATTAACTATGGAGGCGCAACAGGGGTAACTCATGTGACAGAAGTATGAACAAAGGTTTGGGTTCAGAAAAGCCCTGTATATTTCATGGCTTACAATACTCAGAAGAGACCAGTGGAAGCAATTCTCCAAAAGCTGTGGAGTAACATTGGTCATATAATTTTAAGTAATTGCTAAGAATCATTTTCAGAAAGAAATGCCTTTAATATTTTAACTTGAATAGGACACAGTAATCTCTCATTAACTATTTTTCATTTGACTTTGTATGTTTGATGCCAGAGGGAGCATGACAGGAGACATAAAGATTAAGAGACATATTGATTATCATACTTATTGTATGAAGTATATCACAGTACATCACAGGAGTCCCTCACTGTTGATCTCTAGAGCTCTAACATTCACATAATGTAGCCAAAGCATGCCAAGAAATCATAGAATCAACCAGGTTGGAAAAGACCTTTAAGATCATCAAGTCCAACCTTTACCCCAGCACTGCCAAGACCACCACTAACCCCTGGCACTGAGGGCCTCGTCTACACGGTGTGTGAACACCCAGGGATGGTGACCCCCGCACTTTCCTTATTTCCTAGGGAATAGGGAAGCCAGGAGGAATAAGCTTCCAGATGGTTTAACTTAAGATCACTGTATTATGTTTAGGTTTTCCCTTTAAATCTATTTCTCATCAGATATTCTCAGACACATAAAAACCTCCCCAATAGTTTCCCAAGCTTCATCAAAGATGTTCCCATGCCATCCACTGCTAGACTCTCACGGAACACAATGGAATGGAAACCAGTGCACCTTCAACTCTTGTCAAGCCTCAGAATCTGGTTAGGCTTGAAATAACAGGACAGATATTTGATTCATAGATTAAAAGAATTTCACTTACTGTGTAGCTAAATAGCTTCCACACACAAGATTCATGCATAGTTTCCATGACATGTTCTAATGTCCAAGTGGACAAAACAGGATTAAGACAATGAAAAACAATCTGCGCTTTTCTGAATCATTACAGTGCCTCTCATTCATTTAACCAGTTTGGGGGGAAGAAAATCCACAAAAGTTGTAATTTTATGTTCAAGGACCATTTTAGAAAAAAAAATTATCTCAATTCTAAGGTTTCCTAAATATGGACTATATAAGAACTTTTGGATGAGATATTAAATTTTGTAGTGTAGGATCCAAGTGAAATCTCTGGCTCCCTATGATTTAAGAGGTTTCTTGCACCTTGCTCTGAAATGTCGGGTGCTGGATATAATAACAGACACCGTAATAAACTAAGTAGCCCCATGACCTATATCTCCTGCATTTTTCTTTCTTCTGTCTAGAACAGTCTGCTTCATTTTGTTTATCTTGGATGCAATTGTGTATTCTCAGAGACTATACATGATTTGAAGAATAGCCTCCAAAAATGTAACAACTACTCTATATCTGTGTAATGATCTGTCCCATGGCCCTTATATGCCTGAGGCTTTCAAGCGTCTTCAAAGCTGTGTTTTGATAACCTGAGGATCTGTACACAATGAAAACCCAATGCTCCACAATATCTTTCTAAGGTTCAGCTTTGTATTCTTAACATGTAAAAGATATCTGGCTCTTTTACTGGGACTTAGGTAATTCGAAATCTGCTCTGCTTGCTTTGGTGTGGAATAAGTTGTTTTGATGTAGCTAAGTCTGTCTTGTCTCTTCTCTGAACTATCAAGCCACATTTTTATAGGAGAAAGAAAGTCAGAAAGCCAGTAAACCAAACAGGAGCATTTTGATCTAAAGCTGGATATGGCAAGTAATAAAACAGATTTCTTTATTTACAGCATTTTAGTTGGGCAGATATTTAAGACAGTAATTTCACTACGACATAGATTGTTTCATTGCTGAGTGTTAGTAAATTAAAAATCCTAGCTACTTTATTTTGTCTAGGATGGCCTGATTAAAGTTTGTTTCCTTTTTGGGGACAGTTTCCATGTGGTTTCTGAAAGGTTAGAATAAATTATTTCTTTCTGGAGTCCTTGTTGAGGGAGGAAAGTGAAGAGTAAAGCCAGGATCTAAAGAAACCTAGATTAAGCTTTCAAAGGGAAACTAGAAGGGAAGAGGAAGACTTCAGCAACTCCAGGAATTATTATCATATGTGACTTATTGAAAATGTTAAGTCAGTTACTAGGTTGTTTAAAATACTAGTAAGAGTACAAACCAATGAAACTAGTGAATTTCATGTCTGCTTTGAGAGAAATCTGCATAAATCCCCTCAAACTACTACAGCAATTTTGAAGTAATGAGGAAGGGAATTCTTTCAATAGCTTGCAAATCGAATTAGTCCCATGCAAACAAGTAGCTAAACCCTTATGAGCACCTCTAGGCTTGTTCTGGCTGTCACTGATGAGCATCTCAGTACTTATGAAGTACTTTATTCACAAAGAAAAATAGAACTTTCTATCTTCTCTGCAATGCTCTAGTTTATTTCTGTTGCTCTCTGATAAAAGCGCATATTTTGACCTGTTTCAAGATCAAAACCTATATCCCCAAAAAGGGAAAATACAAGAAGCTGCTGCTAAGACTGCATTCTGCATGTTTACTTTGTCTTCCTCTCCACCAGAAGCCATCTGGATGTTGCTTTGAAATAGATGGATTATGGATAAAGTTAGCAGAAGGGATTAGTGTGATTAGAAAGACATTAATCCTGTCAAGAAGTAATGGTCAAGTATTAACCACCAACAGTTGTTCCTAGAATCATGTTGGTTTTCATTCATTCTGTACCCTCCCTTGCATTCTCATTTTGTAATGGCATGCCATAGAATAGTCCTTTCTAAGCAAGTTCTCACAGTGAGGCTGGGAAGCTCCTCTAACAGAGACATTAGAGATTATTATGTTACAGTTGAGCATCATGAAAGTGAATTGCTGGCTTCACTAATGCTGCTTGATCATGCAGGCAGGCTGTCACCTCTTTGTCAAGGTCAGTGCCTTCAAGTTTCAACGTAGTAATAACATCCATTTCCACAAGCCATTTAATCATCTTAAAATGCTTTACTAATATAACCTACTACCACACAGGAAGGCAGTATCTCCAATTTACAAACAAGGAAACAGAAATGAAGACAGTTTCTTTAAAGACAAACAATCTACAGTGAAGAAGGATATACTGAAGTGATGTCTGTATTCCAGTGGACCATCAGACTTTTCCTCATCCATGCCCATCTACCTGCGCTTTCACAACAGGCTGCTTCACTTCTATGGAGGTAACATTTATGGAGGAACAGTTTGCAACAGATTCTTTACAGTAATGAGAGAAAGAGACAAGAAACTTCCTCTGGCTCTTTCTGTAGTTTGATGCTTGATTGTGCTCCTAGTCCCCAGTGCAGTTAAAATTATTTCAGCAGGATATTCTTTTGCTCTAATATGACACAGTACCTACAGAGCAAAACACTGCCATGGCTGTGATAGAGAATCCTGCTGCTCTCATCACGTGCTGGAGCGACAGTGGTACTGGTGAGAGGACTGTAGCCTGTCCATGTCTCTGCTTCACCCTACGTGGCCTGCCCTTACTTAACAGTGATATGTTGAAGTTTTGTTTTTTCATCTCTAGATGTCATATCTCACTGCACAGGAAAAAATGCCTCCTGCCCATATGTGTGCAGACAGGTAGTTAGCACATCTGTTGACCTGTACCTGTATACATATTACAATCAAGTAGCATCTTGGTTGGAAGCTGGTGCCAATCTAAACTTCCAGTCCCATTCACTCACTTTTAAGTGATACTAGGGCCTCTCATGTGTGTGACACCATTTGTCTAAGTACAGGATAAAATCCTGCAATAATCTATGCTCACACCCTGAACTAAGATGGATCTGGCACTTGTAGAAGGGTGGCCCATTTGTTTAGATCAACATTCTTTACCTGTATGTTTGTGTACAGTCTAGACAGGCAACAAATGGCACCTCATCTCTCTGTGAATTGTATTCAGACTCCAGCAGTTTTATAGTCTGCTGGTGTAGTAACAGGCTTCTGCTGATCTCAACACAATCAAGGAACTGTCATGATCACCTGTAGTCAGTGAAATGATCCTCAATGTCATGTATTACTAAAAGTTTCACAGTATTACAGCCTGATTTTCAAAGGAGATGAGAAGTCAAGAATCCTCCTGAAGATCTAAGCTACTAAGGTTCATCTCCTTTGAAAATCAAGTACTAGCAAACAGAATTTTTCAAGTTTAGATATCTTAATGCAAATGAAATAATGTCTACACTCAGAAAAACCCCAAATCCAAAAAGAGATAGCTGCTTTACAAAAAGGACTGTTGCAGCAGTTTCTCTATGGTTAGATGATGAGTCATAAATAGCAATCGAAATGTGAATTAACTTTTCAGAGCCTCAGTATATAGCTATTTTACTAGCTATTTTACTACATAAAATAGCTGCAAGGTGTCAGGAATGATGGAAAATCTGGCTCTTGATCTTCAAACAATGAGCAGTATGTTAGAAAATCTCGCTGTCTGCAGTACACTGGTTGCAGTGATTGTGTTTAATTTTACAGCTAAACTGCTGGAAGAGAAATTGACACCTACAAAAGAAACCAAATCTACATTCTTAGTACATCATAACATGCAGCTTTCTGATATTGTTTCTTAAACAATGCTTTATAAAATAGTAAGAGTTTTATATTTTACCCAGAATGTTGAGATCTCCTTTCCTTATTATCTAATACTTGCACCTGTTAATGATAAACTGACACAGATAGCAAAAATCCTGCCAGGAATTCACACCACGCATTGCATTTTCTTGGTGTGCAATAGGAAATCTGTTTTTATGGACTAATGTAACAAGGCAGGACTTTGTACAGCACACTGTGAAGATCAATGTCCAACAGCTATTCTGTCACTGCTTCCTCCCAAATAGCTCAATGAGGCTACTGCGATCCATCTATTAATGCCAGATGAAAGCAACCTTTGATCACTGACTGATAAAGGAGATTTGAGACACTGTAGTGTAGCTCAGGCAGAATTCAGGCTGGCTTGTTGACTTTAGCTGTTCTGATGAAAAAAATTAAAGTATTTCCTAAATTCAAAAGTCAGGATGCAAACAGAAAACCAATTATTTGTTAAATATGGATGTGCAGCTTCACATCTGTGGGAAGAGCCACGAATCTCAGTAACACTTGATTTTCTGTTCTGTCAGTTCTTTTAAGTGTTTTCAGATTAAGAAAAGGGCAAAAGAATTTGAAGCACAAATGTGGATTATAAACAAATGTCAGATTTATTCAGCTGTTTATTGTTCATACATGTTTCTGTCCTAAGGAAACAGAGGGAATCCAGACAGCTCCTCAATCTTCACATGTTGCTGCTTTTTCCTTTGTGAGACACTAAGTATTTTAGAGCTCTTAGAGGACACCAGAAAAATTCTGTCAGGTCACAAACATCTCTTACCCCATTTGTAATCACTTCAGTGCTTTCCAAACCCATTCACTTCATGATCATAGATTTCTACTGCACATTGCTACATCCCTGCTGACATTGCCTACATAACTCATACTGAGTCAGGCCAATTTTATCATTATGATATGCATAACTCTGCAACATGTAATTTTTCACTGAAACAGCTTGGGCCTCTAGGTTACACAGACAAAAGAAAAGGCTGGAAAACAGTATGGGATCTGACCATTTGACCCCATATTCCTAAACATAGATAAGAACATGCTACAGATGATAATGCAGTGAAACCTCTGAGAAGACGAAGCATGGAGGAGGGATTCTTAATCAGGTTTCCTAAGAAGGTAGAATGAAATTTTCCTCTACAAGCTCAATCACTCTCAAGGCATCTTTGGAAGACTTCTGGGGTAATATGACATCAGTTCTACAATAAAATAGATAATTTCAATACTGATCATTTCAAGTAGTATAAAGGTGAAAGTGAAATTGCTCTCTGACCAGTTCTTTTTACCCTTGGGTAATCCTCCCCTTTCAGTTTCATCCAAGCAGAGTTTTGTTTTTTTCACTCTGGATGTAAATACAGAGATTCTCTCTAGTCATCCCCATAAACCTCCTATATCTATACTCACTTTCTCCACAACAGATACTGTATATTGTATATCATAGGAAAGGGCTAACGGCTTGTTCTCACTGGGGTGTAGTGTATTTTTATTATGATGTACGTTACAGTGATACACCTGACAGGTAGTTCAGAAATGGGACATTATACACGCTTTATGTTATCATTCAGGTACCCCACAGATTTTCCCATACTAACCCAGCAGAAGGTTTACCCTCCTCTGTTGGGGAAGACCTGCTCTTGAGTGTCAGTATTTTCTTATTGGCAATGTAACACAGGTGAAATAGAGGGAAAAGTTTGGAGTCCAATACTGTGAAGAAAAACCCCTCTGTTTCCATGAGCAATTTAATTCTATGACAAAACACAGCTGCTTTGGTACATTATAAAGCATTGCTGTGAGCAGGCTCCTTAGAGAGCCATAGGCATCATTTTGCAGCTGCTCCTCAACACCTGGCTAGATAATACAGTACATAAATTTGATTGCACTTGATTATGCCCCAGTTTGGCAGCTGCACAAGCATAAAAACAGTGACTGGTATTTACAAAAGAATGACCAGAGGGAATAGTTTAAATCATATACAGCTGGAAAGACCAAGCCAAAACTGACCAGAATGTTATCCATCCTTTCCCACTCAGTCTTCAGGTAAATTTTGTGAATTTGTCAACACAGAAAGTGTCTCTCAGTACCAGGAATAGCAGGACTGCACATACTGCCTTTCACATAAACACACTGTTATTGCCTGAACTAATCTGGGCTGTCCTTTTGGTTTAAATTTAATGATATATAAGAAAAAAGATAGATTTCCTAGCCTTTTAGAGATCTCTATTTTCCTTCTGAATAGGCATTATATTGACCATGTAAGGCACTGATTTATAATCATGGTAGAAGATTTAGATTGCAAATTTCACTACTGGCCTGAGTGTTTGGGACAAATTGCTCATCCCTAACAAACAGTAATCTTAAGTAGTAAAACAGATAAATCATCTCCAGTCTGTGGTCTATTACCAGTTCCGTCTATAGCTGACAGCAAGCAAAACAGTGCACACATAATTTAGTGAAGCTAATGGTCTGTCTCACAGCATGTACTTAACCAAACCCTGAACTCCTAAAGAATATACTGTTGCTCTGAAGTTATTTAGGTTATGTCTGCAGAGACAACTCCAGACAGGAACTCGCTCTGCCTATGCTCTTAGCTGCCAGGGCTGCTCCGGAAGCCATACAGCCAACATTAGCCCGTCGCATACAAGCTTGGGTGCAAAGCCACGCTAATGCGGCTATATGGCTTCTGGCATGGATCTGCCACTAGCCTGCCCAGTTTGGCTGGTGGGCTGAGCTCCCATCTGCTGGTTTGCACTCACATCCTCTTGCACAGTTTATACAATTGTTAACTCTTCAAATGTAACTAATGGGTTGCAACAGGCAAAATTTGGCATGGCACAATAACATTTGTTTCAGCACAGCTGAACAATGACAGAATTCGATTAGGACAGGATGAGCAATATTTGTCATTAGTGGGACATTAAAATGCCAATCTGTTCCCCAAATCCAAGAGCTGTGGGGGAAAAAAAATATGTGGGGAACAGGGTACCATAAGAGAGTAGTTTCTAGTTAAATACGAGGCTGTAACAGCATGAGTAAGAATGACCCACTCAGGAATCTGAGCAGAAGGATAAGGGATTACCGGAACTGATGGCATTATGGACAGGAATCCCCTAAAAGACAGACAGTTCTATATTTAGCATATCGTATTTAATTCAGCAACAAAACCCCGATAGTAACAAATATTTACTACTACCCTAAATAAGCTTTCAAGAAAATATAAAAATGTATTACCATACATTTGTACCAGGCACAACATACTCAGAGGAACACGCTTTATAATGTAAAATAATACAGGTCAGATCAGACATTTAACTTTGACTATAAAGGGAACAATTTAACAGCTTCTGCATGTGGAAAAAGGATCACTATTTCTTAAACATCCAGAAAATGGTCAGTGGTAAATAAACACAAAATATAATAATCATCCTAAGCTTAACCAAAACAAACTGCTTTTTCTAAAGGGAATGTTCACCGTGGAAACAAGCCTGTAGCGAGAGCTAAGCAGTTCAATTCTGCCCTGACATTCCTTTCCCACAAGCAACCTCACTGCTCACTACTAATCATAGTTTTAGAAAACTGGGCCCTGTATGTGTTACCAAATAAAAGCTTACTCATATAAACAATGGGGATGCTGAAATAAAGGTTGCAATTTTCTATTACATTATATACGTATATAACTAGACATGTGATAAAGAGAACGTCAGTAGGTTCAGCTGGTGCAAACCTGTGTGACTCCATCTTTAGCCTGCTTTGCTGAAGAAGGAAGGCTTGTGCAGTGAAACGCCATGTGTGTGAAAGCCCTTACTAATAACTTTTCTTTCTCTCTCAAATTACACAGAAGGGATAGAAGGCTCCAAAAGGGGGAATAAGTTCCTTAAAGTCTGTGAAACTGCGTAGCTGAATACAGGGAAGAAATGATCTATGTGCATCTCACCACTGTGAGGGTGGTGAGGCCCTGGAACAGGTTGCCCAGAGAAAATGTGGCTCCCTGGCAGTGTTCAAGGCCAGGCTGGACAGGGCTTGGAGCAACCTGGTTTCATGCAGACGGCTGAGAGCCAGCTCTCCTCCTCCGTGGGCTCATGGGAACCGCCTTGTTTTGAATTTCCTTTATAGGGTAAATGCCACAGTGTAAGCTTTCTGCCTACAGGAAGAAACCCAGGCCAAAAAGAGGCATTATAAATGCCTCAGCAGTGGTAAATTTCCCAGTTGGAGTTTGCAGCTTCTTCAAAACCTCAGTCACAAAGTACAGAGTCATAACAGATCAGGTCTCAATACCAGCCTCCCCCCAAAAAATCAAGTCAATGCAGTTATGCTTACTGAAAATGAAGTTTCTGACCCACACTAAGTGGACCAGTCCAAACCCTGCTACCTGAGATGAAGATGATGGGTCAGGGAATGGGCACAAGTACAAAGAGGCTCAGAAGGGAGGTGACAGAAGTTATGGCACAGTATGGAATGGCGTGGCTGGCCTGTGCTGGAGCCAGCAACAATGCCTGGCACCGCTGGCACAGACAGGGTTAGGTCAGAGGGTTTACATTACCTTTATCAAATGTGAGAAGGTACTAAGGGAAAAAATGAGTGTTTTTTCCTCTCCTGTTTTTTGTTTCATGTGGAGCACAAAGACATGAGATACGGTTATTTCAAGCATTTAAGAAGCTGAGAACCTAAAGGTATTCTGCCAACTAACTTGTCCTGAAAACACTCCCTGCAGGTGAAGGATATGCGTGTGTGTCTGGGTGAGATTATAATTAGCCACAGTGAAAGACAGTAGGGATCTTATACTTTTGTGAGTAGGTAGCACTATTGGGAAATGCTGGGATGCCTGAGGACCGCTTAGAACTCGTGGTTTCTCAGTCTTCCAGACAGAGCCACCTCCTGGCTACAGGGTGTAATACAGATTGAGCCTCTCCATACGCTGGGAGATGGAATAGAAGGAAAAGAATATGGTTTAACAAACTGGAGCACCTTGGGCCAGCTGATAGCAGATGTCTGTCTGAAGACCTGGACCCATGGAGCACTCAAGGGCAGGATGCACTGAGATTCACCTCTGTCACTGCCATATACGTGTGTGCCTGTTTGAAAATCTTAAGCATGTGTTGAAACCTTTTTGCAAGTAAGAAGGATATGTATTACTTGCATTGCAGCTGTCAAATGAGGATCAAGGCCTCTATCCCAAAGAGAATCAGGGATCTTCAGATCTCCTGCAGTTGATCTTTCAGGCTTGTTGAAGGCATTCCCTTGTCCAGCTGCTGTAAGAGCCTAAGTGTGTAACTATGAATTCAGATTTGGCTCCTGTTCTCTATGAGCTCTCTTAATATTCTCATTCCCAGGCGAAAAAATAGTATTCTATGTTTAAGGATATAATAAACATAAATATGTCTTCTAATTATAAGGTCTAAAATTTGATCTTGTAACACTCTACTACTGAATATTCCTAAGGCAGACACAAACTGTCAGTTTTTCTTTATGTTGCTAATAGAAGTGGCATCCTTTGCTATGTGGGTACCTGTTTTCATCACTAAGAAGAGCAAACTCTATACACGAGACACAGTGAATAGTAATAGCTATAAGCAGTGTTTATAACCTCAGGCAGAGAATGTGGCAATAAATATATTTCAGTTGTCACATGATGCAATGACACTTGTTTATGTAACCAGATAAATGAAATAATATCAACCCCTGTCCTTAACGAAGACCCACGTCACAACAAAAACAAAAGCTCATGCAAGGTTCAAACTGGCAGGCTGTGGTTGGTGCTTGCTTTTCCAAGATCTCTCTCTCTCTCTGGGAAAACAGGTGACAGGAGACAATCAGAAGCAGGTACAGGAGCTCAGGGATACAGCACTTCCAGGTGCTGGGGCAGAGCGGGGTAAAAAAAGGAACTGTACATTGAATAGTTTCCTGTTGTTCAGCTCATTTCTTCTGCATTCCAGGAGCTTTTAAAATAATCAGCATTCAGAGGTACCTGACCATATAATAAGTTTTTCATTCTCAATGGATACAATCTGAAAAGTCCCTGGTTTTAACTCGGTAACTATCAGGTCAGAGGAGGGATAGTACACATTTTAAGCCATTTCTGTTTAAGGCTGGATTTGTACTAGTGACCTACAAGGGTGAGATTTTCTAGTTTATTATCAGTCGCCCAAGCCACACACTTGCCACCTTTTACTTCTGATACAACCCTTCAAGATAAACTCTGGACTTGGAGACAGGATATTTTGCACTGGGCGCCTCTTTTAACCTTTCTTTCTCACTTTCCCTTTTCTTTATGAGTAATTTTCTTGTTCAAGGAAAAACTTGCATTAACTTCAACTAGGAGAGGAAGATTTAGAGCTCTTCTTATGGCCCTGTACCCCTGGCTTTTGTAAAAAATAATAGAGAGTATTTTAGAAGATAATTTAAATGCTATTGCTCCTGCAGGACAAGATGAGAATATTCCAAATTGACAAAGAAATTTCAGTTAAATGTGCACGCAGATTGGTATCAATACTGAGCACTATTATACTGATTTTGTGACGTGTGGGAAATACTGTGTTTGTTGGAGAAAAAAAAAGGCCTGTATAAGAATATAATTTTATCTGGAGTATTTTTCACTTGCAATCCCCTGAAATTTCATTATGCAATAGCAAGTAATGGGAGATAGATTCATACTGTCTTGCAACTAGAGTTAATCCCCTTGAAAATCTGGACAGTTTCTTCTCTTTCTTCCTCAGAGGGTGGTGTCCATCAGCTCTAACAGTGTAACTGAAGAGATTCCCTCCTAACACACATAGCGCTATCACAAGGCATGTCAATGCAGCTGTCCTACTGTGCTGTTACTCCACTTAATGGCTCAACACAAGAGGATCTAAAGAACTATACATTTTAGGGAAGGGCATGTGACTCCAACCATTTTCTGCCCTCCTTACTATGTCATTTTCTGATGTGAGATTCATGCTTTCTTTGGAAAACTCTCCTTCCACCTCTCAAAAAATCTTCTAACATGTTTGGTCTTGATCTTCTCTAGCTTCATGGGGCAGAACTAAGTATGAGTCTACAGTCATGCATTTAGTTTCAGGTACAAAGCACCATGACTCAGCTTCATTCTGTGAAAAGCCATGAGGAGGTAGATGTAAAGGTAGATGATTTAAAAATAAAATTAGTGCTGGGTTGTGTTAATTTTTAGCAGCTCTCAGAGATCTGGTCTAGAAATGTTTTTTTTCTGAATGTGAAGATAAGGTTTTGGTGTATTAGGTTCCAGAAACTGAGGCTTCAAGGAAAGGCACCAAATATTGCAAGAATTTATTAACAGATCTGGTAATGTAAACTTAAGCTTTGTTACTCTCCTTCTTCTCTCAGCACTAGGCACACAAAAGAGCTTTTGGCCATCAAACTGGTGTTTTGATGGTGACTGTAGTCAGCTGGAAGAATCATAGAATGGTTTGGGTTGGAAAGGACCTTAAGATCATCCAGTTCCAATCCCCCTGCCATGGGTAGGGACACCTCACACTAGACCATGTCACCCATGTCCAACCTGGCCTTGAACACTCCCAAGGATGGGGCAGCCACAGCTTCTCTAGGCAACTTGCCTCACCACCCTCACAGTAAAGACCTTCTTCCTTATATCTAACCTGAAATTCACATGTCAAACCTAGATTAGAGGAAAACATATCCTACGCTCACTTAGGATGTCTCCTATCACCTGCAGAGACTATCCATCAGTGTCAATATCTAGATCATCAATTCTGCTACCAATAAAAGGGCACCATTAAAGGTTCTGCCTTTAGTACACTAAGAAACCACTGGCAATATATGCCAGTTGAAGCCAGGCATATATTATTAGTTCTCTGAAGAATGATTTTGGTTTTTGCAATACTAATCATGCTACAGCATCTCTCTCAATACTTCATAAGCCTATAAATTGTGTTTTTCATCTTATTTGTATAATGTATTATTTCAATTGTTTACATTTAATACAGGTTTTTTTATAAGGTGGGTTATTTATTCCATATATTTAATTTCTAGTTCAGTTTGAAGGAAAAGGCTCACCCATTACAAGTAAGGAAGCAAGTAATACCTGTATGAGGTATTGTGGAAATGAGCCTATCAATTAAAAAACATGTTCATAGCTCCACTGAGAATATAAATGTACATCAGTTAGTAATGCTTCCAGCACACTGACATTCATTCTGTTATAACTCAAATAGTGGTGATGACATGTCTCATTTAGGAAACTTCACTATTGGAACAATCACTGTCCTCACTTACCTTGAGACAACCAGTGGGAGAATCAACATTTTCAGCATCCTCATCAGCAACTCACCAGGAAACTGGAAATAACTGATTTCCTAGAAATACATGGGGAGATGATTATTGTTTTGAGATAAAAACTATTTGTCTTCAAGAGTTTTTCTAGAGCTCTGAATCAGATAACACTGCTAAAATCCACAGCTTTGGTGTAGAAGATGGCAAAGATAGCAGGCTTTAAAAGACCATTTAAAAATTTATTAGATTACATATTGTGTTGTAATTCAACACAGTACATTGTGCGTTCTTTCACAAAGGAAGATGAAAATGAAATGTGCCACCTCATGGGGACAACCATTAATAGGCTGCCCTAAATAATCTCTTCATTCTGCATTTTGTGTGTTTTCCTCGGTGTGTATGAAGCTACTGCTCAGACACAAAAGATTTTCAGACAGTAGCCAGCAGTAGAACATAGAATTGGTTTAGTTCAGTTGCATTTACTAAATGCCATATTTTTTAATTGAGATTTCTATCATCTCTTGCTTGCTCAAGCAATGCTTTCAGCAGTCCACACTGCTCTGTCCAGTCTGTCTGATTACAGCAGAAAGAAATGCGTACCTGCAAAGAGCTTAGCTGAAGTGTGCTGGGGAGAAATCCCTGGGTGACTGTAGTAACACAGTCTGCTAATGATGGGAGAGCTCAAATTTATTAATACAAAATACCATTGGTATCATATAAACATCTGTACCTCTGATGAGGAAAAATGTTCGCGGTGTTTTCTTTAGGTGTACATGTACCAAAGTAATATGAAATCCAACCAATATATTGCACCACCAGTTTTTAGCAAGTCTATATTAGACACTACATGTCTATTACATCTAGCTTAAACACCCACTATTATTATCCACATTTGCAACATTATAATGTGCTGATGCTAGACTAGATGTCTTAATGACCAGAACCACTGCAAATGTATTAAGAATGTGTGAAAAGAACAGTGTAGATTAACAAGCAGATGAAATGACACAAATTTAACAAATATCTATATAGATGCTTTTTATCTTCAAAAGTCCACCCTGAAGTTCCACCAGTTGCTACGTCCTTAGTTACATAAGTGTGGTATTTTCTCTGTAGTGATACACTGCCGTGTCACACTTACCTGTTGGGAAAGCCGCCTCGTCCTCAGGAAGAAGCCAAGAAGACAGCCGATGGTGACTGACAACACCGAGAGAATAAGTAAACCATTTCTTTTACAAACATCCTTGATCCGAGCTAGGATTGCATCAAAAGCCACTGCCATGCTGTCCTCCGTGCTCCTTGGAGAAGAATCAGCATCCCATGGAGAGAGAATCCACTCGCTCCTCTTGTTCGGGTGGACAAGCTCTGTATAGATCAGATCAAAGCACTTCCAGTTCTGCTTAGCTGACCTGCAAGGTCACTCCTCTGCCAATAGCCATCAAGCAAGCAGCTGGCATTATTGTTCCAAATTAATACCAACAATCCTATTATCAACTACATCATTAAGAGCCTGGAAGAAGATTAGGGGGCTCTGGAAAATTAGAACAGAATGCAGTAGTATTTCTGTATGAAGACTGGTTCAAAACAAAGTGACACTCCTGGGAGAGTGTTTGAGTGTATTCCCTCGGGTCTGGACAGCCAAACCTAGAAAGGGAGCAGTGCAAGTCCTGCCTTCCAATGGGTAACAGGAATGTTCCAACAGTCTTTCTACAGGGCAGAGCAGGTAACATTTTGCACTGGACTATCACAACAGGGCAAGCTAGGTGAAACTGAACTTCATTAATTAAAGCAGGCTTGGGGGTTTTGTTTTCACAGCAAAGGCTGCATGAGAACCACAAGAGACAAGCGCTGAACTGAAAATAGCTGTATACCAAAACACACAAGGACACCTTCTGGCATCTGATATTTATTCTCTTGGAAGTGAAATGATTTCACTTTTCTTCCAACAACTATGTTGATTAGAGTAGGGCCAATTTACTTTCAGAGGATTATCAGACTAAGCCACAGGGATTGCTTTCCTTTCCTTCACTGTGTCTGCATTCAATCCCAACGCTGATTTTTATGCTAGTGAGTGTCTTTAAAAATGCATCACCATTTCACCACGCCATGCTTTCTTACCAGAACATTTTGTCATTCCTGAGCTAGTCTATTTGGTGCTTTTGTGGAAAATACTCCACGGAGTACAACAGAATTGTGTGCTTACAATATTCTGGTTTATACTGTAATACAGTGTTTGCGGTTAAATGCTCACAAAAGCTCACCAAAGATTAAACCGTTCTCTCTGGAGGCAGGATCTGGATACTGGATGATCAGTAAGACACAGGGACACACAAGAAGAACAAACGAGTGGCATTTATATAATGAACCAGAGTCCTGTCAAAACAAAGAGGCTCACAGACCATTTTATTAATGTGAAATTTTATTAAGAGAGGACTGAATTAGCGTTGATCCATCCCACACCAGACATGTTCTAATATCCAGATAGTTTTGCTAACGGATCGAATACACCTCACGAATGAAGTAAAAGTTTGAATGTGCTTCATGAAACCACGTCCACCTCCACGCCCGCTGTTCCTGGTGCAGTTGCGACCCTCAGCTGGGCCTTTCCCACCCCGCAGAGGGCCATGCGGGGCCTGTCCGGTCCGACCTCTCCGATCCGCGGGGCCTGCCCCCGGGCCGGCCGGGTTCCGGTGCAGAAGCCCCCGTTACTACAGCCGAGTGTAAGAAAGCGCCGGGAGGCGCCGAGGTGCCGCCTCCGCCCCGCCGCGGGGCGTTGTGAGTTCACCCCGGATGGGGCCGGGCGCTCCGCCGCGCCGGGAGGGGCTCCGCGGAGCTACCGGGAGCCGGCCAGGGTCGCAGCAGCCGCTCCTCCGGCCCCGGGACGGCAGCGAGGGAGGCGGCGCGGACAGCGCCTCACGGGCCTGACCGGATGTCATGGCGGCGCGGCAGCTGGTGCCGCGGAGGGCGGCGGCGTTGCGCTGGCGGCGGGGCTACAGCAGCGCGGGCGCTGCCGAGTACCTGCACCGCAGCATCGTGCCCACCATGCACTACCAAAAGAGCCTGCCCAGGTACGGCGGCCGCTGCTCCGCGCCCCGGGGCGCCGGCCGGGCCCCTTGCCCTCCGGGACCGCCCGTTCCGCGGCCTGCCGAGGCGCCGCTAGGTGGGACCCGGGGTAAGGCCCCCAGGGAGGCGAGAGGCACTGCCAGCCCCGGGCGGCTGCTGAGGGCAGCCGGCGGGACGGGCTCCGGGAGGGCGGTTGGTGGCCGTGTGGGGCCGGCGGACTTGGGCGGGAGTCCGTTGTGAAGAGGAGAGAGAAGACGCGTTCTGGCGTGTGTGCACAGCCGCGCTTGTGCTGCTCGCTTCTCGTTGTATTTTATTTGCCCTTCGTAGGGCACAGCGGAGAGGAATGACTTCATGTTTTAAAGCCTAAATATGACTAGAAGCTCACTACTGAAACGTCCTTTCGGGTTGCAAAGTAACCTCTCTGAGTGCTGTAGGATTATTTTGTAGTAAGAAGAGTGTTTTAATGTTTAGGCTGAGGGGAAGGTTACAAAGATACTGATGAGGGCATTTGCAGTAAGGCAGGAGGAAGGGGAAGGCGAAGATCAAATGCAGGGGGAGCTACCAAACTAAGCCTCATTTCGATATAGCTGCTTCTCCTTGTAGCAGTTTGTGTCACTGTATTCCCTGTAAAGTATCAACGCCCTTCACTTCAGTACCTTTGTTACAGTCCGGTTGGTTTTCTACCTTCTTTTCCAAGAACTTTATGCTGTGATGACCTATGTTCATCTATTCCCTTCTCCCACAAGAAACTTCTGAGTCATTTGGATAGTACAGTGTTTAAGGAAGGGTAGGGAAGAGGGGAGGCAAAGAGAAACAACTGTGTAAGAAACTCAGGCTTCATTAGTTCATGACGCGCGTGTCTCTCTGTTCCCCTTCCTTCAGACTGCCGGTTCCCAAACTAGAAGACACAATTAGGAGATACCTGAATGCCCAGAAACCACTTTTAAATGATGACCAATTCAGGTATGGACAAACAAGATACACATACTGCAGTGACATGTGCTGCTTCAAAACCAGGTATTACAAACGAATGTGGCTTGTGACAGCATTCCGACTCTTTTACCGATTACTGCAGGAAAACTGAAGAACTTGCTCATCAGTTTGAAAAGGGAATTGGAAGAGAGCTGCATGAGCAACTCGTTGCTCAAGACAGTCAGAACAAGCACACTAGTTACATCACAGGTATGTTGGATATAGGAGTCTGTAGATCGTAATGTTTGACAACAGCTCATAATGCTACAAACTTAAGTTCTGTACTGCGTAAGTGTGGAGTAACGTGCTCTGAATACTGTGACTGTATTTGAGCAAATTCTGAGTCTGTGATGGAAGGAAAAATGATAACTTGTATGTATTAGAGTTCTTGATACATGAATACTGGAGGAAAGGTATTTTTTCATGAGTTACTGTATTTAAATTTGAGTTTACAGGTTTTTCATCAGTGTTTCAGTGGTGACACATCTCTTTCTGTTTATGCTAATAGAGGAGTTTAACTTGTAATTCTCTGAAGGAGACTAAAGCAATCATTTTCAAATACTGGCAAGTTATTTAGCAAGAAGGTTGAACTTTGAGGGGGGGAAGGTAAGAGAAAATGACTAACCTTTTGGAGGTAGAAGCGGTCAGTCCTCTGGGCTTAACCCCCTTCCTGAACTACAAAACCGTATTCTTTTAAAGAGTAGAAGCAAAGGAGTGACAGAAAGAGGAAAATAAGAATAAAAAAATAACAAAAAAAGAGGGAGAGCATATAGGGTTTTTTTAATTATTTTTCCGTATTATTATATCCATAGATTTCCAAATACAGATGTCTGCTTAGGGAAGTATTGGATGGATAGCAATAGAGGTGGAGATATTCAAATACCCATGGAAGTACAAGTCTGCATGTTGCCCAGCAAATGCATTTCTAACCTTGCTGTCTGTTGGGACTGCCTGTAAGGGTGTTAGCTGCCTTAAGTTCTGTAGAAAATACCAGATAATTTCATAAAAGCTGCTGTTTGGTTTGTTGTCTTTTACTTTCCATTCACTTTGAACACCATCCAGGGCTCTAACTGATGGCTTTATGTTAGTGCTGACCAGCATGCTGCTTTTTGTCCGTGAACCGTGGGGTATTTGCATTCCTTTTTGTTTAGTTATTACTCATAGTAAAGCCTCATAAAAGACCTGTTCCACTTTGAAACTGTTTTCTGAAAGTAAGTATAGTTGCCTTCGCCCTGGACTTTCAAGTCCAAGGTTGAAGGTTATGTGGTGATGACAGATGTGGTTTTAAAGCTGTAGATGAATGCTAATTACTCCCTTGTGAGGACCTGAAATTAAAATTGTAACTTAGGTACCTAAGTTCTTGTTGCCCTTCTTACACTTCAGCCAGAAGGTTCTACCTGCAACTGATCCACGCTTGGAATAATAGTTTTTAATACATCATCTGCCTTGAGATGAAGTTGGTGTGCACTTGCTTCCTGTGCCTGCATTCAGTGTGCAGTGCCAGAGCTTGTTGAATTTGAGCTTGTTACTGATGATGAAGTACAGCCTACTTTAAAGTTCCCTTCTCCCCCTTTGCCCTCTGGATTTTTGTTTACTCATAGGCAGGTGTAAAGACGTGACTACTTTTTAGAGCTATGACTGATTCTGTTGGTGCTGGTAGGCACAGAACCTTTTGGGTCACAGTCATGCTTCTGAATATGCTGACAGGCTAAAAGTCCTGATGGTATCAATTGTAATTCCACTTTTCAGAGAATGTTCTGGAAGGGCCTGGAAGAATAACTGTGAGGTCCCCTCTAACCTTGTCTTTTTGTCAACTTCAGAGTCTGATGGTTATGCATCAGTGTCAAGAGTTCTGCCCTGTGCTGATCATTTTAGTAGATATAAAGAGGAAGGAAATGCAAGAAAGCAAATGCAGGTGGAGGAATGCTGCCAGGAATGAGGGAAACACTGGATCAGAAGTAGAGGTGGTTCTAAAGAGAAGCATGCCCTCAGTGCCAGAGTAGCAGAAATTAGTAGCTTGAGAGTAAGTAAAGGCATATTCCAGTCCAACTGTTAGATGTTCACCAACATACAGCGCTGGAAGCTGCATTGTATGTCATGGGAGTTGTAGTTTATCATGGAGCCATAGAAAACAAATTGTCCCTTGCCGGTGATGACATTTGCACTCTTGATACATACTACTCCAAATACAGTATCCTTACAATTAGCCAAACAGTACCTTTCTTCATAATTGGAGGTTGGGAGAATCCTTGGGGGAATTACTATGTGTGTCTGTTTGTATGCACTTTAGTAGGTGGGTATTCCTGATCACTGTTGGAGGCAGGATGTTGACTACATGAACCTCTGTTCGACTCAGTAAGCTGCTTTTATGTTCTGACCTATTTCTCAACTCTCCATTTTCAGGTCCCTGGTTTGACATGTACCTAAAAGCACGTGAATCTGTTGTTTTGAATTTTAATCCCTTTCTGTCTTTTAATCCTGATCCAAAATCTGAATATAACGATCAGCTCATACGAGCTACGAACATGACTGTTTCTGCTATACGGTTTATGAAGACCTTCAGGGCTGGTTGTCTGGAACCAGAGGTTTTTCACCTCAATCCGGAAAAAAGTGACACTCGGCTCTTCAAAAGCATCATCCGATTTGTGCCTTCTTCAGTTTCTTGGTTTGGTGCCTACATGGTCAATGCATACCCCCTAGATATGTCTCAGTACTTCAGGCTTTTCAACTCCACGCGGCTGCCTAAGCCCGAGAGAGATGAGCTTTATACAGATGAAAATGCAAAACATTTATTAGTACTGAGGAGTGGAAATTTTTATATATTTGATGTTCTTGATAGAGATGGCAATATGCTGAAACCTTCAGAAATACAAGCACACTTGAAATACATCCTTAGTGACAACAGTCCAGCCCCGGCCTTCCCTCTTGGCTATCTCTCCAGTGAAAACAGAGATACATGGGCATTGCTGAGAAAGAATCTACTGGATAATGGCAATGAAGAAGCTCTTCAAAAAGTAGACTCTGCTCTGTTTTGTTTAAGTTTAGATGATTTTCCTATTAAAGACTTCGTGCACTTGTCCCACACTATGTTGCATGGAGATGGTGCTAACCGCTGGTATGACAAATCTTTCACTCTCATCATAGCTAAGGATGGCACTGCAGCAGTTAATTTTGAGCATTCCTGGGGAGATGGTGTGGCTGTGCTCAGGTTCCAGAATGAGGTTTTTAAAGACAGCACCAAGGCACCAGCCGTTAGCCCCCAGTCCCAGCCTGCTTCAGTAGACTCTTCTAGAGCAGTGCGTAAACTTGACTTTAAGCTGAATGATGCCTTAAAAGCAGGAATTACCAAAGCCAAAGAGAAATTTGATGCCACTGTAGGAACATTATCTCTTAATCTGATTCAGTTCAATGAAGGGGGCAAGGAGATTCTGAAGCAGAAGAAGGTAAGCCCAGATGCTGTTGCTCAGCTCGCCTTCCAGATGGCTTTCCTTAGACAGTACAATCAGACTGTTGCTACATACGAGTCCTGTAGTACTGCAGCTTTCAAACACGGTCGTACAGAAACTATACGTCCTGCCTCTATCCATACGAAGAAGTGTTCAGAAGCTTTTGTCAGGGAAGTATCCAAACACAGCACAGAAGAGCTTCAGAACTTGATAGTGGAGTGCTCAAAGTACCATGGCCGTTTGACAAAAGAAGCTGCTATGGGTAAGTAAGAATATATCAAACACTTTTGCTTTGGCATTAAAATGTCTGTTAAGGTTGCTGTGAACATTTACTGCACAGCTAAATAATTTTGATGGAGGTCTAATATTAATGTAAACTTAACAAAACAATATTGTCCTCTTGATGGAGGAGAATACCTCTGTGCTGCCCACTTCACTGCCAGTGTATTGAGAATTTCTTACACTTTTTTGTCCTTAGAGCAACTGGGCTATTTAAAGATTTGAGAAATACTTAGTGTGTGTTGTGCTCCCCAGGGAAACAAAGAACTTTGGCTTTATGTCTGAGGAGTTACTCTCTTACCCCTGCCGGGAATAAAGGCTTTTATCAACTCCAAATCAAATTGGTTCTTTGGCTGTACTACTCCTGGTATTTTTCTAAATGCTTTCTTTCCAACTCTCCTTCCCAGAAGCGTAACTTGGTGTTTTACTTCAGTAAAATGGACTGTTTAACATTACCCCATAGAGTCTGAAATTCGTATTCTTTTGTTATCACAAGATACACTTCCTTTGTAGATTCATAAATTTTAGGAAAGCCTTTCTCTGTTTTGGATATGTTCAGATAAATAGTTAATCAAAGCATGTAATATATTATTGTCTGTTAACATTGCACTTTTGTTTACCATCACGATTCCAGCTTGAGGCTAGCAGTAAACCAGCAAACCCTTATTCCCTAGGATACATGCCTTGAAAGTGCAGTCTCTCTTGGTTCTGTAAACCCCACATCTGTAGAGCTCCTCTTTTGTGGCTGAAAATGAACGTGATGTCAAAATGAGCAAGTTTATTCCTATAAAAATTAGTCATCTCTCTAACACTTGTTATTTTATTTTAACAGGTCAGGGATTTGACCGACATCTGTTTGTGCTGCGCCATTTAGCTTTATCCAAGGGTATTGCACTGCCTGATTTTTATCAAGACCAAGCCTATGCTCGGATTAATCACAACATCATTTCTACAAGCACACTGGTTAGTCCATCTGTGCAATTAGGAGGCTTTGGCCCAGTGGTGTCTGATGGCTTTGGAGTAGGATATCAGGTACATGATGATTGGATAGGTTGTAATGTTTCCTCTTACCCAGCTAGGAATGGTAAAGAATACCTTCAGTGTATACACAAGTCACTAGAAGATATCTTTAATGTTTTAAAGGGCAAGAAAATTGGCAGTTAGACATAAAAACGTTGGAACACTACAGCTGCAGTACAAAATGCAGCTTGTGTCTAATGGGCAAACTAATCACTGTTCAGCATGGCTGAGGCTGCCCAGCTTAATTGGCTTCATTTATCTTCACTGGACTTGAATACCGTTAGGTTCATAGGAAATTTGTATCTATTTTAAAGAAATCAAATACAGCCCTTGAATGCATGTTTGAGGAAATAGAACCATTCACAATGTCAAAATTAAGTAACACAACTGTTCCAACAGATCCACATGTTCTCAGAACACTTCATTTAAAATAAAAAGCATTGTTACTTGAGTTTCTGAACATGGAACACGTGTGTTCCATGAGTGTTCAAACAGACTATAGTACTGTGATACCACTCTTAAACTGTTTGATTTAATAAGTAAAAAAGCAATAATTTGAAATGTGAAGGAGTGGTTACATTTGCACTCTTGCAGTAAGCTTGCTTACTAATGGTCACACTTACTTTTCTCTTTAAACTTGAATCAGAACTGATTGTGCCTCAACTGCTTGAAGCTTTTCCACTGTAGCAGCTTTTTGAGAAACAAAAAAAATGAAGTGGGAGGCTTTAAGTAACCTGCAATCACCAACTGTGTTGTTAAATTGACTGGAAAAGACTGTATTGTAATAAAGCTATCTGTTAATAACCACAAAGTTCCTTTATTGCCAGATCAAAATTAGACTGTATGGGTAGTCCCTTTATTGATAGCTCATGTTTCTTACAGAGGTTAAAAAGAATGCTGCTGAAAGCATTCTGTAGTGTTGGCTTTCCCCTTCCAAAGTCTCTCCAATGATCTGCTGTTGTTTTGCTATGGAAACCTGTGCTTCTGGGTCTTAAAAAAGAAGAATCACTGAATTTTATCTTTTGGGATTCTCTCTTTCCAAACATCCTCTTACTGTGGAAGAGTAATCTCAACAGAACATTCTCCTGTTTCCTCCTTGTTCTGTCAGCTAGAACTTTTGATGTTATTTATTGTAGTAAGTGCCAGAGTCTTAGTGCCTAGAGCTGCATTTTCAATTCATTTGGGCATTCTTGTTGCAGATATTCTAAAGCCTAAGGCTTGACAGGAGAGCTTGAGCATAGACATCAGTGAAACTTAGTGATGCTGTGAATGTGAGATGAAACAGATGCAGACAAGTTCCTCATGTGCTCTTCACAACAGGGACTCTGCCAGCTACAAAGTGGGTGATAGCAAAGGGGGAAGAGGTCTTCACCAGTCAGGAAGCCAGAGGTACACAAATTATACCCTTTTTTGCGCAAAATTCATTATGGTATAATTTGAACTCCTGTGCCTTTTAAACCCTCTTGACTCTTCTGGGAAGATGACTTTTCTCTGGAGCTGAACAGCACAGTAGCACTTGTTTCTGCAGCACTGTGTAAAACTAACACACCTCATGTCTTTCAGCACAGCCTACTGTGTCCTAAAGAACCAAGTATATTAGCAGAACATAAAAGTCTGAGCACGTTGGTTGGATGTGACAGATCAGGTTCACTCAGAAACCCATCTGCCTTTACTTTCTTCACATACCTCAGCTTCCAGGTTCTCCCAGTGTCTCCCAGTGTTTCTTCTTTGTCCCATTCAGTGTAAGCAATACTGTATCTTGGAAGTATGAACTGCAAGTGCTAGGAAGGGGAGAGGCATGCTTTAACTATTAGAAACCTGAAGGCTCATAAACTTTTCCTACTCAGGGCTTTTTGCAGCCTTTAATGTGCTGTTCATTTAAACAAAGGAGATCATTTGGGAGGATGAAGGAAATAATGTATCAGGAAACAATAATCAGAACAAAAGTCTTCGAATTAAATTCACTAAAGGTGATTTTGGCTTTTTATTGTTGTTGTTGTGTTTGTTGTTTAAACATGAGAGCAGCTGGCAAGATTGTGAGAGTGTTTGCCAAGAAGTCAAAAGTCTGTCTTCAACTAGAAATGAGTGAGGTTTACTTAATAACATAGCTTGATTTTCAGAAGACTAACAGCTATGTGTAAATGCTAATAGCAGTTCTCAGTAAATTTACCTCAGTGTCTTTTCTTGAACTGGCAGAAAGCTACTAAAGATGTATCTTTTCCCTTCAAAAGTCAACACAGTCCCTTTATTAATACTCAGATATTTCTTTATGATAGGAGTTGGGGATTAAAAGGCCTTATTTGCTTATATTAGAGACTCATATATGGGTACTTCAAAAACTGATTTGTCTAAGTAGTTACTGTTGATACTGTAGCTAAGTTCCAGTACACCACAACAATATATATACTCCCCAAAACCATATATATTCCCCATTAGCAAAATGGCATAGTTCAGTCAAGCATATATACTATTTTCAGTTTGCACGGAGGCCATCTTAATGTGCTCTGTGGAAAATATTTTATTAGGGCATGCTGGGGACAGGATGTACAACTTAGGTTTCCATTCCTGAAGTACAGCCATGTGAAAAGTAACTGCAAGGAAATTGCATCTCAAATGGTTAGAGCTCCTTCATCAATAAGCATGTCAGGACTTAGTGGGGTATGAGCTTCAGCATTTTACAAATTTATGGGTAACTTCATAGATCCCAACAGATTCCTTTGTCTTTTCATCATAGTCATTCCAATCCTGTAAGAAACAAGATTTCACAGTATTAGTCACAGAGGACAGAATGCAGTTGTGTCTAAAACAGAGTGAAAATCAAACTGAAACTAAACCTTACTCAAAATTTGGGTCTTAGATTTGTCAAAAGCATTGTGCAGTCACTAAACTAAGTTCTGAAAGCTGAGAGAACCTGAAGCACTGACCTGAAATTAAATGAGCTTCAGTCTCAGTGGTTTTAACAATGACTTTTTTCTTTTTCATATGTAGTCCACAGCCCTTAGTGGACATGACAGCAACCATGGCAGATGAAAGGATTATCTATCATTTACAATACCCCAGTCAGGCGGGTAAGCAGACAAGCAGATCCCTGCCAAGTAGGATACCAAGGAACAGATTTGACCTTGAGATTCCTGCTCACAGCCAAGGAAGATTTGCAATGCTGGAGTCATTATCCTGAGCTTTGAAGGACAGTGTCTTTATATTACTTTTTTAATATCTCTGTGCACAGGAAGAAGTGCAGGCATCTTCCTACAAAAATCAGTTCACCACACTGAATAATCCCAGCCATTTAGGTGTTTCTAATTCCAGGTATTTGCTCTCTGGAACTCCCAAGTGACTTAGAAGTTGCATTTCTACCTGTCATCTGCTCTGCTATCAAATGAGTACTTCTAAAATGACACCTTTAGTAATGCTGGTTCATAGTTGGTTTAGTTTTTCTGCCCAGATACGACCTTTCTATGCCTACATGAAAGAGCAAAACTAGTCTCTTGCATGTGCAGGGTTATGTATTTTGGACTAATGACTTAGGGAAAGAAGGTTGGATAATTAGATTTACTAATGAAACAAAGACAACATACCTTTTCTAGCAAGTTTATGTCATTGAAAGGTGTGCCAGATTCTGCACCTTCAGCAGCAAACCCTGCCTGCAAACAATTGACAGTAAGTTAAGAACAAGTTGTACCAAGAAAATAATACATACGAGCACTGTTCAAAGAAAGTAATTCAGCACAAACTTTTCTTGTATTTCTTTTAAATTAGGTATAAAAAATGGTCAAGCTCTTTCCTGTTTAAGGTTGTGACCCTGCTTGTGAATTGAGAAACAATTTTTCCTGCTAAAAAAGGTATTTTCAGGTATTCCAAATAATGTTAAATCTGAGTTTCTAAGTTTATATAGCAGCGTCCAAGCCACGTACTTTTAGCTTTGTGTTCAGAATCCATATACATTATGTACAAAACAGCTTCGTAAGAAACTTACACTGCAAGAAAACAATAGGAAAAAACTGTGGAAGAGAGTTAATAGTTTTGCCTTAAATACTGTCAGAATCACACACTACAGAAGGAGCAGCTTGTATTGGATTTAGGTACAAAAGTGACTAGCAAGAGTCAGCTGCATGAATTAACAGATAAATACACCAAACAATCATTTCCAAGGGAAGAGTTCTTCACTGTTGTTACTGTTGCTGTTTTTAAAGGGTTGAAGGAAAGGCTAGTATTAGAAGGAAATAGCCTATCAGTGGGGTACAGTGCGAGAATGAGGTGTTCTGGTTTACCTTCTATAGGAACAGCTCTCTCATTTTAGGGTTCAGTTACCAAGCTGTAAATGAAGTTTTATTAGTTTTAAAAGTAAATTTACAAATCTCAGCCACCTCTGTAGCATCCAGGAAGGTTTCTTACATTGCTGTTTCTAACTGAAGAGTTTTATTCAGCAGTGGCTAAAAAGTAAAGGCAGCTTCTTCCTGGTTTTCTGCAAGGGACCTACACTTGCATTTCTAATAAAGAAATCCCCATTAGTGCCCGTCAGACATTTAACTGTGCAAGAATGTGTGAAGCAAGCCACATGATTTTAAAACATTTTGGGATTTGAATGGAAGGTTAAGCACTTGGGAGTTAAATAAACCATGGAGTGCAGCAAGACTAACGGGAGAGCTACCTGCAAGGCACAGTGTGTATATGCCCTTTCTGTAATTGTCAGAAGCCCTTCTCAAGGGAACTGCTAGGGGTGAGAGGAAGATCATGGGACAAAAATGCAGACCTGCAGTACAGAACAAACAATAGCAAAATAAAAGAAGCCCTTCCTTTGCTACCTGGAGATAGGCACCAGCCCTCCAAGGAATGAGAGGCCATGTGACTGGAATTACAGGCTTCTGTACCAGACACTCAGTGGGACTTGCATTTTTTACAGCTCTGGCGTCAGAGCAGAGACTTGTTTAATCTCTGCAGATGGGAGCTGGGACATGTCTGGCAAAGAACCAACAGCTAAAGCATAAACACACACACCAAAGAAGCAAAAATGCCTGTTGACTTTACCACGCATTGAATTGTCACAGTTCTGCTACCAATGAAACTATTGGTTGTGTCATGAAGCAAAGAAGCTTTAGAAGGTTTAAGAGAAATTTTATAAAGAAACCTCCATTTTTAATTAAAGCATTCACTTGAGGGACAAAGACAAGAAGGAGCTGAACTATCCTTAAGTAAAACATTATATATCAGATATGCAGTAGATGTATCTACCTAAGCACACTGAACAAGAATGAGAAGTAACTGGAGGGGGAACACTGCTCTTGCCCATTACTAGAACACACAAGTACCTAGTTTGAATTTGTTGCTGCTGCTGCTAGGTAGGAAAAGAGGTTTTATAGCAGAGAATCAAAGAATACTTTTTCAGACTCAAATGATTTTTTTGAGAAAACAACTGTAAGTAAGACAGGCAAGCACTGAACTGCTCTAAATTGACTTCAGGGTATGGTGCTATTATGTCTATCAAAAAACCAAAAAAAAAGTAGAGTAATGCTGTATTTTTTGGCCATATGCTATGTTTGGTACTGATCAAAAGCCAGATCCAGACTGTGGAGATGATGCCAGGCTGACTTGGATCATGTCAAATATAAAGCAGCTTACAGAATTGTTTGGAACTGCAGAAGTCTGATATATTTACTCATTAGGCATCAGAAAATTCACTGAAATATGCACTCACGGATTCAAGTGTACTCTCCAACAGAGTGCACAGGCCAAACTTTGAGAATATTAAAAGCTTTGTTACATCTGTGAAGTCTTTGTTCAGCAGATAAAACTCACAGCTAGGATGCAAGCTGTAAGCATCTCCTACATTTTGTGATCTTCCCATAGATTTTTCTTGGAAGTGCAAGTTCCAAAGTCTGCCTGCAAAGCTTTCCACAGGAATAAACTAATAACCATTCTGTTTCTCAAAAAGATGGACTTCATTTGTACAGATAGATAGACAAATAGGCAGACATACAGACAGATAAAGACTTCCTGCAGCACACTGCAGTGGTGATTTATTTATACTGAATTTGCTGTAGGATCAGCTTTTTTGGTCTATTTCTTAGCACAGTGTCACATCTGAGGGAAGGGTAAGACAGGTTTATATTTGTCAGTCTATATACACCTAATCCGACTGGAATAATAGGTTAAATATAGTGTGGCATTAACTTGCATCCAGCATGACTATGCATAAGCAAATGAATCACTGAAGACTTGGCTTGGCCCTGAAGAAGTCCTTCAACTCCAAGCTTGAGGTGTGTTTTCCAAGAGTCTTAACTGCCACAGATCCTCAGTCTTTGACCAAGTTTCAAATGGAAAAATGCCAATAGTGATTTCCTATGGCTTTGGTGATCTCAAAGGAAATCTGGAATTTTCTAGAAGCCATATACTGAACACTGTTCACAACCTGAATTCATTTACTCTGTGACCATACCAAGAAGCAAAGTGGCACTGTCCTGAATGGCATTCTAATTGTGCACTCTAGCAATTCCACTTTGGGAAAGACTCTCTTTTGCCATAACCTGAGTAATTAAGACCTTGCAAATTAATTCATCTGAGCAGCACTGAGTCACCCATACGGCAATTTGAACACGCCTCCAAAGTGTGTTTAATTTTACAGTTTACTGGCACAAAGAGTAATAGAGTTGTTGGTGTTAGCTCCTTGTGGGTTGGGTTCTGAAGACAAATGATGACAACGAAAGAACTGTGGAGGGGATGGGAAACTGGGGAGAATGTAGAACATTCCAGGAAGAGCAGTACAATTTCAAATAGTGTGTTTAATACTCTAGAACCTGTAGGAATAAGAACTCACCTGTGGTTGAAAATCAACTGGTTCCAGACCTCGGCATTCAAACTCCACTATTGTTTTGAATTTCTCACTGTCTTCAGCCTGTAATTGAGTCAGAATACTGTTAGTTTTTGTCTAATAGAGAGTGGCAAGCATTAGTCTACAAATGAACTGCTTTAAAGGCAGTATTATCAACTGTGATGTCCCAAGTGACAGCAACCCCCTAGGGCTCATTTAGTAAGTGGCAATTAACTAAAATTTCTTAGTCTGCCACAAGGAAGCCTTCGGAAGGAAACTAACAGGGACACCGTATGATCACCTCTCATTTGAGTGATATAATTTTATGTTTTGCTTATGACAGATATCAAATTATTCTACACTTGAGCCTGTGTGCAGGAATCTACACAAGACAATTTTCTGTCAGGCGAAAACACCACCTTTTTGTGTTCCTGAAAGAGGAATGTGATGACAAAGAAAACCTCAAAATATTATTAATGCTTATTTATCTTGTTATGTAAAAGAGAAAACAAACTTACATTGTAAGGCTTGATTGTCTGACTTAAAATATCTAAAAAAAAAATAATCAGAAGTGTAAAAGTGAGTGGCATTATGTCTTCAGCTTTATTCAGCACAAACCAAGCACCAGCTGCTTCTCGCAGACAAATTTCAGTAGACACAGTAGAAGAAACAGGGTAACCAAGCAGTTCCTGCAGTTGGCCCTCAAAAGGTGCAATTCAGTTTTTCTCACTTCTCCTGAGGAGCTGACATTACACCATTTGTAATGATTTAATGCAAAAAAAAAAAAATTAAAAAAAAAGCATGCTTTTATAAAATGCCATTAGGGACAGGAGTTTTGTTCATGCAGAAACCTGAACGCACCAGGAGGCCGTGCTGTCTCCTTCATGTGCACAATGACAAGTATGTTCGTGTCATGAACTCAAGCACCAGTGTACACAGAAAAAAATCCCTGGTGAGTGCTCTTTACTAACAGCATCAAGCAAAATATGGGGACTAAAAAATAAACCTAGGAGAAAAAGCATAAAATGGATGATGCCTCTTAAATTCCTAAGCACATACCGATGGAGTTCTCCCTGGAGCACAGCTTGCATTTCTGCACCATAGTGGCACTTCCTCTGCCTCCTTTCAGGGGAGCACTGTCCTAAAAACCATGACAACAGAGACATCATTTTTAACCGCACTCTGGCAGAATCCTCTGCAAAGGTAAAGCAACTTTTACAGCAGTGGTCTTTAATTTTTTAACAGTATTGCAATGAGAAAGCTTTATAGACTAGATGTCTATAACTCAGAAAGCTGTGATGATCAAAGAATAGCTCTGTTCTTGACTTAAAATAGTGAATAATGTCTTGTCCAATAAAGGCATGTTCCGGTAATTCCTTGAAATACATTCTTACCATTCAGTAGTATGCAACCAAAAGGGATGATTATTCCCAAGAATATTCCTTCTTTTACCACTGACAAAATTTATCATGCCTTTCCAATTTCCAGATGCTAATTTAGCATGCTTTAACTTGACTTGAATTACCTCAAGTTCCCCCAAAAGTTTCTATCCACATCAGAGAAATATGCTACAGGCACAACCTTATTCTGGTACCAATCCAAAGCTTGTGGTATTTTTACAGAAAGGTGGCTTTTTCAAAGCAGTAACTGCTTTTGTCACCAACAGCTGCCGTCCCAATGGCATATTTCAATTAACAGTCATAGAATAGAATCATAGAATAGTTAGAGTTGGAAAGGACCTTAAGATCATCCAGTTCCAACCCCCCTGCCATGGGCAGGGACACCTCCCACTAAACCATGTCACCCAAGGCTTCGTCCAATTTGGCCTTGAACACCGCCAGGGATGGAGCATTCACAACCTCCCTGGGCAACCCATTCCAGTGCCTCACCACCCAAATACTGTTTTTTAATATGGAACATGACAGCTTAAACCACTGTATTTCATCCAACGTGCAAGTCATGACATGCCTGATGCAGATATCCTTGTATGCAAGAGGGAGCTTGTGTTTCTCATTTTTGTTCTGCTGCAGGTTACAACAGGGGAACGTACCATCAACCGCAGATACTGCCACTTCTCAGAAACTTCACCACAGTTCCCACATTTCAGCTGAAAAATGAATCAGACAATTTAAAGCTGTCATTAATCAGGGATTAAAAGCCTGAAGCAGATGATGTGAGCCCTCCAGATTCACAATCCCTGCTTTTTCCCAGCTGAGAGGAGCCAGAGGCAGCGATCAGTGTCTGTCTATCTCGACAGGCCCATGAGCTGACTCAACCTGACAGGTATGCCCATTGCAGAGGAACTACCCCTTGGTGGAAAACACGTTACAAAGGATGGCCACGAAATGAAAGCCGGGAGTAGCACGTCTTGCCATTCACGTGGGTTACCTGCCAATGGATTACCAATGACGGCACTGAGCAACATCTGAACTTCAGACTTTTCAGTACTCGAGAGTAATGGATAACGTCACGCATGTACTAAATGAGCAACTTGGTCACACTATGCTATCTATACACTTAGTCCATCACATTCGTTGCTCCTGCAGCAGCCTGCTTGCGCTGTGAGGCAACAACCACATCACTCTTTAAGCTGGGTGCTGTGATCCCCCACCACAGGCCTCCACCCCATGGCCCCGCTGGACACTCCCAACACTCCTCACACAGCGGATGGTGCCTCCCCGCTCCCGAAGGCCGGGCACCGCCGCCCCCCGCACCTTGAGGTACCATCGGAAGTCCTCCCCCTCTGCCCGCAGCCGGGTGATGTTCTCCAGCGTGGCGCGCAGCTGCAGCCCGATCCTCTGCAAGGCAAGAGGCAGGGAGAGACCCGGTCAGCCCCGCTCCGCTTGGCTTGGCTCGGCCCGGCCCGGCCGCGGCTCCTACCTACCCCCATGGCCTCGCAGCGAGCCCGGCACCGGGCTCACGGGGCCGCCGCACTGTCCGGTCCTGCCCTGACGGCGCCCCCTCAACCCCGTCCCGCTCTCGCGGGAGCACCTGCGGGTTTCAGAGCTGCTCCTGCGTGTTTGGAGTTGGTTTGGGGTTTCCCCCCCCACCTCCACCCCGTTGCGCTTGTGCCCTCAGCCAAGCTGGCGGCCGGCTCACGGTGCTCTCTGCCGGCTGAAGCCGACGGGAAGCCGAAGCTGCCCTCAGTCAAGATGGCGTCCTCCGGCGCGGCCTGGTGCGGGCCGCACGGCTGGCTTGGGGGGTGAAGGCGGGGCGGTGTCTGTGGGGAAGTGGGGCTGGCATGTGGGGAGGGAGCCGTGTCTGCTGCTGGGGGAAGCAGGGGTGCGGTTTGACAGAGCTGCTGCGGGGAGCACCCCGGGATCTCCTACAGGGCTTTACAAACATTGCCGCTTTAAAGCTGGGTCCTCCAAGCCTCTTAATTCAGCACAATGGGTCTGAATGGATGTGTTTCTAAGCAAGCCAGCCCCGACTATTCCATGTTTCTGTGAAGATGTCCCTGTTCATTGCAGAAGGGTTGGACTAAATGTGCTCTGAAGGTCCCTTCTAACCCAAACTATTCTATGATCCGTTAGTCTAGAACTTCATTGAATAAATTCTTCATTGCTTTTAATGTCCATTTTCATAATTGCAACTTACAAGTGAAGATCCTGGATGATGCCTGGGTGGCCTGTTGCCTATTTCTCTGAAGGTAGATGGGTAATCATAGAACGGGTTGGGTGGAAGAAAATGTAAAGCCCATCTGGTTCCAGGGACACCTTCCACTAGACCAGGTTGGTCCAAGCCCCATCCAGCCAGACCATGAACACTGCCAGGGATGGGGCAGCCACAGCTTCTTTGGGCAACCTAACTTCTCTAGGCAACCTAATCATAGCGGCAGGTTGTTATAAAATTGACACGTCTTTGCTATAACCAGTTATGCAGAGTCAGGGCTTCAGCTGTTTTCCATGTTTGAGCTGGCTAACAGAATATCCTCCTTGGGATAGTAACAAAAGTTTATCTTGACAGCTGGCAGAAGTTTCATTTCACAGAGCCAGGCTTAATTCCATTTTTCTACTGGTGCATAGATAAAGAAGCAAAATACAGCTTTGTCTGATGAGTGAATCAACATATCCTGAATGCACCACGACAAAAGAAATGTTATGAACTCAGTTTCTCACCAGAACTTATAAATTAAAAATACAGACCTCACCATTTTATTAAAACACTGACAGTTCGTAAAAAAAAAAAAAAAAAGAAAAAAATCTAACATAAAAACTTCAGCCAAAAATATGAGCATCCCTCCCTCCCACCCCCCGTACAGACACTGCGATACAAACTTCAGCTTGATTGATTTAAATTGGCTTAATCTTGAAGTGCAGTCCAATAAGACTGAAGACTAGACACTTCAGGTCCTGGACCAGGTAGTAGAACACTCGCAAGCCTTCTGGATCCCTGCAGTGCACAATGAAGAAAATAAAAGTTAGATTGATGTTTCAAGAGAGCAGTTTATAGAACTGATCTATTAAAAAACAAAACCCAAAACTTACAGGGAAATTTTTCAGAGGTCATTTCAGATAGTAACGATTTGTTGCATTCTACATTGATTGATAAATATTGTGTACTCCAAGTTTGCAAGTCTTAACAAAATGATCATTTTTTAATCACAAAAGTAAGCAGCAACATCACTCTGGATTTAAAAACCATGATAACCAATCTTTTCAGCTTAGGTGAAATACAGACGTCTTGGGTCTCCCAGACACCTTGGTATGGACAGGCCAACAACAGTTCACACTCTGAATGCATCTAACAGGGGTTCCTCCAGTGAGGTTAGCTGCTCTGTGAGTGAAAATACAGCCTGGAGTGCCACCACCGAAAAGCATCTGGTACATTACGCTGGGACACAGAGCACTTGTGATCCCAGGAACTGATTTGTACTTTGACCAATACAAAATACAAGTACCTAGTAAATCAGCAAGTTCTGTTATGAACTGTTACAGTACAAGAACAGCAACATAAAAAAGCAGGGTACATACTTGGATTGATTTACATCGATGAGCGAACCGATTTTTGATGTAGTAAAGGAGATGTGCTCATCGCCGATCACTATTTCAAGCTCCTAAAAATTATAAGAATATACAGATTATAGGAATGATTATATATAAAGATTATAGGAACTACTGCTTTATGGTATTAGTTACAGAAATACGTAAGTACTGAGATGATGGCTTTTCCATTTTTATTACAAAGGTCTGGAATGCACCAGATCTGTGACTCTAATAAATAAATAAGGTTAAAGAGAATAAATTAAAATAAATAGTATAAATTAAATAAACCCTATCAAAACTGCTGTTTAGGAATGGCTTGGGTTTTAAAATAGCTTTTATTTCCCTCTTGGCTAGAAATAATACTGACTTCAGGATGAAATTCCACTATACTTCTAATGAGCCAACATATATAAATTAAAGCAGCAATTACTACACCACCACACACTGACCTGTCGACCAACTCTGTCAGGAGGAGGCCACAGAGCATCATCTTCTTTTGTGATCTCGCTGTCGTCAATTATTCTCTTCAGCTCCTCCATCACGCTCTTATGCACGTAAGCCTGAAACAACATCCCAACATGGAAAACCAACCCAGGCGCTGTCCTGGCTGCTCCACTCACGCAAACCTGGCAGCGTTCAAGGCCAGGCTGGATGTGGCTTGGAGCAACCTGCTCTAGTGGAGGGTGGTTGGAACTGTATGAGCTTTAAGGTCCCTTCAACCCAAACCATTCTGTGATGCTGACAGCACCACACAAGTGCCTCGCGTTACCGACTGCCCACAAAACACCCGCTCTAGGCCCGGCCGAGGCGCGCACCCCCTCTCCCGCACCCCACGTCTCTTCCCCAGCGGCGGCCGCCTCTCCTCACCTCCTTTCGGATCATGACATCGTTCTTGTAGTTGCTGTTGTTGGCGTAGCGCAGCTTCCCTGCCGAACACAGTGCGGACATTAATGCAGCGCCAGGCGGGCACCGGCCGGGCCCGGCCCAGCGTCCTCCCGGCAGCGGGAAGACCTGCCCCTCCGCCCCGCCCCGCTCCCTCCCGGTGCCTCCCGCCGCTCACCGTCGGGCCGGAACTCAAACTCAAGGAACTCATGGCCGAACTTGCCCTTGTGCCCCACGTAGTACCGCAGGTAGAAATCGCTCGCCATGGTCCCGCCACCGCACCGGCATGCACCGCGCCGGCGCGCGGTAACCGCGTCACGGCGGGCGGGGCGGTGGAACGTGTCTACAGCGCCGACCGCAGCGAGGTTGTGTTCGCCCCCTGGCGGTCGCCGGTAGCAACAGCCGTGCCCGGGTCCCTTCCCCTGTCGGCGGGCGGTGGGAGAAGGACTGGGCCTCCACCGGGACGGCCCGGGCATGGCCGGGTCCCCAGCGACACGAAGCGGTGCAGGTGAGGGGCGCCATCTCTCACACACACACCCCTACGCTGCCCACCTTCCCCAGGGCAAAGCCTTGGGCAGGTGGCTCCATGGGGTGCTTGCTGCAAAGCTGTTTTCTTGTCGTTAGTATTTGCGGTGTTTGACAGGAAAAAGCGAGCCTGGTGCTTGGTTATCACCTTTCCCGTGTGGTGGCGATGGCTTGGGTACCATCGCTGAAATGGAACAGGCCGAAGTCCCCTCAAGTGTTGGTGTGTCTGTCAGGACCACACCGTTCGGTCCGAGCTGTTCCTTGGCTTGGTTTTGTGCCCATGCAGCCAGTGCACTCCTGAGCTTGCTTCTCACTGGTACTGGTTTGTTGAGTTACCTTCATCAGCAGGGGCTGGAAGGGTGAGAGAAAATGAGCTGTCGGTAATATCTGCTTTTTTTTGCTCTTTGGGGAGCTGCTGAGAGAAAGGAAATAGCTGGAGACATGCCCTGTTGTAATTGCTCCCTACTGAAACACTTGGAATAGGGTATCTCTTATGCTGATTGCTAGAAGGGACACTTTATTGAGAGAACGGGGGAGGACACTTAGTGCTGTGGTAGTGTTGAAAATGGGTTTTACGCTGATGAATTTGATTTCATTCAGGTGGTGCTGTGTCGCATCCCAGGTGTAGGCCGTTAGTGCAGCGCTGATGAAGCTCACTGTGTGCTTTAGAGTTACAGCAAGGTTAAATCTGGCAATATTTACTGTTACAGTGGAAATAGCTGAACTGCTTCCAGTTCTAATCTGTCCATGGCAATAATAATGTCTTTTGTATGGCATTGTGTAAATAATGAAATAAGCCTTCTTATCTCAGGTAATTCTGCATGGAGGGAAGCCCTAGGTGTCCATGTCAGGACATAATGCATACATAAACTGACTAAATCCCCTATTGATAGGTCAGATTTGGTTGCAGTTTGTTTTTCAGCAGCACTGTATGTTTTGTGATCTACTTTCCTCTTCTGGCTATGTAGGAGCTCTGAGCTTTCACTAGTACAGTCAAAACGTGTTGAGCTTGGTGATTCATTTCTTTTAATATAAATCATTGCAGTGAGAGGCAAAACAGTAATTTTCTGGAAAAACAGGAATGTTTAAATGTAGGCGCTTATAAATCAGGGTTAAATAGCTACTTTGGATATATTTTAGGACTTCATTGAGTTAAAATAATGGAGGAAAAAATTCATTTTTGTCTTGTTTATCTTGAAATTACTTTTTGCTTGGACCTAAAGACACTATTCACTGGGCACACACGGAGAACAATTTATTACAGACTCACCAAGAGTGAGAGAAGAAAATAAAAAGACAGGTAGAGGGAGGTGAAATATTTAAAGCTCACCCTTGAACAGATGGACTGCTGGTGCCATTTACCATGTGGTAGTAGGTCAAGCTCCTTCTCTGCTGCCTATGTAAGACAGCTTTTCTTACATTCTGTTCGCAAGGGAATTGGAGGATATTGAGGGACAATGCTTAGTAGTCTGGAGAAATCTATTTATGAATAAAGATTGAAAACTAAATATGTCCAACTCAGCTAAATGATGGAGTAGAGCATGTAAGACTAATAATAACGGCAGTACTCACTGCATTTGTGATGCTTGAATCTACACAGTTGCATTCCACATTCTTTATGAATTTCTATTCTATAAAATACCTGTACGTTGACTTTTCAGTAGGAGGGTCCTACTGTACAGAAACCACTAACCAATTGCTTTCTTAACATTTACAGGTAGTGCAAAGAAATTAAAACATGAGCCTAAAAACCATAATGTTTATACCAGAATGAAGGATTTTTAGTGGAACTGTTACCCTGTTTATTATATGAACTTGGTTGTTCAATCTGAAGGTAATACCGAATATAAGCTTTGCATGTTCCTCTTAAGTACTGTCTGCTTTGACTTCAAGTTCAGAGTTTTGTTTTTTTTTTTTGTGAGAGAATGACTCTATTGTAATTATCTAAATTGTTTTAGAAGCCCTTTCAGGAATATCAGTGCTTAATGCATCGTTGTTTCAATTACTGTTTTGGAAGGAAGAGCAAAGTGGAGTATGAGTTACTCTGAAAGCCTACATCTAGGAGGTGTCAACCGTTTCCGAGTTCTATATAGTAATTCTAACATGTTTTACAGAGAATGCATATTATGGGTGAGATAAAAATGTTTTTTTTACTTTGTGTGCATTAGGTTTTTTTGTCTTCTTAAAAGAAATGTCATGTTTGATAGCATTACAATGGGTAGTGTATTGCTTCCACAGTGCTGTTTGGGTTATCTTGACGCATGTATATTCAAACGGCATGCCATGCTTGAGTGCACTGGCTTGAGGCTGTGTGAAAGACAGAAAAGTGTGGGCTGTAGTTATCTTCCTTCTGCTTACAAGCATATACAAACAGTAATTGCTCTGTCTCTGAAGGAAATAGCTGTATAAATACACATTTTTAGCATTGTTATTTTAGATATGATAGGACTATAACGTAACAATGTGCATATCAAAACCGGATACTGATACTGCTTTATAAGGTTTTTTACTTCTTCTTGTTCTAAGAAGAGCAAAATTCACATTATTTTGTCTTATGACCTGTGGGGAGCAGGTATCTCTGGGACTTGGGAAAATGGTAGAAATCAGATAACCATGCTCTGAATATCCCTATTTGTTGTTTGTTAGTAAAAGCTGGCAGAAAGCTCTTAATAAATCAACCTACTTTGGATCCCTAATTTAACTTAGTTCTAAGGTTGCAAGATTTAGGACTTGTTTGTATTTTTCTGAAAAGCTGCTTCTGGTGTTGCAATAGTTGCATTTCTGCTGGTTTCTTCACAAGAAACATTGAACACCTTGGAGAACTGGGTGACAGAACTGTTTTCATAGATCCCAAGTAAGTCAGGTTCTTTTCTGATACTTTCCATGCCTGTAACTGTGTTCTAAATATGCAGAACTTTATGCAATTGCTTTTCCTTGTATCTACAGAGGCTTTAATTCTTACTGATTCCCTTATCAAATAAACTACTTTTGCAGACTAAATTAAGACAATATACTATTTGGAAGTTAATAAATTCATAAAATGTTTCTTTAAAATGTATTTGATAGCATTTAATGCGTTCCATGCTGCGGATCTTGACTTTGCATGTAGATCACTGTTGCACCTGTGTGACTTCTTTAATTGCTGGGAAGAGCAATTCTAGTTTTGCAGACTGTTAATTCCTATGTCTCTGCATTGTGTGAAAAGTAATTAGTAGGCACATATAGCTGAGTCAGCAGTCTGGTGTGGCTGTTAGAGACAAATTGACAGTGGGTTTCTATGTTCAGACCATATGCTATTTAGAAAAGACATTCCGGTTTGTACCTTGATTTTGTGATATGGATAAGTTTTAGCTACTTGGTTAAAAAATACAGCTCTGGAGGAAGTAACATCTGCTGTTTTGGTGCCAGGTAAAATAACTTTATTACTCTCTGAGGTGAGGTTTTCCCTGCTGTTGCCAGCTCTTGACTGAAAGACATTCTTTGCCAAGGCACATCCTTGCTTACAAGACAATACTGGCTGAAGATGACTAAGTAAATAAAAATGTGGTGGACTGACATCTGTATTAGAAGAGAAGAGTCTTAAGCCCAGCATAGGCTCAGATGTGTGGGTGAGAGTCTGAAATGGAGAAAGATTAATGGAAATTAATAGCAAACAGGACTGGAAGGGACTGTCATAGTTGCCATGTTCGTCTCCTGCACTCAAACAAGATCAGCTCTCTCATGTGAATCTTTTTGTGGATTTTAATGAAGCTTTTGACTTGGATTGGTTTTAATTTGCTGCTTTTTTCTATTTTTTTTTGGTGGCAAATGCAAGTTTATAATGTAATTTACTTTCTCATTTGAAAAGTCAGCCCACATACGAGTCTGTTTGGCTCTAACCTGGTTGGTTTGGCAATGCTAGAAGTTGATGTGTAGCCTGGTGTCTTAGAACTGCTTACAGAGTAACATGGGGGTGATACAGGTGAATCCACCTTGTTGTGGTTTATTTCCACAAATAATTTAAGAAAACAAGTATTACTTACCTTTTTTTTTTTTTTTTTTCCCCATGGTAGAGCTGTGGCTTCAATTTTCTCTTATTTAAAAATAGATGTATGTTAATTCTCACTTCAAATAACAGAGGTTTCTAAGGGCTGACATGGGGAAGCTTGTCTTCAGTGTTTTTTCCTGAGATGCAGAAAGAATCTGGCACATCTTGACTGAAACTAGCCTTTGTGAGTTGTCCTCTAATTAGTTCCCCCAAAGTGGTGCTATTAAATAAGAAGGGGGTATCTTATATCGCTGTGTGTTTCAAGCTCTTCATTCAGAAGTTCACCAAGTGCTGTGATCTATGAATGTATTTCTGTGGAAGCTGATTTTGATTAAACACATAAGCCAAACTGGTTGAAGGGAGCTCAAGTGGTAGGGGGCAAAGGTATTTATCTAACCTTTAGCCAATGACCTTTCCATAGGGGTGGGTTATGTCCACAGTAGTTCCGTATGTTTGTGGAAATAATCAAAGGAGTGGTCAGTGTTTTACCTCTTTAACTGGAATGTCCAGGTTCTGGTCCATGTCACTTGAAAGGACATCTTAGTTGTGTTGAGCTGCTCAAGATGATACTTCAGACCTGGGCTGCTCTTGCTTGCTTCCATGTGGCCTGGTTTTGGCTTCAATAAACATTGTGCTATTTTTCTTTCAGTTGAAATGGTTTACCGAAGGCAAGTTTTGATCATGAGACAGACCCTTTTGACACACCAGAATTTCACAGGCTCTACAGAGATGAGAGACCCGGAGCAGTGCATACATAACAGAAACTTGAATTTTACCTTTAGAGACGTGCTTGCGCTCTCTGAGTGGACCTCATGTTCTCTGTTAGGCTTTGACAAGAACCTGAATTGAATTTTCTTTCTAACATTTTAACCTGTGTTTCTGCATACTTTTGTTTTTTCATGTATTTTTTCACGTTTGTCATCTCCTTTTAAACACCTCTTGTTTTTCCAATGTGTTTGATTCCAATATTCAGTTCTTTGCTTTCCCCTTATTCTGTAGAGAAGGAAACCAGTTTAGTAGGTCAGGAAATCCAAACATATGGCTTCATTAGCAAAGAGGTAGAGACCTCTGGCATGTGCTGCCTTCTCACAGAAGTCTTCCAGGCCTTATTTGTCCCCCTGCATTTTCCAGTCTCTACAGACATTTAAAAACTTATGTCAAAAAAATACGTTGCTTTCCCTTTATGTAGTTAAAGTACCTTGTTTGTAAAACCTTTGTATAATCCTTAGGAATCTCTAGCAAGAAGTAGGCAAACCTTCAACTTTGAAGAGAGCCCTGCAAGGGCTCTGTGTGCAGGTGATGTGCTGAATTCCTTCACGGTTGCCATGGCAACCTTTTTCCTCTTTTTTTTTACCCAGAATATAACTGCTTTATCAGTAGTTGTACCCTTTCACAGTACCCTGTGACTTTTGTTCAGGGGTCTTATAGCTCTTAGAAGCAATATATAGGCCCTGAAACTATCAGTATCACAGGCCCTCTTGTGCATTATCACTCTCTAAAGCTCGTTATTCTTCAGCTGTAAGTATACCAGTGTTTATTCTCTATGTTTTTTTGGCAAAAGGCTGTCCCTTCCATACTGCGTGGGGACATGCAGTCATTTCAGATTCTGGGTTTTCAGATCAGTAATTTCAGATTCTGGGTTTTGAGCACTATTATTTCATAGCTAGGAGATACAATTCTCAGTCCTGCTGTTCCTCTGTCTGCTTTCGCTAAGCTCAAAGAGTTCTTGGTCATCTATTTGAAGAGTCCATTTTGTTGTGCATAACTGTTCTCCTGCCCCTAGGAGCCATCAGATTGCTTCTCTTTCATGTCATTGGCAATTTTTCAGTGATGAAAAAGAAAATGGGAGGATGGAAACCCAATCCGAGATGAAAATGATGACACTGACTGTAACAAACTAATCCCCTTCCAGAAGCGAGGGAGTTACTTCTCTGGGTGTAGATCTCATAATAAAGTGTTTTCTTTCTCTCAGAAAATTATTCTTGATTCCAGTCAGTCAGGATTACTGTAAGTCTATCCAGTGAAGCCAGGGGGATGGTGCATAAGCAGTACCTTATTGGCAGTGGTTTAACAGTGGTGGATGGCAGCTTAGTGAGTTAATGTATATTTATATATTTCCACATATGCAAGTGCATATGCATATGTTTTTTTCTACATCAAATAAAGTATCTTGCCCACAGATGGCTCTTGGGATTAAAAGGATTGAAAATAATAACACATTTCTATTTTCAGTGAATAAACCTATTTTGCAGTTATCCCAGTCAGCAACATCCATCTGTTGAGCCTTATTTGGGCACTGCCTCCACAAGAGAAAAATCACAGGTAAAATGATGTTTGGACTGTCATTACATTAATTATGTAATTGTTGTTAATTTACATTACATTTTGATTCCATGCTGTTTATTAAAAACAGTTTGTGTAGAGAATCCAGTATAGGATCAAAACCTCATCTCGTGATAAAACCACAGAAAGGGTGATTTCACAGAATCCCAGAGTGGTTTGGGTAGGAAGGGACCTTAAAGCTCATTCAGTTCCAACCCCTGCCAGAGGAAGGGACACCTTCCACTAGAGCAGGCTGCTCCAAGCCCCATCCAACCTGGCCTTGAACACTGCCAGGGATGGGGCAGCCACAGCTTCTCTGGGCACCCTGTGCCAGTGCCTCAGCACCCTCACAGGGAAGAGCTTCTTCCTTATATCTAATCTCAGTTTCCCCTCTCTCAGTTTAAAGCCATTCCCCCTTGTCCTGTCACTACAGGCCCTGTTTAAAATCCCTTCTCCAGGTTTCCTGCAGCCCCTTTAGGCACTGGAGCTGCTCTAAGGTCTCCCCTTCAGGAGCCTTCTCTTCTTCAGGCTGAACCAGCCCAGCTCTCTCAGCCTGGTTCCAGAGCAGAGCTGCTCCAGCCCTCGCAGCATCTTCATGGCCTCCTCTGGACATGCTCGAGCAGGTCCATGTCTGTCTTGTGTTGGAGGCCCCAGGAGCCAAATGCAGTGCTGCTGGTGAGGTCTCAGGAGAGGAGAGTAGAGGGGGAGAATCACAGTATTAGGTACAATATCTCAGTGTTGACATAATAGATACAATATCCCATCACCATAACTCACTTTTAATGATCTTCATTGCACACACCATGAACTGATACTTGTTTGCTGTAGGAGCCTGAGGGGATACAGGGCTCGTTTGGATGGCCAGTCATATCCCAGTCTTCATTGCTTTTGGCTTCTGGGCCCCTAACCCAAATACCCAGTTGCATTCTAGTACCAGCCTATGTTGAGGTTAGGAAAGTGTGCACATTTTCCTTCCTATGGTGGCACATGCCTCTGATTTAGGAAGAACAGAAGAGCTTAAATGCTTGCCCAGTCACTTTGCATCCTGCAATGGAATAAGAAAGGTCAGGAAATAACTTCTGTTCAAAAGGAAGACTTCAGTAGAATGGATTTGGTTTATTTAATAGTAAAGAAAAGGTCATGTCTTTTGTTCTTTTATTCTCACGTAAATTGATTTTGTAAATTTGAAGTTGGTTTATCACCATTTGTGTTCTATGGCTTTGTTATTTCAGTCCTGGAGAAAAGGTCATCATCTTAGTGGGTACCTGATATTCCATGGTCCATTAAAACTGCATTACTGCTGCTGAAGCTGAAGTGAATTTTTTTCCTGCATTTTTTCTCTTCTTTTTTTCCACCTAACTTCACCTGTCCCAAGTCAATCCAGCTCCAACTAGGTACTTTGTCCTGCAGTCCATTGTAGCAGAAGTGCTTGCATATGATTGTATCTTTGATTTATTTGGGTTTTTGAAACTTGGATGTCTTTGCTGTGCCAGCCTTATAAGCCATTTAGATTCACATGGATTTGTGTGGGTGTGTTTTGTTCACTGTGCAAGAGCTTGGACACTCTAGTATCTTTCTTTAGTGAAGTTAATTACATTAGGTGTCTCAAAATGAAGTGTCAGTAGAAGACAGTGACCGAGTACTGGCATTCTTATTGTTTCATTGACCTCTAACTTCTCAACATGAAGCTGCTCTAAGAACTGAAAACCTTTCTAACAACTCGATCTATTTCCTTGTATTTTTGATTTCTTAATACTCTGCTCCTGATTTCTAGTACAGATCGAACCAGGCCTCTGCGGTGTGAAAGCACCTGGGAGGAAGGAACCAGTTTGGAGCTTGGTAAGACTGGTAGCAGTTAAACAAAACCAAACCCAAAAATTCAGAAACCCCAACCGAAAGTGTTCTGTCTCCTCAGACCTTCACATTCTCCCTCTATACTCAGAAAATACTAACTGGAATCACAGAGACACAAACCAAAACAGACCTGTTTTACCATTACTAGTATAATGATATTTTGTAGGGTAACACTTTAGCTCTTATTGAGAAGCTTTTTGATGGAGCAAATCTGCAAGCAGATTTGTTACTGTTTCAGAGGCCCTTTTATTGCTTTTGACGCAGAAGGGTAATAATGGCATCTATAAAGATGATGGACACAAATAAATTCATGATGCCAGTCTTGAGCATTTTACAAACTGAGTAACAATTAAATCTTTGGTTTTTTTTTCACCAGAAGGGTGGCTTTTTCTGTTCTTAATATAAAGTGACCACAATTCAAGTCCTCTTTAGTTTTAAATGTAGTTCAAAGTACAAAGCAAGTTGGTTAAAACACTGAACAGTCTAGAGGAGATGTATTTGCATCATGGAATTGAAGCTGACAGTGTTTCTGCTGTCCTCTTCCTCTCTTTTCTCACTTTAATCTTTTCTCTTTTGCCTTCTCCCCCATTTCCACCCAATTTCTTCAGAGGTCTGCAGAGAGGTAAGAATATTTCTCTGTAATCTGCCTTGAGGACCACGACGGAAAATTAAGTCTTTGATAAAGTAATAACAATTAAAATGTCCAATGCAGATTAAATAGACTTCCGTTCTTTAAGTTACATTCCTCTGTATCTTGGTAGTTATCTTGTAAGATGGTAGGAGGAAGGATATACATTCCCCAGGTGTTAGTGCAGCTGGCTCACTTGCAGCCCTTATGGAGTCAGAAAAGTCTGCTAGAACAGAAAGCTATCAAAACCCCTGCAGGAATGGGCCGTCAGCCGTAGGCAGCACGTCCAGCAAACCGAGAGCTCTCTAGTGTGTAGCCATAGATTAAACTGATACAGAGCAGTAGTAAAGTGTGGGTATATTACACAGCCTTCTTCTTGTAACTCTAATGAATATCTTGCATCTCACTTCATGTAGCATGCCCGCTAACCTTTGATCAAGACTGTCTGTTGTAAAAAATTGGACAGTAGTTCCATTGTAAGATCACTAAAGAGCTTCATGAAAGAGAGAACAATTTATTTGAACTATCTATCTTTAAAAGCCTGTATTTCACCAGGCTATAACAGTATAGCTTTTGAATTTTTGATAGAAATGTTTCATTTTAATACTCTGGGGCATTTCACAGTTTTTAACCATCATGAAAATTCCTTAAAGTGGTAAAATACATTTATATGTATTTTAACTTTATCGTGGCCACTTCCATTTCAGATAAAGCTATGAATCTTCCAAATGTCTTCTCTGCAGCTACCTCTGACAAAGGGTTTTTTTTAGCAGTCTTAATATACAGCAAACACATTTTACTGAGAGTTAATGTAGTCCTTGAAAAGTAATTCTGTATCCAGGGTAGGTGTTACCCTTCTGTATGCTCTCAAGAATGCTGCAGGTGTAATCATATGCTGTTACCTCTTTTTTTAGCTCTGGCATACAAATTTTCTATGTCTTATGCCAGAAAAAAATGGAAGACATCCTTGTGTATCCTCTGCATGAAAAAAGTAACACCTATCTAGGTGTTTCAAGGTCTCAGCCTGAACAACTTCTTGTTCGCAGAGCTAGTGACTTGAATGCTTATTTCTTCTCTACTTTAATTCTCACAATAACATCCTTATTCATGTAGTGTGATGCTTCTAGACACTTTGTAAGCATCCTCTCTCTATCTGCCAGACCAGCATATGGAGCTGATACTGCAAAACTGAAGTACAGACTGGTGGCTGGAGAGCATGGTGTGGGCATTGGAGTGAAAGGATTAAATCATGAGGTAACAGTAAGTACTAGCAGCACATTGGCCTTAATAGAGCTCAACAAATCATTTGTTGAACATTACTTTCTACATTAGTCAGAAGCCTGAAGTGCTGAGGTTGACATTGCAACTCATTAGTTCATATTTTTACATGGCTTTAAAGACTACAGAGGGGTAATGGCTTTGCATATAATAAAGAACCATCTGCATTTTTGGCCTCAAGAGCTGTAAGGTTAGCGAGGTGAAGACTTATGGCTTAGGGTGCAGATTTTATGATGTGAATTGTAAAAAGAATGAGTGTGAAGTAAAGGCGGCTAAATACAAAGCAATTGGTGTTTGACTCAGGCAATGGTTTTTGCATGGAGTAAGAAGGCAAACCAAATGAAAATGATTAAACATACTGAGGTCTGATGGGAAATTCATAACGTGACTCTTCCACTGAGCAGATAGTGTTTTCTTTACAGCCAGCTCATCACTGACTGTTTGACTTCAGTTTTTCTCCAGCGGTCTTTGAGATGATTAAAGAGGAGCTAAAAAAGACTTACTTCAACATGCTCATCAAATCAGAGGTGTTAGCCAAATGAGTGTCAGTGGGGAAAGGCCTAATTTTAGGGTAGTGGCAGAAAAGAAAGCAATCATCTTTGTTCTTCCTGTGTTGTCATAGTAGCGTAAAGCAGTGGCTTGAGGAGGTGCCTGTCTTTTTATCAGAAATTACCATGCAGCCTTGTTGAACATAGTGAATGCAGCACAATAATTATATGTGAGCACAGTTTTCAAACTGCCAAATAGTTTTGCTTTATCCCAAGGACTCCTACTAACAACCAGGTGCCAAAGGCTGACATGAACTCACATAGAAAAAGTTGTCCTGTGTGTTTTCTTCTTAGAGTTGCTTGAGATTCTTCCGCAGCAGCGCCTGTGTGTGTGCACTTGGGGGTTAAAATTCTTTGTTAGAGGAATATCAAATCTACTGAATAAGTGTCAGCTGGGGCCATTCCAGCCACAGTTCCAGCCCAGCTGCCCTTTGCTCTTTCCTAATTACCACTAGTCTCAGATCGCTCACATTTTGTGCTCTTTCCACATCAGTTCCTCTCATCCTTTCTGGAAGCAAACTTTATTTATGCTTTGGTTGTCATGTAGACAGTTTTTATTTCCTTTCTTTCTAAAGCTTTTAGTAGAGAAGAGGAGGAACGTGAGGCCTGCTGCTGCAGAGGTGGGGTAAGTAGACAAAACTGGCATTGCTTAAGATCAGTGTTAACCAGAAAGATTTCTGCTTGATTCAGAAAGGGGAATTTACTGGAGTCAGAGCTGCTTCTCACAAGAGCAAGAGATACCTAGAATCTTCTTCAACAGATCTAGGGAAACCTCATTACTGAGTCTATCTTGAAATGACAGTAGCTAGTAGTTTATGAATATAATCTGACATCTTACTGGATATTCATTGGATCTGGTGCTCTAAATGTTCTGATAGCACTGTGTGTTGGTTTTTCTCTAAAGAGTAAATATTAGTCAAAATAATATGTGGCTATCAACTCTTCATCTCCTGGAGCAGCTAGAGGTTATTCCTCTTTGGCCGCCTTCTTGTTACAAAGGTAGAGTGCACTCTAAAAGGGAGACAGTAAATCAAAGCTCAGTGTATTCTGTAGCCTTCATAGCAGTAATAGCTATTAACACTATAAATTGTTGTCTTCATTAGGATTTTACCTAGAATCTAAGCTGAAAGTAAAAGGCTTCTGTATACTTGCACATTAGAAGGTGCTGCTCCAGTATTTAGGATTAAATCAAGCCTTTTTGTAGCCTGCCTGTATAGGTAGCACAAACAGTGCAGAGGCTCTTCAGGAAAGAGGGAGATGACTGTGCATCGAATAAACATATACACTAATACAGATTTGTGGTGTGGCTGAGGTGTGAGCAGTGTTTGAAGCTTTGCTGCTTGTGCTCCCTTCTAGAAAGCTGCAGTTCGCTCCCCTGGTCCATCCCTGCCCTCTTCAGTTCTGGGTGGGGGTTTTGCCACACACACATCTGCTCTGTAAGGTGAAAGCTCTTAACAGATGCCAGCTCCAAAGTAAGTGTCTTTTATCGGGTAGGGTACAAGAGATTTGCATGTAGTTGTTCATATTACCTGTAGTAGTTTGCTGTGCAGTCCCAAGTGGGAGCGCAATCAATGCAGACCCAGTCTGCATAGTTGGTGTGTGGGGAAAGTGAACTGAATGATGGTGATCTCCTGAGCACAGCTCCTGTGCACAAGACTTACTGAAATTTTTGATGAAATTACAACTTCTGTTATTTTGTGCATGCTTATTTTGGGGGTGTTTTTTGCTTTCCCACGTGCCACCCACTGTAGCCCTGGTTTTGTCTTTCTTGCCAGTTGATGTTTTTTCCCTCTCCCGTTAATTCAGGATAGTTTTACCACCCACCCAGATGAAACCAAACCATTTGCTTTCTGCTTTGAAGGCACAGTGGGAAGCCAGAAATTGTCAGCTTGTTGCTTTGAATGGTGACTTACTGAGTATTTAATGATGATTCTACCCAGGCTGGATTTATCTGCTTTAGGTCGTGGTGAGGAGTTCAAGAGAATGTGTTCTTATGGGGTTGCTTGTGGTAAGTTTTGAGCTCTCCTAACAAAGCTCGAGTGCTTATTAGTGTGTGTATAGGCTGCATTTACATACTGTGTGATGTTACTTGGAAAAATAATGGTTGACATTAAGATAGGTCATAACTCTGATCTGTGCGTTTGTTACAGCCTACGAGTACTTGTATGGTGCAGGTACCTGGGACTGTCCTGGTATGGTACTTCAAACAATGCATTGTGTCACTTCAGAATTAATAAACATTTTTATTACAAACTGTAAGTGGAGGTTAATCTCCTGCCTTCTCCTGCTGCAGAGACATAGATTTAAACCGGTGAGGACAGGGGAATCTGGGGCAAGTTTAGTGGAGTTAGTCCGTTCTTCCTTGATTTGACCAGGCTTGTCTGCAGAGTCTGAAATTGAGGTGTGGTAAAACTCCTGCTGCTGTGAGCAGGAGCAGGTTTTGACTGAATTGAAGCTGCGTTTCAGCTGCACATGGAGTAGCCTGGTTCCAATTTCCTGCCAATCAAGGAAACACGTGGAGAGCTCACTGCAGGAGGTACAAGCTCATCAGCAGTTTGTGCTGGAATACAATATAAACCCATATACCTTGTTGCTATGGGAAACCATAACTCTAGCTAATTCCTGGAAGAGTGTGGCTCGAAGTCCAGAGTAATATATTACAAATGCAGCATCATCTCCAGGTTGCTTCAGTTGTAGCTTCTCATTTGTCTTTTAGTCTACATATGGGCCTGCGTCTTATCTTTGGTTGTGTGTAAATCAGGTTTGGGGTGCATCCCTGTATGTGTATATTTGTATTGCTTGCAGTCTGAATGTAGGCCAGTGATCATACTTTGAATATCATATCTTCTGTAGTGTAGTTGGTTTGGTGCTTTATGTACTAAAGTTGTATGAGCTTTGTACGTGGCTGCTCCATCCCTGGCAGTGTTCAAGGCCAGGTTAGATGGGGCTTGGAGCAAGCTGCTCTAGTGGAAGGTGTCCCTGCCCATGGCAGGGGGTTGGAACTGGATGAGCTTTAAGGTCCCTTCCTACACAAACCAGTCTGGGATTCTGTGATTCTGTAAACTGATGTGACTGAAGAAAAAAGCTCAAGATATTCTGTATTTGGCAGTTGTATTGCTTAAGACGTCGTTCATTTGAGTTATGTTTTGGGCAGAAAGTGGTAGCTGAGGCAAAGGTAAGTGTCATTGGGACTGTGAGCCAAAGCCCTGTGTTTTTGTCTCTTAGCCTGCAAATGACAAAGGAGGTTTTGGAGTCTGTAGTGGTAGTTCTTAATGGGTAGTTCTTCAGTCACCAAAGAAACTTCACCAAAAAGGAGAAGCCAAAGGGAGGTGTCATTTGGCGAGCTCCTGTCTCACCACATGGGGATGGAGCTCTCATCTTCCTAACACCGAAAAGGCAAAAGCTCAATGCTCAGAAATGGCAGCCTGTCAGAGCATCTCGTGTGGCTGAGAGAGCGGGCTCAGACTGAACTTACTGAGCTGGCTGTACTATTTGAAATGGCTTGTTCTTGCAGTGCTTGTATCTTTGGTGCAGTGATACCGAGCTGGGAAGCTCGTGTTTATCTGTCAGTTTTGGAACTGAAAACAATTTTGCACAGTTCACAACCATGTTTTGTAATGGTGAGATCACACAGACTGCTGCTGCCTGACTCTTGGGCCTTTTAGTAAATAGACTTTTTTTCTTCTCAAGGCCATTGCCCTTAACATTTTGCTGCTCCCCTTTGCTCTGTTAAGATTCTAATATTGATAATAAAAAAGGCCTGTGTGAAACAGCAAATCCTCCTAACATATCTGTCTGAAATTATTAATGTGAAATTGTTTAAAACCCTGTTTTCCTGTTGGTTAAGCACTGTCTGTTTCAGTGCCTCAGCAACTCTGCACATGTCCTTTTGGGTGAGGATGCTTCCATTTGAAGACTGCTGCTGTTCCTGTTGCAGTTTCTTGGGGCTGTCTTAAAGGGAGAGCAGCAGGTAAACATCCCAGCCAGGGCATCCTTCCCTAAGCATTAAGGACTGAAGGAGGGAAAGGTGTGTAGCTGCCTGGTGTGGCACCGTGTGGAACCAGAGCTGCCCTGGAGGTCTGTGAGCTGCGTTGTCCATGTGGACAATGTCTGATCAGCTTCAGTTATGTTTTCTAACAAAAATTTGCATGGTCTGTAGGCAATGAGGATAATAAGGAAATGATTAAAAAGGAAAAGCAAATATGAGGAATCGCTCATCTGATCATCGGGACTGTCATACTGGATCAGAGTGATTCCATTCTCCCCACCTCCTATCTGGTCATAGTTAGTAATGGATACTTAGAAATGTCCTAGTGCTTTCTCTGCAGCAGTAATGATTTCATGGATTGGTATTGTACATCCTCTCAGCTGTGGCTTTCTGAGTTGGAGTTCTGAATAATGCAAGTTCTTCCTCAGTTACCCTTGTGGACCTTCCCGGTGTCTCTTCCAGCTGCAATGGGCTTTTTTTAAGATGGGCAGACAAGGCAGTATGCCAGGTTAAAAATGCACATTGACCATGAGCTTCCTCTGCAGCAGCAGGTCCTGTAACCTCAGCTGCTCTTCTGCAGGATTCTGCTGTGCTTGAAAGGGTTTTATTGTTAACTTTGTCATGACTTTTATTGCTGCTGATGCATAGAATCATAGAATCATAGAATAGTTAGGGTTGGAAAGGACCTTTTAAGATCATCCAGTTCCAACCCCCTGCCATGGGCAGGGACACCTCACACTAAACCATGCCACCCAAGGCTTTGTCCAACCTGGCCTTCGTCCTGGCATGTAGGATGAGTCAGATTGTGAGGTCAGCCTTTTCAATGGGGCACATGCTTTGGGTAGTGCTAACAATAATTTAATGTGAATTTCCAACAACTTTGTGTCAGTTTTCATTATTACAGGAAGTCTAAAAGTCAACTTGGCCTTTGTAGGGAAATTCCTGACACCAAAACTTAGACCTAAATGTTAACTTCCAAGTACTCTTTTATCTTCTAAGTATTACTGCAAGGTGTTCTCTGTGCTTAGGTCTTATTTAGGTCTGTGCCCATTAGCAAAATACATAGGTTCGGGGACTTTTCTTTAATGTTTGCTCATAAGGCTTTCCATTATCTTTTATGTGTAATGGCTTGAATGAAATGCATGTACATGCTTTCAGCTAAGCCCCAGTGGGGGGATACGTGCATGAAAATAAACTGCTGCAGTTGGAACTGATTAATTTCTTGATTGGCAGACTCAGGAAACAGAGTCCTGAATCATGTGAAATGTCTTTGTCATTTGGCCTTGGTTGGTTGGACGTGGCTGAGAACTGTAGTTTTAGCCTGGACTCTTCCTCCTCACTTTGTAGCCTGGAGGCAAGGTTTGAAGAACTGAACTGATAGAAAGGCATCCCCCCCCCCCCCATCAGTTCTGCCTTGTGTGTGCTGTAATCTTGTGTGAGCCATCCCTGTAACCCGGCTGAGGCCTATCACGCTATCAGGAAGATTTGGTCTTTACTGTCTTAGCTCCCTGCTAACACGGTGCCTTATCACGACCGACGCAAACTCAGTGCTTTGCTTCGCAGTGCAGAGAATATCACAGGCAGCCGTGGCTAATCCCTTGAGGGAATGTTCTGCCACTGATGTACACACTGAAATCTGAACGCTGCAAATAATCTGAAAAAGATTATTGTTCTTTTCATCGTGTTCTCTCTCTGCTCGTTGATGCATAGGGACAGATACAAGTTAGCATTAGTAACCTCCCGTGGGAGCTAAAAACTTAGCCTGAAGTTCAGCTGTAGCTTGTTGGTTTCTTCTGGAAAACCACTACCACTGTTGGACAGGAAAGGCAAGTTCAGCATCCCGAGGTGATGGCCTCACTTCTGGGGACTCTTCTATGAGGGCCTCTTTCGTGAAGCTCATCTTCCATGTTACTGGTTGCTGTGTTATCAAAAGCCGCAGACAGGTTCATCTCTATCTGTGTAAAACTGGAATCTCTGAGACTTGGCTCGTGCGTGGGGAGGCTGTGCTCAGAGCCACACGAATAAAGCCGTTCCTCTAGCTCATGGGAGCAGATCCTGTTTGCTGGAGCTGTTTGAATAGAGGGCACCAGGTCCTGCAAAGTAAGAGTGTGGGTGTTCTGTGCCGGTTGCTGAGCACCAGCATGTTAATGTGCAAAGGGTTGAAGCTAAAAGGTGGCTGGTGTGGCCCACATCTAAATTCACTGTCTCTGTTGCTGTCTTTGTCCCGTTGACTTCTTCCAGTGTCAACACCATGTTTAGGAGACAACCGAACTTCCGCACCGAAGCAGTGAAGCAGCCTGCAACAGGCCTTGCCTTCCCCAAGGCAAGGGTGTAAACCCGTAAGAGACTTACTTAAAGCTGTTTCACAAAGTTATAGGTGTGATTTGTATTAGAACAAACTCAGTGTGAGGAAACGGCGCACACGTGCTCTGCAGAAGGCAGCAAGGTAACTTGAGTTACGTTACAGAAACACTAAGGGGATTTAGAGGAGTACGTTGGTGTTGGTACAGCACCTTAATGACAGCAGGCAGCACCGTGTTAGTGTGGGTTCTCTCCTGCTGTACAGTTACAGGTGTACAAAGGGAAAGAAAAGAAAGTTTCATTGCTAATACAGCAGAGAGTCAGAAAAATGGAGGGGAAGAAAAGGTAATTGTTTTGGCAGGCATCCCTCAGTGCCCAGGTAGGTTTGGGACTCTCGTATGAGGCTCTTCAACTTGTGCTGTTCTCTCTAGGCACTTTAGAGATTGTGGTGGCGGTGGTGGTTTTCTATTTGCCACTATATTATTCTGCTAAAATACTTAAATGGGGAAATAAACCAAGAAAAACCTATTTCCAGTGGAAGTAGAAAATTAAAGTGTATTTACCAGTACGTAAGTCCATATCAGTTTGGTAATAACTGTGTGTGTGTGTCTGAAAAGTGTTAGCTGCCTGGCAGTGTTCCCCTGGGGACAAAACCAGACTGGAAGTTAACCTTCAATAAAGACTGCTTCCCAAGGCTTCCTAACAGCACGGGGCAGTGAAAGACTTAAGTGTTTTGGCTTCTGATGCTTCTGTGAGTATCAATCTCCTGCAGATCACCTGGTCAGTCAGTGACCAGCTCAGCTGTCATGGCTGTTAAGAGGCCCCTATCAATGGGTAATGGTATTTGTGGCTGCTTTGATTTATTCCCCTGGCTGGTAACTGGGATTTTAAGTGATGCAGTGGCTTTCCCACATGAACTTAAGCACTTTGCAACTAGTTGTTGGGCAGTTCTAGTGTGTAAGAGTTCAGGTTGAGAATGACACCGGTTTTGTTGCATGTGCCATTCATTTTTGAGACAAGTTCATCCCGGTGGGCAAGGACCTAGTGTACGTGTAGTGTACAAGTACTTGTACTAGCGTACTGGCACCACTGGAGGTTTTACTCACCTGTTTTAGTTACATCACTGATACAGTTGTTCAGCTCATGGAAATAACATGCCTGGCACCATTTTCCGTTCCTGTGGTTTGAAGATGACCAAACCCAGAGTGGCAGAGAAAGCCAATTCTTTATGTGTAGAGTATGAACTGCCTGCAGTGCTGCTGGGTTATACAGTAACATTCCCAAATCCCGCGTTAGGTTTGGAAAGTAAGAGTTTCCCTTAACTCTTCCCAAAATACAGCAGAGCCCCAGGTCTAGGCTGGTGTTTCAGGCACTACAAAGTAATTAGCTCAGTAGTCCCAGATAAAAAAATTTAATCTTTCTATAGAAACAGTGCACTGTGTTACAAATGGGTTCATTTGGTTTCCAGTGACCCTCATGGATGTCCAACAGCAAAGTGTCTCCCTCCCCCTCCCCGCCCTGGTCCTTTTGTCCCTAACATAAAAACCGGAACACAAAAGGCACCAAGCAAGAACTTATACTAACAGAACTGCGACATGACAACAGAGATCAGGATGATTACAGTGTTTGTTAAACACCGTCCGACCCATCGGAACCCTTACTGAAAATAAGCTCTTTAAAAAACCAATTTGGTGTTTGACTCCTCAGGCGTTATAAAGCAGGGAAGGCTGAATCCAGCGCTGCACATGGAGCTCATTTACAAGGGCGTGAAAAACTGCAGCCTTCCACAGGTGGTTTGTACAGGTTGGGTTTTGTGGCTGGGTTCTTAGAAAAGTATCAAAACCGGAGAACTTCCAAATCTATTTACAGGGGTCTGTTAGTTACAGTGTTATCACATACAGCCTCAGGTCTCTCCTTCATGCACACAGCACATGCAGTTGTAGAAACAGCTTTCTACCTTAGAACAACACATGGGTATCGCACTCATCTGTTCACTGCCTTCAACTCTGAAATTTGAATAGAAGGATGCTTCGTTATTTAGGCATTGTCTCTGCAGGCCATGGAGGATTCTGAGAGTATGCCTTAGGTTTGTAATGCGTACAGGGGCTTTATAGACACTTTCCTCCTTTTCTTAGTCAAGAATCAACTCCCAGCTCTCAGAACACTGAACTTATTCTAAAAGAAAGGAAAACTAAAGGAAAAAAAAGGAAGAATCACCCCAGACCTATTCAGGCTGTGTTTCTTCTACTCACGGGAATACAAAAGCTTGGACTGCCGTAAGAACACCAGGAAGGTCTCTCAAGCTTTTTGTATGCGTCAAGGAGGCACTAGTCCATCATGCAGTGATGGGTATTTGCTTCCCATAGAATTCCCTGGGAATCTTATAGAATGAGGTGAGAACAACATGGTTTTTCTGCAAGGTGTAGGATGAATCTTAACCTTCTTTAACCTCCATGCCCAGTGTTCTGGTACTGGAGACTTGGCCTGGTGCAGGTTGTTCCAATGGCAGCAATAAGGAAACTGCTACATATGCTGAATTAAGCCCCTGCCCCACAGCATCTCCTAAATTTGGACTCTTAATATGAGCAGAGGAAAAGGAGAAGGAGGGAAGGAATCAACTTCTGTTACTGTGTTGGGTTTCTTTTCCTGATGAGCCAGGTGACAGTGCTCACTTTGGGTGTACAGAAATGTAGGGATAAATTGTTGTTTCTGCTAATTCTAAGTTAATTTGAGAGGTGCAGGATTCCCAGTGGGGAAAGGAACTTAAATTTCCATTTAGAAACAAACCACACAAAAAACCTAGATCCAATTTGTACCAAGCTGTACAAAGCAACAATACAACACACAAAAACTGGGTGCTGTAGGAGTTTCTCTTGGCTGAGAACAGTGACACTCTTCACATACAAGCACTGCAGATGAATCCTTCAGGATAGAGTGGGGAATGTAAAAGCAACTCAGGAGCTCTGCATCTTATAGGTGTGCTTCCTCTGTCAGTTACCTTAGCTCCTGTCTTCAGATTTCAAAGCAAACTTCTCAAACATCTGGTAAAAATTCAATTATCCCTAATTTTCATAAATGTAGGCTAGTAGTTTTAAAATATAGGTATATATTTTATATATATGTATATATTTATATGCCTATGTATCTATCTGGTCCAGACAGATATAGACACAGATACTCTATGCACAGCAAGCCAAACATACAAAAAATAAATACTCTCACCCCTCTACTATATTTACAGAACAGATCTTATAATCCAGAGTTTTGTTAATAAATATTTCTAAGCTGCCTGTACAGGATTGGTTTTACTTATGTTGATGGATAGCCACAAAGCATAGTCAACATATTTACAAAATCTCTATAAATATAGTCTTAAAATAAAGCAATCGCTACCGAACCTTCAGCCAGGCTGGTTATGGACATTGAGTTAGTAGCTCAGCCGTCGCTTATTCACTATCACAAATGGGTAGTGCAACAAGTTAAAGTGTGTATAAAAGATTATACATACAAAACTCTCACATCCTTTGGATGTTTGCAGTTCATTATAACTTTGTGGTTACCCTTCTGCAACATAAATAACGATCAGAAAGAAGAAGCAGGTTCTGGGATCCAAAGCAGATTTGTTCAATGTGTTGTTTGGAGCAGCAGCTTCATCCTCACGGCAACCCGTCGTCTTCTAAGCTTAATGCTACACGCTGTGAAAGAGAAACAGACACACTTGAGAACATGTGTGATGTGATACTGTTCCTAACTTGTATCTCTTGTTAAAAATCTCATTGTTGTCCCAGCGTACTGGTGACAAATCTATTTCAGGCACTGATGTTCTTCCCCTCCAAATGGGGTTTCTCACTCAAGTGTTAGCTGGGTGCTTTGCAAAGTTTATTTCGCTTGTGTATTGGATAAAACTCCTTGTGAGGGATGACACCTCTAGTGTGATCTTTCACACAATCTTTAGATATATAGGGCATCACCTACGTGTCTCCCTGCCTATAGAAGCTATATTGCCTTAACTCATTACTTATGGAGCTTTATGCTCTCTCTTAAAATACAGTGCAGTTATATCTGCTGGCACTTCCTGTCACCAGGGCTGCTGCTCCGAAGGAGGCACCGTTACAGACAAACTGCTCTACAGAACTGCTCTCTCTTCTGCACAGGACTTGCTATCAAAATGAGTGTTTCCTTTTTGTAAAGCTTAATCTTGCCAAGGCAAATGTCCTTAACCTCTTACAGAACCTCATTCACTCCTCCTTGTGAGGAATCTGACTCATCTTTACACTGTTATTACAGAGAAAATACTCTCCCCGATTTGCAGAGAAACGCAAGATATACTTCAAATAGTTTAGCTACTTTAGTATTCTAAGCACAGATATAACAGAATCCAGTGGAGGGTGAGTAATCAGCTGTTACATACTGAGCTCTTAAGGCAGGTATGCTTGCTAGATGTATTGATGAGGACAATTTACCTTCATTTGGACAGCATATCTGGTTATATAGACCACTGTATTCTAAGACAAGTAACTGCATGAGCTGCCTAGAAGTCAAGGCTTCTGCCTATACAAGTGAATATTAAAGAAGTTCTTTTTTCTTGTCATTATATGGCAAATAACCAACACTGTAATTGGCTGGTGATAAATCTGCATCTAAACTCTCAGTAAAATGAATCTTCTCCATCAGCAGGTTCCTTATATATATATATATATATATATATATGAGGAATATATAGAGATACATGTATATGAGGCATATATATGTATTTTTATATAACCCAGCAGATACTTACTGCTGGGTAGACATGTCCAATTTGGGCAGTCCGCCCAATGTGGATTTCGTCTTCATCTTCCTCTTCTGTTGTCTTCCTATACACTGGGTTATCAAAATTCATGCTTTTAGTATTCTTCCGTTTCCAGTTTCTCCAGATGAGGTATCCCCCCATGCACAGCAAGCCAATGACCACTGAGGAAAGGGGAATGAAAAGGGAAAGATAAGGCTGTTGGCCAGACAGGGATCTCCTGGGATGTTCCCATGTCTCAAAGCCAGGCTGCTATTCCCTATTTCAGCAGTTCCTGTGCTCCTTCCCACCCCCACCCCTGAAACTCAGAGGAGTGTATTTGCATTAGCACATTGGTGTGATCTTCAAAGGTTACATCAAATCAGCTTACCGACAGGAATGACAATGCCAATGACAGCTGCTGTCACGGTGGAGTCAAAGCCTTGGTCATTATTCGCATCTGTAATTACAGAAGTTGTTCTGATCATTTAACTCATTCGTGCTGGTTTTAAAGCCACGTCTAAGGAATGGTTTATGTTGGTAACCATGTTTATGAGAGCAGATACTGAGGGAACAAGGGGTTTAAACTGAAAGAGGGGAAACTGAGATTACACATTAGGAAGAAATTGTTTATTATGAGAGTGCTGAGGCACTGGCACAGGGTGCCCAGAGAAGCTGTGGCTGCCCCATCCCTCGCAGTGTTCAAAGCCAGGTTGGACACAGGGGCTTGGAGCAACCTGCTCTAGTGGAAGGTGCCCCTGCCCATGGCAGGAGGTTGGAACTGGATGAGCCTTAAGGTCCCTTCCAACACAAAACATTCTGTGATTGAATATTGTTCTGCCTATCAGAAAGCTTTTGTAATTAAAGAGTTTACAAAAAGTTGCAATAAAATCAGTACAGAACAGACATGAAGCACACGCACCCAAACCTGGGCTGCTTCATCCTAGGAAGGATGCACAGCCTGGCCAGAAAGTACTCCTGCCCTTGCAGGATGCAAACCCCACACCAGGAGGGTGCCAAGGGTCAGGGAAGTGCTCGGTGCAGTGTTACCAGATGGAGAAGCTCTCCCCAGCAATGAGTGAGTGGTTGCACTTGTGCCTTGTGTTTTCAAGCACACAAAAGAAGGGCGGTTTGACAAAGCATGATGTTTAATGGATATTCCCTGCATGGATCAGAGGATGGTGAAGAGTGCTCTTAAAACTCCTCAGCAGAATGCTTTTTAGTGCTGACACAATTAACAATTTACTGAGCTGTCAGAAAAAGAATGTGGATCAGAGCCATCCTCACAGCTCCTCTGCAATTATTTTTCTTCTTTCTTTGCAGCTGAGGAGTTAGTGAACACGTACAGCACTCACTGCTGCAGCCCGCCTCAGCGTGCAAGACTGACGCCAAAACTCAGCGCTGGACTTACAGGAGCAAAAACCCCACAGTTCTAGAGGAAAATGATTAAAAATGTATCATGGATGCACCTTTCAGGTTGTACACTTAAAAATGTTTGCCCGGAGCTTTTATAACGGGGGATGAGCACAGAAAATCTGGTTTTGCTAAAGTGTCAGGAATTGAGAGCAGGAACTACCTGTAGTTTTTCTTTTGATACACCAATTCATGGAACTTAACAGGCATTTTCTCCTTTTAAATACTTCCCTGTGGCAGGTTGTTCTATCCCATAGTTATTTACTTGCTAACAAACGAGACTGTTTCAAATGTGGACTATAAAATCTTCCATGATTTGGTAAAAGATTAATTATTGCACTGGAAAGAAATTTACACAAAAAGAACTGAAAGACATGAATTTCAGGAGTTGGAATATGCTTCCCCACATGCAGTATGGAGCGTGCTCCATTGCTGTTCCTGAAACCAGGCACCCAACTCAAATGGGGGTGGCTGAATTTTGCTTTCCAGATGCAACAGAAACTGCCTGTTCTGCTCAGGGAAATGTTTAAGGCCTGAAAGATTTTTTTCAAGCCATCTGGATCTGTTTGAGGCCCTGAACCACAGTCCTGAAGGGTGAACTCTTCTCTCTGGACTAGAATTTGAGGTTTGTTCTGGAAAATCAGTTCAGCTTTTCTGCTGTCCCTTGGCAGCAGGATCTAGAGGGGTCACCTGTTAGAGCTGAGGTGGTAGGTTGGTGTTTCATCACTCATTTCTGCCTCGGGCTGAAGTAATTCCACACGTCCAGCAGGGCTGAGGCTGGACAGGAGGCACTTTTCACCCACAGCTTGTGCTGGATCACATTAACAATTAAAATAGGTGAAGTGCCTTAGAATCATCCATCTTACAGCATGCAGCACTGCAAACAGCACTGAAGCTGGGATGAACTGGTACTGGGCTCAAGGCAAGGACTGCTGTGAACTCTCAGGGCCTCATCTCTAGAGTCTGCTTGATGTGCGCTGGATGAAAATCTGATGTAAGTAAGTTCCCTGACATCCCGAGTGAGCAGGATCACGTCAGCCATCATAACAGAGATGTCTGCAGAAATAGTACCTGATGTTTCGTGCATCTGACCTGTTTCTAACTGTCCTGGATTCAGCTGGGATAGAGTTAGTTTTCTTTCTAGCAGCTGGTGCAGTGCTGGGTTTCAGCTTCAGTCTGAGAACAAGGTTGATAACACACCGATGTTTTAGTTGTGGCTGAGCAGCGCTTACCCCAATCAAGACTTTTCAGTCTCATGCTCTGCCAGTGAGGAGGGGCATGGGAAGCTGGGAGGAAACAGAGACCCGACCCAAACTAGCCAAAGAGGCGTATTCCGTACCACAGCACGTCGTGCCCAGTGTATAAACTGGGGGGAGTTACACGGAAGGCCCAGATGGCTGCTCGGGTCGGGCTGGGCATCAGCAGGTGGTGAGCAATTGTATTGTGCATCATCACTGTTGGTTGGTTCTTCTTCCGTATCTTTTGTTATTTCCCTTTTCATTATTATTGTTGCTATTGTTATTTTTAGTAGTATTAGATTGTATTTATTTTAAATATTAAACTGTTCTTATCTCAACCCATGAGTTTTACCTTTTTCCTCCCCAATTCTCCTCCCCATCCCACTGGCAGGGGTGGTGAGCAAGCAGCTGCACAGTACTTAGTTGCCAGCTGGGGTTAAACCATGACAGTGACACAGATGTTAGGTTAGTGCATGAGTTGTTGTGACATGGTGTATATATAGGAAAAGAGGAACCTCATTCTCTTACAGTGCTGTGATAAATTGCTGTTTCCAGTGGTAATCTCAGAGTCTATCAGGATGGACGTGGTGGAAGGTAAATGAAAACTCAAGGTGGTAATTGTAGCTTCTGATACAGCTTTGGGGACAACTTCAGTGGTGTTATTGGCGCTGCCAAGTACAGGTGTGATGGTCGTGGAACCAGCAGTACGTGATGCTGTGGCTGTAGAAACCAGTACAGTAGTTGAAGTCACTGGAAGATCTGAAAAACAAGAGCAACAATGATGTTTGGTTAAAGTCAGTACACAAAGCAAATCGCAAATGGTGCTATAAACCTGGGGAGGATTGTTACGTTTAATGATTTAGAAGCAAAGACCAAATTCCAATTCTATCTACCACGCAGTCAGACTATCGATAGGTCTCTGCCTGAAGCTACAGAAATGATTTCCTGAAGTCAAGCTGAATTTATTAACAGCAATAAAGCATCTGGATGGAGGGTTGTTGAGAAGTTAAACAACTCATGGTTTGGTCTGTTCTTTTCTCAGTACCCCAGAAGACAATGGAACTGAATTTTGCACGTTAGGGAAAGCTCACTGAAACCACTTGTCTCTTCAGGATATTATCAGCATTGACTGTGGCCTCTCCAGATCCAGTATCAACATGGCAGATCCTAATGATTTATTGACCATTCACACTTTTAGTGTTGGGTCTTATCCTTTCTTTCTCTTTCCTCCTGTACCTTTTCCTTATGCTTTGCAAACCAAGCAAGCTTTCAGTAAAGGGCACCACAATGCTGTGTTCAGAAGGCAGCATGTGGTGGAATAGAAAAGCCAGCATATTCACTGTATAATTGGTTGTAGTAGCACAAGAGTGATGTGACTGTATTTACCTTTGAAGCATTTTTTCATGTCAGGACCCAGCCACATGTTGTCAGGACAGGCACAGGTGTACTTGGGAGAATGGGGAGAGATCTGAGGTGCAGGGAGACACAAATACTCACAGCCTCCATTGGGCTGGGGGCTGAGCTCGCAGGAATCTGGAGCTGTTCAAGGATGGAAGAAAAGACAAGGTATTTTTCTAATTATTTATTTCTTGTTCTTGGCAAAGAAATACCAGTTCAAGAAGACTCTTCCACTCCCTACCTCAATTAACTGGGCTGCTTAAACACCTCTACAGTTTGGAGTAGAGTGAGACCTTACACTGCTGACAAAACTGCCCCAACAGGAGACAAATGGCAGGCAGCACAGTGACAAAGGTTATCAGAGGTGTTAATTAAACAGCTATTAACAAATTGCAGACTTCTCAATAACCGCTGCTGAATTAATCATGCAGGAACTTCAGACTTTAGGCACTGATTTCACATTGTTACCTGTGCTTTCTCTCTCATTGAGGGCCACCAGGAAGCACTGTGTTTACTAGCTCAAATAAACCTCATTTAGGCCTTACCTTTGGGCTGCTTTAACTCGTGGAATACCACAATGTCATGAGGATTATTGAGGTTTTCTGCCAGAATGGAGATGTCCAAACCATTCAGCCTGTTGGCGCTGAAGATCGCTTCATTCTCCAGGTCAGTCCAGAACACTCTGTCCTGCAGGAAACATCACATTCCTGAACTCAAATCCAACTCAAGTTGGATTAAACTCCAGTAGTCTGTCACTGCACTGTGTTCCTACCCTGGGGCACCTCTGGTTCACACCATGGCAGCTTTATGGGTTTTTTTTGGGCACTGGCATTTTGAGTGTTCAAAAGCACAGCGATCCTGCATGTCTACAAAGTGCTCAGCCATTTTAGTAGCTATGAGACTGAGATGAGGGAGCAGAAATTTGGTTAAGTACAGAGTTGCATCCATTCCATTTCTCAACTGTTTGGTTCTTAAGACAGGCTGGAGCACAAGCAGAACCAAAAGGCCACACCAAAAACCTTTGTTTTGCTGATTTTTTCTTCCCTTTCCGAAGTTAACACCTGCCTTGAACAGGTATCCATGAAGAGGCCAGTGCCTAGAGCACACCTGGGAGATGAGTATCTATTTATAAATATCTTTTGCATGGCATACTATGACTGAAGATAACTGGTCAAGGAGGTACACAGGAATGGCAGTTATCAAACTGTATTTATTTGCTTGCTCAGCTATGTGTGCTGCTGCCTGCTCAACCCGCATGTAATACAGTAAGGAAACCCGCATTACTGAAGAACAAGAGTTATTTATTGAAATCATAATGAAATAAAAGAATTATCAAAAGCAGAAGGGTTGTCTGTTATTCAAATCAGCCATTCGGATGAGGAAGGGTGTAACAGAGGTGAAATAACACAAGAGATCCTTCCAAACGCTGCTGTGAGCATCAAAGTAAAGAGCAGCATTGTCCTGGGGAAACCTGTGCCCAGAGTAAGATGCCCAGATACCATAAACATTGCATGGGAGGAGTAAGGGGTTTATGGAAGAGGGTTTTCCTTAGTCAAAAGCCAACCTATTAAAGTGACATGAAGAGAAAAGGAAGGAGGCTGATGCACCCTGTGGCATGGAGCCAACCAGACACCTTTCTCTGCTATAGCTTATCTAAGTGAGGGGCCAAAGTTGAAGCTTTTGTTCCCATAATTGTTTAGGTGATCACAGAAGGGAGCTTGGCTACAACAGAAGACTCCGCTGTCCTAGGCTAGTGATGTTTGGCACTCCTCTACCAGGGCAGGAAGAGCTTCCACCCAGCCACAGCAGGAATTTCAATTATGTCTTCCATAGCCCTAGGATACTCCTGAGATAAGATGGGGAATGCAGTTTTGAACACATGTATCTCATATATCAGATCTTAAGCATGAGATACAAACTGCAAGGAAGCTGTTTGTTAGCCATGGGCCCTGCTAGAGGGTAGTTCTGTATGAGCTAACAGCAGCAATGTGGATGCCCATTTAGGTAGTAATTTCTGTAGATCTCAGCAGGTCTGAGTTCTTCCCTGAGGGCTGGGATTGTACTATTTAATTAATTACTGACTGCTTGTAGTAATGCTGCAGTGTGACACTCAATGGTAACAAAAGTACTGAATCTACAGCTCAGGGGGTTTTCAATGGAAAACACTGAAGTAGGAGGTGGGAGCCCTTGAAGATGAGCTTATGTCTCTGTAGGATTAGAGCTGCAGTTCTGGGGACAGGGAGGTCGCTCTGATACGTGGCAGGGTTTGTGTGTGTGTCTCACACCTGGAGCAGTTCAGCCTGAAAGAGAATTGGCTGACGACCCCTTCAGTACCAGGTGAACACGCATCTTTGTAATGCCAAGTACCCCTCCCTCAGCAACGCACTGGTTCCAGTGACTGCAGGGGGAGCCCTGCCAGGCCCTTGCTGCACAGATACTCCCTGGCCTTTGTATGAACACTTGGCTCAGTTCAAACCAGGGAAACCCCATTTTCCAGTTCTGTGGGAGGTGTTATGCTGGGCACCACTATCCTCATGGATCCACTCGTGCTGCATTTGGTAAAAGCATGATACGACCGACACACTGCTCCTGATTAAGGGCATTAGAGAATACTTTCCCCCACTGAACCCACACCAGGTTGATCAGTTTCTGCAGCAGCGACCGCCCTCGCTGAGCTTTCGTTGCTATGCAAAAGGCATAGCCTCTTGCAGCCTCCAGTCTGTTCTGCAGCCAGTTTTGACTCTTACCTCAAACACTGCTAAGCCAAAAGGATGGCTCAGATCATCCACAGAAGAGATCAGAACTTTCCTGTTGCTGCCGTTGAAATCAATGCAGGACAGTGAATGCAATTTGGAGTCTACCCAGTAGAGACGCTGATTCAGCAAATCTGAGAAGTGAAACACAATGAAGCAGAATTACACACAGCTCCTGCACTCTTTTTCTCTTGCCCAGCATGTTTTTCCCGCTGGCAGCATGACTAATCTCTTTATTATTGGGCCCTATTTTTTTTTAACACTAGTTCTGATTTTGACTCTGTGCCCAGATATGCTGGGATAAGACCCTATAAATAAGATTAAAAAGGAGGAACATTCTGTTGTGTGTGGGGAATGGCTGACTGACAGCTTTGTACAATGAGGTCCTTTTGTTACCAAGAGGAGCAGGCCAGCAGCGGTCTGGGCTTCCCAGAGTCACACTCATCAGTGCCTGAGGGAGAAGCTTCATCTCTCTCAAGACTATTCAGTCCTTGGCCTCTTGCTGGAGGACAACTGTGATTCAAATGAAACACCTCTCTGAAGGAGCTGTGATTTACACATTTTCAGGGAAGAATCATCCTGGGTCCCGAAGCCTTGCTGTGCTCCAGGTGGGAGAAGGCTGGTGGGGGGGGACACTCCTACCAAAGCCAAACAGGTTTTGGGGAGGGTGCAGGTCAGAGGAGAAGGGAAGGATTCAGTGTTACTTAGAATACTAAGCACTGAATTTCTCTTCTTGGAGTAAATTCACTCATTTTGGATGAGATTCACTGAACAGAATGCCAGTGGAGGAGTGCCAGCACAAAACAAGTTCTGTAATTAAACAAGTCATTAATTAATTTCTTAATTACTAAAGGATAAAATTATTTGTTCACAGCAGTAGCACTTCAACACCAGCACTTTCTCCTCCATCCTTGTCATGGCCAGAATTTTCAGATATAAAACCAAGCAAAGGACCTCACATTTACATGGTGTCAAACACAGACAGCTGTAACTCCAGAGGAAGGTGTTCCCTGTAGTTCCCTGAGAGCAGGAAATCTCCATTCTCCTGATACTTGGTGTGCAGCGAGAGTGACCACAGCACACTGTGGGCCAATAGGATCATACAATGATTTGGGTCAGAAGGGACCTTAAAGATCATCTTGTTCCAGCCCCCCTGCCACAGGCAGGGACACCTTGCACTAGAGCAGGTTGCTCCAAGCCCTTGTGTCCAACCTGGCCTTGAACACTGCCAGCGATGGGGCAGCCACAGCTTCTCTGGGCACCCTGTGCCAGTGCCTCAGCACCCTCATTGTGAAAAATATTTTTCCTACGATCTCATCTCGATCTCCCCTCTCTCAGTTTAAAGCCATTCCCCTTGTCCTGTTACTACGGACCCTTGTAAAAAGTCCCTCTCCAGATTTCCTGTAGCCCCTTTAGACACTGGAAGCTGCTGTAAGGTCTCCCTGGAGCCTTCTCCAGGTTGAATCAGCCCAGCTCTCAGCCTCTCTTCATAGGATGCAAGGTACAAGCCAAGATGGGTTCCATCTCATCACCCTGAGCCCGACTGGCTGGGCAGGCATGTTGAGGTGAAAGGGGCTTTGCAAGCCATGTGGCTTCCCTTGATGTACACACTCAGTACTGCCTTTGTGCAGTGACAATTTTGTTTTCACAATTAACAACAAAATGAATTGATGTCAGCCACAGTAGGTGCTGTAGCTCTTCTCTGAGCTCTTACCGAGTGTGATGCCATTCGGCCACTCGATGTTGTCTGTCACCAGCACTTGCCGCCCCACGCCATTCAGGCCGGCCTTCTCGATCTTAGCTTTGTCTCCCCAGTCAGACCAGTACATGAACCTGAAGGAGGAAGATGGAACAACACAGTAAATTGGACTCTAGCGCAAGAAATCTGCACTAATAATCAGGGTAGAACGTGCCCTGTTCTCTCTTCAGCCTCTTCAGTGAATCCTAGTATGCACCTAATGGAGCCACATACTGCTCCACGGGTTCTCTGCCACAGGACATACACCAGAAGTGCAAGCTGTGGCCTTTCAAAGACTCAGTTGAACTATCTCAGCAGTCCTATTTCAGTTCAATGGATCTATCTTAAAGGGCACCTGAAGTCTTGATGAGGTTAAGAACCACCCACAAGTTTGTGAGAGAGGCAGAAAGATGACTGGAACATCTCCATTGGCAAAGGGAGTGTTTGTGGTCTTCACACCTACCTCCGTGTGGGATCAACAGCAATGGCTCTTGGCTCACTGAGGTCACTGTTGAAAAGTGTCCTCCTCCTGCTTCCATCTGCAGTGGCCACTGAGATGGTCTTGTTTCCAGAATCTGTCCAGTAGATGTTCTTATGGACCCAGTCTATTGCCAGTCCTTCGGGAGAGTTCAGCTGGCTGTCTATCAGAATCACCTGCTCGGCGGTGTCACTCGCTTTGTCTATGTAGGCACTGCAAAGACAGGACTCATCATGGCACTGATGTGGCAGAGACAGGGCCATGCACACGTGCATGGGGTTGTCCCTCAGACAAGCTGAATGCCAGGTAGCACCTCTGCATCCCCATGGAAAGAAAGTGCATAAGTTGCTGCGTGGGTGACATAGAAACCTTTATGGCACACAGTGCTGCAACCTTCAGCTTTCCTATAGCTTGTTCTTATTTCCTTACACCTGGGTGACAGGCATTTCTAGAACAGGGAGCTGGCGTTCCATTTTTCTACCTGCTTCCTGCTATAACTGCACAATCATAGAATCACAATCCAGGAAAACATTTGACTTCAGGCACTTTGATTTCAATAGCATCAATTCATGGGATTTATGGACATTAGAAATATAATCTCCAGTTCTCACCCAAACAGAGTTGAATTCAGCATGTGAAGAAACGTGCTTAAATGTACTGCAGAATTAGGACCTGTGTAACTAATTATGATTCATCAAAGGATTCATGGAGCTGTACTAATTTGGCAAGTGATCTCATTAGATACAAAGAAAATGTTCACTAAACATCAATGGCAGCCTCCACATCTTTCCAAACGCTAATGGAAGGCAGCAAACTCCACATGGATATTTCGTAAGAAACTCAATGTTGCTCCTACAAGGACATAGGCTGATTCTGCACTGTTGCCCCTGCACCAGTATCAATTGCACCAAGGGAACTGAGATGGAGTTAAGAGTTTGCATGCTTAGTCTGGCTCTTAGGTCAATTTGGTACATCTTAAAAAAGACTGTTGTTTCAGTTTGATGAGCAGCACGTGTTCTAACTGCACAACTCCAGGCCAGGTAACTCCTCCTCAGTGTTAACAGCGTGTTCAGTACTTCATGTCCACCACTGTGGAGAGCTGCTGCACTGTACCCTCAGCCTCACTCGCTACCCTTGGTGGGGAAGCTGAGAGAGGCTCCTGTGGCTTTCAGAATGGGAGGGCTGAAGTACAGGTGACACTGCAATTCTCCCAACAACTAAATCTTGTAAAAGATCTTCTGACACCCCAAAGGGGACATCACCTCAGTAGGAGAGGAGCTGGAAAGGCAAGTGAGGTGCATTAAGAAAGATGGGATGTCTTGTCAGCAATTACCTCCTGTCCCAGTTTTCACACTGTGACAGCCTCTCAGCTATAGACTGCTTTTCCCCAGAGGACTCCTGCAGGTGAGTCCTGTTCTCTGCTGGAAGGACATGGTGGCCTTTTGTTTAGAAGTGTTCAATATTAGTGATGGTAGCAGTATCTCAAACAGTAATCGTTGAGAATTTACAACTGCACAGCTTGCTCTGCAGACAAGGTGAAACTTACAACAAAGCTCATGCAAGTAGCATTAAGAAAGAGAAAAATCCTGCTGTTTGGAGAAAGACAAAGGCTTGGTATAGCCATGTCCAGGGTATGCACGCTGTTCAGTGGCCCCCAGTGCCCCAGGGCATTTGCTGTCAGCTGCAGAAGGAGCAGTGGGTCTCAAGTAACTGTGTGTATGCATACAAAACCCTTACCCACCCTGCCTGTGCCTGCAGAATCAGGCTCAGTGAAAGCAGCTTTCTCCTATGTTATCTCCCCATTTTCAGAGCCCCACAGACTCAGGGTACCTGCCGAGCTACTCGAGTGCTTCATACTCAGCACAGCCTGTGCAAATTTCCCTGCCAATGGCATGGGAGATACCAGAGTCTACAGAGACCCTGCCTTGGCTCCCACACACTGAAACCAATCAACCTTTGCCTGATCATTAGCTAAAATCCAGAACAAATCACTGTAGAAGCTGCAATAGGGTGCAATAGCTATGCAAATCAGAATATACATGGGAGATTTTCAGCACAAAAATTAAATACATTTTTAACTAGGCACACTCACAAAGCCCTGGTACATAATACTGTGATGGATGCCACAGAACAGCTCAAGGAGGAAGGAGAATTACAGAATGTGTGCTGTGGCCAAGTGCTGTGAATTTAAACCTAGTCTACCAGAGTCTACAGTGGGCAGCCAGTACCTGTATTGCTGCCTCCTTGCTCCCCCCATCTACCTCCTTTGTGCTTTCAGCCCCTTGTGGTTTCACGTACAGCAAGCACACAGCACAGCAGCAGTCTCTCACAGCACTGCTTGGCAATAGTATGATTCAGTAAACAGGAGTCTACATGTAATTGCACAAATGCAGCAGGATCTATTACTGATAAGCTTTCCTGCACTATCAAACCAGATCACTGCACAAGGCCCTGATTTCTTTATCAGTTCCTAAAGAAGCTTAAAAAGTCTGGGCCACAACAGATAATCCAGTAAGGGAAGAAAAGCCCTCAGGTACCCTGCACTGCTCTCTGCAGGTTGTCCTTTAAGGGTGCAGGTTGAACCATAGCTTTGGGAAGGTACCAAACCACTCATCCTCTCTTGCTCCTTACCTGTAGATTTTTCGGTAGAACAGATCACACCAATATATCCTGTTTGTGGACACCTCCACGTCCAGGGCCACGACGTTCTTCAGCATGGGAATGAGGCGAGAGTAGTCCCTTTTCACCAGATCTATCTTGCGGACCTCATGGCGGTTGGTGAAGATCAGGTATGGGCTCTTGCCTACCACAGAAAAGCAGTCAGTTTAGCAGCTGACCCAAGGGCTAGACTCAGCTGTCATTTCTCTTATCAGTCACTGATAGCTCTGCTTTGTAAGGAAGCTTTACACCACACCAAAAGCAAGTGTAAATGGCTTCCAGAGGCAGAGCTATCACGTGGACATGGAGGACCACAGCATCTCTGTGGTCACTAGAGGTACACTAGCTCTTGGTCTGCCCATTCTGCTAAGCCGCAAGCAAAAGTCTGGGGAATGTTCTCACGTTCAATCACACATTTTAGATACAATATACATGGGCCAGATTTTGGTGACTCGTGGCCAGGACAAGGAAGAGAAGAAAGCCCAGGCTGTGGGCTGGGTGGCCGGAAGGCAGACAGACAGATTCAAGGTATCACAGAGCCACACTGAGTCCAGCAAAGCCAGGACTGGTTGCTGGAGAGGAATTTTAGACTGCCATGTACATGCAGAACTCACAACAGTCACCTGAGCATTTGGGCTCAGGCAGTTCACATCTCTCTTGGGGGGGGGGTGGGGGGGGGTCGGTGGGTGGTCAGAGCCAGCAGCCTGGGTGCTGATGATACTGCTACTCCAGTCACAATCTCAAGCCAGCCAAGGCTGGAGCCTCTCAAGCATAAAGTTGACCTGAGTTTTCCAGGAGACAAGAGAGCAGGACACACAGATATCAATAGTTACTTTGCTTAGAAGACCATAGCCAGCACCTTAGCCTCAATGGACATTCATAGTGGGCCCCATGGAGGCCAGTTTCCTACTGAAGGAGGCAGGCACCTGTGTCTCTAGCTTAGACCAAGAGCTGCATGTCCTTGCCCTCTCCAACAGTAGCCAGTTGAAGATCCTAGCAAAGAGTGTCCTTCCATTGGGACTAAGGAACACGACACTGAGAGGGAAGAGGTGGGACAAGGTTCTAGCTCTGGAATATGTCATGCACAGACTCTTGGGCACAACAGAATTTTCTAACCAACACACAGGTCACTGTCCCAGGGTTTGGATCAGTCCTAACTCATGGCAGGTGTGAGACTAACAGACTTTATGAGGACAGCAGGGCACTGCATCTACCATATAGAACTTGGGAAGGAAGAGGCTACACAGATGTGCAGGACAGCACTAGAGAAGCATCTCTGTATTGCAGGTAACTCACCCTTCCCCAAGAGACCCACCATTTCCATTAACATACCCCCCCCCCCTCCGCGTGGCTAATGCTCAGTCTTGTGCAATTCAGCTTTCCATCCCTCTGACATTAACATTCATTTCTGCAATAAGGTCAAGCAAACTGCTGGTGTTCATGTTGGTATTTGCATAGGAGGGTGGCGAGGTGGCTAACCCACTGTGCTTTAATTGGCATGTTTTCTTCCTTTTAACAGCACCACCACTAAATGCTTTTGCTGCACTGTTTTTAATAACACCTGTCAAAAGACTTTCTTTTCTAGTTTCAGCTTCAAACAGCCAGCTAGTGACTGTAATCTTGCTCTGTACACTGTTAAAATATTCTGATCTGCATGATCAGTAGTTCTTGCCTAGAGACGCATCTGCTATCGCTGCAGCAGTTCTGTGCTGCTTGGAATGAAACGTCTTTGCTTTCCTTCTTTGCTAGTTTCCTTTTGTTTCTGTTCCTCCAGCCTCAGCCCTGCAAGCATGTTTTCTTATCAGAGTTGGGATGTTGAGCAAGCAGAGTTGAAGTGCCTGTGGTGTTGTCTTACCTACAGCTTTGCAGTTCTTGGACAGGGTGTCCATCTCGTATCCTTCGTAGCACTCGCATTTGTAGTCCCCCTTGTAATTAATGCAGATCTGGCTACAAGCGTCTGGATTCTCACATTCATCTATGTCTGAAAGGAGTGTTTGAAACCCATCAATAACTTGAAATCAAACCATCTGTGATGGAGCAACGCTGAAGTGAATATAATCACGTCTCTGTATGGTGAAACACAAGGGACTGCTGTTTGCATGTAAATTACCTCCACACGTTTTTTTATCCAGAAGCTTGTATCCGGGCGGGCATTCACATTCATAACCAATCTTCAAGTCTTTGCATATGTGTGAGCAACCACCGTTGTTCATAGAGCACTCATTAATACCTGAAAGGGATACACAGATTATCTGTGACTTTTAGTTGTAAGACTGAACAAGATTAAGAGATGTCCTGAGACATTTTCCCATATATCATAGCTTTTGGTAGCCAGGAGCTGGCCACAGAATATATGAGCGACTTCACAGATAGGAAGCCACCACCATACCACTTTCTAGCTCTTTATTATTCCAAACCAACACTGTAGGATCGTTTGAAAAGCTAGTGCCTAAATGAACAGGGAGCCCTGGGGATACAGTGTATGTGAGTCTCTGCATCCTCATCCCATCAGAGAGCTGCTGCTTTGAGCATGTTCTGCCACATGTGAGAAACTTCCAAGGGAGCTAAGGGCTCTCTCCAGGAGGCTCCTTCTTCCCCATGCACTAGTTCATGTTGATTTTTCTCAACAGTCTCTCTGAGCTTTAATAATTCATGCTGGGGGAGTCTCACCTCCCAGGGGCCAGCTATTTTGAAATACTATTTTCCCATCTAGCTCCAAGGAATGATCTATAGGAAAATTCCAGAAAACACCACAGTACAGTCTGTCAGAGATACTCCATTAACACCGAGGTACAGTCCTCCCACAAGCACATCCCACACTACAGCCTCTGCTGGCAGCCTGCATCAGCCCAAGCGTGCAATTTATGAACCCAATCCTTTCCTGGGTCCCTGTTGGATCCCAAGGCCACCTTTCTGATCCTGCTTTCAAGCGCTGAAATGAAAAACAGACTACGTGGATCCCTGTAACTGGAACTGCATGAGAAGTTGAGGAAAGCTGGTCTCCTGTCAGAAGTAACGTTTCTTGTTATAATTAACCTATGCAAGGTGTAAAAGTCCTCTCTCTAAGTAAGACTGCTGAAGAGAGGCTGTGGGATTTCAGGGATAGTGGGCTCACTAGAACTAGCAAAACTCATCTGCTTCAATCTATAATGCAATTTAAAGGCAAATTTTTCATTTATCTCTTACTTCTTGCTTCCTTGCACGCTGCAGGTGAGCAGTATAGCAGAGCCATTAAACTAGTGCTCTTCGAAGAAAATGAAAACAACCACACGCTAATGAAGTCAGGAAGACTAGGAAAACATCATGCCAGAAGGAACCTCATCTCAGCTCTGGGATGCTTTCACCTTCCTATCAAAGCCACACACATACAGATATCAATACATTATTAATAGAGCAAGTTCACTAGGCTCCAAGAAGACATCCACAGAGTCACTGTGTGTTGTCACTGATGTTTATTAATGGGTATCATATATCCCTGTCCTTGCACAGAACTCCAGAAAATGGGGTCATAAACATGCACAACTGCTCTCTGCAAAATACTACAAAGGCTGTTTCAAGTAACAAGCAAACTCACTCAGATGATTCCCATAGTTTCAGAGGTACTTTGTGGAATGGAGAGACTGTAAATCAAGTGCTGGTTCACTTGCTGCACTTCTCAGTCAGAGCTGAGGAGGAGCCTGGGGCAGAGACATGAACCTGTTCTCTTTCTGCTGGGCAGCTGCTGCCCATTACCTAAAGTTCAGCAGTGTATTCACTGCCTGCCTAAAATAAGACAAGTGATGCTCCGTCTTCCGTCTTGCTTTCTTTTGGCAATCTTGGAGGGCACTGCAGTGTCTAGCACACAGCTAGACAGACACACCAAGATGAGGAGGATGTCCTGCATCTCCTGCCTTCTGTGTGGATTACTTCTGTGTGGGTGTTACATTCACAGCAATCCACATCACTCAAAGAAACATGTTTTCTTTGGGGGCTATTCTCTGCTCAGCTTCCTGACTCAAAGCCACACTTCACTGCCAGCTTGGGACTGCACCTCGTCAGCCAGGGCACCAAGCTGAGCACCAAGCCCAGCTGAGCTGTGCCATTGCCCTGTCTCCTGAGATAAACTGAGCTGTCAGCTTTGTTGAGAGACCTCCACAGACAGACAAGTTACAACACCCACTCAGAAAGACAGGGATTAGTGTAAGAAGGAAGCAAGGCCATACTGAAAGCACAAGGTAAGAGCATCCTCACTAGGCACTGATACAGAAGAAAGACTGACAGTTCTTCCTGAACGTGAGTTATTTCTGGGGCAGGCACTGATCTCCATGCTACTGGTGCTCCCTGACATCATGGAAAGAGTCTCTCTGCCCGAGACATTTCTGCACTGGGGAACAAATCCAATGTATCTGAGCAATGCTGCAGATCAGGGCTGGTGCCCACAGTGTCTGGTGGGAGGGAAAGGTGAGAGAGGAGCCGCCCTAGTGAGAGTGGCACAGCTCTCTGGTGTGGGCTTTCCATTCTGCTGATGCATGCAGAGCTGGCTCTGATGGCTTGAGCACTGTCACCAGCCCAGAGTGAGCAGGAAGTTGCAGAGAATTACCTGCTGTCATTTCTAAGGGAAGTAACAACAACATGTAAAATCCAAAAATGGATGAAATCATCTCTCAGTCATCTCTCTACATGTTTTCACATCCGAAGTATTTTCCCAATGTTAAATTGTTATGATGCTATCATCATCTTACAATTCAGAGATAATTTGGGTAGTAAGGCTAAATAAACTGGTCTGTGCTGTAGAGGACACTAGTATCTGAGGAGAGGGGGAATTCCTGCTTCCTAGACCCATGCCCAGTTCATACGTCCCTCCAAGTATAAAAGCTGAGCTGAGAAGGGCACAGTTCAAACTTACAGATGATCAGACTAGGCTACTGATTATATTCATATGAAGGGTGATGAAAGAATAAAGGCAAGGAAAGAGAAGCAGAGTGAGAAATAGCATTAGCAGCTACATGTGGTTACACTCAAAGCTGTGAGCACCAGATGGAGAAGAGGGGAAGCAGTTACAACAGGAGCAACACGTAGAAGGCAAGTACTGTACCACATTCTTTCAGAGGCTCGTCAGACCAGTCCCTGCAGTCTCTATGTGAATCGCACACTTTGCCTCCGTCAATGCACTCTCCACTCTTACACTGAAACTTGCTGGGACTTTCACATGCTGACTCTGTCATTTCGGGCAAGAGAGGAAAGCAACTAAGTTAGACGAGGCTTGTGACAACAAACAGCCTGACATAAAGCTTCAAGAGGATGCCATTAGCAGAAACAGGATGGGATTAAGCAAATGAACATAAAGCCTGAGTTATCATGCAAGGTACTTTTCAAGTCATACAGTCTGCAGGGTCAGCACAATCATCTCTCCCACACAACCCCACTGCCAGAATGGCTTAAAACTCTCTACAGGAACAGCCTGCCATGGGCCAGAGGAGCAGTACAGGCTTCTTTCCCTTTCCAATGGCCACACAGCTCTCACAGGCTCACACCATGGAGCATAAGCACTGCCGATCTGTCTGTACCTACCTTGTACGCAGCCTGCCTCATCGCTGTTGTCAGGACAGTCATGCACCTTGTCACACTGCTTTGCTCCGTGGATACAGGTCCCATCACCACACTGGAATTCATCTGGCTGGCAGGTCACCAGAGCTTTAAGATAATGCATTCAAGCATTAGTTACACAGGACTTGAATCTTTTGTGGTACCTTCTGGCCATGTACTCTGACACTGATGGAGTTTTCCCACCTCTGCCAGCAAATCTCATAGAGCATTCGCTGCTTCCACCAAAGCAACTGAGGCAGCTCCTGTGCCCCTCTGCCACCCCAGATCACTCTCTACATCCCTGGGAAAAGAGCCCCAAAGCCCATATGAGCAGATCTAGTCAAAACAGAATAGTGCAGGCAGTGAAGCTTCTTGGGTAAGACACAAGAAAGCAAGCAGGAAGCAAAACTATTAGCAGTGGAGCCTCTCTGGGGTCCTAAGTCTGTGCAAGAGGCCAGGCTGCCTTCCAACTAGGAGTGCAAAGTGGCACTGGAAAGGCAAAGGCAACTGCTCCTCAGCTCTCCTTCCTTCAGAAACAGTCGTATTTAAGATATATTTCAAAATACGTTCAGGCTAAGGGCATGGGCAAGACACACATGTATTGACTCTGCCAAAGCTGGTTTGGCCACACTGTGAACAAAGCTTACGAACTCAGACATATCATTCAGGTTACTAAATGCCCATGAGCTAACAGACAGAAGGCGGCAGAAGAGCTTCACTGCACTGCAAACTGGTGTTCCTTGGGGTTACAGGCAAAACCACCTCCACAGTGTAAGGCCAGATTTCAAGCCCAAAGCTCATTTGCCCACGTCAGATTATTAGAGACTCGAAAAAAGATCTGGTAAATATCAAAGCTGGGGGAAAAAAAACACACAGCTGCACTGACCATACTAAAATCAGTCAAGTTTCCCTCTCCAGGGTTACACAAATGAGAGACCTCCCTAGCTGGGACCAGACTTGTGCTGAGAAGGGTACAGGCACTTACGAGCCAGCAAAAGGCTGCAGCCTTTGCAGTTCACTGGCAAAACCAGCTCCTCATTCCTGGGACATGTTCTGCAGCTTACTTCTGAAGGGCCCATCTTACAGATGTTGCCTTCAAATCCTATTAAGGCAGCATACCCTGGAGAGCCCTTGATTCTAACCTTTTTATCCTGCTGATTATGTCCTGGTATCACATGACAGAAAATCACTGCCTCTGAATAGCTACAGGAGATCAGCACTAATGTTACTACATGGGAGGTGAGGGCTATGTGGCAGATCTTCCCTGACAATTTGACAAACTGGTTCTAATATAAAAATTACTACTTGCAGACAATTCAGGATGAGCCACAGATATGAAATGAGTTAGCATCGATACCATAAAGTATCAGTTGCACAAAGGCTCGGTATTGTTGATGACTGCATCCCACAGGACACAGGATCTGGATTCATGACCGCTTTGCTGGACTTAGCTCTAGTGCATCTTCAGCTGGCAAAGGGCACAAAAGACAGGAAAAGCCACAACTGCAGGGCTGGTGGGGGAAGGGAGGAATCCTGCCTTTAGAAATACACAGTATTCACATGAGAAAAGTTTGGAAATAGCACTGCTCCTTGGAGAGGAAAGCCATATGCGCTATATTCATAAAAAGCTGAAAAGAGAGAAATATCCCAAGCAATAAGAAGAGTTATGGGACCAGCTGTGTTGCCACATTTCAGTTAATAAACCCAGGCACAGAAATGGGAAACCTCAGTGGGACATCTGGGACAGCAGCTCCAAACTAAGCATGTGGAAACTGCTGCTCTAAATGGAGAAAAATGCAGGAGAGGAGGAAGCAAAGCTGTGGTCTGGAAAAAGCAGACCACACGTTTGGAAGTGGCACTGAGAGCTCCTGCAGGGAAGCAAAGGCACTTGTGCTTGAACTGTTCCTGCCACATAAAACCACCTGCCTGGAGAAGCCCTGCCAATGGAGAGACCACCTTCCCCTCTCGACCTCTTCTGAGCTAAACCTTGGCCATTGCAAAGCTTTTCCTACTGCCTAGCCAAAAACACCTATGCCACAATTATTTCTTGTCTTCACCACCAACATGAAAACCAGTTTACTTCACCTCTTTTAAGTATTAACTCCCACAAAAGTGGAACATGGAATGAAAGCTAACTGCAGTCTTGACTGCTGGAGCAGGAACAAGTCTCCATTTTATCAAGTAAATCTGCATGACAACAGCTACAGATTTGGAAGACAGGCATTACAAAACCTAGTAATTGTTCTCAACTGTAATCTTCAAAGCTCTTCTAAAGAGCAGTTATAGTTAGATGCTAAGAATAGAAAGGTTTCTAATCCTAAAACAAGATGAAGGAAAATTTTGCAGGAATTGTGAAGACAATGTTGAACAAGCAAGACTGAGAGAAATGACAGCACAGCTCTTAGCTCAGTTGCTAGAGGGACTGCAAAACATGCATGTGGGGTTGTACAACATCACTGCCCAAAGCTTTTGCTTCAAGAAGGGAGAGAAGTTTGGAGATCAGGCTTGGTTTCCTGGCTCACTTCTCATTCAAGCAAAGCTGTGGAATGGCCCCTGAGACTCTTAACAGACATCTAAAAAGAGCAGATGCAGTCACAACTCTTACTGATTACAAAGATATTAAGGTACACATACAGCATTTCTATTTCTTGGTGCATTTCTCGGTAGGAGGAGAGAGAATACCATGTTTATACCTAGCCTGGAGAGCATAAGCTTGAGGGAAGAGGGCCAGGAACTTTGTTATCCTGAAGCTGGGACACAATCCCGTCTCAGCACCACTGGCAGAGTTGACAGCAGGTTGCCATCAGGGCCATTCCCAAAGCAGAGCAATATCCTAAGAAGAAGGAAGAGCTGTGCTGCTTATTTGCACAAGATGTTCAGAAAATTGCTGTGCTATTTTGGAGGGTTTAAATCAGGGAAATCTCAGCAGTGTTACAGCCATCTCTTCTGCTCTGCAAATCAAATACGGAACGATTTACCAAAGCCCTGCTAAATTAACAGGCACACTCAGACAGACACACTTCCCATTTGCAAATACTGGGCTCAAAGCTGTACTGCTCAAATTCAGCAGATACATTCCAGATTCCAAGTCTCAGCATATGTTTCTTGTGTCTTCTGTTTCCATACAACCAAATAAACTTAATCTCAAGAAAATCCCTGCACTTGCAAAATGCATCAACCCCATTTTATAGATGGGGAGACAGAGGCACAAAAGGGCCCCAAGGGATCTGTTCTATTTGCATTGTTTAGTCTTCCTCCTGGATGCCCTAATGTGAGTTGCAAAGGGTATTTTAAAATATAATCATTCCAGATTTGGAGACTAATAAATCTAATGTAATGTTAATTTTATAAATACGTATATACATATCTGTATATATACTAAAGAAAAACCCCAACCGGTCCATGTTCTCACACAGCTCTCCTGAAATGACTCATTCCATATTTATTTGCTGTCTTGCTGCCAAAACTTGTTCACCAATTGTCACCCTTCATTTCTGCTCTCCTTGTTTATCACCCCAAAATGCTTATAACAAATGACTGGTGATGGCCTCATGACATTCTTTTTTAAGGCATTAGCTCCCAACTCTCCCTTTTATAGAGTGCAAACCCCAAATGATTCCCATTTGTGAGAGGAGTTGTAGTGTTGGTATCTTCAGTTTTAACCAAGTCAAGCCTACCAGTACTTGTGCCATCCCTGATGCTAACAGGACAGAGCACTGTCATACACCTCTAACTCCCTGTGTGCCACATGGTACTGATCTCAAAAACAGAATTTATGGAGAGGGGAAAAAATAAATGTCAATCCCTAAACTCTTCAGTCCAGCAGATGAGTAGTGATGCTGAATTTCCAGAGCTCTTAAATGTCACTTTCTTACCGCAGACGTGTGCACCCAAGCAACAGCTGCATTTAGGATGGGGAAGCAACCTCAGTTTTGACCCCTGACCCAGTTAAGCCATCACCTACATAAGCACTCAGTGCCACAAGTCCTCTCCTGGCTTAAAGATTCCCCCTCCCCATGGTGTAAACAGCAGCAGGCTTAAGCACATCTGTGGCACTGGGGTGACTCCTGGCTTGCATGGGTGAAAATGGCAGAATCAGCCACTCTGTACAGAGGAGCAGTGGAGTAGCTAGAACATGGTGCTTTGAATCCCACTGCTTCCTGGACCACAGGACTGAAAGCAGCAGGAGCAGCTCACATGCTCGTTTCTCCTGGGTAGATAAGCTGCACGTTGTGCCGTGCTGAGACTTGGAAAAAACTTCAAATGCTGAATCTCTGCTAGTCGGAGATACCAGTCTCAAGTCAATTCTGCCACGTTTCCTCCTTCCTCCACTGGTTGTCAGCACTGTGCTGCGCTGCAGCGGTGTCCAGCTGTGTCTTCTGCCCCAGGGAGGCTGCCCTTGCAGTACCTGGAAGTGCTACTTGGTGAAGCTGCTCTGTAGCTGAGGGCTGCTGTCAGAACTGCGCTGCTTTTGGACCTCACATTTCGGCAGTTTTTGCTCAGCTGGATATTGTCAGTGTCTGTCAGATCCATGAGAGAAAGATGGGGAACAGAGAGCTGCATCTGCCTTGGCAAGGTACCTGGGCACTACTCTCACCCCACAGTGTCAAAGTAAATGGGGCCTGTGAAAGACTTAGAACAATTCCTTTCAAGCTGAAACAACAGGGACTGAAATTTCAGAGACATGTCATCAGAAAGCACCATCTATAAGCTGCTCCCCTCTTTCACCATTTGGGAATGCAAGGGAGCTCACCTTTCCTACTCCTAAGTTGTCTAAACTCAGCCATCCTGCCAGGTTGCCATCACTGCAGGGAATGCAACCTGTGGGACAGAGATCAGCTCCACTGGGAGTCTCCTGCCCCAGATGCCAGTTCTTCACCTGCGTTTGCAATGCGGGCTTGGCCGCTATGTCCTGATTTAGAAGGGACACAAGTACAGGATTGCCTGCAGGAGGTCTTCATGAAAACAGGTACCAAACACCACAGGCTGTCTCAGCTAGCAGTACACACCTCCACTGGACATGCTCCTGCCCAGCCTTCTTACAGTCACTTCACACTGATATGGATGCCAAGACCCAGCTTTTTCTCCTGACCCCACTGTCCCTGCAACGCTTCAGTCACGGGAAGTACTGCCTGAGTACATGCTGCACAAGAGCTCTGTCTACTCCTGTATCCTTTCTTGGAGATGAAGAAAAAGGCATCCTACCTAATCCACCTGTACTCAGAAGGGGGTTATTAGCAATGATATCTGTGTACAGCAGTCAAAACTGCTCTCTTCCTAACGGAATATATTTGGCTTCACCTACTCTGCTCATAAGAGCCCTTGGCTCTTTTATAGGCACAGCAGTTCCAGGGTTACCTGTGCCTCATCCCCTACTCTCCTGCAGTGTAACCAGTGGTATCCAGGACTTACTATATCCTCCTCCTCTTGCTAAAGCTGCCACTGAATTTACATCTGCCACAGGTTGTCATGGGTATGAAAAGATAGTGTTGGCAAAAGCGGTCAATTTTCTTAGGCACCTTTGCCAGAATGTCTGTTCTCTGCAGCTAGTTGCTGCCTTCCTTCCCAGAGGTGGCCCAATGTCAAAGCTGCTAAATATACACAGCTATTTAAATATTTTATTTTATTTCAATCTTGTCACTATGAATATTTTAGCACAACATTTTGCTCTTAGTTTCTTGTGTCTCTCCCTCCTCAGGTAAGTGACCAGCGTGAACCGTTTAGTGGCTAAAAATGGATGAAACATTCAAAATACCACGCACAGCAACAACACTATGTTATATGCATAAAGCCAGCTGAAAAGAAATCCATTATTTATTAGCTCTGTGCCTTATCAAGCCAAGCTCAAAGTGCATTTCCAACTGGATTCTTCAGAGGTACTGCTCTTGACTGCCTTGTTCCGTATACTCTAACTTCAGAGGCAGAAAATTAATTATTTCTTTTCCTGATGATCATATATTCCCTTTACCACTGTGGCTTCTAACCTCCAGGCTGTGACCCCACCATGCAGCCTGAGGGCTTTGAACATTCTTCCTATTTTCCATTCATTGCCTTGCTAGTGAAACAGATCTCTTCTGAGGCATGGTAACATCCAACACAGCTCTTGCACCTCCTTTCTAAAGCCTCAAGGAAAAAGCATAAAAGGGAGTCTGGAATATACCTGACCCTGCTGGTTGGGCACCAAGCCATTTGGGACACAAAACACTCCTTGTCAGGCACACAGTTGCTGCATAGACATCAAAGACTTGCCTTAAAAAACAGCCCACAGGGCCCCTCTCACCCACAAAGGAGGGCCCTCAGCCCTGTCCCAGCCCTGCAGACACTCACGGCAATCCTGCTCATCAGACTTGTCCTTGCAGTCTTCATCCCCATCGCACTTCCAGTTCAGGTGGATGCATTCACCATTGCCACACTGAAACTCGTGAGCTGCGCAGGTGTTGAGGGCTTTGGCATTGTAGCCGCACTTCTCCACGGACTCATCTGACTGATCCTCACAATCCGGCTGGTTATCGCAGACCCACAGCTCTGGGATGCACACGCTGTTGTTGCACTGGAACTCACTGGGGTTGCAGGTCAGAGGGGAGCATTTCCTTTCATCGCTGCCATCCCCGCAGTCATTGTCACCGTCACACACGAAGATGATGGAGATGCATGACTTGTTACTGCACTGGAACTCATTGGGAGAACAGGCTTGGGAATAGAAACAAACAGGTGAGCTATGAGTCTCCAACCCGCCCCTCACCACTGTGCCAGCTTTAGCACATCAGGAATGTCTGAGACAGGGGAGGGCAAGGACACAAAAGCATTATATTGACTGTCCTAACTCAGAACATTACATTCCCAATGGTAAACTACATAGCAAGGAGGAGGTAAAGACACAGTGGTCATCTCCCTGGATGTGCTATACCATCCTCCATGGGCAGCCCTGAAGAACAAGGGGCAGCACAGCTGCAAGAATTGCAGGTAGGAGAAGTGGGGGGCCAGCTGCAACACTGCCCTGGTGTTGAGGCAAGGGCAAGTCCCAGCGTACGGGGTGGCAGCAAGGAAAGAGCATGGAAGTTGCAGGGTGGGCTGGAGGTGCACTGACACGCACTGGTGGAAGCCACAGAGCTTCTCTCTGCTCCATACTGACATTATCAGCTTCCTGACTTTCACAAGCACAGAATCAGGTTTCAGGATTTCACAGTGTGCCTGGTTTTGGACATATTAAGTGGGATGTGTAGGGTAAATATTTAGTGAGTCGAGCATCAATTTAGCTGCAATCTGCCAGTAAGGCCCTTTACAACACACTGAACGCCTTCCCTGGAAATCACAACTCAACATTAACATACAAATGAGGCGTTTGTCAGATTAAGAAGCTGAGTACTCTCCTCTTCAAGCCTATTGGGCAGCTGAACCAGAGAAGTCTGCTCAAATTAAACTTTCAGGTACTCCAAAAAATGTGCAGCTCACAGTCATTTTATTTCATCAAGGTGTGGAGCAACCACGACCCTGTAAGACATTCTCCCTAAGCACTTCTAGGTAGTTACTTAAAAATAATTCTGCTTCTGCAGTTTCAGTCATATACAGGAAAGTGACAGCTATGATAAATTACAAGTGCAATAAATATATCCTAATAAATTACAGTAAGGTTGTTTTTTGTTTGACATTGTGCTTGGGAGTCTTTTTGTCTTCAGAAGCAGAACTATTTACCACAGAGCCCCTAGGATAAACCACATAGTTCAGATAGTACCAATCACTGCAGTGGCAAGTGCATCAGCAGAATCTGGGTAAAGGAGTTGTCATAGCCCAGCTTTCAGCCAACAAAAGGAACCCAGCGGTATTCTACTGAAATATTGTGCCTGTTTTATACCTGGAATGAAAGTCTATTTATCTAGCAATTAAGAATACGTGCACTTGTACACAGATACATATTTACATTCCAGCTTGCAAACCTGCTGGGGTATCTGCTAACCTAACCAGCCTATAGTTTTACATCACAGTGTGACAGTACATACACCTCTCCCCTCCTGCCCTGTGTTCTGTCCCGTTTACTCTCAAGCTTTCCAGATGTTACTGTGTGTACCAAAATAGCAATCTGCCTAATTAGAAGAAAAAGAGGTTTGCCTTCCTTGATGCAATACTACCATGCACTGGTTACAACCCAAGATCCCTCTAACAGGGATAAATGTTAAAGAGAATCTTAGCTGCAGGCTGCTGTGCCCAACTTGACATCAATAATTAAATGCAACAGTGTGGTCATCAAAGTTGCATCTTGTGTTAAATACTAAAGTATCATCTGGTTCAGGAAGGTTGCTCAGGCTCCTTCTGTACCCAGTAGAGTGTTCTGGATATAGAAAGATGCCCTCAACAACCAAGTCCTGCCACCTACCTTGGGACAAGCACTGTTCCTTGGTGGGGCTTACATTTCTCATCTCCAAACAGAGGGACCTGAGATTAGACAATTAAGGATAGGAGATGAATCCCTCTTATATGGACATGAAATAAAAGCAGTCTGGTGGACAAGTATCCCTTCTTTGCATAGGAGAATCAAGACTGTTAAAATGCTCCATTTTTTGCCCAAATGCTGCTCTTTTTCTTCATAGACCATACTTTTCTATCCTTATCCCATAACTAGAAATAATCTATTAACCCTACCGATCGGTACACAGTGGTATAACCTAACACTCTCTTCAGGTGATGCGTAATACGGGAGTGACAAGTGGAAATGTAGGAAATGTAAGGTCACAGTTATAATCTTACCAATCTATTTAAAAAAGGAAGTGGGAAACAGGAACATTTCTAGGGCTATGTGCACTTTCTGTAACAGATCAAGGCTGAGAAGAAGAAATTGCTTTTTTGGCATTATTTTTTGATGAATCTCAGAAACAGATCAATGAGCAGAATCTTGCATAGTCCTTTGATCCCTAATTTCTGGTCAAGGTTGACTGATTCACACACTCCAAATGTGCATTAACTTCCTTCCCCCAGCTGTAATGAGCCCATTTTTTCCCTCCTTGTTTCCCTGGTCCCACCTCCACCCCTCCTTCTGTCTGTATGCATTTTCTTTCAGATCCTTCAGAAATCTGCTGTACTGGCAAATTAATGACTGATAAGCATATGTGTGGGATACAGACAATGGAAGTTTGCACAAAAGCTTCTCCTCTGCACCTACAAATCCCAGCACAGATATAAAATTACTGATAATCGCAGCCAGAAAATAGCAGCACTTCAGCTTTTGCAGCCTCTCATGAGGACTTTCTCAGTGAAGCTTGTGAATTGCTAGCTAGAAAAATCGCATGGTCATGATTATTTTATTTTCTTTTAAATATTAAATTTAGTGTGATGACAGCACTAGACTATGAGTTCTCCCTCCACTGAACAAGCACTGCAGTCTCGCTGTTGCTAACTGCCCCCTTCCCACCACCACTGTCCTCAGGTGGGGATTAATCCCTGTAACTCACTCAACACAGCTAAAGCCAGGGGCAGAGGCACCAGCGCTGACTGTGCTCAGATCTTCCTGCCTGCAATTACAGCACCCACACACTGCTGGGACAGCCAGTAAAAGTGATGGGCTGCTACAAGTGTGTCACAACAAGAAGGCCACTGGACAGCCACCAGAGCTGTCACAGGAACCAATGCAGTGCATGCACTAGCAGCCAGTGGCACTGCCAAATGGGAGCACATGGTCCCTCACTACAGAAGGCTGCTCTAGGTACATCTAGTGAACTCAAGAAATAAAAATGTTCTTTTCTTAATTTAAAGACCTAATGACCATCTTCAGGTCAGCACATATGGGACAGTTCCTTCTGTGTCACACAGGTCCCCACCAGAGATCATAGAATCATAGAATCGTTACGGTTGGAAAGAACCTTAAGATCATCAAGTTCCAACCCCCTGCCGTGGGCAGGGACACCTTACGCTAAATCGTTTCACCCAAGGCCTCGTCCAACCTGGTCTTGAACACCGCCAGGGATGGAGCATTCACAACCTCCCTGGGCAACCCATTCCAGTGCCTCACCACCCTCACAGTAAAGAATTTCCTTCTTATATCCAACCTAAACTTCCCCTGCTTAAGTTTTAACCCGTTACCCCTTGTCCTGTCACTACAGTCCCTAACAAAGAGTCCCTCTCCAGCACCCCTCCAGGCCCCCTTCAGATACTGGAAGGCTGCTATGAGGTCTCCACGCAGCCTTCTCTTCTCCCTCCTGCTGGCCATGGGAAGACAGATAACCTCCCAATTCCTCTCACACTTCCATTATCCTCTCTGACAGCTAAAATCTGCAAGGCATGCAGGATAAAGCAAAGTCTGCAGCTTCCAGCCACTCGGGAGCTTGCTCTGGCACAAATAGGAAACATAGGAGAAAAGCTGCTTATAATCCCTCTGTACCTAGGCAAGAGCCAGAACGCTTGTGCTCTTTGGGGTCCCTGCTGCATGGTTTGAAGAACCTAGTAAAAAGTAGCACTACAAATCATCTTACGTAGCACCTGGAGACAGTTCACTTCTTTCATAAATATGTCAGAATACCTAGGCAGTTCCATCACACTTCAGTAGAAAATGGGTGAATAGTAATTAAATGATCACTGGGGTATTTCTTCTTTGACTTGAGCAATTTGTTTGCAGTGTCTGATTTTGCTCCTGCCCCACTGTAAGCTTATCTGTGCAAAACAAAGGAAACTAATATTAGCTTGCTTGCCTTAGTGCCAAAGAAACTAATAAATGTCGTACTCCGAGATGCAAAAACTACTTCAAATATAAAGTGATCCCAGCAGAAAACTTGGGAATGTTTGTCAAGGAGTGTTTAACCAACTGTACTGTAATCTGTTAAGCTTCTTTATAGTTTTAGCAAGCAAAATATCAAATCTAAATGATAGTGTACATGCGCTTTGACCTATAGATAATATATTCCAGAGGTGTTCTGCATTAATTTCTGCCTCGTACTATATACCACTACATAGAGCACAACTGTCACCACTTTTGCCTCACAGCTGCAGTCTTTTTCTGTCTCTTGAGGAGAGTGGAGCAGCAGCAGTCTTTGAATAGAGGAAGTTTAAAAAAGAAAATAAAAAAAAGAGAGAGACTGCGGTTGTGGAGTAAAGGGTTTTAGTACTGGCTGCTTCTCTTTTGCCCAGAGCCGGGATTTAACCAGAGGCTTTAGTGAGTAATCTGGTGCAGCAGGAAAAATCCTAACTCGGGCTCTGCACCAAAAAAATGAAACTAATTCTACCTCATGCTTTTGAATAATTACAGAGAAAAGTAGAATGTTCTGAAGATACAGAGCACTCTTTGAGAACTGTAATTGCAAAAAATATACATTTGTACAGAGTGTTTCTACAGTGGACACCTCTACCAAGCAGGGATCCTCAAATCAGGATAAAACTCAAAATATGAAACAAACAGGATATTCATCATTAATAGGAGCTGGAAATTACGTACAATGGACTATAACTGCTGCCACTGATAATCTTTAAAGATTTTCAAACTTTTCAGGAGGAGTCAGGTATTTAATTCATCTCTGGCCTCCAAAAAAAAAGTTCCACTTGAAATTACATGAATGGCTTAAAAAACAGAATTATTTGGTAAAATTTGTGGTAAAGTGGATAACAGCAATTACTGATGTGCAAGACAAGAAAATATGAATCATTACACTGTATTTTTCTGACACCCTCCCCAGAGCAACTTCAATCAAAGTGTGGCTCAAAATTTCTTGTTTCCTTAAAGGACCGGATAAAGGATCTTCTAAAGGTGAAGGATGATTTGCACGTATAACGTTTACACTGGGGAGGGACAGATCTTCTGGTGATTTTCCACTACTTCAACCTTGGCAGGAGACACTGGTAGACTTCAGAACTTATCCTAGGCTTGTAAGGTTTAGGGTCTAAGCTCCACTTGACTGCAGGAGTAGAATGATCGAGCTTCATTTGCCCGATTATTGTGCATGAGGTGAAAACCCAGCTACCACAGCCCACATAAATTGATCTCTGTACTAGATAAGGAGGTCACAGAATCCAGACAGGCTAAATTAACTTAGAATTCTCAGTCCTGTTACCAGTGCTGTCATCATGCTAGTTTTATATAAACTGTATTTATTTTCAGGCTTAATTGTATCTAAATTATTTGTTTTGTCTGCAGAAAGCTGGTGTGCTTACCTAATATCCAAGTATTTCATACAGATTTCTGGACAAAATGTCAGTCTTTAAAGCATGGATTCATGCCTAGAAGGACAACTTTCCCATGGAAAGCTACCCTCCAGAAAGGACAGCAAAAGAGATGGAGGTAAATGAAGATGACCTTGAAGTGCATTGCTGTGAAAAAATGACAGGCCTCCCATGGAGGGAATAATGCAGCTGAATTGCAGCCTCACTACTAACAGTGGTTGTTGCTATGGTGATTGATACCGAAAAGCCCATATAGATGAAGACTGCAGAAGGAATAGTAATTCCTGATATTGTTCACATCACTAATGTAGCTAAGGAGCCATCTCACACACTCTTGCAAATTAGTATTTGCATGTGCTTGCTGCCTTTGCCACGCTCTCCCCTCCAACACAAATGAGTTATTTTTCTATTCTGTGCAGCACTATTTGCATACTATTAGTTAATTATAATGGAACAACCAGATGCCAAAGCCCCTGCTGATAAATAATAGTTGGTTCAAAAAATATATTTACTGATTTAGAATGTATTTCCTGAGAATCATATATTCATTCAAAGTAGCTTAATTTTCTGAAAATGGAATTAATTATGACCCCACAATTTATGGAGAGAAGCTGCTTACAAGCAAAATGTATGCACACAATGAATTTCTTCCCTGGCTTTAATCTTACTGATGTGCAATAAGGCTGCTAACTCATACCTGCAGTTGCCTCAACTGTACTTCATATCAGGAAAGCATTAGGAAGTTTATCCAGGTTTGCCTGGTTAAGTGACTGAAAATAACCTCAGAAGAAGAACAAATGAGTCCAGTGTAGAGGGTTTAAGGGTAAAACAAAATAGCTTAGGAATAAAAAAAGGATGGTCAGAATGCCTAAGGTTGATATTGTGCTGCTTTTTGCTAAAATCCAAGGTACCCTATGGATATCATAGGGATAATGACTATCATTGCCCTTCTATATTCTGATAGGAATATAACCAGCTGAATGAGACTGGAGTTGTTTAGTACTAGCCAAAATTTAAATGGAAAAGAAATATGCTGAGATGTGTTTGGCAGGTTCATTTTCTGACTCTGAAAATTGAAACCTGTGTGGGACAAGCTCACTGCTATTCCCTCAGACATGACTTGCTTATTAAAATGGCAATTTTACAAATTACACCAATTTGGCAAATCCCTCAGAAACATCTGATCATATCCACGTAACTAACAGCTGCTCTAATGGCACCACATAAAATCCTGTTTTCCTGAGGAACATATAAACAACCTTTCATCAACCAGAACTGAGTATTACTGAACAGGGTCTTGATCCTGTGACAGTAGGCACAAAACCCACACTCTGCATATGCAGACCTCCTGGATTCAACAGCCCTCCCTGTGGTTGTGATGACTGCCTGCACTGAATTTGCTGTATTAACAAGACTTAATTTTGCCATTGCAGAGTTTAAATCCCAGACACTTTGCCAGGAAAAACCTACCCCACTGACCTCATCTTCCATCCACTGGGCAGTCTTCCACTCTGGTCTCAGCTTCTAATACAGGGGCATGAATTGCCTTATTATACCTGCCTCATTTTTCCATTGCTGTTTGGTTTCCTATGTCCAGCTCAGGACAGAGACTTCATCAGGGTCTTAAAAGCTAACTTTAGTCACACTGGCAAGTTAAGCTCGGTTTTTTTTTCTGACTGGAAAAGGCAAGGAATTCAAACCCATGTCTGCTGGTACACAGCTATGTTAATGGCCTGCCACTTCCTCCTTATCCACAAATTCCCAAGGACAGGGATAGCATTAGTTTAACTAGCTGGCAAACCGAACTGTTCTACCAGAATCAATTTAAGTATTTTATGCTGCCATAACTAAGAAGGGAATCCTGTAACAATCCACAATACTTATCTTTATTGGATGCAGATAAGGAAAAAGGGAGCAGCAACTGCCACTACAAAACTCCATGAGTTACTAATGCTTGTGCAGCTACTCTTCACGCCATGAAAACTGCACACACCCCACTATATAGGTCTATCTGTGAAACAGAAGAGTAAAGAAAAGCCACATTTGCCAGGATGTTTCTGAACCAACAGGATAAACACATAAGGCAGAGAGAAAAGCCTGGCTTCAGCAGCTGAGGGCTCACAGGTTTTAGCTCAGCTGAGTAATGAGGAACAGAGCAGTGCTCATGTTGCAAGCAAAAAGGTCACTGCCCCATAAAATCTCCACTTCCGCTAATCTGTTTTGCTTGATGGGAATTCTCTGTAAGAGGAGATACTTCTTATTGCAGTTTGCTTCACTATTAGACTTAAACATTCATAGGATTTAGAATATGGCACTATTAACCCTTCTGGAGCACACAGAAAACAAGAAAACACTTGAGAGTTGCCGCATCCCCCCCCAGTTTATCCATCTCTCACATTTCCCTCGAAACATGATTCAAAGTGAGTTTGGATGTAGGTTCAATAACAATTAAAAAGATGCTTTTGAAATAAAACAGTTTGCAAGGCAGCTGATCTGAAGGGAAGAGTACCTTAAAAAAGCATTGAGATACAGTGGAGACAAGTGGCAGAATTCAGTGTAGCCACATTCAAGGTTATGAATATATGACAAAGCCCATAAAGGCAAAGAGCACTGAGGTGGTTTTGAGGGCAGGGAGATTGACAGACTTTGCAGGGAACAACCAGCCCCTAATTATTTTCAGCTATGTGATATGAGGGGGCACAGCTTTTATTCGATGCAAACAACATACCCATGTAACATATCCACAATTCCACGGGAGAACAGCAATCATTTTTAGAAAATATGTCTTAGATTTTCTACTCAAATGGAAAATTTAAGCACTGAGTGACACTCACTGCAATTAAAAGTGTAAGGGTCGTGTGCTAACTGCACTCATTTTAATAGTGGTGAGATTTCTATGGCATTAGGATCTGCCCTTCAATTTCTAAGGATTTGCAATAGAAGGCAGCACTTTGCTGGATTTGGGCTGAGATAAAGAATCAATTGTACAATACCAGCAATTATTTCAAACTTGTTGGAAAAAAAAACAAGTGTATTGAAATGTATTTTATTGTGAGCTAAATGTTCCCAGTTATATTTTATCAAATAAACTAATTTCTTTGCAAAATATAAGCAAAGTTAATCCAACCATTATCTCTTCCTCTGAATGAAGACAGTGTCTTTCAGCCACTTAGATAGCTTTCAGATGTTGTTTTATCCATTAAAAAGACTCATAAACCATTTTTTTTTGCTTTTGCATCGAACGGTACGTAGTCCCCTTCTGCGTAGGATTCTACTGAGTTCAAACTAACCAATTTTGATTCAGTCTTCAGATCATATGCTCAGGAAGCATAACTGTTAAGCACTTGTTAATTAGCCTAACGCATATGTACCCATAGCCACTGAAGGATGGAACTCCTACCCACGAATTTGCCATCATAACGTGCTCATTGGCACTGACAGCTACAGAAGATTTCCCTTAACAAAACTAAACAGATTCTTGCTTTTTGGATGAATAGGCTCAGAATTATAGCTCCATTCTTATCAAAAAAGCACTTCAGGGATATGAAACACGATCACATTTGCCAATAAGAGATGCAATTTCTTGGCTATTTCAACTCCAAGAGCTCTAACTGTTGAAAGATAGACTGCCCAGAAGATAAACATAACTAAAGGCCAATATTTTCTCCTCTGACAGTATGACATGTGAAATTGGAAAGAAGAATCAGAGACAACTTCTGTTAAACTACAGAAAGAGCAGCAGGACAAAGCTTTTTTGTGTGTGCACATGTAACACGCAGTCAAGCAGTATTAGGCTTTCATTATAATTATTCACAAATCTTTGCGTAAACCCATCTCTTTTATACCACTCTAGCACAACTTTGTGAAAGAAAACCTGTTTGGGATGTGTAGGATGTGTGTATGTGTAACTGTGTGCTTGCAGTGTGTTCTTTGCACACTATCTATTCCTTTTCCCTAGCGTTATCTTCCAGGAAACATCGTAAAAGTACCAAACTCTAAACTGTCTTGTTTTCATATTGTGTTTGCATCTATTATGCTATAAAGAATAAATCATTCATGGAACATACCGATAGAGACAATTTATCTGTAACGAGGGATCAGCACAGAGCAAATGTGCAGAGGTCACCACCAAAAGCTGCTGTGGTGAGCGAGGCGCCTCTCACTGCTGGAAAAATCCATTTGCAGAATGTTACACATGCCTGTTCTTTTTTAAACCTAAGCTCAAGAGACAACACTCGAGAAAAAAGTGCAATTTTCCCCTAACCTTCTGCAGGTAGAGCTCTGGCACAGCTTACCCCTTGACTTTAGTTTAATTCTTCTTTTATGCAACAACTATCTTACCTCTAAACCAAATTCATGTAGATTTTTACATTTAATTACAACAAGCATCCAATATGTTAAAAATGCAACTACCTTCATTCTTCCTCGTAAGAATGCAATTAAAGGTAGCTACCAATCTCATTTTTCTTGCTGTTTTGTTCTGAAGGAACTCAGGACAAATATGATTATGGGCTGAGATTTTTCCTAAACAACAATAGGGATTTTCCTGCAATTACCATTGCTTTCAAAGGAGCCCTAATACTTTAAGCAGTGATAAAGTGGCAGCTGTACATGTTTAATTTCTGAGAGCCAGGGCATAATGCACAAGCATTAATCCCTCCAGCTGTCCAGTAATTAAACACCATGTAAAGCCCAGAGGATATCATTGCTGTGCTACCTTATTTATGAAGGACTTTCATTTGTTAAATCTAGTCATTTTCTTGCCGTTCTTGGAAATAGTTAGATTCCTCCATCATGGCAAGTGTCCTCAAGTTACAGGACCTTCTATAAAATAACAGAAATTTCAGACTAACCATGTCTCTTTAATCACGTGCTGCAATAATAATGAATAGTGATAGTAGATTAATGTTTCCTCTGCAAGCCTGAACGCAATACTATGGGCTTTAACCCCATCAAAATGGGTGCATTTCTTGGGATAATATATGGCAAAACCTTTGGGTTTGATTTCTCTCTGAGCTGACTGAGGAACAGAACACCGAGAACCTAGCCCGTTAATGAAGGTAATGAACAATATTTGTAACTTGGACAAAAGCACGTATGAATCAGGCTGCAAAGGAAGATTAAATTAGTGCTACTTTATCACCAAGTAAAAAGCTCTCAGTAGGATCTGTGCAGATATGAAACAAACAATAAGTTCGGTCAAATCCCCATAGGTAGTCACACGGGAAGCGTGACTCAGATGAAAACACAGCTACCTTCTACTGCATGAAGAAGAAAACAGTGCTGAGATGACACGATGCTCCTTACTTCTATAGGACAATGATAAAAGAGGATAAAACAATTTAACTGTCAACAGAAAGGTCACTTCATGTGATCATAGGTGCAGCAGCAGTGTGAAGGAAGATGGCTTTAAATAGCTTTGTAATTTACCCACTTCAGCTGGCTCGCCTCCAGGCGGAGGTGATGGAGGGATCAGACCAGCTTTAGCCTGCTTTAAGTTCTGCCTTCTGCCAATGGTTCTCAGGTGATAGTAGGACTACTGAGCAAGGCATTGGAAACAGTTGACTCTGAAAGTTTGCTACACTTGGATCTTCCAAGAAAAGGACCCCTCGCTGCAGGCACTGCTGCTTTTTATGGAGAATCGCACATGTGTCTGGAGCCTTGCCAGGAAAGAGTAAGTGAAAAGCTCCTGCCCTGAGGATCTTTTAAATGATATACATACCATGGAACTGTGAAGACTGTGAGCCACCATGGCAAGGAGGCGTAGCTTACAGCAGAGCAAGACTGTGCTTACTGTTGTTTCCATTATTAAGAAACTCTATCCAGTTTGTTAACTTTTAGTCTGGTATATCATAAGGCTGAAAATCTAGAACCATTTCTGAGATAAATGGTCAGCAATGAAAAGTCGGAAGACCAGGATCCAAAAGAAGATGCTCTCAGTAATAAGAGTCTCACTGTCATGAGATTCCTGCAGGAATTGCTGACTCGCACCCTTTAACATCCTTATGAGATCAGTGTGTGTCTGTTACCTGCCCAAGTTCCCATGGATCGCTGTCTCTGTTAAGGAGAATAAATCTTGGCATGGGAAAATAGCTTATGCTATCAATATACCAATGAATACACCATTTCATTGTATCTGACTATTGGGAAAACTGTACACTTCCAAAACTCCTCATCTGCAAGACATCATTTCCACACTGCATGCAAGAAGTGGTCCAGGTGAGAACCAGTAAAACAACCAGAAGAGATGGGGCCAGAGCCTTGCTTTCTCTGTTGAGCATACCAGTATCCTGTCAGGAAAAACAAGTGATGAGTGCATTAAAGGCACTCACTGACTATTTCAGCTCCTACAGGGTGGTATCTCTTCTGTTCTAAAGCCATGCTGAAATGATCTCTGCCTTCCTGAGCAGCTGAGAAAACACTGGTTAGTACCTCTCCTAGCAGAGATTTAACAAGTTCTGCGCAGTTAGCAAAGTTCAGTCTGATCCTGAGTTGTGGTGCTTTAATTACAGTCTCTCATATTTAATTTCTCGTTTTTAGTCTCAGTAAATGTGTTCCTGAGCTTATCCAATCAATTGTGACAAAGGTTAGGGTCACTGGGAGCAAAAACGTCATCCAGGGAAAAAAGTAAGAGGATGCCAGCACCACCAAGCTGGGAAATTCAAGACTGCTCTTACATTATTAACTGTTGATGTCTGTTTTAGAGGATTAAACCTGACCTATGCCTACAACACTTCCAGTGTTGTAAAGAAACAAATTACTTCTGCTCTGAAGAACTGAAAAATAATGGGGTTTATTCTTCTGTATACTCTTTTGTTTAAAAAAGGTAGATGAATTTTCAGAAGTTGTTTGCGCACTGGAAGTTAGCAGTGGACTTGAAACCTACCTGGAAGTAACTTATTTAGGCAGACAGACACTTAGCTACCTACACATAAGGATTAATACCCACTATTAATCCCTGGTGCCATTACAGCCTTGCAGACACAAATCTGAATCCCTAATCACTGGTACTTAATCCACTGCATGTGAAATAAGTCACAGCTTCCACTGTTTCCTTGAGAAGTTCTTCCACAGGTGAAAATCGCACCAGTTTTATGTCTTGTTCATGGCTGAACAAGAACAATGAAGTGCCTTACCATCCCTTGATAATGGCTTCCAAGCAGTATGATGGGGTCAATGCTTATGAAAATAACTGCTCTCCTCATACTGGTATCAGACAAAGCCTAACAGGCTAGCAGAGGCTGACAGATCTCTTTGTAAGTTTTTACTTTACTGGATTTCATCTACCAAATTGCTGCTTCTCACGCCAGACATGGCAAACAGGACCTTTATTTCAGATAAATACAGTCTGCTTTGCTTATTCCTAAGGGAGATGAGAAACCCAAAGGAAATATTTGATTTATCCATTCTTTGAGATTATTTGTCTGGGTTTTTTTAGCATACCTGCAGGTAAGTCCAAATCTTGCTAGGTGCAGCTGAACCCTTTGTCTAAAGGTGATTGTGCAAGGACAGCATACAAGACTGCAAATTCTCTCCTTCCTTGAAGGAAAGATATACTGAGGACTGCTTTAACAAATCTTTTTCAGATCACACAGGGTGCTAATCAAAACAGCAAGTCTTAACAGTGACCAAAAGCAAAGGAGAAGGATGTAAAGCACAGTTTGTTTCCATTTGTGCAAGATGATGCACCAAAGACATGGCTCATAAAAAGCACAAAGGAAAATCAAACCCAAACAGAAGATTCTCCTATTCATATTCAATACTTTTGCCCCCAAATTTCTGGACAGCAGCTTTCCTCCTCCAGCTGGCTGTGCCGGTGCCTGCAACGACTATGCTGGATAAATTTCACACAGATTCAAAAAGCAATTAAACAATTCTGAGAAGAAAAATCCATCAAGAATTATATTATCAAATCCAGAATGGTATCTGAAAAGCAAGTTTTGGAGGCCAGAAGCAGACACACGAGTAACAACTGTGACACACTTGAACTGTTTTTACAGTTTTGGATGATTCTACCACCATAACCACAGTTTTTCTTTCCTGCAGTGGATCCTCCCTTGACTTGGACTGTGAACATTTTGACACAGGGACAGGCACTTGCACAGCCTCAGCAAAACCAAGCCCTGCTCCTGTATCTGTAACCAGCACAATATTATTAGGGGTACAAATTACCAACGTAGAAATGCAGGCTCAAGTAATGTTCATAAACTCTGTATTAAGTCCTTTTGAAGAACTATAATACAAAGAGCTAGCTGTTCCTACCAAAAAAATAGGAGTATTCATAATTAAAATGTCTGAAGTGTCACATTAGCTTGAAATAGAACTAATAGTTTTGTTAACATGGATTTAGAAAGAGCTTAGCATTTTTCTTCTGGATGCCCTCACAGTATCTTCAAGTCATTTTCCACTTGTTTATTGCACATGCAGGCTCTCATCAGAGAAATTATTCCGAGCATAAATAAACTCCCTTCTAAATGTTTATCCAGAAAGATGTGTTATTTATAGACAATATGGTCAGCTCTGTGAGTGGTGCAGCCTCAGCTATGACAAGCTGATCTGCTCCAAGGGGTTGCAGGTGACAGACAGTGCTAAAGCTTCTTTTAAAATGAGAACAAAACCATGAGTGCAGAGGTTAAACAACAAAAAAAGAGAGAGATAAAAGAAAATGGATAAAAGAGGATTCTAAACAGAGAAGAAATGGGAAGGTTAACAAATATCAGTGGATATAGGCTTAGTGAGGTTTATCAGATCTGGATAAAAGACAGGATGGCTATCAATCCTCCATAAGCTCTCAGAGTTTAAACGGCTAAGACATTTGTTCTCATCCATGAGGAAAACACCTTAATTTGACAAGCAACCTCACTGAAAATGCTCCCACTAGAGCCATTCAGCAGTGCCTCCTGTTTCCTTCTTGAAGCGAGCTTAATGCCTTTGAAAAATATTGAGTTGACAGACCTTAGGACTGAAAGCTTCTGATGTTTGCCCCCACCCAGGAAGCTCCAAGTCTGCCAGTCAGTGCCTTTCTGCCTGGTCCTCTTGCCACAGTATTACCCATCCCACATTCAGACTCTGCAGCAACCCCTCAAGTAGAGACTGACAGCGTGCAGCCACTGAGGTAGCAGCCTGTGTGGAGAAAACACTCGGTCACAGAAGGAACTAGGTGAAACTCACTAATTCTTTTCCCATGAGTTACCAAGCAACCATCAGAAGATGTAAATTTTCCTTAAATTTCCATTTTAAGAACCTGCATGTGCACTAAAACTGTGTAAGGTAAGCAGGACTAGAGATGCTGAAACATCCAGAAGAGAAATACTCAGCTATTTCTAAATCCATTAATAGCATCATTATGCTGAAATTATGTGGCATTCAGAACACATTCACATTCATGTTGGAGGTTACCTAGTGCTTGGAAAAAAAGAAGTTCAAAGAAATTTCAAGTAGATCTTTATGATAAATGAAAGACTCCATGTGACAACTCCTACTGGTGTAAGCACCAGCGGCATTAAATTAGGGGAGGCAGCCACCAGTGGAAAAAATTGTTCTTATTTCACTAACTCATATTGGGAAGAGTAATTTTTTCCAACAGCAGTTATAATTATCTTCTGAACTTGTCTCTAACTCAAGCTTCCCATTCCAAGGGGGGGGGGGGGGGAAGAATGCATTTGCTAAAGAGAAAACACTGAAGAGTTTCATCCAGAAAACAAATAAAAAACTTGAAAACTGCCAAAATGTCATTAGCATAAAGGACACAGGACAAGTGGTCTAATCACATCACCAACCTACCATATCACGATAATTTATTACTCAGAAATTGTCCAAGCATTTAATTCTATATGAAACAGGAGGCAACATGAGGCAACCTGTGCCTTTTCCTTGTGAGACAACCCAACTGGAACTATCCACACAAGCCAAATATGAGCACAGTAGCCTGTCACCCTTAACTCTGGACCTCTGAGTCATGTGCAATATGGAATAGAGATGCTTTGAAAACCTAATCTGTAGTTAACTGAATTAGTGACTCGCATAAAACCTTCACGCTGAGCTTCATACATAAGAAACTGCACAGTAGGTTTCACTAGCCAGAGTGAAGCCAGCAGGTTGAGGGAAGTGCTTATTCTCCTTTAGCTGGTACTTTTCAGGTCATATATGAAGTACTGTGTCTAGTTTAGTGCCACTCTGACAGTACAGGAAAGACATATGCAACCTGAAGAGGGTCCAGTGGAAGTCCAGTGAGATAGTTACAGTACTGGAGCACATGATACACAATTAGGAGCTGAGGAAAATGGGTTTGGTTAACCTGGAGAAGGTTAGATGGACATCTTGCAATTTTCCAGCATCTGAAGGGGTGATATTGCGAAGCTGGAGGCCAACTCTTCTCAGAAGTGTCCAGCAAAAGGAAAAGAGGCAATGAGCATAAATTGTGACAAAGGAAAAATGGACATAGAAAAAATGTTTTTACAGTGAGTGGCTAAACACTGGAACAGGTTGCTCAGACAGTAAAAGCTTTTGTTTGCCAAAGCTGACTGAAAAGAAATAAACTTATCCACAGTGCTTTACTCAGAACCACAGAACGTTCAACATAGAACATATTTCATTACACAGTTTCAATGAAAATATGTAATGTGGATTAGGAACCTGCAAGGTATTAGAGCCCAAAATTCGGTTCTCAAATGAAGAAACATCAATGAGTACTTGCATATAATCATTCAACCCTTTCACCAGTAATCTGGGAGTAAAAATAGCATCGCTGCTATCATGTACAACACCAGAAACAATGATGGATGAGCAAATAACTACACAGAGCATGAGAGTTTCTTAATAGCCTGGGACTGTTTGCACTCAAAAGAATTTAATAACAAACCGAGTTACTTAAGAACAGTATTAGAAAGGTGATTTTACTTCTACACAGACTGGTAAGGCTGATATTGCCTAAGTTCTGGTGGTCTGTATAAAAATAAAATTGGAAAATTAGCTGGGATACTGAAGGGAGCCACAAAAATGAATCAAGCATTCATTTGAAAGAAAATATTTGACAACAAGAAGCATAAAGAACTAAATATGTTTAGTCTATCAAAAAGACAGTTTGAGAAATGGCTTGATTACATAGTGTAGGAGTTTTCACAGAGGGAAAACACTCTTAAAGAGCTCTTTCATTCAGCAGAGAAAGGCCTAATAAAAGGCAATGGCCATTTAGGGACTGAATGTAAAACAGTTACAGTAAATAGTATATCATTCTCTTTCTGTCCAGAAACCAACAAGCTGTTAATAAAGAAATGTCCAGGCCTATCTATTATACCCCAGCAGAAGCTAGCCTTAGCCTATAGAGCTACACTCTGCAGGAGGAAGGATGTGGCCATAAGCTGCTGAGTTACCACAGAGAAGGTTTGAACATTATTATTTAAGTCCTTACCACATCATCTGGGTATTAACCCTGACAATCATGCTCCAAACTGACTAGCTATATTCTGCTACAGTAGCAAAAGAATACTTAATTCTCCACAGAATTCACTTTATAGCTTCCAGCCAACTCCAACTGGAGCATCCTTCTTTCCTCTCTTTCTCTCAAATTCACTACTTTGCACTGCAAATGGAGAGTGAATGACTTTGTTGGCAAGAAAAGTCATCCCTTTACATGCAATTTGTAATAGGACTTTCATGGTTGGAAAGGGAGATGTCACATACATATTAAAGTATTACTCTAACTCACCAGGAGTGCAACCAGCCTCATCAATACCACTTTCACAATCCTTCTGTCCATCACATCTCCAGGACGACGGGATACATTTGTTGCTTAAATCTCCACAGCTGATTTTTTCAGATGGACATACTTGCTTGGCTGGAAGAATAAATTAAAGGAAAAAAAAACCAGTAAGTCAAACATAATTCTAGACATTCCTAACATTATTTACCCTTTTAAAGTTACTTTTATTTTGTATGGCTCAATCCTGAGACATATTGTAATGAAATCTCAAGTCAACACTGATTTTGACATATGGCTGCTTACACGTCCTGTATGTGCTCCCCAAAAGAGAACACAAAACCTGTATGAAAGGAGAGAAAAAAAGGAAAAGTGCACCACTGTTTATTTCAGCAAAATCCCAGAAACTGAATTTTAAACTCAAACAAATTAGGGGACAAGAACAGAAGTCAGGTTTATATGCAACTTCCACCTAGCATTTTCTTGCAGGCAGGGTCTTACTTCTGGCCATCCCAGGGGCCCCGAGCTGCAACAAAAAGTGCATAGGCCCTGTGGCTCTTTAAACATTCTTGGAGCTGCCTTTTCCCACCTTCTCCTTGTTATCTCAGTCCATGCATGGGCTAGAAGCACCCAGCTTTGTGCTGCCACTTTTCTCTCTGCAACATGCTTCTTGAATCAGGTCTCCTTGAACAGCCTTCCCCAGAGACAAGGACCTTCCTGTCCGTCCAGTCTGTTCCTGACCCAGCCAATCCCTTTCAGGAATGCAACTGTACAGGAACATGCAAATAAAACAAATACACGGAGTTGCTTCAATGGATCAACAGGGATTTCAGCTAAGAACCTACGGCACTGCCTGTCTGTGACTGCCTCAAACCCTCAATACACTGTGCTTTCTGCTATTAAAACACTAACACCCTGCACACAGCAGCTGCAGGACTGGATAAACTACTTTGAAAATACTACCTTGAATCAGGAAAAACAAACTGCCTAATTTTAGCATGTTTATGTTTGGTATTACAAGGCAATTTCTAAATGTAACAATAGGCAGATTATGGTCAGTAAACCTCGGGAAAAAGTGGCAAGCACAAGCATGAACTTAACACATGTTAAACTTACCTGTCTACATTAAAGGCGATTGTGATCTAAGACATGGAGACACAGGAAGACATGCAGAAGCAATAATGCTAGTACATGCAAGCATACAACTATGAAAAAAAACCTGACAAATTTATCTGGAACCAAGTAAGCTGTGAAGCTTGTTCTCTTATTCTGCATTGCCAAAATTCCTAGGGTTTTTTTCATACTAGTGTAAAGAGCAACAGATCTACATTTATTGTGACAAGGCTGCTTGAATGCATAATGTTCCACAGCTTCAACAATTATTTAGTATTCTGGAATCATCAGCCAGTTTGGCAGGATTTGCTTATTAAACAGACCAATTTCTCTCTTGAAAAAAAATTACATGTTTTCAAATACTTCTTCCATTGGTATTAATGATTATATAGAGAGAGATATGTGTGTGCATATATACACACACACATACATAGATAGATATAACTGCAGGTCTACTGAAAAGGAAGGAACCTAACTTCTGCATTAAAACTTTTCCATTACCCTGCCCTGGTAAAGGTGTTTATGCAAAGTCAATCCGTTTCCCATGTGCTGAGTAAAAGAAGATGGAAATGATATCCCTGCATTTCCACCTGCACGAGAAGGTTGTAGAGCGGCATCTTTACAGCCCCAAAGCATCAATCAGCCACTTCGAAGGCGGTGCCACTTAATCCCAGGATTTCTCCGTTTTAGCACCTTTAAGTGCTATAAGAAGCAGTCTCTAGAAGCTATGGGCAAGCAATACATCAAGAAAATTTAGGTCTCGCCACATACAGTTAATAACAGATGTCATTGAAGTTTTAGAACCCTGAGGCAAGACAGCATTTTTGTTGAAATTTGCTCACTGCATACCTAAGTAACATTCATGAACGTTGCATGATGGGGAGTTGGGGGTGTAAAAGGGATCCTTACTTAGGCTTTTTGAGTCTGGTACCAGCAGTTAGTAATAAAAACCACCTAACACTGGAAAGGCTCCACACACCACTCCCCAGGAACATGTCTGACAGTGCCCACCCACAGGCTGGGACCCATGCCCTGCATGTTTCCCTCAGTCCTGGTCCTTCTAAGCCACAGGTCTGTAACTGCAGGGACACTCGGCAGTGCTGAGCACTCGTGTCCTTCCACAGAAGTGAGACAGCACATCTGAAAACCAGGGCACTTGCCGGCTGCACAAAATGGTGCCCGCCCTCAGCCTCCACGGAGCTGGCATGTCTCGCTGCTCCCGACACCATCGTCCCCAGAGCTGTATGCTGGGGTGCACCACCCTTAAACGTGCGCAAGTAACTCCTGGGTACAGCAGGAAAAACATTCTGTATCAGCAACCAGCAGCCCCCTCAAACAAGAACCAAAATGGAGGTCAAACTGTCCATTTGGCCTAGAAGCCCCACAGCCCCTCAGCACAGAGCTCGCACCCCAAACACGCTGCTTCTGCCAGCCTCATCCCGTCCTCAAGCACAGGTGTGAGCCTGGAGGCTTTTTAATTGCTTTGTTTTTTAAACCTCTGGACAAAGCCCCGCGAGGATTACAGACCACACTCTGGCAGGACTGAGCCTGCAGGGGCCAGGGAGGGAAGGTGCCAGGGGCCTCACCTCACTGCCATGGAGGAGGAAGGTGGCCATTCTGAGGCAGACCCAGCAACTTCTGGGGAAGGAATGGCCACAGGCCCTGTGGATGAGGCAGCACAAGAGGCTTGAGGGGGTCAGGGAAGCACAACGCTTCGCAGTGGGGAAGGCGGCCAACCCCAACAGCAGGGTGCCTTGGCTCCTGAGGGGGTAGCAGCGTTGGTTTTGCCACAAATACCGTACAAAAGGATGACATGACTGAGGTCTCCAACAGCTCCCTGGGCTTTGCAATCCTCCATCAAGGCCTCCAAAGCCTCTCAGCTCTGAGGTGTGCAGCTCCATGGCCATCAAACCCCAGCAAGTCTTCACCACCAAGCCGCGGCTGCCGAGGAGCTGCCTCAGAGGGCCAGCAAGATGGAGGGCAAGGAGGTTACGGCTCCCTTGTGGCTGCATGGGACAGAGCACTCGGCTGTGCCCCTTTCTCCCCCTCCCAACCCAATTCAGTGGTGAGCCCCGCGATGAGGTTTGCTTCTAGGGCACCCCAAGTTTTTACCATGAGTAAACACACCCTTGGAATTCACGAGATAAAAGTAACTTTCCTTGCTAGATCTACTGCTCCAACCGGATTTACATGCTTTTGCACTTCGTAAGTTTGTCTCCTGACCGCCTTTGTGGAGCACATTCAAGAACAAGGTTTCTATGGGACTGGCATTCTGGGAAAACTGGGAGACCAGAAATAGTAATGGAGTCATTTGTTAACCAGGTTATTGGTCCATATCCCAAAAAATTGCTCTAGTTCTTCTTGCTCAGGCTACGAAATGGAAAAGAAAACGTGTTTTGATGCCAAGTAGGACCAGCTGTTTCCTCCTCATAGTAAATCTCCATGGAGAACTAAATGGGTCGAGACAGGTAAGAACACTTTCCACACACCTGATTCTGAAGAAGGTAAAAAATAAGTTATAATACAGCATCGTAACACAGTGGGATCATTAACCAGCAATCCAGCTATTTATTGGTCGCAGTTTAAGTACAGGCATTCCTTTTCCTCGGCTGCTGTCGGCAGATGCTTAATAGCCTTTGGAAGCTGAAAGGTTTGGAAAGGTATGGGCAGAAGACTCCTATTTATGGAAAGCAATTTTTGTGTTAATCATTTCCCTGACAGAGTAATTGCAGCCATTTAAAAAATATAAATCAAAGCCTGACGTTTCAGGGATGCAGCAACAGAAGCTGCTGTTGGTCACAGTTCATCAAATCTCTGTGTTCCAGTAGTTTCTGCATCCAAGCAAGCGTTGCATGGAAGCCAACAACTTGTAAGCACTGGCAGATAACAGGGGATCTAGCATAAAACTCAAAGCAAAAGTTGGATGAAAATGCTTCTGCATTGTTTCAGCAAGTTGGGCTTTTTCCTCCCTGCCCCAAGATGCTGCAAGCAAGTGGACTCTATGGTGTTGCTCATGCTACTAAACAGGGTTTTATCAGCTGCAGTCCAGACCTGACATTTCTGTTTCTGCACACTGCTTACACACACCCTGGCCTTTTGGGCTTACGTGGCCAAAATGTTTACTTCCTACTTTCCTCTTCATCCACCCAGAAAGGAAAGAGTTAGCACTGCACATGGTGGTGAGTGCTCTTACCCTCGGTATATTCTGCACCAATGCAAGTTATAGCAAGATCTGCCTCTTCAGAAAAGCACCATTAAACAACTTGGTTGAAATGTCAGACACATCAAGACCAATTTATCACAATGAACTGCAAATGCCAAGGATGGACAACAATGGTTTATTTATAAGGAGACAAGAGCAAAGAAGACAAGAAAGTTCCATTTACTCACTACCGCCAATGGCACATTCTTCTTTTTCTTTATAGGAGTCTACAAAGTCTTTCAGAGAACCATAGAGCCTAACTGGCGCCCCACTGTTTGCTTCCTCTTGTGCCACTGCTGTGCTTTTCAGGCTCCGGACATCATGTATATTCAAGAAAGCCCAAGAGAACAGAATTGATTTACTTTCAGAGGACCATTTGTCAGGTTCTCACCAAACAGGTACTCTAAGAGCATACACAAAATGTAATTAAGCAGCTTCTGCTGGTGGGAAACCCACAAGACTTTTCACCAGCAGACTGAAAAGAATGCCCTTTGTGAAAAGACATCATCTTACAGGTCTCAAAAGTTTCTCTATCTCTGCTGAAATAACTTCCCATCCCCTCCAGACTGTCCCCTGTGTTTTCCCCAGGTTCTTCAGAAGAAAAATCCCAACCCAAAACTTCATTCTGCAGAGAAAATACCCCACTAAAATGGTATTAATTAATTTCTGACACGCCAATAAATTGTTCCTGCAAAACTTCCACTACTACTTTTATTATGGAGCTTAAAATTCCTACCTCCCTCTTTCCACCAGCACTAGCCTTTTTTCTTAAAGAAGTGTGGTTTTATCAAGGTAGCCTCCTCCTCAAATATTATCTTTACGTCTTCTTTTGTCATAGCTGGCAGTCCTACCCCAGAGATGTACCAAGAATAAGTGTCCATACCTGCCCATGTACAGGACTAGTACCTCTATGTTTCCAGCCAAGACAAGCACAGTTGGTAAAGGAGCAACTGTTCAGAAGAGAGGAAGGGAGCTGACTGGTAGAGATTGCTTAGGGAAATTCAGACCTCAGAATTTCCAGTTTCTGGAGATTTGAGATTCAGAAAAGCATTTCAGTCACAAGTTTGCATGTACACTCTTTTTATGTATATATATGTGTGTGTGTGTGCACATGTGTATATATGTGAATGTATATCCCAGTCTATACTCACTATTTATACCTTCCCACTGAAGTATTTAGGGTGCATAAGAAACACATTTCAAAATCCATCTTGTGACTTTAATTACTGTCACAGCTGAAGGTGTGTCTGCGCTGGTATTTTCCTTCCCTCACCTCAGCATGGGTGCTATGCACACTGGCTTCTACTCTATTCATCCACTAGTTCACTCTGTAGCCCAGGACAGGTTGCTGTTGCTTTAGTTTATTTCATTTAACCCTGCAAGACACATCAGATTTTCTGCTAAAGTGTTAGATAATCATGCTTAATCTCCTGTAGGTCCTCTTTGTGCCAAGCTGTACCCAAACCAAACTACATCAAACAAGAGTCTCATTTACAATGAGAAGTGTGTGTGGTTTTGGAGTGCAATATGCAAAGACAGATCATATTATGGGGAATGCTAATCAAAGTATTGTTTCCATAAAGGTTAGGATTTTGCAGTGAACTTCCCTTTTGTCATGTAAAGCAACACACTACAAGCACTGGCCTGCTGGGATAGCAAGCTTTATGTGAACTTGCAACTTCTACTAAAGCCAGTGCAACTGCATCCAGTAGTAGTATTTGGTTTGCTCACCACAGCTGTATTAAGCACACACTTGAGATCACCGAGAAAATAAAGGCAACCCAGCCCAGGCCAAAACCAATGTCATGAATAGTGGCTTAAGTGAATTAAGAGAGACTTGGCGCAAGACCAATCCACCACCACAATTGAAGCATTTGTTGACAGAGGAGGCCAACCCATCCATCTGCTAGCACAGGATGGGTCAGGTCGAAACTGGGGCATGCTGACAACACTGATTCCCAAGACCTAGGAGCTTGGACTGATGCTACCTATGTTTTTGAGTATGTAAGTACACGCTTATGCTCCTTCATGGGAGCATGCAGAGGCAGAGAAGTAGTGAAAATCTATTCTTTCTGCACAAAAAGGTAATTAACTTATGGACATTACCTTTAAACTTAAATTACTGTAAGCGACTGAAAAGACAGATTAGGAAAGGCTACTAAGAAACTATACTATAAAGTTCAAGAAATCATACCATAAACAATATTAACAGTTGATACACCCGATAAAATGTTAAGATTCTATGGTGTGATTTGTTTGAGAGTGACTTATTTTCTATTCCCAGGGGAATGGGAAAGGATTTATGCAGCTTTAACACCATTGCACTGCGTAGTACAGCCCTTATTAAGTCCATTCCTGTGTGCTTGTAAGAAAAGCTTTTTTACAAGAGCATGGGTTAGGAGTCTTCAGTGAGTCTCCAACCCCTCTACCTAAAAACTGGAGGGAGGGAAAAAATAAGATTAGTGTACAAAGGGTTCAGCAATACTAGAATAGACAGCATGTAGCTTGGTTTTTTGCAGGTTATCACATTGGTGCCTATCACCTTTAAGATCAGAGTAAAATAATCAGGAATTCAGGATTAATCCTAATTACTGAAATACAGACTCACTGTCAGAATAAAAATGAGGTAGCTTTTATAGGAAAAGCATGTTTCAAAGACAATAAAAACAACCTCAGAGAAGAAAACGTTTCTCAAGGGTACTGCCAATAGTTTTAATAGTTAATATAAACTGTATTTGAGTATGGTGTAAAGAGATATTTCCATAGTAGGCTGAAAAAACAAACACCACCAGTTTTTGTAATAACAAATAGCTAAGCTTCATGTCCCACAATTTGAGTCATCTGCACGGGTTAGGAAGTGATTCTTTACCCAGGTTCAGCTCTATCTTGATACACTTTGTTTTCAAATCTTTCCCAGAATACTGAGTGTTGGCACAGCTCAAGATAGCATGTTGGACAGAAAGGACCAGTGCTCTTGGGCTTCTAGGACATCATCTGTCTCAGATTCCCAATTGCCATACTCGCCCACTATCAAAACTACCATCAGACTTGCATAAGAAAAGCATTTCCTTCCCCCAGCCAGACTGGCAGGACTTCAGCTGATCTTGTCTTTCTCTAAACATAGCAAATGTTCACTTACTGCAATCATCCGACCGTGTCTCTCCTAAGTAATCTCATAGCTTTGCAAGATATTGTCCTGATGGCACTTCTTTTCTCTACCTGATAACGCCCAACAGGACCTGCTGCTAACAACTGAAGTCCCTTAACTCAAGTCACTTGGCCCATTCCAGGTAAATCCAAGTCAATGTTAATGGCACATGGAAAAGAGGTTAAATTGGCAGATTTTACAATCCTCTATAGCCTCAAACTACAGGAAACCTGTGATAGGTTCAGCAGGAATCAGGAAACTTTTTATCTTTTTAAACCTATTCTTATGGTCAAGCTTTCTAAAGTTTTACAAACAATTTACAAACTAAGATCAGATGTTTAACAACAGCCAGGATATATATAAGTTGTTGAGCCTAAATAAACTCTTTTTTCGTTTTAAGCATCTAGTACTTGTAAAATGACACTTTTATAGTGGGGCCTGTACAATGCACAGTGACATTCCTCTGCTGTCAAGTCTGGTTGAGCACAGAGAGCAGGTTCTAAGAGATCATGACAGGTTTTTAAGATCTACGTGATACAATAAGGGTTTTCTGCTCCCAATCCAACCACATTTCATTATCTGCCATTACATGCATGAGAATTACAGAAGATATTGTAAAGGCTCATTCCCTCAGCAGCTTTTATGCCCAAACAAAAGTTCCCTTCCCACAGGACACCTAGTATCTCCACACAGATGGTTAGCAAGTCCTCAACATCAGTCCTTGGACTGTCTTGGCTTTTGTACTCCACCTAGCTCATCCAGCTTCTTATGATCAATAGTACCTGGATTATAGAAACCCAGGATGGTTTGAGCTGGAAGGGACCTTAAAGCTTATCTAGTTCCAACCCCTGCCATGGGCAGGGACACCTTCTACTAGACCAGGTGGCTCAAAGCCCCGTCCGACCTGGCCTTAGCCAGATATCTCTTCAATGTTAGCTAAATGTCTCTAAGCATTGATTTGGTCAGAGATGCAGAAATCCTTTAGCCATGTGAGACACCATGAACCACGTGCCACCTCTAAATATTACAGTTGTACATCCTTCCTGACACCACAGCCATATGGTCGCTAGAAACGTTTACTCGGCTTAATCCAGAGAATAAATTAATATTGCCCTACAATGCCAGGCTAGTGCCTAGCTTACTCACTATAAAGCACAGCTCTCATTGTTTAGGGGAACAAAAAGGGGATTTCAACAAACTGAAGTCAGGCCATCTGCCAACTTACCCCCTACTTCTACCAACTTTGTCTCTTCTCTACAGATGAGACAAATCCATGATTTTCCGTGGACTTACAAATGGAGAAATATTCAAGCGTTCATGGAAAAATCCTGGCTCAAGAAATTTGCTGCTGACTTCAATTGAATCAGGGATTAAATCCCAGATCACGTTGAGATTTTGCCAAAATAGGCCCAGCTACTACTCCATCCCAGCCAGTTTCTTGAAGGCCAACATTAAATATGGACCCCAATAGAAATATATAATTGTAAATTGTGCCATTTACTTCCTTATATTCAATCACAAAATTACTGCTGCAGTGATCTTTAAGAGGAGAATAGCTATACAGAAGATTTAGGTTTGCACTTTTATCGGGAGCAGTAGTCATAAGGCAGACAAGGCCTTTTAAACTCAAGAGGGATGAAACCTTAACTTATATCTGCTTACAGGAAGAGTTCAAGGGATTCATTTAAATCAGCGCAAAAGTAGTCTCTGGTGATAATTATGGGTAAAAAAGTGCAATGTCAGAGATTTAAACAGGCTGGTGTTACACATGCCACTGAAGCCCATCAAGTAGCCAAGCAAGATAAATAGGCATGGAGTCAGAGTGGCTGGATACTTCCCCCCATCCCTGTCCCCACTGAAGCCCTAACATAGTCCCTCCTTCTGAAACAATCAAACCTTCTTGCCCTTCTCTCTGCTCCACTTCTGAGCCAGGGCAGAACATGTCTTCAAGAGGAGTTGTGACACAAAGACATTATTCTGGCTACTGAAAACCTGAGTTCCCATAGTAGAGTTCCTTTGATCATTTTGCTTTACTAAAATCTTTATTTTCTGGTCACTGATGAGCATCTCTGATCTCAGGGATCAGCTGCTCATGCCCTTTGCACAGAATAGAGAAGGTATTACTCATATACACAGGGGAAAACTTAGACATCAAAATAAGAAATGAGAACAGCTGAAGAACCACTTGTTCTTGGTGTACATAAAGCAGGAAACTGATCTCAAACCATTTAATAATTCAATAAACTGAACAGTTGACTTTGTTAGCTAGCAAATGCACAGCTCTGTTAAAACCCAGGGCTCATCATTTTCTTCAGAGAGTTTTCTAATAGCAAAGCTATTAAGTGTTCCCTTCTGTGAGAGGCGTTTTTCATGCTCAATCAAAAGCAAAGACTAAAACAATCCAACAATGAAATGGCTTTATTTAAGGTCAGTTAAAATATTCCCCTTTTTTTTCCATCCTGAACATAACATCTTCTTTTAAACTCTATTGTTTTTAGAGCTAGTTTGGAAGCGAGTGATGTACATTGTCCTGTCAAACCTGCCACCCCACCACTGTCTACATCCATAATTACCCTGTCAGTCTGTGTATACATTGCTAGTTGTAATGCAGTTCAGTCTCCCCTCCTTTTTGCATTAATAATAATGGGTGAGGTCGGGGAGGTTGTGGGGGAAGAAATCTGCCTCTCCTATAGCCCAGACATCAAACTGAACTCCAATTTTTGGCATGGTTGAGAACAGAGCGAGCTGTGTTCCTCAGCACAGATCCTTTACCTGTGCTTATACCCAGGGATGCCTACTGTGAAAAACCAAGTGTGGCTACAGCCAGCCTGTAAAATCTATCACGATCCACTTCATTCCCCCATGATTAGTGATGCATGATGCTTTCAAGGCAATTCTGATTCAAGCAAGCCTTAGGAGTATAAAACACTCAAAGGTAACAGCTGACCCAGCACAGACTGGTAGTAATGTGGCTGGGAATCAGCGAAGTTCAAACACAGACATGCTATGGGAAGAAAGAAGAGTGTCAAGAAAGAAATGAGTCATGAGGTTAAGGCGGCACAAGCTAGGCATGAATGGAAGTCAGCTAATTAACCCTGAGAAATGCAACTTTTGAAAGGAAAACTTGTTCCCTGCCCTCGATCAGTGATTCCGAAGCCTTGTGGGCAAACAGATCTTTGAACAACTTTCAAACTTTCTCACGCAGCCCCACAGCTGACAAATTGATGCATTTAGCTGCTGAATACAGCTCTCAGGGCCCAGGATGGCCTTGCTGGGCAAAGGTGCACAGCTAGGGAACAACTGCCTTCACCTTCCTTCACTGAAGAGTGACTTACTGCAGGCCTTTTGTCATCTATTCAGGTATCAGCCTGGCCGTGTTAGCCGTGTGCCTAAGTAGCACATATTAATTCCCATTACCTGGGCATCCCATGGGCACACCAGACCCCACTCTCAAGCTTTGACTTGCAAAGCCCTTCCCTCATGGCCTGAATTAGCAGAGACCATGGAAAGAACTGTTCTGCACAACAACACAGGTAATAACTATATTCTCTCGATCTGTACTAATGTTTCTTTCTTTATTCCTAGGCTTTTGGTCTAAATACATTGTAGCTTTATTAACATCGACTTTCTTCACTATAGATTCAGTGATAAAATAGTCCAGATTGCAGCACACAATAAATCAATCATACCTCCCCCTGTGACTCGTAACTCAGCAGTTTGAAAGCATCTTGGAACAATTTCTGCACAGATACTTTTAGACAGAAGACACATTTACTTCTCTGTTGAATCAAGTGTTCTTTGGCGGTTTTTGGTTTACAGATAGAAATGATGGAGAGTTTTCAAGGCTCTTCAAATCTGTGGCACTGTTAAAATATTAGTTTCTTAAAAGAGTTCATGCTTTTCACTAACAGCAATCTCCCTTAGTACAAGCCTACCGGCCACAGTCACCTTGGTCACTCATACGAGCTGCTGAACGCAGCACCAGGACTGATCTATTTCTCTTTCCATACATTAACTTCCAGAATTCCCCACAATATGCATACCACAGTGCTCCATTCTTACTACAACAAACCCAGAAACAAATTCCAGAAGGCAGTTTATTTCATACACATTCTGGCACATTTAAGCTCTTGACTTTTCAACTTCTTCTGAAGCAAATTAATGCTTAAATCAAAATTAGGTTTCAAGCACAGCTTAAAAAACAGCTCACCAGAATATATCACACAGATAACAAAAATCTGTTACCAGATGTCAGTCTGAACTTGAAGACAGAACAATTACCATGTTTTGCAAGTACTGAAAGTCATTACAAGAACCACTGAAGTTAGAGAAACGCCTCTGCAAAGGTGGCTCTGTTTTACAGGGCCAGTACGCAGCCTGGAGTTGAGAGTACTAAACAGATCAAAGCAAATATGCAGAATGATGCTGGGATGAACCTACTGATCAGCTAACTTTTACCCCCTGGTAAAAGGGGTATTGTGGGAACAAAGGCTATAAAAGCCCCTGTAATGAGCCTTACAGAAAGTGGCTGTACACTGTAGCTATTTAGCAACCCTGTAAGCCACAAATACGTGGGGCCAACTTCCATCTCCAGTTCTTCCCAGCAAACCCCACACCTACCCAGGCAACAGGAGAGTATTTAAGCTGAGATGTAAAAGTATATATATATGTACACTGGCAGATAACAGATATGGAAACTGTATTATATAAATTTTCCTGTAGCAGTTTCTGTCTCTCGCTCTTATCACTTAAGCAGTAACTACGAAATTGTCAGATATTCCAGCACTATCCAGAAGATAAGCATAGTTTGATAGCTGATGAACTCCTAATGAATATACTGTTAATTGCATAACCTTCCTTCACACTAACTTTTCTGTTCATCAAGGGCAGGATTAAACAGCTTTTCTGCTTTAGAGCATCCTCATAATTAATAATATATTCTTCCCACTTCTAAATATAATCTATAATGAGATGCTTTAAAGAATCCAAACTGCACCTCTCACTAAGTACTTTTGATCAGAAGAAAATGAGCCAGAGTTTGTTCAGACAATGGAACCTGCTTTAACTGTGAGTGTCAGCTTCCCAGTGGGCCCAATCCTGAAACGCAGCCAGCCTACTTCAAACAGGTCATGGCAGCAAAAGCTGCCAAGGGCAAGAAACACCTTCTCTCTAAAACGTAATGTCTCTTTATCACTGGGGATATTCTGTGCAGATCAGAGATGAAAAGAAGTACATATAGATACACGAGATACAGATAGTATATTTAAGATAGTATATGCAGAATTATATACTAGATAACTTCTACTCAGTGATGAATAATTAACTCCCTGAAAACTCTGTCATCAACCTGCCTATCAGGCAGTAAGATAACACTCTGTGCAAAATCTCCCTGATTATGTTTTCCATCCATCTGACATGTCCCTTCTCAGAGGTTTCTCCTGGTTTCCATTTCTTGAGGAAAGCCAGATCTCCAAGGATCACAGAACAGCAAAAAGGTTTCTTGATACATACGACTGCCTTTGGAGATCTATGAATGATGACTCATAGCTGGTGAGGAGGAAGGAGAGTGGCTCTCCCCTACCCACGAACAAACTATTTCCCTGAACTAAACAAGGGTATTTTTGCCCTGAAAATTCCTTCCCAGTGTTCAGAATGCCTAGCTCAATTCCCAGATGGAGCACCTCCCTGTGTCACAGCTTACTGTGCTTTACAGTAGCTTGGCCAAATGTCTTTACCTATAAAATGTGCAGCTTCACCATCTGTGTGTATTGGCTGGGAGAACTCCCCAGTTTAAAAGCTACTGGACTGTAAAGATCAGTGGAATGTCTGCACAGCAAAAGGTTGTCTTTCTACATCAACACCCCATTTAACTGACAGCATACCTTTAGGACAAGTATCTATTCTGATTTAAAGCCTTCAGTTGGTAAAGATTGCTGGACAAGCGAGTCCAATTGTTTATTTACCACTACTGTTAAGAGCTGCATTTTATCTCTAGTTCTAGTCCTTATCACTAGTTCTCTTATCTAGTTTCGGCTTCTGTTCACTGGATGAAATTATACTGTTTCTTGCTAAGCCAAAGAAACAACTGTGTGATGAAACCTCTTCTCTAAGGAAAAAGGCAACTTTCAATCCTCTCCTCAATAAATCAAGTACCTCTCGAATAAGGTGTATTTTTCAACTCTAAAATTATGTGAAATTGTAAGATTGTTCACAACCCCTTGACTAATAACCTTTCCACTTTACAGCAGCTATCCATGGTTTTTACCACCTCTCAGTCACCTGTCTCTTGATGCCAAACTTTCCTAGTTCTGGTGCTCCAGATTTTTTATTTGCTAACCTAGTGACTAAATTACTTATTTATATTTATATTTTTATATGTATTTGTAATATATATTTATTTGCAAGAATCCAACCCACACAGCAAGTGGGGGGAAAGCTCACAGAAATCTAGTATAACGCACTGGTTCTTAAAGGCTGCTTTGTGGCTTTTTAATGTTTTCAGCAGGAAGACTTTCTTTCCAACTTGGCGTAACCAAAAGAGGTAGAATAGGTCTCTGAGACAAAGTTCAGTGGCCTGTATAGTAGGTAAGATTGCTTCTGGTCTAGATAAAGTAATTTTTATGACTTTCAAGTTGAAAGTACACCTCATTTCCTATGCAGGTCAGCTATAATTTCCTCTGCAGCCACTTAAGACTTGAAGGAGCCTGATGCCAGAACTTTAAATAACTTGATGCATTTGCAGTGTCTAACCTTTCCAAAACCTCCTCTGACAATGAGAGAGCTGTCTTTGTGTAGGCTTCTCCACCTGCCTAACTGCAGGAGAGAAGACACGCAGAGCTCAAGAGAAAAGGGTATACCAGACTAAGAGCTTCACTGTGAGGGCAAAGCACTGCTCAGCCCTACTTCACACTGAAGAGGAGCAAGAAACCACCATCCCTATCTGCTAACATCAGGGACATGGGGTGACTGGCAAGCACATACGCACCTTCCCTTCATCATCCCACGCCTCGCAGAAAGGTCAGCTATACCACTGTGAGTCAGCAGTACGGGCATCTGTGCCATCCTCCCTGAAGAAAACAGATGCCAGGCTGCTAATCTGCTTTTAGAAAAGGGAAAGGATAGCCTGGCAGAGCTTTTGATCTGTGTCGCAATTACAACCAGCCTTGGAACAACACGCACTTCTGATGATCCCAGGCTGGAGCTGATAACAAAGGCTGCCCTGAACCAGTATAACCTTCAAGATGTAAAGGAAATTCTCTTATATTCCCCCTGAAAAGCAACTGTAAGGATGAAAACTGTCTGAATACCTAAAGAATTCTTCATTCTGTTGAGTTAAAAAAAAACAACAACATACCCCCCTGGACTAAACCAAATGACATCTAAAATCAGCAAAATAAAATACCCATCAGCACTGGTGAGACCACACCACGAATTCTGTGTTTAGCTCTGAGCCCCTTCACTACAAAAGAGACATTGAGGTGCTGGAGCAGTTCCAGAGAAAGGCAACAGAGCTGGTGCAGGGCCTGGAGCACAAGTGTGATGAGGAACGGCTGAGGGAGCTGAAGGGAGTTTAGTCTGGAGAAGAGAAGTCTCAGGGGGGCCTTACCACTCTCTACAACTACCTGAAAGAAAGACTGGAGTGAGGAGGTGGCTGATCTCTTCTCCCAGGTAACAAGTGACAGGACAAGAGGAAACGGCCTCAAGCTGCACCAGGGGAGGTTTAGACTGGAGATTAGGAACAATTCCTTCCCCAAAGGGTTCCCAGGCGTTGGAACAGGCTGGCCAGGGCAGTGCTGGAGTCACTGTCCCTGCAAGTGTTCACACACCGTGTAGATGAGGCCCTTAGTGACGCAGTTTAGTGGTGCACTTGACAGTGCTGGAAGAACAGATGGACTTGATGATCTTAAAGATCTTTTCCAACCTAGCTGATTCTATGATTCTATGACTGTATTTATTGTTTGAAATAACCCCAATAACCTGACTGACTACGCCTGGAGAAACGTGCTCCAAACAATGTCCAAATGTATTACTTGATTACATCAGCCTTTTCAATAAAGGTAGCACATGAAGCCACACAAAAGACCAAAACCAGCCTACAGGCTGCCTCAGCATCCAGTTTCCAGCACTACTTTGAAATATTGCCTAATCTTGACAAGCCAGGGTATACAGAAAAATCAAATGCAAGTTCCATGAACATTATTCAAGAAGTGGTTATAATACTCATTGACTTTCAATCAACAGAACAACCTGACTTGCTCTGTCCAGTGTTTCTGCTGTCTAAGTCCAGTTCATAATACAGTTCTAGCTGACAGCACCTACACACTATGTGATAAGTAGGAGCTCCAGGCACAGCAAATGTTTATTAAGAGAGATTTGTGCATCCATGTATTGGCATACGTCATCCATGGCCGCCATGTGCATTGAATCATCACACTCAACAACTGCACTCTACTGTTCCTCCTTTGCCTCCTCTCCATCCTCCTCATCCAGTCAGTTTTGACCTTTAAAGATCTTTGGGGTTTGGGAAACTGGTCAGGTAAATACTGTACAGAGGAAGCAAGTCAGCACATGCGTGGGTATGAGCTATCAGAATTCTCCTTTGGCTCAGTAGGAGAGAAAACATCTCTTGAAATCCAGAAACATCAGCCCTAGTTCTCATAATATTTGATGAGCAGATAGGGATGTATTCGCTCCTTCTGGGACATATGTTATACAACAGCTTCCAGTGGCAGCTGCTTTACACTCTATGGAAAAAAAACCACTTCTTCCAAGCCAGGACCACAGGAGATGGATAAAAGAAAAAAGCCAAGTGAAGGAGAAGAATATGCAGAATCATTGTTAGGTTATGAAAAGATAAGAACTGATCCCACAGTTGTGACTTGATTCTGTGTTATCATTGAGCACACTTTTCTGGGGAACCTGAATCCCAGACATTTTAATTTTTTAAACTCTTTTTCCCAGTTTGAGAGATCTGTCCTTCATTTATTATATATAACAGGGATTACTCTTTAATTTAAACTAAAACTGGCTAAACATCATTCTACAGCTTCAAGCTATTTGCCTTTGAAATATTTTCACAGTGGTTCTCTCCCTAGTATTTAGAAATCACCATGAATAACTCCTCATAGCTTCTGAAATATATACAAAAAGAAAAGGACTTTGATTTCTGTTACTAAATGTAATCACGTCACAGTGTCTCCTAAAGCCAACCTTTAAATACTATCGTAAATATTTTATACTGTCTGATGAAAATATGATGGGCTTCCAACTCACACAGAAAACACCTCACACACATGGAAACTTCTTGCTCACCAGTCTCTGGAAAGAAACTGTAGTGCAGAACTTAGATACACGTGTGTATAGCAGCTGGTATGGATAAGCACATTGCAGTAGCCACTACTAGATAAACAGAAAATCTTGCACATTAGAACTCAAACTGTGCTCAGTATTCAGGCCACCAGTGATCTGAGGCCACCAACAGCTTAGATCTCCTACTTTTTTTTCTGGTTTTCATTGCAAGCATAACTTAAAAGGATAATCCTGCATTTCAACTAAACCAGGTGTAATGTTTACACCAGCACAGTTTGGCAAAGAAAGGAAGGAAAAAGAACAATCAAAATTCTGCTTTTTCTCCATCATCCTGACATACAATACTGCTTACATGTTTCCCAAGCAAGATTACTGGCTCATGAAAAGCAACGAGGGATAGTTCAAAACACACTCAACGATGGAGCATGACTGGTACCGAGACAACATCATGCTGCTATTCTGCAATGATACGCTGACTTCCTGACAAGCCAAAAATCCATGCTCCCAGTCCATCAGCAGCTGGAAGTAGCAACAGTGACCTTTACAACTCAGAACAAGCTACAGCATGCATTAGAACAGCAAGATGCAAAATCTGGGAGCACACATGGAAGGGATGATCCGTGCCTGAAGGCTGCACAGATTCAAAACTCCCACTTTAACAAACCGAACCAAACCAGAACTACTTGCACACGGATGGTTTTGGAGTTGTTCCTTGAGCTCAGTTTTTGTCAGAGCCTGTGGACCTCATTGCCCCACTAAACTGATGATGCATGTGTGCATGATATTAAAGCATGAGCATGGCCAGATGCCCCTTTCCCACTAGCACTACAGAAGTAATGGCTGCAAAAGAAATTGCTTCCTGGAAGCCACTAATTTAGGGCATGCAGCTTAGAAGAAGCTGCCTACACTTAAGAGCCTAAAAAGGTGAGTTAGTCTTTTTCAAATGTCTCAGCCCAGAACCTGTAGACATCTCCCTGTGCACTTCAGAACATCCAGGCTTTACTCCTTGCCTACACTTCCTAGAAAAGGGTAACTTCAGAAAAGATAGGTTTCCTGACTGCCAGACCTGCATCTCCACAGCTTTCCTGAGCAATGCCATGCAAGTCCCCTGAGAAACACATTCCAGTTAATCCTATTTCCTACCACTACCTCGGTGTGGAAAGCAGAAGCAGTTGTGCTGCACCACTGGCACGAGGCTCCTGTTTCTTCCACCCCTTCCTTTTTTGCCCTCCTACACCAACTGCTGCTCACCCTGCCCTTTGCACAGAGCATCCTCTCATACTTCTTGCCTGTGTTTTTCCCTCGTTCTCAAATCCATCCTTCACAGGTTACTTTTGCCAAATCTGTAATAATTTTGTTAATAAAACTATGTATCTATGTGTATATAAATATGTCAACACTGAAGCTATGCTTGGCCTCAGGCAAGAGATCCCTCTGACCTTATTACTATAATCTTTTTTCTGCTCCCACTATTACTCTGTTTCATCAGTCTTCTTGCTTCATTTGGGTCTGTTCTGATACAGAATCCACTCTGCAAGCCCATGTGTGAGTAACTTCACTGTGGCCACAAGCTCTGCACTAGAAGGCAGCTGCAGAAGTCCGTGCAGAATCCCACTGGTTTCAGCAACACTCGGTTGCAAATGCAATTACTCAATTACAAGGGGAACTGTGAGTGCCATTACAGGACCTATGTTTGATTTGCTTTCCTGAAGCACCTCACACACCTCTTGCTGCTGAAATAACCACCAAGTTTAATCACAGCTTGTAAAGTGCTTGGTGGTTATCGGATAGAAGTGCAATTTACAAGAGGCTCGTAGCAGTGAAGTGCAAAAGGCATTTAAAAATGTGATTTCTAGCATTACCATGTTTTTTTAATCCCTTAAAAGCAGTTCAGTTTGTTGTCTGCCTTAAATACACTGGATCAGGAACTGTTTCTGCAGGTTTCACATCAGATAAGCAGTTAGGTAATTACGGAAACAGAATGGAACTTTAATTATTAGAAAATCCATAGATTGTTCTATTGTGATCTTCCACAGCACTGCTGTTTCTTCCAAGTGAACATATTGTGCAAGCTGGGAGGAATCCATTGATTAAAATAATCAAAAGCCCTGCTAGAAACTTAGACATGTTTTTCCTTTGTAAAAAACAAAACATTGTATCTGGTTGAGAGATCTGAATTACCTCTTCCACTTCAATTCTTCCTCACTGATAAATTTAATTAAATCTATTATTACAGGGCGGGTTTTCCCTTCATTACACATAAACTGCACAAAGCTCGGTGTACTCTGGGACACACAGAAGATTAGAAAATTTTACTGACAGGTTTTTATCTTGATTTCCTCCCAGTCGTTTGCACCTGAAGCAACCTGCTTGATTAACCTGCTGTTGCCAAGCATGCCAGCAATGGAGCGTTTCGAAGTGAAACATCAGTGGCTGTATGTACAGGTACTTGATAAGCAGAGCAAATTCTCAGCCCCTGCTCTGAAAAGCTGAACTATCATTAGACACACAGTCAGAGAGGTCAGGGTCATAGGGAGGTGTCCATCACTGGAGTTATCCACCATGTCAAGCTGCTAATTGAATAGTCACCACCTCTTCCCCAGACACCAGTGTTCTGTCAGCAGAGAGGGTGCTCTGCAGCTGATGTCAGCCCAGGACAGCCACATATGTGCCAGTATTATAGCAGTCTTCCAATACGTAAAGGGGACCTGCAAGAAAGCTATAGAGAGACTTTTTACAATGACATGCAGTAACAAGACAAGGGGGAATGACTTTACACTGAAAGAGGGGAGATTTAGAGTAGACATTAGGAAGAAATTCTTCCATTATGACGGTGCTGAGGTGCTGGCACAGGGTGCCCCAAGAAGCTGTGGCTGCCCCATCCCTGGCAGTGTTCAAGGCCAGGTTGGATGGGGCTTGGAGCAAGCTGCTCTAGTGGAAGGTGTCCCTGCCCGTGGCAGGGGTTGGAACTGGATGAGCTTTAATGTCCCTTCCAACTCAAACCATTCTGTGATTCTATGAATGTTTCAGGGGATATTAGGTCCAGAGGAGTCAGCACTACTTCTGCAGATGCTAAAGTACAAATGAGACTGGGGAGTTCAAGTACAAGTGCGTGTGCTGGCTCCTTCCCTTTCTTTCTCTGACTAAAGAGGCAATTCTGTACCCTGGGCACCGGGAAGGAGGAACACCCACATGCCGCACACTGGGCTCCATCCAGAGCCTGCTGGTTACAAACAACAATGAGAAAACAGCCTCTTCAAAAGTCTCTCAACTGTGGCTAAGAGTCCAGCATCACCCGTGGGGCTTTCTGAGCCTCTGTAGCTGCAGCTGCTCTTTCATCTTCCCTCTTCCCAGGCTCATTTTCTTTCTCTTGTTCACAGAGATTACTCCGATTCCAATCAAAACAGGGATGAATAAAACCCCACAGAACGCTAGGGGGACAGAATTATACAGAAGATAAAGGAGTCAAGCAGCACTGAGACCATGCCCATTTGTAAGAGAGATTATGGGCACCAAAGTGCTTCTTATCAAAAGGGAAAACAAAGGCACAAAATGTCCCCAGATGAGCAAACATAATGAAACCTGACAAGATGAGTGATAAAAATCATAGAAAGAAAAATTGTGCAGGTCTCCAGGAAACTGCCAGAATTTATCATAAAACACTTTTTCCTGCCACCTGAAGTCTGCACCTTCTGTATTTATTTAATTCAAATGAAAAGCTTGGCTAAGTATGTTGCAACATTGGTATTTCACCTTGTCTCTGCCATTATGGTATCTCCTCTGTTCTGTCAAAGGGCTGAATACACCAAACAGCATCCAGGGCTTTTTAAAACTTCATACCATAAAGGAAAAATGGAGCGCAGTGTCACACTGCATGAGGCCACCTCCAGCAGCCAGAGCGGCTGGAAGCAAGCCATCCTCCACCATCCCTGGTCACATCTACATGGCCACAAAGGCAATACCCAATGGAGATGCTGCTTTTTCATGCTCAGGTGACAATTGTTCTGAGGTATTAAAGGTATCAGTGAATGAACTGGTGCTCAAAGGGTCCAACAGAACATGAAGAACTCGAGGCAAAAAAAAGGATTCGGTAGAAAAGTGTAGACTTAATAATTTCTAGTATTTCCTCACCCTTACATGTGCAAAAAAGTAAGTCTGAAAAGGCTCTGCTACTATTAAACAATTGTGTTTCTTCAACTCAGAATGAACATTTCACCTTTTATATACATACAAAGAAACCCCACTTGTTTTTTTTCTTCAGAGGATGGAATAGGCAGCTTACATAGCAATTTTAATTGAGTATGTTCAGCCTGCTGCACAAGAATAATGGCGAGTAGACCTGTGGCTGAGAAGAAAAGGCCTTCCCCTACCAAATACACCTTTACTTCATTACAAATACCCCTGCTGGTTCACAAACCTCAGCTCCAAGTTTGACACCTGCAACATGTCTACAGGCAGGAACTGAAGCAGAAACATATAAATTCTAGCAGAATTCAGTATGTTTATTGCTATTTCTCATTCGCATTCCACACAGGGCCAATATACCTGCTGAAATGCTGGAATATCACACCAGTATTTTTTGTGCGTGTGCACGTGTGCGTTTCTAAATACACATGCATAATTCCTCCCATATAAATGCACACACAATGGCTAGAGATGCAATCACTGTTTGTCAAACATGCTAGACATGCTTCTCCCTGTACAAAAAAGCCCCAACAAAACGGGAGAAGCACGGTTATGTTTGTGCTAAAATGACTGGTGTTTGCTACCTCTATGCCAAAACAGAGAATTCACAGTCTTCATACAATAACTTGTGTCTCGTACAACAGTACACTTGGAGAACTCAAGTGACATGGTAAGATGACTACCCTAGCAGTGTAAGCCAGGAAAATGATACAATAACTGGCATGAGTCCATTCTTACGGGAACGTGTAAGCATGTGCAGTCTAACAAAGCTACTAAGCGAAGCCCTCTGTATTTTAATGCAAAGGATTACCATGTTTTAATATGTTAAAATACAAAACAGAAAGGGTGAGCTGAAATCTGTCACTTCAAATACAGCCACTGAATACACTGTAACTAGGAAGGAAGCTAGAAGCTAAAGCAAAGCCCTGATTGAGGCTCTCAGCAGCTATGGAAGCTTATTGCATCCCACAGATGCACAGGGTGAAGATCTAAGCAACCCCGAGATGTGCAGACAGTGCTGTCAGTGACCGTGCCTCACCCCAAAGCACAGTCTGACTGAAAGCATTTCAGAGAACTGGAAATCTCCAGTGCAAGGTTTAAGTTACAAAGCATGCAGAGACTGCAAATTAAATCAGTCTTAATCATGATCCTAATCCTCAAGGAAGCAGGATGGAGTGTCACGAGACCCTTCTTGAAACCTCAAATGATTTCAGTGGGAGTTTGTCCAGAATGAAACCATGATCCTACAACTGCAGAAATGGAGAAAGAGAGGAAAAATAACTACCAAGGAAAAGGTGGTGGAACCAGGAATCACAGCTTCAACATACGATTCATTACAATACTAAATTACAGAAGCTGTTTGGATGTGAAGAATGTTAAAATTGTCATTTGATGTTCACCAGTTTTCCTCACACCATAATTCACCCATTTAAGAAAGAAGGTTTGCTTTCTGTGCTCTTGCAGTGCAATAGTGCTTCACTCAGTACCAAATTGTTTTTGCCTTTGATTCCAGGAATTATCCCCTTTTGATTTCCCCCCTCCCCAACAAACAAGCAAAATACACACAGACAAATCAGGTAACATGCATTTCACAGAGCAAACAGCGAGAGAACGGCAAAACCAAAAGCACCAGCCAATGAAAAGCTGCTTGTGATTCCTGAAAACCTCTTCAGTTTTTACTAGCTCAATATTTATAGCCAGTAAATAATTACACGTACAAGAGCTTCACATGCTCAACTTCCATTTTCCAGCTATTCTCTGCTACTAAAATAACAGCAAGATTAATTATAGCCATAAAAAGGCAGCATCAAACCCTATTACGACCGTTTCTGTTTATGAACTGCACGCACACATTACACCAACAGGAAAAATATTTAATTGCAGTGTCTAAATCTCTCTAGCAGTCAAATAGCAACAGCTCTAAGTGGGAACGGGAACCCTGCAAATGTCAAAGCTTGCAATGGTACATGAACAAGTGACTTTCTCACAAGGCAACACTACTTGGGAAAAGAACAATAAAAACATCAGAGAAGAGCCCATAGGTATTTTCTATTGGTTTTCCTTTAGGACTCAGCCCTCTGAAGAGATCCTCTGAGATACAAGCTCTGAACACCTTCCCTTCAAGGAAAAACACATTTTCTTTTGAACAGGTGTGACTTAAAACTCTAGCACCAGCAGAACTGGAGCACAATCATTACAAACCCTAAATTCATTTACATCTGTAGGTAAGTAAAATGCTGAGATCACCAAAGCCATGTAATCATCAAAAAAGAGATGTAATTCACTGCCCAAGAGCCACAGATAAAGTTATCCTACTACTAGGGATAAACAGCTTGGCTTTGAGTTTGCTGTATTTCCTTTGATGTAAAAGGATAATTTCACACTTCAAGAAAAGGAACAGGATGCAGGAAAAACTATATTTGGTTCCTTACCCTGACAAAGCCTTCTTGTGTTAATCCCTACAGTTCTGTGCCCTTCGGGATATTGAGGTCAACTTGGGGTTGTCCATAAGGACACAGCTAGAGGCATTCAAAGCAATTACACTAGGCAAGGAACCAGAGGCACTTGGGAAGCAAGTGTACAGTGGCTGAGCCAGGATGATTAAACCAGCAGTGAAGGAGCATATCTGAGAATTTGAAGAGTTACAGACATTCAGGATAAAAAGGACTTTCAAAACTCTGCATGGAACTATAAGCCAGGATCCACAGGGAACTACTAGTCTGCTACCAGGCCTCAACAGGTCTCTGTCCATTCTCTAGTGTACTGTTAAACGCTTCCATGCAAAGGAGTTTTCTAGAGCCTGGCACTCTCTGCTAAGTAAACCTGGAAGCTAGAGCACAATAAAGACAAAAATGAGTTAGTTTTTTTAAGTTATATTTTGGATGTGGTGAAACATTGACAGAGGTGAGTGAACACTGCAAAACCTCCATCCTAGTTGTCAAACTGTGTCATTGAACAAGACAAAACTGTATCCTGGAGAGGCTGAGGGTACAATACTGGTACAGCCATCAGAAGAGAAGGCTAAAGGAAGATTCTATTGCTGCCTTCAACTACAAAATGGGAGGGACTAGGAGTGATGGAGCCAGACTGTCCTCAGAGCTGCACAGTGACAGGATGGGAGGTGACAGACATGTGCTGCAACAAAGGAAAGTCTGGTAATGGTGATTCTTTTTCATTAGTAAGAGTGGCTAAACATGAAGACAGGGGTCCCCTCTGAGCAGGGGATTGGACTAAATGACCCCAGGGGTCCTGCCTATCCTAAATTATCCCATGACTTCATGGAGAGATGACCTTGGCTCTTTTAATTTTATTCTGTCTCAACACATTGGGTCACTTTGACAAATCAAAGTTTTCACCATTAGCCCTACAAACCAGCCTGGGCATCTGGAAAATGAGGCTGCCTCTTTTGTGCCTTGTCACTGGGAGGATCCTGTAGCTGTGGAAATGCTTCCTCACCCTGTATCTTGTCCTTTGTTTTACAGATGTTTTACAGCAGTCCCCAGCTGCTATAATTCAGCGGTGATTCCAAGAGGTCACCAGGGACAGTGACAACACTTAAAAGCTGCTGTATTTAATGCTAGCGATAGCCAGTTAGCATAGAAGGAGTGTTGTCAAAATGCATACCTGTACGTCTGACATTACCATCACCTTATTCAATTGCCTGAATTATCTGCAAGAAATTAACCCAACAGAACGATCAGAATGCGTTCTACTGCATTTACAATCCCCCACCATCGTATCACATATGTACAAACAGATCTGCTCTTCATGTTGGGAAAAAAAAAACCCACACCAAAACAACAAAGCAAAAAAATCCTCTTTGTTACAGCCCCAGGTCCTACAGCTTGATTTGACCTAGTTTTTGGTTTTGCTGCTTGAAGTTCAAGGGCCAGTGTATGTGATGCCCTGAATGAGACAGTCCGTCCTTCTGCAGGATAAATTCTCCAGGGGCAGGGAATAAGGGAATAGTATATTAAGTCACTTTCCACAAACGCACAGTAATGTCACCAAACTCAGTCATGCAGGAGATCCGTATCAAAGAAGAGTAACAGAGATGTAATATCCGTAGGGGTGAACGTAGAGCTAGGACAGAACTGTGCATTTGGGGGTGAACAATACCATCATCACCACCAATAATTACAGAATTTTGCATTTGGGCAACTTAACAGACAATGAGGCCAGACCTGACCACCACAGTGAGAGCTCAGCATACACAGCAGCAGCACACGAAGTGCCTAAAACCATGGAAGATACCCATTAAAAATATAACTGTCAAGGTCGGCTACATCTCCCTGAACAACTCGTGACATGCGCTACAAAATAAAAACGAACTGGTACTGTATTTCATACCAACGCTCAGGGTTTGATTTTATATCCCATCTCCATTTAAAAATCTATTTCCAGGACTGCTGCAAACCACCCTATTAAAGGCAATACAAATTCAGGTTTCCCCTTCCCTTTCCCCCCCCTCGTAACACTCTACTATACCTTCCTGTATAATAATTTCTGCTCTTAACTAGGAGAATGTCACATATCTGATAGAGAAATAAGTGGTGAGTTTATGCTGCCTGCATTCCTCCATCTCATTATATATACAGTGTCCTAAGGCAAGAGTTTGCCAGCTTAGATTTTCACTTGCTCCATCCCTTTAATTTGTGTTCCCATCAGTGCTGTTACTGTTTGCTAGCGTTTGTTTTTATTCTTCTCTAGAGATATTTTTTGTTTAAGTCTCTGGTTAAATAAGCAAAATACTTCAGAGGGAAATTTAACATTTCCTTCTTGTAAAAACCAGAATGATTCAGTACCTGTGCTGGAACAGCATTAGGTGGGTAACATTCATTTTGCTGGAGGTCTTTTTTAGCTCAGTGAGAAAATGACTTCCCTTCCCCCTCTCTCAGCTTGAAGAAACTAGATAGGGAAAGGTGAGGAATCTTTTCATATGCATAAGCAATGCCTGTGTATATCAGCAGTAGCTGCACTACAGCTCCAGGGTGATCACCAAGCCATGCTGGATTGCTCTTACTGAGAGCAATGAAGAATAAGACCAGGGCTCTAGCTATGGTGGGCTCTCCAATGACAGAGTACATGTAGGCTACTAAAAACCTCCTGCAGTTGCCAGAGGCCTGCTGCTGCATAACCTCTTGCAGCAAACAGTTATCAGTCAGCATTCGAGCCTACTCTGAGGTCAAAAATATGCCTGTATCCCAAAACAGCTGCTGGTGAGGTACGTGTGAGCTGCAGGCGTTGGGCTGACAGAGGCACTAACTCGACTCCCACTACTTCCAGATACTTGGCTATCCTTTTAAACGATCTGTGGGGAGCTCCTTGCATGCTAACAAGCTGGCACGGGGAAGATGAAATCCATGCTTGGTTCAGAGCACCTTCCAGCAGCAGCAGTTCTGCACCCACAAGGCTCTCCCTCTTGGTGGGCAGGGAGTAGCAGCAATGGCTGATGTCAAACGGGAGGACAAGCCTGCCTCTTCTCTTCCTGGCATGTATCCTGTAAGGCCAATGTTGTTCATTTGCTTTGTGTACCAGCAGCCAACTGCTCCCAAACAGAGGCCTAGTACAGGCAATTGCTGAATCTATAGAGGCTTTGTGATGGAAGATGAGGCTGAAAGCTGGCAGGGCCAAGTACGAACTCTTCCCCTTCCCCACCAGCAGCACCACTGCAGCACAGCTAAATGGTGGTTTTTTGTTCCTCTCACCCACAATCCTATTTCTTTTCATTTATTTTCTCAAAATAACTTTCTTCTCTTCAATATTAAATTCCTCCTCCCTCTTCTCCCACCCCAGCTCCAATCAACACAACTTCTTGAATGATAAATTCAGTCCCCTCCACCTCATGTAGATAGCACTAATTTCTGAGTTCACATGGTTTTGCTTCCCTTTAGGGGCTCATTCTGCTTGCACACAGAAACAAAAACCATAACAAAACACAGCTACCCCCCCAGACTAACAGTATTTCTGATGATGACCCCAGAGAGAGCAGATCCAGCCCACAAGATGCCGCTGAATAGATCAGCTCACAGAAGAGGGGGACACATTTCTTTGAAACCTTAATAGAAATTAAATGAGACAAAATAAATTCAGCAGCCAGATAATAACACTGAAAAACTGACAGATGGCAGAACACTGAGGTTTAGCGGTGACACTCAGATGCTACATGAATAATTCACTTGGGCCAACCTATGGATATGAGAGTATGTTTAGATTAAGGATCTGGCTCAAAGAAAAAGGAGTAAATGTAAGCATTTTCTTACCAAAAACAATTTCAAACCAAAAGCCTGGATAACCATCTTCTCCAAAATGAGCCCATCCTAGAAATTAATCAACCTTTAGCTAGTACCAAAACTCACACCAGGGAGAAGTCCTATAGACCTCATCAGTTGAGCATTCAGTTGAACTTGAAACATCCCCTTACGCTGCCACTCTCAGCCACATTCAGTGGCTTGAGGAACGTGCAGGCTACAAAAATAAACCAAAAATTTCATGAACAGCAGAAAAAGGCCCACACATCCAGGCCCATGAGAAGTCAGGCAGCTGTGATGCTGCCTCACCTACCCGATGGGAGAGAGGTCACACTGTCCTCAACACCAGGGGACGGATAACAGCCCTAGAGAGGATATTATTAGGTACAAAGCTGAGTAACTTCAGTGATGTGGGAAACAGGAAAAGCCAAATACTGTTCAGGCTTTGCAGCAGGGTTATTAAAAAACAATAAACTGTTACTTTTAACTGAGCATTAGAGGTGGGGACACAACACCTCTGACTACCACCAAGAGAGCACAACATGTATTTAAAAAGCACACCACAAGAGCATTCAGAAAATAAAAAGCCATTTAGCAGGTGCCTGAGAGGCTGAGAGGAACTGCCTTGTTTTCATCACATTCTGAGGTGGAAATACTCCTAAAAATGCAACAGTCAGCATTAGCAGTGCTCTTAACCTCCCTTGTTTGAAAGGACTATGGACAGTGTCCCAGTGTTGTATTAACAGAGAAATAACCCTAGATCCTGGCAGAGATGCTGGCAAGTATGTGGCCTGTCTGAAAAAAGTTGATTTTATAAAGCAGTTTGATCTCGCCAGAGGTAAGAAATCTCTGTTTCCCAACCTGCCCATTTCCTAAAGAAACTGCAGCGTAGGCTCCTCCAAAGGGCTGTGCAGGAAAACCAGTCATGGGGGCCTGCAGTCATTCCTCGGCCACAGGGAAAAAGTTCAGCCTTGTTTCCATCAGGGAGAAACAAAATGGGACTGGAAGGAGAAACCGTACAGGAATATCCAGCTACACATATTACCTCTCACTACATTTTCTGTCTACCATTACAGCCTCTCTTTGCCCTTAACTAACATTTTACACACACAAAGAGCTAGGCCTTTTATATTAAGGGTACAAATTAAAGCAAAGCCTAACACCCCAGTTTCTTGTATAATAGCCTACCAAGTTTATAACTCACTACTGTCCTGACCAGTGTAGCTGAAGTCTTACAGACAGACATATGTGAATTATAACCTCACAACCAGCACTGTGCTTATATATTATCACGTTGATTCTGTTTCCCCACAGAGCAGATAAGATCAGCCTTTGAGATGACACATACAAGACACAAAACATCTGGAAAGAATGTCCGGAGCATGCAAATTAAAGCCTATAGCTATCAACAGTTGTAAGATTAAAACTACGTGATCTTCATGGGATTAAGTGTGAACTTCAGATCTGAATAATCCTATAAAACAAGTAAAGTTCCAAAATTCTACTTGCAGATATTTTTAAGACTTGCAGGCAAGCTTTTAACTGGTACAGACAGAAACTTGTGAGCTAGCCACAAGTCAAGACACAGGCTTGTATCAACTCTCATGTGAACATCGAGATATGAGTTCATGCATCTTTTCAATAACTAAGTTTTAAACATAGAGTGAATCATAGAATGGTTTGGGTTAGAAGGGACCTTAAAGCTCATCCAGTTCCAACCCCCTGTCACTGGCAGGGACACCTTCCACTAGACCAGGTTGCTCCAAGCCCCTGTGTCCAACCTGGCCTTGAACACTGCCAGGGATGGGGCAGCCACAGCTTCTCCTGTGCCAGCGTCAGGGAAGAACTTCTGCTAAGAGCTCATCTCAATCTCCCCTCTGTCAGTTTAAGTCATTCCCCCTTATCCTGTCCCTACAGGCCCTTGTAAAATATCCCTCTCCAGCTTTCTTGTCAGCCTCTTCAGATACTGGAAGCTGCTGTAAGATCTCCCTGGAGACTCCCAGAGAGCCCCATGTCCACAGAGGATAAAATAAGGGGGGGGCGAACAGAAGATGAAACAGCTACAAAAGGAAAGGAAGATGAGTACAGGAAGCTGTCAGTGGTCTCAGCACTGAAGAGGCCTACACACAGTTCATGCTATGGCCTCTGATGAGAGATTTAGACAATGACTGCAGAGAATGGAACTGCTTATTTATTCAGCCCCCCTCCAGACAATCAGGTAGTGGAAGTAACATTAATAAGATGGCTTTTGACTAAGAAGGATGCCGGGTGAAAGACCAACAAATATAGAACATAAATATGTTAATGTAGTTACTGAAGAGATTTTTTTTTTCCTGTAGCCTGTATACAGCTGCAAAAATGACTCTATTTTATGCAAGAGAAGCACATTCATCTTCCTTAATTAGGGGGAAAGCAGGACTAGTACTAGGCTTAAAAATGAAAGTATGGTTAATTTTTAAGTCCTTTATATGCCCTGTTCTGGTGAAATCCAATAAAATACTTCCTCCAACACTCTTGAGACTCATGGGAATATATTTGTGAAGTACATGACTGGAAATTCAATAGAACGCCTTATACTAGTTCCTCGGCCTGCCCAAGAACAAATCCGCAGGCATAAGTAAGCACACAAATAGAAGTCTGCATATTAGTTAGTGTTTTCATTAAAATACCCCTGGGATTCCCTTCAACTCAACATCAGACAATCCTTCACAGTCCTAGAACAACGGAGCACAAATGGATCTCCTCAGAGAGTCAAAAGAACAAGACTATATGCGCTACATGAAAATGAAGCATATTCTTTTACTTACTGAATCAATGGGGTTTTAAAAGGTGTTACCTGCAGTTAACATCTGTCATACTTATTCTCAGTTTTAGTTATTTTACATCATCTTTCATCTGCTACTTTCTTCTTCATTTGTTCTCAGAGGCAAAAACAACTAAAACTGAGCAATGTTCTAACATTGCAAAGTTCCCCTCTTATGACAGAAGCGCTGTCTGCAGTGATGATAAATCCCAGTATGCTACTACGCAGAACACTACAAATTTGAGATTCCAAAAGGCCTCATCCCAGTTGACTGCGAATCTTTACGCACTTCTGCTGATCATGAGCGCTACAACCAGATAAACTTAACAGCGCCAAAGATGTTTTGAACCCTGTTACAAATAGTAGGTAGTGCTGCCTGTATCACAGCCTGGAAAACTCGTACACTTTTTAAGTTTGGAAACCATGTGATTTGAATGACCTGAATCTTGTGTCTTTCATTTCTGTTCTAATAGAAGCAGAAGTTGACAGATCCTCCTGTAAGTGCTGGGAATAACACCTCCAGTTTCTCTCTGTTTTGATGACAGAACATGTCTGAGAAGTGATGGTGTATGTACCACCACTTTTCTGCTCTACTCACTGCATGCTGCTTCTGATTCATCTGACCCATCAGGACATTCTTCTTCACCATCGCATTTCCACCTGGCTGGGATGCAGTGGCCGTTGTCACAAGTGAAATCTGACTCAGCACAAGTTTTCTTTGCTGCAAGGGAAAATAAAATACGTTACTTGGCATGAATATACGCAGTGCAGAAGAGCTCCATTGCATCCAACCCCATAAAGGACAATACAGATTGCTCTGTATTAAGAAGATTCATTTCGCATTCAACATTGATTCTTCATGACAGAGTCCAACAGGTACCAAAGACGGGCACTCCTTCTTGCTAGAACTCTTACTCCTCCATTATTTAACATGGACTCAGTCCTTATGTCTTTTTCCAGACATTCAAAAATCAAAGATATTCTTTTTCAAAACAATTTTCTAAAGCTTTTGCTACAAAAGGACTGCTGCCTACATGGAACTGAAAGTGTGCTGCATAATTTACACAGGTAAGACAGCCAACTCTCACCTTTGGAGTACTATAACCTAAATAATAATGTTTTTATCTGTGCAATCTATTTGTGGCTTTGAAGTACATCTGTCACCATAGTAGATGATCATAGAGCACTCCTCCAAACACTAAAAATTGTTTCATTAAATGTCAACCACTCCACACTCTTTGCTTTGTTTGCATTAATCTAGGGCTTGAAAAAGATGCAAGACGTGAGCTCAAGCTATTGATTGATCTACTTCTCTGTGTCAGTGGTGCAGCACCACCAATGCCCTGTAATACTAGTCAGCATCTTTCCACTGCAGCAAAATAAAGCTGCCTACAGATATCTGGTCTCTTCAGCCCATGGCCTCCGTGTCAGTGCTCACCAATCAGTCACTGCTCTTGCAATGGTGACTTCAGTAGATTTTCTGCTAGCAACTGGATTGAACAGCCATGCCTTGAGAGTCATGAGCAATGGCTCAGGCTCAGTGTTACCACTTGTGAAGTGCAGGACTCTGCGGCTAACTGGTATCCACCTTTGTTGGTGACCGATTGACCTGGGAATTGTTGGCAGTGAGAACAACTGTTTCTCCCCTCTGCAAAGCTGCTCACAACCTAATAGGATCACAGGAAAATTCAGGTAGTAAAGGATCTCAGAAGGTCAAGTCCGACCTCCTGCTCAAGACAAGGTCAGCTCCGAGGTCAGACTGGGTTACTCTGTGTTTTATCCAGCCTGATCTAAATCACCCCAAGATGGAGACAGCACAACCTTGCTGGGCAATCTGCTTGCCTGCCCTCGTGGTGAGGTTTGGGCTTTGTAGCTATTCCCTGATATAAGCCATGTGCACACATGATTCCTACATCAGTATTTCTTTCAGCAAACATTTTCAAAGCATTAAACACCACAAATAAGCCTCTAGGAATTGATCTTTTATTCTCCTTTCTTTTTTTTTCTTAGATGAGCTGCTGTCAGGGAGGGAACACACTAAATATCATTCATGTGCCTACACAGGAAACAGAAGCATCACTGTGTGAGGTACGGGAAATGTCTACATGGCCAGAACCAAGTACTCCCTTTCTAGTACACAAAACATACAGCTTCCCTGAACAGGCACCCAGCAGAAAAACACTGCAAAGCATCACTAAGCGGCTGTACCATCTCTTAAGATGCACTTTACAAAGAGAACATACATTACCCCACTTCTGTTGCTGAATGAGCCAGACTCTGGGGAGGGGGAGAAGACAATTTTCAGGTATTCAGAACCAGATATGAACAAATACAGGCAGAAAACCCAACCCCATATAGGCCAAGAGTTTTACAGGAGACCAGTCATACTAAGAATCCAGTCATTGCAAAGACATTGCACATCTGTTATCAGGGGGAAAAGACTTTCCTCTTGAACATCTCGTTAGAAACCCAAAACTTGTGAAACCAGCTATGATGCATCATTTTTGGTATATTTAATGCAAATCTGGTTTCATTAATTTGTTGTACTTAAAAGTCAGAAACTCTGACCAGATACTGATGGGATATGCATGCATAACTGAAGTTGGAGCACTGTGAAACTGGGTGGGTAAAGCGTTAGCATCTGTTCTCAGGGGATTGTTAGGGCAACTACAAATGAAACAATCACATCTTCATCTGGACAGCAGAGACCAGTATAATAATGGAGACATAAGAAGCTTAATTTTTAAAGTGTATTTAGTTTTATACTAGCTCTTTCAATGTCCTAATGTCTTCTTTTTTTTCCACAGGAAAACCAGCTTTTGACTTAGTCTTTAAAGATCGAACCAGCTACTTTTCCACCTCAATATAAACCTCCTCCTTTTCCATCAGTCCAGGACTGATCCCTGTTATTTCTGGGACATGTGGATACAAGCACAAGTGAGGGGGTCAGCCACAGAGAGGAGCGTCGGGGCATCCCCTTCACCACGGCCAGCCTGCTCGCAGCAGATGGTGGCACTGATTGCTTTGTTCCCCGGACACTGCTCCTCAGCAGCACAATTAATAGATTGCCAGGATTCACAAAAGGGGGAGAGCAGCATCACTGCCAGTCCCAGGGAGTCCTTTGGAAGGTGTTAACGTGTTCCCCCAGTGCGGCTCCTCTTTGCTAAATGAAGCTGGGCACAAACCACTCCTCAGCAGTGGCTGAGATGGAGAGTCTTATCCCCGTCTGCAAGCCCACCTGAAGTCCAACGGCCCTGTGCCAGAGAAATAAGCAGGATACAAATGCATTTGGTCCTTTGTTTGAATCTAAGCTGTCTAATCTCTAAATGGAACAGGATTAAAGGAGGTGGAGCTCAAACCTCTGATTACTATACTTACTTCTACGATTATTATTTTTACTCTTTTTCTTATTTTATGTATTATATTTCATTTGCTACTCTTTTTTACTACTGTTACTCTCCAAACACTGGGGCATGGCCGTGCAGACTGTCTTAATCCAAATAAACTCTGCTTTGTGTTGCGATCTGCGAGACCACTGACGCACTGTCTCATTTCTCACCTCTAATACAAGACTGCAAACACTTTATTTCCAACCAGATTCACCTTCTGGCACTCAGTCGTCATGTCTCTGGGATCACAACACAGGCAGGGAGCAGTTAATTAAAATATCAGCTCTCTGTCTTTTTCCTCCTTTTGCTGTTTCAAGTCTGATACCGTTTTCTATTAATCTCCCATGTTATACACCTTTCTTCTATCAATTCCCTATTAAAATTTCATTGAGGCTCACACAGTAAACTGGCAGTGGTACAATAAGATATAAAATAAATAACTACATCCCTTTTAGACAATGGGGAGGACACAGGTTCATTTTATAGTTTCACCTGGCTCAGAAATAGCCAAGCAAAATTAATTGTTCCCCTGAGATCCATTTCCTTTGCTGCAAGCAGCCCAGGCAGCTCCGTTCCCATGTCTCTTCCCAATGAACATAAACAAACAAGAGCCAGCAGTCACAGCATCCCTGTGCCTCTGCTCCTCAGTGGGTGGGGGGCAAACTTGATACCTGGAACAAGAAAAGAGGCGGCTACTGAAGCGTACACAGAGCCTTTCATCTTCTCCCCTGCTCAGATGTGGAGAGCGACACCAAAGAGACTGCCTTTCTTTTGACTCTTGTTTGATTTGCCTATGGTACCTGCTTTTTCCTTTCTCACATCTGCAGCTGGACAGATATGTTGGGAACTCCAGGACGGAAGTCAGTGCCTGTGTGAACATGGACTTTCCAAAGGAAGGCTTGGTCAAAGGAAGTCCTTCCTGCTTCTCTTCACCCAGGAAGAAAGTCAAGGATGGGAAAAAAGGGTTCAGCTTTATCCTGCCATGACAGAAAAATACCCCAGCAAGCTGAATGTTAACTGAACTGCATCAAACCAACAGTCCCTCATTCTGCAAAACATCCTTTTCCTTTCATTACTCACATCCCTTTACCCTGAAGCTGCAGCTGAGGATTTAGGTTCGTCCCTGCAGCAAATTAAACGCAGAGGTCCCAAGGTGACTGGTTTAGAATATGAACATTTAGAGAGGGAATTCATAAAATAGCAATCACTGGGGATATGTGTAATTAGACTGGAGCAAATAAACATATACAGAAAGGAGCAAAATCTTGTACTGCCTGTGAGCAGGGCCTGCATGATCTAAATGTGACTTCCAGCTCCTAAAAACACCTCTCTGAAAGGTCAGAACTCTGACTCTAAAGCCAAAAAGGATTCTGAACCTAATGAAAGGTCCAGGATTTATTCTTTCTTCCTCTTTCTCATAAACCCCAACATCCTTACACCGCCCTCACAAGCCCATTTAACCTCACTTAACTTTTGCCTCAGTTCTAGAGGCTTCATAGGGCAAGGACATCTTTATAGTTACTCTTTGTAAAATACCAGGACCTGTGATTCCATTTCCAATTCATGCCTCTTGTTTACTCCTATTTTACACATCTGTAACACTAAGCAACACGCCACTCTACAATAATTTCACTGCTTTCTAATTTCAGTGTGAGCTGAAAAGCAGAGTGAATGCATTTTCTCTCTTATCACCCACAGTTCCGTGAGCAAAGCTGTAGCTGTTCAACAGCAGCAGTGATGTAGAAGGACATACAAAGTACGTTTTTGGATTGCAACTTGTAAAGGACAGTTATAATAAAGATCCCCCAAGTGAATAAACCCCTATGTAATAATAACAGACTCTAAACACAGGATTTGTAGATTAAGGGTTTTGTTCAAACCCTAGGTTGTGTTTCCAGACGATAAACCAGGCTGATAGGAGTATCCTTGAGCGTTAACACACAAAGACCCCACAGACTGTGCTCTATCCCCATATTCTCCTCCCAGTAAATGCTGGCCAGTTTCCACCAATTCTGAAAGGGGGGAAAGACGTGGAGAAGAAGCCTGCTTCTCCAAGTTCCATAAACTCGGTAGCTGAATAAAGAACAATCAAAACTACAGCTCCACAGAGGGAAAGGAGGGCAGAAAGCAGCCATTGGACTGGTCTATGGCATGTGTCACCAGCCAGCTGGGGCCGTGCAGCTTCTGCACCTCCTATCCCAGGTAAGTTTACTGCAGACGGAGGAAGGCAGCTAGGGATTAAAATACAAATGACCAAAAGCTGCAGACACCAAACCCATTGAAAACTGGTTTCAGTTTTTCTGCTATTCCTTTACACAGCTCCTATTTTAACTTCTGAATCAACACCAGACCTACTATCAAACTGTGTACCTGTTCTCATTCGCAGCCACTATTCAGTCTTCTTGCAGAAACTAGTTTCAACCATGCCATTGTAGACAGAAAAGAAAACAAAGGCCGCACAATGAAAGTTTTGCTGTGATCCTTCTGCAGCTGTAAAACAGCACAACCCTGTAGGATGTGAGAATGGGAAGAGGATGGTAGGCCAGAAAGAGAAATTGAAATTCAGAAAACAGGGTCTTCATTTCATGTTGGAAAACTTCAATGGTACCTTTGATCAGTGACATATCAGAGACACTGACAAGACTCCACGAGAGGAAGAAAAGCAGCATCGCATGAGTTCAGGCGCTTAACACAGACCATCATCATCAGTCAGCCCCGAGAGGGGCCAACTGCAGCTAGAAGTGTAACACAGGACACAAGCTGCCTCCTCCCAGAACAAAATACATCATTGTTATGGCTCACTCTGCACTTCCTAAGGACCTCAATTAATTCAGTCTCACAGTGAGCAAAATACACCCCAGATGAATCATTTGTTTGGCCCAAGGTGGTTTTCTGCTTCCTAAGAGAAAGGTAGAGGCTGGGTGCAGTATTCAACTCTTAAGAAAGATTCTGGACTATACAAAACTTGACAGCACACAGTCATCTTCAGTTTATAACCTCAAAGCTCATCCAGTTCCAACCCCCTACCACAGGCAGGGACACCTTCCACTAGAGCAGGTTGCTTAAAGCCCCTGTGTCCAACCTGGCCTTGAACACTGCCAGGGATGGGGCAGCCACAGCTTCTCTGGGCACCCTGTGCCAGTGCCTCAGCACCCTCACAGGGAAGAACTTCTGCCTAAGAGCTCATCTCAATCTCCCCTCTGGCAGGTTAAAGCCATTCCCCCTTATCCTGTCACTGCAGACCCTTGTGAAAAGTCCCTCTCCAGATTTCTTGCAGTCCCCTTTAGGCACTGGAGCTGCTCTAAGGTCTCCCCTTAGGGAGCCTTCTCTTCTCCAGGCTGAACCAGCCCAGGTCTCTCAGCCCATTTTCCTGCTGCTAACTAACGTAGTATTGATTTTGCAAAGGAGGAAGTGTAATGTTGTGTAAAACAATTCGCTCTGGTGTGGGCTCCTGGTCACAGTAGGTGAGCAAAGAGCACTCCATTCCTGGCAATGGCCAGCTGCCTCTTCTTAGGCACTCAACCACTGGGCACTGGGAGCTGGCAGCACCTCACTGCCAAGTCCTCGGCATAGGAAGTGTCCACAAACAGCAGCACATAAGATCCAAGAGCTGAAATGTCAGGAAATCCTAGCAGATGTGGACTGTCGAGTCCTTTTTAGTTTTCAGACAGCTAAAGACACCTTGAAGCAATGAAAGGGAATATTTAAACACTCCCTGAATCTGGCCACCTTCTTTTTTCTAGCACTGCCATCCCAGCAGGCTATTACATTTCTAAAGCAAGATTAATCAGATCACCTCAAACAGCCACTGCTCAGGCACAGACCACAGTCCCTTTGATACTTAATACATAAGAAACACATTTTAAAGGACCTTCTCCCCAAGACCCCCTGAACCAGCCCCAGAAAACAACACTCAGTTGAGAGAAGCCCAGTCAGAGGGTTTGGAACTGTTTGAAGCTGCTATCACAGTAACAAAAACATGAAGCTACTGAGTCTAAACCAGCCCCTCTGATCAATCAGATCGATTAAAGAAGAAAAGAAATGTGATTTTTCATTAGTATCAAAGGTATCAACCTTTGTGTATTTAAATGGTAATATGTGTAAGCCTATTAATTAGAATTATTTAAATACCTTTTCAGCATTTCATATATAACACTGAGTTTAATATGAAAATGGCAGCACTTAATTACAAGCTATGGAAAGCACAGAACACTGAAACGACATCTGGGTTTGTGTATGAAATTAAACTGACTGCAACCAACAATCACATGCCTTCATTGCTAACTTTAGTCATGTAATCAAGGCAAAGCCTAATACATTTCTCACAGGCTGCTGCTGTCATTTCAGACTTCAAGAAGGGGCTGTATGCTCAAAAGGTGCTCTGTTTTTTGCCTACCATACAAGTTGGTTTAATGAATGCAGCGTTTGTTCCTACACACCATGTTCCACCAGCAGGAAAAGCAGGAATTTCAGAAGAGAACTCAAGGACAAAATGACCATTGGTGTTGGTGCGCTCCTTCAAGGACAGCAGGCATCTGTAAAACATACTACGTGGGTCTTGAAGCTAAGTTCTCCTTTGGAGTTCAAAGGCTTAGGCAGGGCTCTGGGGCTTTGTCTTGGGGAGCTTCACAGCTGGGAACTGCACAGGCAGAGCTCAGGCACTGCATCACTTCAGAGGAACACGCTCCACACTGCTCCGGGCAAGGCTCCCTCCAACATCTGCTCCCTCCATTCTTCCTTCAAGCTTGCTTAGGTTTATTTAAGATCCACTCATAAAACATCAGTGATCTTTTAAGCTGTACAAAGCCAGGCTCTGTGACAATTTTCTCATCGCTATTCTCCAGGAACCTGCATCACCTCAGTGTTCAAGTCTCTGGAGTTCTAAAGAACAAACAATCAAACAAACCCATACGAAAATCAACCTACCTCCTCCACCATTCTACCTGAAACGGGAGAATCACGTCCTTCTGGAGAGGAAGAAGCAAAGAAGGGAGAATTTTTCCTACTAGCATTGTATATACACTCCCAGCTCTGCTCAGAAACGTGCTGACAAGCCTGTCCAGCCTGCAGTCACCTCTGGGTGCCACCGATCAACCTTGAGGTGATGTGGCAAGTTGTCAGGCGTGAAGAAGTCCCTGCCACTCAGTGTCAAAACATGCCCCCTGTCAAAACCTCACCAACATCCTCACTCAGCAGCAGCAGCGATGAGGAGGGTGGCAAGCGTACAGACAGGGTCAGGCTCAGAAAGGGACATTTTTATTACAGTAAAGTTTATTCAAGGTAGCACTGTCTGAAAGGACTATCAGAAAGCTCCTCTCGCAGAGACCTAAGAACTTGAAAAGCACAGGTCATGCATGTCCTCAGTTACAGGTACATGGACACGGAGACGTTAAACGCCACGCCAGAAGTCATGCAGCAAATCTATGGCATGGCCAAGGATCTGCCCCACATCTCCCAGTGTGGTTATCTTAGGCTCAAGCTGGAATTTCCTCTTTATGGAAAAGAGCAGCCATCACTCTGCCGTGGAAGTTGAACATGTTTCCAGAACTCCATATTGCTGCAGTCACGACCTCTTCAAAGGATTTGGTATGCTCTGAGTCTCCAGTTTGTTTCTAAATATTTCTTTGACTAAAGCTCATCTGCACTGACTTTTGCTGACAGAATTGCCAGCTTTGTCTGCCTGCTCTCAGTTTTGTTTTGCTTCCTTTTAACAAGCAGCAAGACATTGTTGCAAGACACAAGCTCTTGGGTGGCACCTACACGTATGTTATCTCGCAGTGAAGGACGGCTGCAATTCCTCAAGAGGCACTTGACATTATTTTGTCTATTTCTGAGAATTAAACACTAGGGGCCATATTCTACCCTGATGAAACATCACCAAAGTCCATGAATAATTATTAGCCTCAGCGGTCCCTGTGCAAAATAGGGACACAGATGTTTTCATGACACTACGTGATGTTTGTTTTCCATCTAGGTTTTATAACCCTCAGCATAAGTCAGTTACATGCCTCAAGGAAGCACCTGTAAGTTCCATAGGATGGCCACAGAGATACAAAACAATGTTCCTGCACAGAGAAGTGAGAACACTTTAAGGGTAAATTCACCTCCAGTTATTCAGTAAAGGAGAGAAAGGAAGAGGCTAAGACATGTAAATGCAGATCCTTCCATTAGATGATGCTGAGAAGGAATACAAGGAAAAAATCCTTCACCATGAGGGTGCTGAGGTGCTGGCACAGGGTGCCCAGAGAAGCTGTGGCTGCCCCATCCCTGGCAGTGTTCAAGGCCAGGTTGGACACAGGGGCTTGGAGCAACCTGCTCTAGTGGAAGGTGTCCCTGCCTGTGGCAGGGGTTGGAACTGGATGAGCTTTAAGGTCCCTTCCAACCCAAACCAGTCTGGGATTCTATGAACAGGAGAGCCTCCTTATACAGATAAATTTCTGCTCTGATTGGTGTTAGCTGGTGGTAACAAAATCTCCAAGACCAGCGGAAAGGATAGCAAAAAACATCCCCAAACCCTGAAGTATTATTCCTTGCCTGGGCTATGCTGTCACATCAAAACACTACAACACTGGAGTCTATAGATGAAACACCACGTTGTTGTGAAGTTGCTTTTCACATCTTGGACACAGTATTTAAGTTCTCATTGCCTGAATATAGTGAGGTTGAAGCACACCAAAACAAAACATGGCACCTGTGGTAGAATTTCATGCTAAGTTGCTGCAAGTCAAGTTTGCAGCAGGAGGTAAATCCAGGAGTCCCATACTCTGCGTAGACCCAGTCACGACAAGCCCACGTCACGCTCTCTCAGCAGTTGCTTGACCTATACTGTCTTTGGGGTTAAAACAGGGCATTTCTGGCAACCATCTACCCCGGCCATGCATTTACCGCCTCACTGCAGGCATCTTTCACAGCTGTGTGAGTGTTTTGCAGCCCAGGTCACTTGGCCAACAGGGGCTGAGAGAGCATAAACCACATCTGCTGGAAGCAGCAGCGATTCCACCTTTCAGCCACCTTTGCAACTGAAAGCAGAGCAGTGTGATTACACACCGGGAGTCCCCAAAATTGCAGGCAAAGTCACTTCCTCTGCAGCTCAGCCTTAAAACAGCCGGAACAGAAACATATACCATTTAAACCCTGTTTTGCAGGACTTGGCTTGGGTCCAGGCTGAACACTGTTACTACAACTGTGCGGGAAAGCAGTAACCTGAGATTTACACCTGTGAGCTCTGTGCGCTTAAGCGTGGTAAAACATACAAATAGGACATTCCTATGAACAAACATTATATAGTCTCCAAAATGTGTCAGCTGCCAACAGCCCGGGTATCTCCGATCCGTGATATAAATTATCCAAACCTACTGTCATACTGGAAACTCAGCAGAACTCAATGCAAAACTCAAACAAAACAAAAGGGTAAAAAGGAAAAGCAGCAAAGGCTGTTCAAGAATCAGGATTGATGAGCTAAATCTCGAGGACTCAATCCTCCATGTGGCTTTCTGTTGGTAGGAAACAGGGAGAGGGGACGAGAAGCAGAGAGCAGATCCAGGATGACTAGGAAGGTATCACCAGTTCTGTGCACAAATACACGTGGCCAGTAGGGAAAGGCAACATGGGTTTGTGCTCCCGATTAAGGAATTACATGTGTAGTACCACACCTGAGCATCCTGTGTGGAACCTACAGCAAGGGAAATGAAGCTGTTTCTCCACTTGGTTCTGCTGCATTTATTATTTCTCTTTAGAAGCAGCACTGCAGTTGATGTCACTTCTATTTCTATACATGGTCCAGTTGCTTAACACTGGATCAATGTTTGCTCTTGGTCTCCTGTTCCTGCTTTAATCAATACATTGCATGGTGAAAAATGCAAGTAATGCTCTATTCAGTTAAAACACCCCATGTACCATGGTTTCCTTTTCTGGGAAGCTAAAATACCACAATTAAAATACCCACTGCACAGTCATGGAAGAATGAAGAGTCAATAGCAATAAAAGGAGTGGGGATTTTCCTAAAGACAATCCATTGTTTTCAGCTTTATCTTCTTTCTCATTTGCTTTGTTTTCAGCTCAATTATGGCACATTTTGGAATAAATTTGCTTTGTAGAATTATTAAAGTTCTACTTTCTGACCATTACCCCAAATTCTTTAACTGCTTCAGACTTCAGAAACAGAAAATGGAAAGTAATAATTGGTGTGCCACAGCAGAAACAATATACACAGAAAACTCCTGTGCCATAATAAACACTACTGGAAAGCATTTTATGTCATAACAATACGTATGACATAGGAGCTTGCACTGAATTAACTGGGTAACAACACAGAACGTCCAAGATGATAAAAAAGAAATTCAGACCCTAGCTCTTAATGATCTTTAGACAGACCAGGGCCACAGATGTCCCTATGCATGTACCTGTGAAGATACCTCTTCTACAGCTCTGTTAGCCACTCTGTAAAGGAGACTTGAATTGCATCCAATGACTAATTTGCCAGGAATCTTGCTTCTTAAGACCACTGAATCAGAGCTCTGGGAATTGTAAGGGATCGCACACAAAAGCATTTTCAGAAGCGTCTCCAAAGCCAGCATCGTTTCAGACTGAACAGCAGGTTCATCCTTTGATCCAAGTCTGTTACAGCGGAACAGCGCCAAACACATGTCTGGTAATATTCTGCCAGGAAGCATGAGCGGATGGGCTCTTGCATTACATTAAGTGAAGCGGTCAGGTTATGAGTTAGGCATCGGTCATGTAGTTCCTCCATTCAAGCACAAACCTCTTCACCCATCATCGTGTGTTGTCAAATGCTTTTGTGCATGGTGATATTAAATACTAGTACCCTGGGGATGGGAAATGAATAGGCACAACATGGAAATTATGATGCATGCAGCAATACCCTTTAACCTATTAACAAGTATGACCAAGATTACTTATTCTGAGCTGTCTAATCATCAAGACAAGAAGACATCAACAGCTACTGTGTCACACTGACAGGGCCTTCAATGGCAACTGTGGTTCAAAGGTCCATAGGAAACACAAAAAGGCTTTATCTTTTGATGTAAAGAACAAAGCTACCATGTGGCACAGCATCACACATGCAATTAGTCAGGAAAGTTAATACAGCAGAAGCAGATGGTGGAACCATGTCAACATTTTTAGTGGGCACATGTCCCCTTACTCTTGAGTTGCTGTGAACTGAGGTCATGGGCAAACAGCAGGCAGATTGTCAATAAACTGGACCACGCCAGGGATCAACACTACCCTTTTATCTACCCATCTGAGGTACCTGTGTGCTCCCTCCTCCACTGGCATAGCTCCCATCTTTCACATGCTTCCTCTCCAACATATCCCCACACCACAGGGTAGCTCATTAGCATGAAGGGAAACTGAGGTAGACACAAAGTCTCTATCCCTGGTTGTGCTGGGAGATGCTGACAGGGAAAGGCATTAAAAACCATACCTCCAGTGGCCCTTACACTGCTCATTTCTGCAGCCAAATGAGTTACCAAATGCTGTATGATTTACTTGTACAGCACAGCTACAGCACATGTCATTCCAAAGTACTTTATACATTTGCAAAGAGCAATGGCTGCTCTGATGGTTCTCACCTGCCAGTCCTAAAGCTCCACTAGCACAGGAGAGGACAAAAGGCTTCTTGTTCACCCCCAATAGCACTGGATGCACAGAAAATGTAAAACCCAAACCAGAGAGATCACATATAGAAATACAATACAGGACACACTGTGATTCCTATGACTTTGAAGTGCCAGCCCTGCAGACTTCAGACAAAGTCTCCTCTGCTGTTATTGTCAACCAGTTCTGCCCAATTCCCCAGCTCTCTACTTCGCAGGTTTCAACAGTACCCAGGTGAGGATGGCAGGAGCTTTCAGCTCTCGAAATCATTTAATTAAAACAAAATGAACAACCAGCAGTTAGTGAAGCTGCATGTCTGCTCCAGCCACTACAGCTGCCGAATTCGGCAGCCCTCGGTCCAGTCTGATTTCCTTTAAAGCTCCTGGCAGCCCGTTAATTAAAACACATTATTCACAGCTTCCAGTGGCTGGAAACCATGGGATGCACTTGATGGAATTCATGCAATTATGTAGAGCCGGTCCTGGTGACAGGCTCCATTCTTGCTCTTGCTCTCCTCTGCTCCCACACTCGGCCGTTTCCTTGCCTGCAGCTTGTCCACGCGGCGCCGCTCGGCCGGGGCCTGCCATGGTGGGATCGGCTGCCATGGAAATGAGCAGGAGGCAACAAAGGAACCACGAGTCTCTCGCTGGAGATGGACGAGTTGTGAGGCGATAGTGCAGGAAAGCCGAGACAAAGAGAAACCAATTTGCCTGCTGCCTCTAAACAGAAACAACCCTCCCCCTTTGTGCAAGGAGATGTCGATGAATAGAGATTTCCCCTCATTTAAAAGACCAAGCCCCTTGCAGCCAAATGCAAGCAGGCTAGGCGGATGGAGCATCATGCCTTTGGTCCTATGCAGCGGTCCATCTGTTAGTACTTTGTGGTTTACATCAGTAATGAGATGATCCCAAAACAAACCCAGAAGATGTGTAGTTTAACTTACTTATTAAGCAATCCTCACATCACTCGTACGGCAGCAGCTGCAGACAGATCTCTACTTTCAGAAGGAGTTTTTCTTTCTTTACTCCGTTATTAAGTAGTCAGGCTCATCAGCAATTCCCTTGACTTGGTAAGAAAAAAGCATCTTGTGAGACCTCACCTGGAGTATTGTGTGCAGTTCTGATGTCCTCAACATAAAAAAGGACATGGAACTGTTGAAACAAGTCCAGAGAAGGGCCATGAGGATGATCAGGGGACTGGAGCACCTCCCATATGAAGACAGGCTGAGGAAGTTGGGGCTGTTCAGCCTGGAGAAGAGAAGGCTGCGTGGAGACCTCACAGCAGCCTTCCAGTATCTGAAGGGGGCCTATAGGGATGATGGAGAGGGACTCTTCTTTAGGGACTGCAGTGATAGGACAAGGGGTAACAGGTTAAAACTTAAGCAGGGGAAGTTTAGATTGGATATAAGGAGGAAATTCTTTACTGTGAGGGTGGTGAGGCACTGGAGTAGGTTGCCCAGGGAGGTTGTGAATGCTCCATCCCTGGCAGTGTTCAAGACCAGGCTGGATGAGGCCTTGGGTGATATGATTTAGTGTAAGGTGTCCCTGCCCATGGCAGGGCGGGTGGAACTAGATGATCTTAAGGTCCTTTCCAACCCTAATTATTCTATGATTCTATGATTCTATGATCTTAAAACATACATTAGAAGGTATGACTGAAAAGCGTACAAAGTCTACTGTGTCTTTGAACTGATTTCCAAAGATGTATGGAAGGGATTAAAAGCAGCCCTGCCATAGAGGACCTGGGGGTACTAGTGGATGAAAAGCCAGGCATAACCCAGAGGTGTGCGCTTGCAGCCCAGAAAGTCAACCGTATCCTGGGCTGCATCAAAAGCAGTGTGACCAGCAGGCTGAGGATGGGGATTCTGCCCATCTGCTCTGGTGAGACCCCCTCTACAGTCCTGTGTCCAGCTCTATGGCCCCCAACACAAGAGGGACGTGGAGCTGCTTGAGCAAGACCAGAGGAGGCCACAGAGATGCTGTGAGGGCCGGAGCAGCTCTGCTCTGGAGCCAGGCTGAGAGAGCTGGGCTGGTTCAGCCTGGAGAAGAGAAGACTCCTTAACAGGAGACCTTAGAGCAGCTCCTGGTGCCTAAAGGGGGACTATAAGAAAGATAGGGAGAAACCTTTTAGCAGGGCCTGTTGCAATAGGACAAGGCGGCATGGCTTTAAATTGAAAGAGGGGAGAATTAGACTAGATACGAGGGTGGTGAAACACTGGCACAGGTTGCCCAGAGAGGTGGTCGATTTCCATCCCTGGAAATATTAAAGGTCAGGTTGAATGGGGCTCTGAACAACCTGTTCTAGTTGAAGAATTCCCTGCTCAATACAGAATGATTGGACTAGATGACCTTTAAAGGTCCCTCCCAGCCCAAACTATTCTGTGATTCTGTGTGTTTTATGAGAAGAAAAGGAACAAAGTTCTACAGAACTGTGAACTTTTTACTGCTTAAAGAGTCCCACATGAACACTGCTGAAAGACTGAATACCATAAGCCCAACACAGCCACACATATAATCCTCCCACTGATTATTACTTCCCCCCCCTTCATGTGTTTCTCACTCCTGGGTTTTCTTATTATGAGGCCAGTGACTTATGTAAAACCTATGGAAACCATATTTAGTGAGACGCAAAAAGGAGAAAACTCTGTGAAAATAAGCTGCTATCAAAGCCTAATAGCTTTCTTCCAGCAATACAAATGTAGATTTTGGCCTTATTCTCCTGTGGTTCATGCACAATAGGAAAGAAAGGCAGAAAGTAGAGAAAACATTTCCTGGGTGATGCAGAAGCAGCTCCGCAGATTTCGGTAATTCCAAACACCCAACCTGCCTCCGCCGTGCCCTCAGCTGCTGTGAGAAATGGCTTATCTGCTCTGAAGTCACTGCAGCTCCTCCAATTCGGATTAGTCTAAAAGCCTCTTTCGCCAAGTTGTACTGCAGTAGTGCACTGCCATTACTTAGGTGCAGATTTAAGTGTACTACAGAAGAGGTATTTTTTGCCCCAAGAAGCCCACAGACACAGCGGTTTGTATTGATATTTGGCTCCTGATTAAGTCTTTTGTCACTGTGATTTCCATAAGAACAGCTAGGAACGGATTTATAGAGTATGAGTGACCATGAAAATGTCTCAGATGCCTGCTCTGGTTTCTCTCTTTTCCAGCATTGCCCATTCTGTACTAAGTCCTTGTAGGTGATAAAAGTACCAAGGCTTGCTATCCAGAGCAGCCAGAATGAAACAGCAGATAGTTTTCAACGTGAAAATCAGCAATATGCTTCAGACTGTTCAAAAGAGGAGTTTCTTAAAGCCTATCTGTTGAGGATGGAGTCCTAAACTTGTGATACTTCAGTAATTTTCTGGGCCCCCATATGCTAAAAACATTAATCTAAGGGTACATTTTTAATTCAACAGGATACTGTTATCATTTTTAAGTTATCTTTTAAGTCTGTTACCTCACACAAACAGGCAGTACTGTGTGGCTACCACTGCAGTACAGCAAATGGTCTGTAGCCCCCAGCTACAGTACCCTCTAGAAACTAAGGAGTGGTATCAGAACCAACAAGTGAGATTCAGGGCTGAGAATTCTACCTCCAGAAGGAGTGACAGCATTCCCAAACTCAGCCTGTCAGAAATGAAGGAACAAACTCACTCTTCTCTGAACAGCAGCACAAGGAAGACCCTATGAAGACTACAGCTACAAGGCAAAGTTAAAAGGTTCAGCTACCAAATCCCGTCCAGCCTGTCACCACCAGAACTGGGACCAGTGAGTAATATCACAACTAAACTTCCCCTCTGCAAATGGTTTCCAGTCACCTAAGTGTTACCAAGACGACTCCAGTGACCAGAATACAAATCACCTTTGGGGTACCACCGTAAACTCTGAGTACTCATTGACTCTACATGCAAATTTACATCACAGCAGTTTAAGTGACAACTGTGTAAACAGCAGAAACTATTAAACTATCACAGGAGTCAATGGTACTATAGTCAGGAAAAATGTTACTGGAGGCAGCAACAAAACAGAGCAAAAGTAGGAGGAGACACAGACTAAAAAGTTCAGTCTTGTAATTCACGAGTGCCAGGAAAAGGTTTCTCATTCCCTAGGAAACCTCACTTTTTCTTTGACATCTTGTCCTGGATATCAGCTATAAATCAGTGCCAATGTTGGGACTTTATGTCGAAGAAAACCAGGGAGCTTTGGGAGTCAAGAGATGCCCAGTTGCAAACAGCCCTGGAGCTATTTCCATTGTTTTCTTTCTGACAACTGCAAACATAAAAAAAGATGAAAAAGAAGAAATGTACCTTTCTACGCCCTTGGCACCTGTGTGTGAGGCCATCGTAAAACTCCGTGTTTAAGATATGATGCTCATGCACAAACCTCTTTGGGAAAATACTGATAAACCAAGCACAGCAGTAGTTATGTTACTAGCCTGAAAAACTAAGTTAGTAAATAGCTTCAGCAAGCGGGCATATAGGGACTTCAGCAATGTAAATTAGAACGTTAAGATACATGACAGGCTCAGAAATTGAAGAATGGGGACGAGGGAGGGGTGGGAACCATGGAAAGCTGCGCTCCCCATTGTTGCTCTAAAACTTCACATACAGTGAAGTTTTATCCTGGTGGACATTTTTCACTGGAAAAAACCCCAAGCACTTTACAACCAGAACAGCCAGAGACAGATTTTCAGGAGAAGACTGGCGATACCCTCAGTTTTAGGCTTCCATCAGGAGGTAACTTCCTCTGAAGCTTCTCACGACCAGCAAGAGCCAAGAGAGCTCTGGCCAAACTCCTTCCTCTCCCTGCTGCTCCATCTTGATGCAAAATATAACAAAAACAAAAGCCCAACCAACCAAACCCCCCCAAACCAACACCACCACAACAATAAAAACTCAAAGTCCTGCATTTTGGTGGGAGCATACGGAACTGGAGCCCTCGAGAACAAGCTATAAAAATAAGAACGGAAAGGTAAGTGAAATAAACCCCTCAGCTACCAGAGCCATTTAAGCTGTTCCCTGTTACATTAGATATATGAATAAATAAATAAAATGTATTATTAGGCTCCATATTCCCACATCAAGACTCTTCCTTACAGGAGGTCTGGACCCTCTGGCAGCTCTGCAGATCCCCCTGACAAGTGAAAGCCAGCACAGAAGTCTTGCTGTCCACAGCTCACATAGCTGCTTGGGTGTTGCTGAAGTGTTCACGCACCTTTTTCCTCTTACAGTGACACTTTTATCAAGTCCTTGGCTACAAGAGGATTTACTGATTAAAGTATCAAGTGCAAGCAGTTCAACTGCAGAGAGCTAAAAGCAAGGCAACGTGAGCCTGACCGCTCTGTTCCACCTTTCCTTTGCTAAGGTGAAGTCCTCTCTACCAGCTTAATAAAGTGCAGGTTTTCAGTAAAAATTCTCATTCTCCTGCCAGGTTAAATTACTGCTGGATAGTCTGTATGACCAGGCAGGAGCCTCTGTTACAGAATGACAATTTGCCTGGTGGGACACTCCGTGCAACTACAATCACTTGAGACATCGATCGTGCCATAGAAGATGATGTGGGATACAACCTCCTGTTTTATTAGGCCTTCCTTTGCCCAGCTGGGAGCAATTCATTAAATCACAGAAGAGTTTATTTTTGAAAGCAAGAGAACTCTCTTCATGCCTGTGCACTGAAAAATCCTCATGTTTTATAGTATGTGAACACTCAGGGAAGTATTTTGTAGAGCTTATCACATATGCTGCTGGCTGGCATGCCAAGGTATGCAGATCTCAAGAGGACTCCAAGGGGTCATGGCATGCAGTCATCAGACAATCTCTGGTGTTTTGGGTCAAAAAAATACCCATTTTCAATTAAAATCTAACTCACTGGATTTTCAACTTGACAGTGAAAGATCCGGACTGTACTGCTAATTCTGTAAACTCCAGAGCCTTTGCTGCTTGTGCGAGGAGCCAAGAAGAGCAGTTGTGCCAGCACACAGCGGTTATCATACAGTAAGGGAGCACCTGATGGAAACCTAGGGTTTTAGTGACAGCTCAAGGAGATAAAAATGGGATCTCACTGCTATGTTGGGCTACATAAGCTACATGGTAGGCTACATGAGCCCAGCATGACTTGGACATTAAGTGCAAATGGGGAAGAGGAGTGCAATACAGCAAGTTAGTCATCAGTTCTAATGACAATGTGCTGAATTGGCTGTGCCATGCAGGCCCTCCTCTGCAAATCCTGCAGTGCCTCCAGTCTGTGGCTTACCTTGTGTGGTCACCAGAGCTAGGAGAGATGAATGCAGGTTTCAGGCCAAATTTGCTGAGCGATCACCTTGATGCGAATAAAAAACCTGGACATAAAGAACTCCAACTTCCCAAAAGATCCCTCTTAATACTCACCACTGTCAGAAGGTGCCCTTAGGGTGGGTGAGCCCTCCCAGAGCCAGGCATGGGGCATTCAAAGGGTTGAATATCTAGAACAGTGTGATACTCAGAAGCTGCCAATAACTCTCAACATCTTTCCATCTTGGAATCAATCTGGCAGCTGACTGAGGTTATAAACCTCAGAACTCCCCTCAGGCTTTCAATCTCAACCAACTTGTCTGCTCCTTCTCCCTCCTTTCCCATTTCAAATCAAGTTGTAAGCAATACAGTCTGCTCACACCTCACACTTGCATTAATCATCTCACTTTTGCCTGGTTTCATGAGACATTACATGTTACAGAAGAACTAAGTCTAAATGGAAAGCTCCTAACTCCCAATCAGACACAGCTCAGTGCCCTGCTGTGGTTCCTGGCCAGCCAAGTGAAGCAAGACTCTCTGAAACCTTCTGGCTACCTAGACTATAGGAGCAGCAGCTAGCAACAGCTCCAAGGATCAACCTGCATTCAGAAATGCTTTACTGCTGTAGCAGCCGCTATGAGCAGGGGAATTCAATGGCATTGAACAGTGACCAACTCAGTAGAAAAAGGCAGTCTGAGGACTAATTCCCACCAGATTCCTTAAGCTTGATGCACATTCACTGTAACTCCAACTCTAATAAAATCAGAACAGGATTTAAATATAACCCTATCTACATCATCCCTTCAACAGTCAAACATGTAGAAACAAAGACTGGCAGCTTATTGATGAATTCACCACCCCCAGTTTCCTTAGAGTTTTTCCTTGCTCCTTCACTTTGAAATACAAGCATTTAACATTTGAGGTTCTGCACTTTCCCACTTGCTTGTTCAACAGCCCCAGGTCATAAAATGTGTAGTCTCTAGCTGTGAGGAGAAAACATGCTGTGCTTCAATAATTAGCTTTGAGTCTGTGATAAAGTTACTGAAGCACTAAAACCAATGTTAAGAAATAATGGTTTCAGCATTGTTGTGAACACAAGGACGAAATAAAATCTGCATTCAGAGTACTTGTCATATTTCTCCTGGCTGTGTGTGTGCTGGTGAAGTCACAGCAATGACGTAAATAAATGCTCAGTGGTATGTGATACAGGGATGGGGAAGAAGTCTACCCAGTCTCCTTATGCTGCCAAGTCCTTCATTCTCAGACTGGAGGCACTATGGAGGCAGGAGGCACCTCTGTTGCACATTCCCTTTGCAAGTCAGTTCATGGAGACAAGACAGAGTCCCTCACTTCTCTGTCAGGTCTTTAAAACTACCATCACCAAGCCAAGCAGGAAGATGAAAAGAGCGCTATGCTCAGTCATAACCTCCCAGCTCACCAGTCATTCCCTCTGATTGTTTTGAGAGGGGAGAAGGAAGGATTCTTCCAAGACATCCTGCTTCACACTATGGCAGGAACATGCTGCTCCTGCCCATGAGCAAAGCAAAGACACTTCTAACTCAGTAGGAGCAGGATAGGGATACATTAACCTGGCCCTGCTTGCAAGCCAACTGACTTCAGTACCAACTAGAACTGATGCACAGAACCACCAAAGGTTTCCTCCAAACTGACAAATAAAGGCAAGACTTAATAGAATCACTTAAAATATTCATTCTAAGAAGACAAATAACAAAGGACATAATGAGATCTCCATGATCCCCTACTATGCGACAGCTACAAGGAACAGCTGTTGGGAAGTTGCGGGATGTGGTTCATCTCATCCCTCCATTAACATGTGCTTGTTTTCCCAAAAGCAGAAGATGGGGATGAAGAAATCCCTCAGAAAGCCTAAAGAAGTCAGGAATCACAAATTACTATTGTTATTAATAATTCTGCTCTAATGACTCTGTCCTACAGTACTTGCCATTAGGAGGTTCAATCCCCATACTGTCACTCAGCAGGTGACATCTCCATTTTCAATCTATGTGCACATTTCTCCATTAGTTTCCTCTGGGAAAGGAAACTAGTAAGGAAGCAGAGGGAGGGGTCTAGCTGGCTTTGATACTCTTTGCTTCTCACACATTTATCTGGCTGTTATGGGCAAAAAAATAAGCAGAATAATGAACATGAAGTTAAAACCACTGCAACAGCAATAGCTGTAGTCAACAGTGGCTCAAACCCAGGTCAGGTAATCACCTAACGGGTATCCCTGGACATGCATGTGGCAATTTATCATGAAATGAATTACTGAGGACAGGTGTCTAAAAGCAACTGCACCTCATCCCCAAGCAAACAAACACCCCAAACCACAACTGACATCAAATACGCAGCAAATGTAGCTGCAACGCTCAGAAGTTTCTCCAAATGGCCATATGTTTAACAGTCCTGGTCCTTGAAACCACAGTCCCTGGGCAATACATGATTGACAGAGTCATTCACATGGCCAGCAGAAGCAGGTGACACAGACTCACCCATGCTCCCTCCTCTGCCTTTGGCTCTTGACTCAGAGAGGTGGAAGGAGGAGTGGGTTGGCAGAGAATCATTAGAGAAGGGAAGGGGCCTATGCGCAAACATACACCAACTTGAAAGCTTCCTTTCTCATGAAAGCATAAAGGATTCAAGGATCTGAAGCTGCAACAGAAAACAGAGCAAAACCACTTACACTATACAAGTAAGAAAGCTCCTATTTCCTGCCTTGTGAAAAAGGTTTGTTTCTCCGAGAGCTGGCTCCATTCCTTCCCTTTTTTCTTCTCGGCTCTCAGTCTGTGGCGGTTCGTTATAAGATATCAACATTTAACTTCGTTCCTGGGTCAGTTAGGTCCTGTCACACAATTCAACTGGCAGGTGAATTTTAAATGGGCCAGAACTGATAGCGTGCTGTTAAAATGAGAATAAGCTGATTGTCCCTGGGAATAGAAAGGAACAGAGGGGACTTTCAGGGTATCGGTGTCTTCAGATAACCTTTGTTATGTAATGGAGCTGCCTTACACTGATTAACTTTTTTCTCTTCCTTTGTCCGTGGAAGCAACTATGTCAAAGCTTGCTAACAGCGGAATAGCTGTTTACGAAGGAGGAACTTGGTACATGCATATAATGCCTGGAAACACTGCAGGACTCTCAGGCTGTAAGAATCATCACCTCTGAGTCCTGCACCCAAGTCAGAGCCCCCCAGGGGCTGTGCTCCTTGCAAACACAGGACAGAAGCCTCTCCTGGTCCCTACAAGGCTGCTGCATAGTGAGCAAGGGGAAGCCATAGGTCTAAGGCTACACCACACAGAAGTGCCCAAATCCAAATGAAGGACTGCTATCAGTGACCTGTCCTGCGTAGCAAAGATTTACTGGATTGCTGGCAGGCTCCTGAAGACTGAGTTTGACTGTCCCCTAAGGCCAGATGCACTGTGTACAAAGGTACAAAGCTATTTTGGAGACAGAGCAATTTATAAATAGCTGCTTAAAAGTCTTCAGGCTCGTGCCAGTTTTCTGTGGAAACACGAAGTCCTTTGTTAATTCAAACACAGGCTTGTGATTTAGATCAAATCCTCATCCACACGATCCTTGTCTCCACAAGTCATCTAAGGCCAAATGGACACCAGTCAGTAATACTTAAAGCATAACTGATGATGGCTACTAGCTCCTTAGAGACCACTGAGAAAATTATATCCTTTCAAGAAATCCGCACAGATCAAAATCCAAGCCAGAAGACAAAAATCACCTGCTTCCCAAGTCATGCTGTGCTGTTAACATAGCCCAGGAGAGTTCTCCTAATGGGTTAAACTGAATTTACATAAGCTCAAATGGAGAACAACATCTGACCTTCTGTGTTTTAGCTGCAGTAAAAGAAGAAGTGGAAAGCCATAGACAACCTGCTGCTGTGCTTGCAGCCACAGCCTATTCTTCCCTGGACCTACTTTTCTGCTTTGAGACCAGAATGGTTAACAAATTTTTAAACAGCAGGGCAATAAAAAGTTATTTCAGCTTCAGGCCTGTCCTTAGAGACTCAATATTATCTAAAATCTAATAAAAACATTCAGAACAAACACATGCAACAAAATTACAAAATGAAATATTTTTCCATAGTCAGCAACAAGAGACTACTTACATTTTATTTATGAAAACATAAAATTGTGGAAAATACAGAGCCCGAGTGAGAATTCCACCCCTTTCCCAATCACCACCTTAAAAAGTATGTATTGTTTTCTGCTTTATCTGAATTCGTTGTTTTCTCAATGCAACTTTATTGTACACCTTGCCACACTGCAGAACCTTTTTATTCCTACAGTAAGGATGCTGCCAGGGTAAAGCTTTAGTTTGTAGCTCAGTCCTTTTATTATTGGGCTACGTTGTGATCTTTTATAAATCAGTAAAATATAACAAAGTGATAAAGAAACCAAAAACTACCGTCTAACCTTGCAAGGACACAGCAGAGTCCTAAATCAGTGACAGCTCAACACCTGTTCTGCGGCTGCATTGCCCATGGTTTCCCTTCCTTCTCTGAACCTCAGGAAGAAAACCCACCCAAGGTGGAACAAGTGCATGAGCACACAGACACACCAGGCCACGGCCTCTGCTCCTCTGGAGCAATGTGTTGCCAGCTCCAAAATCAGCTGGGAAAGGTGGAAAAGCGGAGTCAAACCAATATCCACATTTCCTCCTACATCATTCCCTGCCAGGATTCATATGTAACCTGTTGCTTATGAAGATCTGCTCACCGCAGGGACAAACCTCCTCTGGAGCAGCTTCATCCCAGATGTCTCCAAGCCAACCACTCTGCCAACAGCCACTGTCATGCTCAGCAGCAATCATGTCCCAGCCAAATCCTCTATGGTGTTGGACAGAAGCAGGGTGAGATGCCATTCCCACACTGTAGTGCTTTCCAACCTACATTATGGCAAGATATCAAGTCAAGAGTATTGTAACATCACATTCAGTGACAGTACTCTTTTACTGCCCCCAGGGCAACTACATATCAACACCACCTCCCTCCCCTTCCAGGATGTATCAGTGGGTAATTCAAAAGGTCAAAGCTTTACCGGCATTTACTTTAATGCTATTCATACATTATTAAAACCTTTTATGAATCACCCACTTGCTCCAGGCCCTCCCACAGAGCTGAGCAGCAAGGGCATGCAAGCTAGGGAATTATTATATAGTCCATGTCAAGGACAACATTTCAAAGTCAAGCACAGAAGAGAAAGATGTAAAATAAGGTAATGTCTCAGTATTTCTGATTCAGTTCCAAATTAACAATTTTTACTTAAATTTGTGTGCATTGCACAACTCATACTGGAATCTCTCATTTGAACACATACAGCCCCTTAGCCAAAACCAGTAAGATGCTCCAGAAACCTTCCCACATGTATCGTAAGGAGCAAATAAAAAAATCAGTCTACCTGCACAAGACATTCAAATGCTTCTAATCTGATTATGAGAGGCCAAAGCACTAAAACAGATTATGGAGATAGAATAACGCTGCATTCATCTGATACTCTGAGAAAACATCAATCCTAAATAGCGAGTCCTCTTTCCTTCTCGGTCTATATGTATTGGAGAGCCAACACCTGCCATAGCTTTATACCCTCTCACCAGTACTAAGGAGTATTGACTTTTTTTGCCCAGGAGAAAGGATGAGAAAAATCCAAAGACATGAACAATGTTTAACAGCATTTCCTAAAGAATTCTTTTCTTAAGACTTCCTTTGAAGATTTCTACCTGGTTTATTTCTCATCAGTTTGAAAGATTTCATTCAAAATATGGCAGAATGCAGCACAGCAAATCAGATGTTGATTATACACCCAAGGATGCTCATCATTTATTGTGACAGCACTGCCTACACCTTAAAAGGGACCTTAAGAGGTAACAACCCATAAGCAGAAAATATAATACTTCCTAAAGAGTTAAAAGGTCTAATCTGCTTGCTGGAAATGAATCTTCTAAGCATACATGTGCTTGACAAACATACACACTCACGCATAGGCTAGTATGACCTTAGCCATCCATCCTTAGTTATTCAGAAAGGATCCAAGCCTTCAACTGCTACAACCACTTAGCTAGCAGAAATACACCTTTCCAAGCATCCTCAGACTCAGAAATAATACTTACATGGTTTTATTTTCTTGCTTTCCAAGAGACATTATTTACTTACTAGTCAATAACAAATACATGGTCACTGTTTATAATGCTCAAGTACCTGCTACTGCTTATTGATTCAAGGATGGAGTGGACAAGAAGCTCTATCTCACAACCAAACACATATGCAGAGAACCTCCCTGCTACTCCACAGCTCCCACACCTTGGAAGACCTTCCTAGCAACTTCTACAACGTCATTCTCTGAAGAATGGAAACCTGTGCTCTACTTTAAGTTTTCAAAACTCCCAACCAGCTGCACACAAGGCAAGTCACGACTGAGCACACGGCTGTCTTCATGACAACCCATCTGAAGGCTCTTCTGGACTCTCATAGCCATGCTAAGAAGGCCATCCTTCTGCAGCACTGAAGGGCCTCATTTTTAACAGCACAAAGGAACCCAAGTGACACGTTACACATTTAAAACTTATTTTTTAAAAGAGCTGCCAAAAACTTGAGCCTGCTGCTAATGGCAGCAGGTATTTCATCATCAAAGAAATCAGACCTTCCTCCTCCCTCACTCCCATCAATGATGTATGCTGGCACAGCACTGAGGGCAAGGACCACCAGAGCTCAGGTGTAGCTGTGGGCAGCACTTCATGAAAACAAGTAATATCTGAAGCTAGTTTCAGGCCATGTGCTGTGTTTTGACCACCCTCCCATCCACTTGAAATTGCAGATGGGAATACTGCTCCTTAATAAGGAAAAAAATCTTTCTGATAATAAAGACTGGGAAGCATCTGGCTGCCTTCTCCTACCCTAATCTCATGGGAACAGTAGCTACCACTCAATAACCTGACCTTTCAGCTGGGTTGTGCTTGAGTTATTCTGATGGGCTCACCCTTTTGACCCACCTCCTGCTTTCAGTTCATCTTAATTTATTGCCTATTTCCATAATGTGCTCCTTTGATGACCTGTGTATAAACAACAGTTGCTTAATGCAAATCAACTTTTCATTGGTTCAAATGCTTTCATATCCACCAAGCATCCCCACAGTACTCTGGACTAAAAATCTGTCCCTTCAGGTACCCTAGTTCTCATTCTAATTTTATATTTCCTTCTCATTTGCCTTATAACATTTGCAAGAATGAACCATGAAATAAATAAAACTGTAAGTCACAATGATGCTGATGTTGCTGTGGTTGGAATAAACAGACCTTATCATTACAACAAGCTGAGGCACCCTAACAGCTGTCAGGACATCATAAATTCACCACACCACAATATCCATCCCTAAAGGTACAGCTGAGGTTTCTCCAAAGCCTGAGAACTCCAGATACACTATTTCTTACCATCACTTGAGAGGTCATTACCCTGGAAACACTTCCTATGAACAGTCAGTATCAACGGCAAAGTCAAACAAGTTTAATTTCACTCCTAAGAATGATCCTCACTTTTAAGACATTCACTGAAAGCATTTACTGAACTGCTCCCTCTAACTCACAGGATATCCTAAGTAATAGTTTGATGGACACACCGCGGCAGCACTGGCTGCTACCAGCAGAAATGACTTTCTGCTCTGACTTCCATGTTCTACTAATATCAATTACAAGTTCTTGTACTCTTACAACATACCACATTCACTGATCTGAACTTGTAAATCAGTAAATAGATCATTAACGTAGCACCAAGGCCACACTCCTATCTTTGCTGTAGAGAAGGACAGCACAGCATCTCGTATCAAAGCCATAAAAATCATTCCCAATGAAATCAAGCAAATAAAGATGTTTCACAGAAAAGATCAGACCCCTCCGTGATCCAGCATCATCGATATATATCAGCTCAAGCCTGGAACCACTCACCCCTCTCTTCTACCTGGTTGCCATGCATCACAGAGTGCATACTGGTATACAGGCACCAAAGAGCTTTACGATGTTATACATGGCAATGAGCAGCCGAGTTCAAAATACAGCCACATGAAACTATAAAAATCAAAGCACAATGAAATTCTGGGTCTGTCAGGGCAAGTGTGCAGATGGTCCTGGGTTGTAGCACACAGGAAGCTTGTGTTTCACCTTCTTTCTAACAGGTAAGAAAGCTTCTTGTCTTCATTTTATTATCTACCCTTGAATAGTTAAGACTATTTGCTCAACGGTGCAGCACCTCAGCACACGAATAAGACTAAACAAATTTATTCCAAGTAAATCTCCACTAACTTCATTGGATTTTATTATATCTACATCCCAGATTGGCAAAAGTGTGAAGAAGCAGGAATCTCATGGTCTAGGACCAGGCAGCCTGGAGAACCTCCACTCTAAGCTGGCTCTGATCCCAACAACTTTAGCCGAATAACTTCAGCTCTCTTATTGGCTTCCCACCTTTCATCTGGAACATTAATACATACTTCACAGCCCTGATGAAAAAAAAGAAATCCATTATTTAAAGTTTGCACAGTGCTTTGAAGATGAAAAGGGCTGTTTTGTCACTAGCACAGCTCCAACAGAGACAGGTAGTTTATTTTTGCTCAGGAAGTTTCTGCCATTGAGTTTTGTTTGAAGAACAGATTTATCTGGAGAAAAAATCTACTTTATAGGAATAAAAAGTATTGTATTTAATAACAAAATAAAAGAAGGAAAAAAAAGAAGAGGAAACATGGCAGAACAGGAAGAGATCCTGGACATGAAATGCTGGCAGGAAAGCTGCATTGTCTCTCCAAAGAACCCTGCAGATTTAAGAGATCCCTGGAGTGATCCTATGTGTCCATGACACAACCCAGAGCAAGCAACTGCACTGCATCAAAAGTCTGAGGGTCCTAATCTTCAAGAGAAGTTTGCCTTTTGCTCAGTTCCCCTCACTTCATACTTAATAACATAGCACAGACCTTCCCTGGGAAGTCAAAACCTCACCTACTGTTGTCAACAGTGATTTTGTGTCTGGATGAGCAGTTCTTGATCCACTTCATCACAGCTGCATCAGTACCTATTACAATAATAAAGTGCACGTTGCAGAACGTGACCAAAGGAGCATCTTGCATGCTTCCTTGACTTCTTGCTGGTCAGAGGCATATGGCAGCTGGGGCCCAAAGCAAGGAGGCTACATGGATCTAGACTTGCCTGTTGTTTCCACACATTCACCCAATCCTGCTGCACAAGCTGCCAAGTTTATGCTACTAGCACAAAATATGACATCATGTGATTATTTTTCCCCCTCCTTTCTTTCTTTCAAAGAGGGGAGTTGCTTTTGTTTTGTTCAATTCATTGTAGCTGGCGGTATGTGTGAGGAAAGCAGCATCCCAGTTACAGTCGTTTTGGGAGGTGGATTCATTGTGTTGTGACGGGTTGCTCAGGGCTCTCTCTCCATTTTTCCATTTCCTTGGCAGAGCTGCAAGCAGTACAATGTCTGAAGACAAATTACAGAGGCATTTACTCAGTTCTGGGGCCTGTTGTTTGCTACTCAGCCTTGACCGAACTGGCATGATGTGCTGGGTGTGCTCCACTGCTTGTGGGACAATTTTCTTGGCACTGCAAAGAGACTTGTCGTCATATTTTCTTGGACAAATGCACTGTGCTAAACATACCTAAGGATTTTAGGCCACAACTCTAGTCAATGTAAACCAGTGCAGCTCTACAGAAACCAACAGAGCTGTTTCCATTCACTGCTCCTAAGGATTTACTCCTTTATGGCGTATCAGTTTGCAAACATGGACTTTAAAACATGCAGCACTGCTGGATTTGTGTTTGTTTATTGCTGTACAAGCTTTAATATGTTCACCATAAGAGTTTCTAATACAGTCATCCACCAATACCATTCATGCAAAAGCAATATGTGAACTCTGCCAGCTTATAAATAACGAGCACATGTATTACATGAGTTGTTACCAGGTATACTTGCAGAATCGCCCACAGCTCAACAATGGTAAAAGTCACACCAGGGCAAGTTTACCAGAGAAGCCCACTTCATAATCCAGCAACCTGACCTACTCTCACATCTCCAAGTGTTAATCCTCCTTCAGTAGTATTCTTGCCCCTAACACTCTTTGCTTTTTAACCCCAAAACATTTTTTTCTCTATCACAACAGTCATTTCAGCCTCCAATTTCAACTGTGTTACTTTGTGAACTTCTTTTAACACACCAGTTCCTGGCTACCTGAAGTACATGCAGGTACCTGCATATTTCATGCATAGCCAGCTTGGTCACCTCTCCCTGCTTGTTCTCAGGTCCTAGGTTCCATCTTGAGCTTCAGAGCTTCAGATTCCACTGAAACATTACCTAAAGCTCATGCACCCACAGCTTTGTGGGAGGACCTTTAAAGCCAGAGGGAAACTATTTTTCATGTTTAAATGAAATATGTGAGAAATGAGACAGTAGAAATAAAGGCGCAAATTCTTCCCCTTTCCACATATCTCCTTTAGCTTGGGTTTTCCTGCACAATCAAGGCAGTGCTGCCTCTGAGGCTGGGACAAGACACAAAGCATCACAACCAGGACTCAACCGACTCTCAAAGTGCAATGGATTTATGAAGTATCTCTAGGTAGATACTGCTATTTTAGCCTCCAGTTCTTTTATCCCTAAAACCATTCAGAAGCAAGGAGAACATTTCCCTTCAGGAAAGGGGGGATTCTTCCTCTTCTACTCTGTGGAGCATCTCCTAATCCAGAAAGTGCTGTTCGGAGTGGTTGCGAAAGGAAAATTCCCAGCAAAATCCCTTCCTCTTTAGAACAGAAGAGCAAGCACATGTGAATGAACTTCAGTATAAATGCCAGAGTCCCTTCCAACCTAAAAAAAATGCTTTTAAGAATCAGGCTTGGTTCTAGGACATCAACAAGGGACCTGATGGAGCCCCAAATACTACTCACAAGAAGAATCCAAGTGAGAAACAAAATGAAAAGCACGTTTGTGGAGATGTAATGGATCAAATCCACTGTGGCAGATGCACTTCTACAAGTCTAAGTTATGCTCCCTTATAGCAGTCCCATGTGCAGACACACATCAGGAAATCCCACCAGGTATGCAGCCCTGATGCAAGGAAAATATGTTTTCTTAAATATGCAGCACTATCTATTATTCACTTCAAAGCCCTTCCTAATGTGCTATTAAGTTCTGGAAATTATTCCTTGAACAGGTTAATTCATTAAGATGTTGAAATAATTTCCATTCTTTGCTTACACAAAGAGTTTACCCTATGGTTTTACTTTAATGATTATTTGTATAAGGTATTAAGTTGACTAGTAATAGACAATTTAAAGGAAATTGTAGATTGGTTAAATCTATTTAAATTACAGTGCCAAACATGGAAACATAATGCAGCTCTGTTTTCTTTCGCCACCACTTGGATGGATGGTGATACTGTGTAATAGGGATATTACAGCAGAGGAGAAACCTTGCATTAGCACAATACAGCAGTGCAAAAAGGATTCAAAAAAGAGCTGCACTGCTGAATCTGGAAGTGAAGAGCTGATCTTCAAAGGAAAAGCCATTTCAAGGTAAAAGAAGGAATAATCTAGCTGGTGATTCAAGGCAAGGATGATGGCCACTGAGTTCATCTTCTCAGCTACCTTCTCTATGTGGAATGGCTCAAAATTAGCAATGCCTGTATTATCTTTAACCCCCTCATTAATACCAATATGGGAACACAAGGAATAGGAGAAAACTCGGTTTTAACAGGAATTGCTCATCCTGTGTTCTTCTGTCAGTCCCATTCTGCCCCCCGTGTGTTCTCCCCTTTGCCTGAGTTGCTCAGTCCCTGCACCCTGTCTCACCCCTGCATAGTCACAGCTCTGGGACAAAGATTACCTTTATCACTATTATGCTCTTAGATCCCATGTGTATGGGCACACACGTGCATATGTACATCAGAAGGAAAAGACTAAGACAAACACTTCGTGATTTTATTCTTTGCTGAGGCACAGCCACTGGAGACATTTCTGTTTGTCTGGGCAGCGCTAAGACAAAAAGATCAAGTAATGCAAACATGCCAGTTCTTGTTCCTTTAATCCTTTTCCCAATTCTTTCTTCTAATATATACTGTCACGCTGCACCTAGGTGAACTTTAGCAATGTCACAGTCTTTCTTGCAGAAAATATTAAAAATCTAAATAATAGAATTTAGGAAGGAAGCCCTAAAGATCAAAAGCTGGAAAACTGCACTACTGAGCCCAGAAAATGGTTCTTGATACTTCAGCAAGCCCAGGGGGACCCCAATAGGGATGCTTTCTGAATTATCTGAAGGAAAACAACTGGAAACCAGAAGTACAGAGGCACTGAGTCTTTACCTGAGCAAGTCTAACATTTGGGATATTTTTTCATCCCATGAAGGAAGCAGGAGAAAAAAAGGTAACCCTGCTTCCTAGGAAATGACAGCTGCAAACTGCAATGGGAAATTATGCTGTTGACAGTCTCAAATGCTCCACTTTCACACAGAAGATTTTGCTTCTACACAGACTCTTTCCTATGCCAGGGATCTCCCAGTCTTTCAGGGCCCATCCACATTGTCACTGCCATAAGACAGAGACCATCACTTCTGTGTCATGTATATCCACAGTGAATAATAACTAGACCCAGTCAGACTCCCCCCATCAAACTGTATGCACATATCCCAGGTTGAAAGGCTCATTTTCTTATCAGAGTCTATTTTCCTTCAGGCTAAATCCTTCACCATCTTTTCTCTGCCTCCTGCCATATGCAAATGTCAAAGGGTCATATACAAAACAGTGAATCGGAAAGGAATGAGGACAGAAACACCTCCTAAGCAGGGTGCTGCTGCCTGCAGACTCCCAATCCTGGACCAGAGGGGTTTTCCCCCTTGCCGTCTTTCAGCATAAAGAAATAAGCACTGTGCAAATACACAGTGATAAAGGAGATCCCGAGATGCAAAAGGATTGTAATGACTGGCTTTCACTGGGATCCTGATTATGATCTTAAAGGTCTTTTCCAACCTATGATTCTATGCTTTGCTCCCAGTGATCTTGTTTGGAATGATGTTACATCATTTCCCTGATAAAGAGAAGGAAGAATGACAATCTTTTGGATTCATTAAATCCCAGAATTGCTCTTTTCCAGTTCAAAGAAGTGGCAGTGACAAATTTTCTAACAGCTATTCAAGGACTTAAAAGAGCAGTTAAGCTTCTACTCTCAAATATATCCCTTTCCCTAAAAAGATTTTGTAGGCCCCCATACCATTTGTGTATTTGGAATGGATTTCCATACTTTTGAACCGAAGCAGATGGAGATAAGTGACATAAATAAAGGGCCCACAAAATTTTCCTTTAGCAATCATTGATTCAAGAGTTTTGAAGACTAATTCAGATAGCATTAAAGAAGCCGTTACAAGGTCAACACTGTTGCTGTTTGTGCTGGGTCACAACAGAGCTCGCTGCTGAAAGTCACACGTCCTTCGCGAGCTGAACTTCCCAACTTCAAAACTCGCTTGAACACACTCATGTTTGCACATCAGACAAATGGGAGAGAGAGCCTATAAATTAACAGTCGTGCCTTCTGGAGCCTTGAAAGGACAGAAATAAAGAACTACAATATCGGTAACTGGGAACAGAGATGCCACATTTCCTAGCTGATAGGCCAAATTAGCACAGAAATGCCACATCACTCACACACACATAGGCAATGTCACTGACACACTTGTACCTTTGAATCCTCAAAGTCTTCAAAGAGACACAAACATGGCCAGGCATTTGCATCCTTCTGTAGTAAGGAGGAAACCTGTACATCCCCCAGACCCTTGTGGGAATTCCAGGCATGGAAAAGCAGCAGCCCTCCCAAGCAGAGGGACACGGAGGTAGGTATCTCCCACAGCTGCCCAGGATGACTTTACCTCCCGTGCTACCGACTCTGAATAACATGACTGGGTCTTTCAAAGAGTCTCCACAAGTTTCAGAGCAAGTCAGCCTGAGAGCAGCTGTAGAGAATAGAAAGAAGTCTATTTCTCAGGAAGATCAGCCTCCTGTACAGGAAGGACGGGGTTCCCAGCGTGCCAGAGCCCTGTTCTTTGCCAAAACACCAAAAAGAAGCAATAGAAAGCTGTAAGTCAGCTGCCAGTTCCACAAGCACAGACTGACTCCAAAGCTAACACCGGATTACAAAGAATTACTTTTCTGTTTGTGTTAAGCAACCCTTTCCAACACTAAAAAAGCTCACTATTTGAGCAGCAAGTGACAATTATCAGCACAGACAACAATAGTTAAAATAGAAACCAAGTATAACTAACAAGAGGCAAGCACTTCAAGTTTACAAGTTCTACATTTCTCCCCCACAAATACTGTGCTTTCTACGCAGTGAAACATGTGTTCTGGGTACAACAGGCCTTAAGCAGCCATAATAAAAGCAGAGCATGGAAATCACAAAGCAAGCTAAACAAAGGCAAAGAATTTTCAGCATCCTGACACAAGAGGAAATAGTTAGAAATCTAATTAGCACTGACCACTATACATTGGGCTTGCTATTTCCCAAGGGTCCTGACATTTTGGATGCTGAAAGAACACTGAGGAATAGCGGCTCTTGCAGAAAGAGCGGCTGTTAAAATCTAAACCCCACTTTGAAATACAAAGACTATTTGCACAGCATTAAAGTAACAGCTGGAAGCATCAGCCTAGGCTCAGAGAGAGCAGAACTACTCCGAGGAAGCACATGAGCCTGCCAAGTGACAGGCTGGGGAGATTTCTGCAGGATGTTGCCGCATCTCCTTACGCCTACAGCTGAGACCACCACAAAGAGCACAACTGCATCTTCTCCACTAGACGATGGACAGCCAGCACTAGCAGACCTGTGTTTCTCTACCTGCCTTCAGAAAGTCAGCTCTGCAAGACCGTTGGTCATTTCTGACCAATAAAAACTTAAAATCATCTGCAACTCCTATGCACAACTACTCCTTCAAGTCTTCCTCCATTAAGGTCTCCTACGGAGTCATCTCTGCAGGGTAAATAGACCAGCCACAGCTGGTCTGCAGGCAGGCAAGGCACACAGGGCTGCTCCTTCCAGGTCTGGAGAGTTAATTTCCAAAGGAATTCCTCTGGAGGGCAGCCAAAATGACCACCACCCTGAGGACCATATAAAACCTCCTGGGCCCTTGAGAAGATTTGCTCTGGGGGGAATGTACCAGATCATGTTGTATTTCTATTTTTTGATGTTGTTGGATAGGACATGAGGTAATGGCTTTTCATTTAAAGAGGGGAGATTTAGATTACATTTAAGGAAGTTCTTCCCTGTGAGGGTGGTGAGGCGCTGGCACAGGGTGCCCAGAGAAGCTGTGGCTGCCCCATCCCCATCCCTGGCAGTGTTCAAGGCCAGGCTGGATGGGACTTGAAGCAAGCTGCTCTAGTGGAAGGTGTCCCTGCCTGTGGCAGGGGTTGGAACTGGATGAGGTTTAAGGTCCCTTCCAAACCAAACCAGGCTATGATTCTATTTCACTCCAAGCGATGCACAGCCTCCTTCTCTCTGCTCTAACCTCTGATCCACACTGAATGCAAGCACCAAAGGTTCCACGTAAGTCTCACTGATCAACTCACCCTTTCACTGCATTTTTGCACCCCAAGTTTCCCCTTTCCTTTAATGGCCTTCTATCAGGCTGTTCACAGGAATCTCCTGGTTTCTCTTGTCTGTTCCAACCCACCAAGAAGTCCAAGGATCTCAGGTATTTTCTGTGTTTCCCTCTTCCCAGAAAGCCTCCCTTGAGGGGATGCCTGCTATCGTACCTCCATTCAAACCCCTCCAAGAGCCACAGCTCTGTCATAGTCCTGAAGCGAAACCTGGTAGAAGCCACTCCAAACAAAGAGTTTTTGTTGTGAACAGCAAACCACTGACTCTGACGCCAAACCTCATAACAACAGAGGCTTGCTTGGGGCACTTACTATTGTAAGTCATACCACCTTCTGAAATAAACATAGCATCATGACAAATTCTGCCAACGACTCTCTGTATTTTCATACAAATAAAAAAGGGTCCTGATCTGCTTAAGGTCGATTCTTACCGTATCAGTTTCTATTTGCATCAGTTTTATTAATTTATTGCATTTGCTTTGGAGTTCCTAGAATCTTCACAACAAAATCCTCAATGCCTTTTTTGCTACAGAAATAAATAATAGCACCCAATTCTGCCGGTGCAAGTACAAAGCCGTAGGCACTGCTGTCCAGAGGAACCTTCCAGTGGCACAGAGCTCTCCACCATCACAGGAGGTCTGGAAGCAGTCATTACTCTTGTTGATCATTAGGACCCAGAGGATCAATAACCAGCTTTATCATTCCACCCTTTGATGAGCTTAGATATTGTGGCCCCTGGAAATAATGACAACCAGATTCTGTGTCTGCCTATAGTTATTATAGGGTTACACTGCATGAACCAAAGCTCATTGGGAAGGTTCACTGACTTCAAAGCCTGTGTCAACATACACCAGGGACAGAATTTGCCCTCACGGTAAGACAAAAGCACAGAGCTTCTGCTGCTGAGCTTGTGAGACAGATTTGTGCACCGACTCTCCTGATCTTTGCAGTTGGCCAAATGAGCTGAATTCATACTTAAAAACAACCACCCCACCCCCAATATTTGTTACATTTACCACAGAAAAAGTGACAAGCTATAGGACACATACCTCTGTCGTGACAGGCACAGAACCCCATGCATTTAACTCAACAATGCATGGAAGTGATACTGCTTTGCAACTTTAAATGCTTTCTGAAGCAGTATCTATCAGTGCAAACCCACCCTGCACATCAGCAATCAGTCACAGAACCCTCAAACTGAGATGCTTGCGGGTTGTTTTCCTCTCCCATAAATGGCACTTCAGCTGCTGGGATGCAACTATAACAAGCTATCTCCTGTCCCTTTTGACCTGAGAGCAAGTCTGAAATTGGAAATGTTATCACCAAAACCATAAGCAACCTGAAGCTTTGCCAGGATCTATTGCTGCTGCAGCATGTTCCACTTCCTCATAGTTACTAGAGTAAGCTAATGTGTGATACCTACTTACTGTTAAGTATTACAGAATACATATGCTAGGAAAGTAAGTTCCTGTATGTTTTCAAATAATTACTGAGTTCAAGCAAAGAAATGCACAATCTTTCTGGTACTTCATTAAAACGGAATACCTTTTTTCTCCCCTAACACAGCACTGGTATTTCAGCAGAATCCACACTTGTTAAAATAAGATGCTTATTTGTAGAGCTTATTTAGGCAGATAATCATCATTTTTCACACAGAATTCATATTCTACAAAGATACCCAGTTCAAAAGTTCATCACAGCAAGAAAGGGGCAGTGTTTATTCACTCGGCAGGTCCCTTCCAACCCAAACTATTCTATGACTCTCCGATTTCCAGTTTTCCCACACAGCGCTAAAATCACTGGAAACTACCACCGCTCAGTCCCTTCCTCTTGGTCCTGCATTACTTAGAAGGAAGGGGAAAAGCAAGTCTTTTTGGTCCCATGGTTCCAAATAACACTCCCCATACCCCTTTAAGATTAAATCAAGTTATAACAGCTACAAAGAAATCATGGAATATCAAATCTGGTTTTCAGCTTTTAAATACCTGAAACCAAAAGCTAAACTAAACTGCAAGGTGCATTCGTCAAAGAGTTAAAACATGTGCCTAGTTCTCATCATTGTATTTCTGATTCTTTTTAGAGTGCACTTTTTGTCATTTACAACAACAAATTAAAACAAAAGCCATTGATTTACAGCTATTTATAACTCACACTGTAGTAAAAACATAAAAGCATCATTTTTAACCATCTTAGCATGAGGAATGATGAGGGATGATCCAAAAGACTAGATCAAGAGCAAAAGAATTAAAAGGCAATAACACACTCGTGTGAAAAGCTAACACAGACATCTGTACATACTCAGTGCTGTTATATTTAAGTGGCCTTCACTAGAAGAGACAAATCTTCTTGCTACACAGTACAACCCTTGCTCATACGTCTGCTCAGAGAAGCATGATTAACTTAACCAGGCTTGGTAACAGAGCAGCACTCTTCAGCCCAAAGAGCGAGATATGATATAATTACTCTCTGAGGAGAGGGTTACAGGCAAGCCTCAGAGCTGACCTTCTCAGACACTCGCATACAGTTGTGTCTTAGCATTTGATTAGTCTGATCTGACCTGAAAACATTATCACATCAGCTCTGTAAAAGAACGTGTGGCCAAAAGCCAAAGTGGCAGTGACTCAAAACAAACCCAACCTACCACTGTAAAATATTCCTGATCAAAAAGAAAAGATACAATCAGTGTTTGAATGGTTTTTAAAGTCACTGAGCCTTGCCATGGACTAATTTCCAACAAGGATCAGCAGCGCTAAGCAGAAGACACTGAACTACCTCTGGGTCCCACCAGCTGTACAAGAGCTCATTACAATTGCATCCAAGAAACAATTTTCTCATGCTGCAAGTCAAGCTGTATTTAAACAACTCAAAGCCTGACAACAAGGAAACTACAGGGAACCAAGCAGGACCACGCATCTCGGAATCTCACGGGCTTTGTGCCGGAGAGCAGTCACTCAGCCTTGAAAGCCCAGGCTGCAGGCTGCACTCTGCACAGGAATACAAAGAGCTTCCCATTTCCCCCATGAATCCTTAATTCCTGGGAGAAGGCTGTTGGAACTTTAAATGATTGAAGCCAAATGCAAGCTATTAAACAAAAAGAAAACCCAAGTTTCTAATACTTGGTTTTCTGTCTTAGTTCATGCTTTGTTTTCACAGGTACCAGCAGATACAGCACAGGATTACCTTGCACTCAGTCCACTAACAGATGACATGAACCTGCAGTGCCACATCTCACCCAGGATGCATTATCTCTTGAAGCTCCCAGGATCCTCAGATCTTCCTCCATTTGCTGACTGCAATCATCTCTGAAGATGTTGAGCATTTAGGATGAGTGCTTGAAGAGCCACAATCCCAATTTCAAATCCCTTGCTCTTGCTCGCTCTCTTTGGTCCTCAACATGAAGCTTTGTGCAGTGTATTTTGGAGGCAATGAGGCAGTGGTGTTACAGACCTTCTCCCACAGCCTGAGCATTAGACTGAAAGCTGAACAGTAAGTGAATGTGGTGGTAAATAGAGCAAGGGAGGCATGTGTGTGTGGATGGAGGAACCAAAGCTCCCTATGCTCTAGAATCAGCCTGGATTTGGTTCCCTCTTGCAGATGATCAGGTTTCACCACAGAGTCTGTATGTCTAAACCAAACTCTGATCTCTGTTCCCAACTCCCTATAACCTCTTTTCTCAGTCAGAAGCTGCCTTCACATTACACTACTCACTAGTAGTCCGTGCCTCATTTTTGAACCAACACCTTTTTAACCCATGAAAATAGCAGCTCACACACCCTGGCTCCTCTCTGCTTACAGGCACAGGTCTTGTCTGGAGTCTAATCAATCCCAGTAATTTAGGATCCATTTCTCTATTCCTTTTGGCTCTCTAGCCAAGGACTGGTACAAACAACAAGAAAAACTGAGCAGCACTTTGGCACAACCTCTGCACATCCCTTCACTGACGAACATGCACTCCTCATGTCACAGCAAGGGATTAACTTTTATCTTTTCTCCAGCTTATTTTCAAAGTAGTCTTTTTTTGCTTTCTCTCACATGGTCACTAACACTTCAGAGGAGCTGCCAGAATCACATGGAGCCACATTACTGCTTTTAAACACTTCCTTGAAAATTCTACTTGCTACACCTCCTAAGAAAAACTCAACACAGGTAAGCTTGTAATGTGCTCTTTTAAGCAGGTATTATGCCAGCCTCAGCACAGCAGCATCTCCTTGTGCTTCCCTGTGCATGAGATGCAACCCCCCTATGTCAGAAACAGGTTTTGTCTGTGGTAAAACAATGGCAAATACAACACTGTCCCAACCACACTAATAATAAAAACCCCAGTGATGTGAATTGTCACTATAGTCAGGCTGGTCCTTATGTTCCTAGCTCATCTACCCACCCCCTTCTAAAACTACTCCAAAAATTGCAGAATATATCCTTCTGACTAGCTAAAATAAATGAGTTCATCAGCCTTGTTCTGTTTGTGTCCACTCTAAGTCTGAAGATCTTCCAGAAGCAACAGATAAAGCCAGGACTGACCGAAGTGCTACAGAGCAGGGCACAAAACCCCAGGTAAGTTTCATTCTGCCTTTACTTTCGGATCCTCATTTTGGTAGGATAACCCCCGGAGATGTCTATTCATATGCAATGTGAGGTCTCCTTGTCCTTCCTCGTGCCAAAAATCATGCATTCCCATCTGTTCACAACTAACAGACACGAACTGCTTCCACAATGATCCTGGGTAAAGAGCTGAGAAAGTCACGCCAGTCTCTGCCCAACACAAACACGCGCTGAGACAAAACCGATGAAAACACAACAATGCCATCCCCTCAGCCATGCGTGTCCATCCCCCTCCCTTGTCACAGGCAGAAAGATGAGCATTAATAAGAATGCTGCTTCCCAAGAGCTTTGCTGAAGTGAACAAGGAATAGATCTGTTTCTTTCTGGTTTATTATTTATAACACCCCAAATCTCTCTCGCAACCAGCCAGTGCAACAGCAGTGACAAGAAGTGAATATGAATGGAAAGCTTCGTAAACATGCAAGAAATAATGCCAAAAAATCACAACAAATTTCTTAGAAATGAGAACTCAGAACTTCAAAGTCAAGTCAAGCGAAGAGCAACCTGTCAGGGCAGTAACAAAGGAAGCTGGTGCCATGTGCATGGCAATTACTCCATCTGCAAATTCTGTCGACGAGCAGAGCTGACTATAAAAAGAATCACATCCAGCAATGAAGGCCCTCCCTGCTAGTCAACTGAAGGAAACACATCCTTCCAAAGACAATATAAGCAAATGAGGGAAGACAGCTAAGGGAACAGAACAAAAGGAACATCCTAAAATACTTCTTAGAGCCTATCTCCTGATTTTACGTGTGCAGTTAAGAGCTACCAGAACTGCAGAGTCACTATTACTGCATGGTCACCATCAGCCCAAAACGCTTCTTGAAGTTATTTGGCTCAGAGGAAGGAAAAGAAGGCCAAGGGCACACACACACACACACAGTTGAGCTGCTGACATCAAAATGCTGAAATAGAAGCAGTGTATAATGAGAATTTCTCTTGGTACATGCAGCAGTGCTGCAAGTGGAAATGGAAATAAAAAGCATTCTGCCTAAGCTTTGAACTACCTATTAGTGTCTATACTGAATAATGGCAATTCTTTTGAACTGACTTGTGCAGAAGCATATGTTCCAGCATAGGCTTCAACATATAGTAATAATATACATATATTAATAGGATACTGCGATTCCCATAATCACAGGACTATCCAAGATTTCTGGTTAAGAACACTGATAGTCTACCCCACCCCAAATTAAAGAAAATGGAGCTAAAATGATTTGATACTACCCCTGAAATGATTTGATACTACCCCAGAAGCAGGAGGATGCTTTATAATATGTATAAGGCTGTCAGGTGGCCTCTGCAGGTTTGCACTACAGACGGCCTGCAAGTTCAACTTCAAGGAGTTATGTGACAGTCACTTATGAAAAAACTGTAGAAACTCAGTAGTTTCTAAAGTTTTTGTAATGTTTCTTATGGCTCAGCCAGCAGCTGACCAAGCAGTCTGGTTTTAGTGCTTCAGTCAGTGCTCCCATTCCAGACTGAATGTTCAAATACATCCTGAAAATGGAAGGGAAAGAGGATCACCTCTTTGGCTCTCACTGGTATCTCTGGGTCATATAGAAGACAGGTTGGCAGAAGAGGCAGACAATCATAGAACCACAGAATGGTTTGGGCTGAAGGGACCTTAAAGCTCACCCAGTTCCAACCCCTGCCACGGACAGGGACACCTTCCACTAGAGCAGCTTGCTCCAAGCCCCTGTGTCCAACCTGGCCTTGAACACTGCCAGGGATGGGGCAGCCACAGCTTCTCTGGGCACCCTGTGCCAGTGCCTCAGCACCCTCACAGGGAAGAGCTTCTTCCTTTTATATATATATATATCTCATCTCAATCTCCCCTCTGCCAGGTTGGATCCGTTCCCCCTTGTCCTAGCCCCTACGTGCCCTTGTAAAAAGATCCTCTCCAGTTTTCCTGTAGTCTCCTTTATACACTGGAAGCTGTTCAATGTTTCTCCTGAGCCTTCTCTTCTCCAGGCTGAACAAACCAAACTCAGCCTGTCAAGAGTGCTTCAAGTGCTCTTGAAGAGTCCTTGTGATTTACTACATTGCTGATCATTACGTTTATGTCAGCGTTCAAAACAGCTTATTTAGGGGTCTGCCTTACTTTGGCTGCTGGGATTTGAAAGCTTTCCTTATTGTTTCCTATCCTGGAAAATCATTAGTAAACACCAACCAGTTCATGGATCAAAGATAGCGCTTGCTGTCTTTTCAAACCACCTTATGGAGAATTTTCACAGGGAAGACCAACTGTGTGTTTCTCAGGTGCCATCACATCTAACGAAGTGAGGCTCTTTTCCAGATTAAACTGATAAATTCATACCCCAGATGATGCAAGTCAGGTCACTACTGTTTACTTCAGGCCTCTCAAGATTTTACCTTAATATAGTCACACCTCTATCATGATTTGAGCTTAACAAGCATGACTTGATTAGGAAGCTCATATCTTTTGGGGATGGCAATAGTGGAGAGATTTCCACTTAATCCTGCATACACAGACACAGAAATTAGTTCTTTTTCTCCATTAAAATGAAGCCTCAATATACTGCCTTTTTTTTTTTCCTTAATTATTCCTGCTGTTGCAAAGCTACCAGCACATATGTCACTGGAATAGGAAGAATCAGTCTTGTAGGTAATAAGTTTTATTGAGTTCTCGGAACCAGATCATCCGTCCAGCAGACTTTTTAATTTGCCACATGAATGGTTCAGTGTAACACCAGCTCTTGGTGTATTTGGGTAGGAGGGAGTTCATGCTGAGTGCTTTCCTGAGCCAAACGAAAGTATTCTCCAATGTGTACAGAGATCAGAGAATACTTCCCCTCCTGTTCCCCCCCCCCCCAGCAGTATTTAGATCACTTTTTACCACTTTAGGAGCAGGTAGTTCATTTATATATGACTGTATTCATGCAAACTTTACCTGCCTCTTGTTTGACCACACTGTGTGGACCACACTGGGGGTGTGTGGAACATCCGTACTGGTTAGAGACCAATTACTGGGGAGTTTACATCACACCCCTGTAAAAACCGCATTCCACTTGACTGGAGAGTACTCACGGCTGAGAGCCAAATCTTATACTTAGTGAATTCAAACCAAAAAGGTAACCTATCAAGGAGCTCATCTAAGTCAAACTGAAAATGGAATGCATCCCCACGGAGTGTGACAGATATGAGTCCTTGCAGAAGCTTTCTTCAAGGCCAGGTTGGAAGGGGCTTGGAACAACCTGGTGTCCCTGCCCATGGCATGGGGTTTGAACGGGATGATTTTTAAGGTCCCTTTTCCAACACAATCCAGTCTGGGATTCTATGTTTTTCCATTTTATCAGTTTGTAAGAACCAGTACAGCATAAACTGGGACAAATTCCAGTCTAATATACCATGTGTCTCTCAGGGCCAGAAGAGGTCCTGGGATGAGACTGTAAAGCAGGTGATGGCATAAGGTGATAACAATTAGTGGCAGTCCTGACAAGCTGTGATACCTTTGGAAGTGATAAATCCTGGGATTTGAATACACACCACATATTACTAAGACTTGAGCAACATTTGAAATCCATGTCTGGGTTCAGTGGCCATTGCTTAGATTTACATAATCAACCCATCCTTCCCACCATCAGTAAAGACATCCACTTGAAATACCCAAAGTATTCACATAGTACCTGGTATTCAAAACCCAGGCAGGAGCAGCTTTCTTTGCATGAGTAGATTGCTGATCCTTCCTCCCCCCATCCCTACTGTCTTCAGTTTCACCAAAGGTCCCCACTCTTTTGCTGTCTTAACATATTTTAAATGTTTAAGTTAATCTAGCATCAGTAACTCAGTATAAAACTCAGGAGGCAAAACAACCCCTCAAATGGACATTCCTAATTTGAATTTCTGTATTTTAACTATGTTCAGTGAGAAACATATTTAAACCCCATCAATATAAGCCACATTTAACTCTAATTAAGGACATAAGCACAAAATTCTGTAACAATTGGCTAGAGGGATTTAATTGAAATTGATGTAACTTCTGCCTATGCATAAGCCTAGGGTAAGTAGAATACCTGTGTACTAAGTGGAATATTTATCTGGAAATGGGCATACATTTAGGAGTATTAATCCTACATAGGTGACAGAATTGTAATTGGTTTTGTGGAAGAAAGGAAAAGGCAATTCATTTCAACTTATAACAAAAAAGACACATGGGGGTAAAAATATTGACAAAGCAGATGATTCTGCTCCGTATGCAGGATGCTAACTGGCACCCAGTTTCAAAATGCCAGTTTAAAACAAACAAGCCAAAATAAGAATACAGAAATTGGCCATCCAAGAGACTACATTGCACATAACTGGATCACAAGCAAATTACTTTTCTCTGCAGGAACAGAAGAGTTAAGGGAAGCAGCCAACCTACTTTTTAAGATGTATCAATGAACATGTTAGTTCCCAGATGTGTGTGTACTTCTCGTTTGTGGTCAAGACCTGTGTGACCCCAGGAACTTAGTACAGAGGTCAGAAATCTGGACAATTCACTCATCCTGTGTTCAAGAGGCACACTAGCACAATACTTGGTTGTGTTTCCATATTATTCTACAATAACAGAACTCTGTGTTATTAACAATTTAAAGGGTATCACCACTCTTCCAGCTATTGGTGAAGGAAATCTATAAAGGGAGGACAGCATCACCTTCAAACAACCCACACAGTTGCAGCTATCACAGACACAGTCGCTGCAGGGCCTTGGAAAACAAACCAGCCAGAATCCTCCTTCACTGTCTAGAGATGCTCCTTACCAAGAGCTGGAGCCAAGCACTGTGTGCACAGATCCCTCGGGGCTCTGCCCAGCCTCGTCTTGCCCAAGTTGTGACATTAACAGTGCCTTAAACTGCTTCCTTCATGTGAGTAGAAGCAATTCAGGCCTCCAGCTTTCATCCACACAAGGTTTTTAAACTTCCCCCAGGATGGACAGCAGTAGAAGCAGTAGTGGCTGGACTTCGCTAAGCACGTGATTGCTGCAGCCACCAAAGGTCCACAGCAAGTCCCTCTCACATCCATCTTCTCCCAACACTGCCTACAAAACACAGGCTTGTAAAAACAACCACCTGCCTGAATAAATTCAGTGCTGAGATTTCTCTGGTGAGCAGGAACCAGGTACGATCAAGGGTCACACAACTGGTCCTCTCCCAACAGCAAGACAACTACATACATCAGTGTTGGCATCAGACACACTAGCTTCCAACACAACTCAGGCTTCCCTATTAGTAAGATCAGCATCTTGTGTGAGCAGTCCTCACATGAGCTGAACGTATCTCTCAGTTTTTGCTTGCAGGTTCCCCCTGAAGGAAGTACATTATATGCTTCTTTAGAAAACACACAGTAGTTTAGAAATGACTGTTCTAAAAGAGCATTAGGTTTATAAAAATCACACATTCAAAGCAAACTGTCAAGCACGATTTCCTGAACAACCTTAATTGAGCTCCCTGTGCATTTACGGTATAATATAGGCTTGTATTTTCCTGGGCTATTTTCTTGCTCTACCATCTGAGCCTTATTTACAGAGCAGGGAGTTACTGAGTATTTCTCTTCATCTCTTTGATTCTACACCTGGTCATTCGATCTTCAGCAAACATTATCCAGTCTCTCCACTGAGTGGAAAGCTGAAAATTCCCTTGTGATATTTTATAGTATCAGACTTCTTTTAACAAAAAATGTATATCTAATAAATAAATAATAAAAGGCTTGAAAAACACATCAACTGCACGAAGAAAAGGTCAGACTGAAATGTCACGCTTTGGCAAATGTTAAAACACAGGGAAGCCTGTCGTATAAATCAGAAGTGTCAGACAAGTCCCTGCTATAAAAGCACCACCAACTATGTGTAATTTTAAAGCAATGATGACCTGTGAGGCTTGAGCTATTAATCATTCAAAGCAGAGACAAATCCAGCTCTTGCTGCAGATGCCTCCTGGGCAACCCTTGCCTGGCAGAGCTGACTGCGTCCCGCTGCCCACTAGAGATGTAAGGGACTCCCACTCTACCCTCACACCCAAGAGGTTCTCAGTGTCACACAACAGCCCAGTCCCAAAATGCACCTAACAACACGTTGTTTCTGGGCAATGTGGTGTCAGCAGTTCTCACAGGCACTTGGGGTCTGTTCTTCTCTCATTGCCTGGGTTGCAAAGACGTTTCTTTCTGTGCTCTCTCTTTTTTGTTCCTAAGTCAGCAGTATGGTAATCCTTGGAGAGTTACCAAGCTGCTCTTCAGGGAAGCAGTTAAAAACACTAGCGTTTGGCAAACAATACTCTTGCTATAGGTCTTTAAGCAAAAAAACCCCAACCCCTCCAACCCAAAACAACAAATACACCCAGCACAACTAGAAAGCAAATTTCTGTCATAAATTCTGAAGCACAACCATACTCTTGTGCAAACATAATCACGTTACTGTGTATAAATTTGCAAGTACGTTTCATGCATTCTGCTTGAAGATGAGCCTCAAAAGGAAGAAAATGTGTTACTGCACCCTATTTCGCCCTCTTCTTGGTTTTATGAACCACAAAGGAAGTTTTCTCACACAAAACCACCCCTATTTGTTTCTGCCTTTCTTCTTAAAATTAAACATTCAGGTCTCATCTCCCTCTGAACATGTGAGATCCAGCAAGCTTATGTTATCATGGGTAGCAAACAAAATCTGATTAACTGAAATGGAGGGGATTCCTTTCTAATAGTGTTTAAACCTATTAGATGGCAACAAGAAACTTCTGTTTCATTAAAAACACTTGAGAGAAAAAGCTTGTTGCTAAGTATTCAGCAATGCTGCTTTGTCAGTAATGCACTGAATGCTTTTAATCCATAACCACAGATCACACAAAGGAACTCTCCCACAAAGAAAAGATGAACAAGCATCAGCCCTGCTAGTTCAGGTGACACAAGGGAGGGAAAGCCACATCAAGTCAGACAATGAAGAGAAAAAGCATCCAAAATATGCCAGAGGTTGATGTTTTCTTTTTTCCTGTGAAAGCAGAACTGAACTAATTTCTGTGCTCTGACGTGCTTTCCTTTACAAAATGCATTTCAACTTTATCTGTTTTCAACAGAAGTGCTAATAGGCTGTGTACAGAGTGGAAATGCACATGCAATTTAGATATAATTTAGCAGCTAAATTATCTTTGTGGTGAAGGTCTGTTACTAAATCACTTCACTGGAAAATTAATAATAATGAAATAGTTACTAGCATCCCTTGGACATATATGCCATCCTCAGCATGTTTCTAATAATAAAGTGGTCCTTAGCCCTGTGCCCGCGAACTCAGTTAATGCATTTAACTTACTTCAGAACACACAGAACCAAAGATGAGCTGCAATCTTTGCCTCGCACTTAAAGGCTGGAACATTTTACCTGATGTTCATTTCATACTCAATAAAAAATGCAGACTAAGTTTTAAAGAAAAATCCCAACCTATATGAAAGGCGACTCAAAAAGCAAATCGATAGCAATAAATACAGGGCAGGAACTCTTGAAAGCAACATTCAAACAAGATGATACAAGAAGAAATTCTCCAGGAAGCAAAACTAAAGACAGACATTTGAAAATACCCTAAAGTGATGGTAATAACGTACAAAGTGCTCAAAAAGAGTTTCCATTCCACAAAAGATAACAAAATACTTCAATTTTAACACCCAAAACAAGGCTGTTAATCAGCAGTTATTAAATTCGGACTTTCTAAGGCAAGAAACTGGCACTTGAGAGTTTAAGAGATGGCTGAGGGGAGGCAATAAAAAAATCCTGTTTATTTTCATTAAATCTTAGACTACTCACGTCATTCCAAAAGAAAGCAAGTTTTATGTCATAATCTAAATACGATGAGAGCTTACTGACCTGTCAACGTAACATCAGTTCTACCTAATTGAGATTCAACTTTAGTTTTAAGACAATGGTGAGTTTATAAAAACAAGGCCCTGTCAAATTAACCAGCTGTTTCCCTTAGCATGCTATTAGCCTTACAGAAATAACAGGGTTTGTAGCTTGTCAAAGCAGATGTGAAGAGAGATTTGACTGGGAGCCCCTACCTGGCAAACAAAACTGGGGTATTAGAAGGCTCATTCAGTCTAGCGGGCAAGTCTACCACGCTCCAGTGACTTCAGTTTGAAGGCAAGTTCAGACTGGAAGTGTAACGTCATTTCTAGGAGCTAATGAATCTCAGAACAGTGTTTGTAGAGTCCAGTGCTGGTTCTGCCGCAATAAGCTGTTAAATGAAACTTGGGTTTTTGATGGGATGAAAGGAAGAAGAAAAAAGGGAACTACCTGTCCGCGAAGCAAAGAGCAAATCCCAGGCAATCGCACAGATGACAGCTCTGCTCTCACCTGTTCCCAAGCCCTTTTCAAAACATAAATGTTCATAAAGATTTATACTTCCACATGTGCTTCCCCCGTCAGCTGCTCATGCCAACTCAGGGCAAGAACAGGCCCCCACACAGCCAGCCAGACACACGCTTCAATGAGAAACAGATGCTAAAGTACCACTAGTGCTGCCAGACTATGGGTATTAACCTTCAAGAACAATTACTAAAGCAATAAGAAGAAAATTAATAGTTATCTAGCTCCTGCAAATTGATATTATGAAAACAAATCCTGAAGTTATTACACAATTTCACGTGCTTCGCAAACAGTTAAGTACTGGGATGCAACGATGTAGCTATCAAAGCAGTCAGGAAACAATCACTGGAAAATGAACTAACCAACTGTTTAGCCCAGGCCCTGATCACACAAACTGTGTCTAGGCTCCTCAAGCAAAAGTCAGCATCTATCACATCAAAATGCCCAGGAAACATGAGCTGGAAAATAAATAGGTGAAAACACATCTCCATGGCCACTGCACGCAACAGTCCTAAATGCAGTACTTTCCATCAAACATTATCAAGTAGAGCAGCACTGATACACCCTATGATGTTTAGAAAGGCAGAAGCAACAGAGCTGGAATTACGCTAGGCTGGGCAGAAGACAAAGTCTCTGCAGCAGACCATAAACCAGCTGAATGAAGCAGGCTTAAAAAGCATTGCATCCTGAATTATATCTCTTAAGATACATGCAGACCAATGCAAGGGAGCAACACAGCAAAAGTGACATGCTGAGGGAGAGCAAGATGAAACCATTTGGGGAAAGATGCTGTGAATATAAAGAAAATATTTAATTGCCAACATCTGACAGTAATCTAAGAGATGACACAATGAATATGGCTACGCTTTCTGGATTACCCTTTAAAGAACACAAGTTTCCAATGACTCCCATTTTTGCTTTCACTGAAGAGTATTAGCCATTAATTTCAGCAGGGAAAAACTCACAATCACTATGAGTGAGTATTACATGACTCCTGACTGCTTACAAAGACAGCAGTGAGGATGTCTTTAGCTTGGACACAAGCAAAAGGCATCATCTTACACCACTTCTCAAATGCACCACTGCCCCTCTTCCTGCTTCAAACTCCTTGAATCCCTCACAAAGATTTGCCTATGTACTAGGTATGCTGCAGAGTGTCCTTGGACATGGATCCTAGCAGAATTCAGGCCTTCGGCAGAGCCACGCCATGCAGCTCCAGAACAAAGCCCAGACAGCCTTTGTAAACTACTAACCACATAACACTATGGAATTTCTAGGGAAAGATTAAATAAGGCTACCTATAGGCATCAATAGTGCCCAGACAAATAGGAATACAACAGAAGGCATGTTTGAAGCTTAGGATTACATTTTCCCTCATCTTTCAGTGTGTTTGGAACAAGAAAGTGGTTTCACTATAACATACACAAAAACTGCCACACAAAAGTGAGTATCTTGCAGTATAGTTATTTTTACTCAAACTTCTTCAAAATGACCTACCTAACTTCTGGCCAATGTATTACCTACTGTAGCTTTCCCAAAGACGTGTTGATAAAACCATGATGTTTCATCAAGGTCTGGACTTTCCATAATTTACAACTATACCAAACCAATCATTTCAGCTGAAGGGTCCTACATACGGTCTATGCACAGGCTGCACATTTCATTCTCTCATCTTGAAGTCAGACAACACAAATTTAAGTTACACCCCTCAGAGGAAGTGTGGTTCTCCCAGTTGCATAAAATGCTTTCAATTTTAACATTTAACATTCAATTTTAACTGTTTTCAACAGCTACTTTCAAACCAACAAAGGAGAAAACCCAGATTTTCTTGCTTCCACCCCTCTCCTTGCAATAGTGAGGAGATGATTCAGGAGATGGCACAATATACACAATTAGGGTCACAAATATTTGCATAATCCAAAAGGCCACAGTTCAGTGTGCAACAGTCACTCATGTTCCGTTATTCATAAACGCTCTGATAGCATTTCCACAAATGCCCAGTGGTTAAGAAATCCTGAAGGCTTTTAGTTCAAACAATTATTCCTCATGAAAACATCTACCAAAGCATATTATTTGTTACTCTCTTTGCTTATCCCCATTTAAATCTCAATTGCTGAGCAGGAAGCAGAAACAAAACCTTTATTGTTGGGTGACAGCCACAGTAGAACAGAGTATGAAGGTGAAGGAGCTGAGGAGAATACACTAAATAAGTCCTGCAAAGAATACCACTGAGAACACCACACATCTGCATAATGCAAGGGTCAGCTTATTAATTGTTTACAAGCCAAAAGGAGGATGCAAATGATGAATGTTATTTGCTATGTTCAGTTCAAAACAGCTGCAATTAACTCTGCCTTTGCTACTACCCAAAAGAACTGACACTAGAGGAACAACGCAATGATACCCAGTTCCACCTGATAAGCATGGGAATTGCATTACAAGAGCCACTTTCAACAGCATCTCTAGCCCTGCCTCCTACATGGAGGTGCTATTTTCTGGGAACGCTGCAGGCACATAACCTCACAGCCCTCCACACTTCACCAGCCAGCAGCAAAGATGTTCAGGAATGCTGAAGGCAGATGCTCTTAAACCCTCCTGACTGCTGACGAGGGGAGCAAGTCATGGATTGATAAAACATGCTTTTTATGCACAGAACTTGGTTCGAAAGAAGAGTGGAGAGGGGCAAGTCAGTTTGACTGGCTTTGAAGTCTGACCTGCCTGATAAAGCAGCTTCTGCCACGCTGAATAACAGCCTGTGCTCCCCCAGGAGACGGGCCAAGCTTCACGCATCACAAGGGAGAAAAATCTGGTCGTGGTGCTCGCAGTCTTCTCCTCGTCACGGGTGAAAGGTGCATCGGGAGATGTTACAATCTGTTTCCATCTGAATTCCTTGAACTGATAAGCATTTTCGAGTGCCTGAGTTTTGCCTCCCAGGGAAGCTGGATCTGGGAGCTGCCCCATTATATCTGCATGCTTTCTCACACACATACATCCTCCCTCTTTGGAGGAAACATTTGTTGTAAACATATGGAGAGGCCCTGCTGGAGGCCAGCATTTAATGCTCTAGTTAATAACATTTTTGGGAGTGGGGGAGAGGAAAGAGGAGAGAAAGAGGAGGAACTAAATTCAGTAGGATGTGAACGCAAATGGCACTCTCAGGTGTAACAGGATTTGCCAAGGTTTGATCAAGCAAGCTTAAAGACTTCCTAGTGTTCTAATAAATAAGGGATGTGGCTCCCATACAATACATGGGCTAACTGTGTGACCATATATATATATATATATATGCACACACACACATATACAGAGGAAAGAGGGATTCAGTCTGCTTGTGGTCATTTTAAGGCATCCTGACAGCAATTTGCATTGGGCTGGGCTTCCTTAACAACACTCTCAAACACAGCAGAACAGTTGTTTTTAAATGTCAGACAACATTTTGCTGACTTGTCTTGCATGGCCCTCCTCTTCTGTACAGGGAGTAGCAGCCGTCTGGCTGATGCTCCGGGTTGTTTTCCTCCTGGCTGGACCTCTCAATTTAGCTGCCAGCATTTTTTGTTCTTTGATGACTGGGTTTTTAAGCTGGTACCCACTGCTAATGATAATGGCTAGTCAGGTCTATTACAGCACAGTGCAATACTGACAGCCTACATCCCAAAATGAGGGGAAAAAAACCAAGAGGGTTGGATCAGAGAGAGACAAAATGTGTGGGTATGGATTTCGCTCCAGGATCAGCTGTGCTTTCCTTGACTAATTAATCTGTGAGATTTGAACAGTCGGTAGAATGGAAAAAATAGGTCAAGTTGGCAGCATGGGACTTAAATAAATAAAAATGAGGCAATAGCTTAGACTGTGCTTCGTGCAGGTTTAAAACAACATAATATAAAATACAGTCTTAGAAAATGATGAACTGATGACGAATTAGGTGAGGGTGCACACGGAGGCAAATTGTTCCACACACAGGAAATACAGCATCAGTACCTTTAAAAAAGACCACTCCATGACACTGTTAGGATGCAGAGATGGGCAATGTGCAGTTAATGTATGGAAATTAAACAGGGAAGGCTAACACCTGAAAGAGAAAGGCAGATCTAATCTATATATATACACACATAATTATATTGTACGTGTGTTTCTTTTCCGAAGTCTGGGAAGCTTAAACAGGCAATCCCAAAGAAGGAAGCCCAGCATCCCAACCCGTGTGTTACTACCTGGTTTGTTCATCCGGTTTGTGGAAGCACAGCTGAAAGACTGACCACCATGGTGAAGCCTGTCATTCCTTACTGCAAAATGAGCTTGTGTCTGACTGGAGTAAAGACAACTGGTCACCACTGGGACATCTCTGCTCTTGTAAGACCTCACTTAGAGTACTGTGTACAGTTCTGGTGTCCTCAACACAAAAAGGACATGGAACTGTTGGAACAAGTCCAGAGAAGGGCCATGAGGATGATCAGGGGACTGGAGCACCTCCCGTATGAAGACGGGCCGAGGAAGTTGGGACTGTTCAGCCTGGAGAAGAGAAGGCTGCGTGGAGACCTCATAGCAGCCTTCCAGTATCTGAAGGGGGCCTATAGGGATGCTGGAGAGGGACTCTTCATTAGGGACTGTAGTGACAGGACAAGGGGTAACGGGTTAAAACTGAAACAGGGGAAGTTTAGACTGGATATAAAGAAGTGCTTTCCTGTTAGGGTGGTGAGGCACTGAAATGGGTTGCCCAGGGAGGTTGTGAGTGCTCAATCCCTGGAGGTGTTCAAGGCCAGGTTGGACAGAGCCTTGGGTGACATGGTTTAGTGGGAGCTGTCCATGCCCATGGCAGGGGGGCTGGAACTGGATGGTCTTAAGTTCCTTTCCAAGCCTAACTATTCTATGGTTCTATGAATTGGTGCTCAGCAACAAGAACTTTAGTTTCAGTCATGGAAAGCAAATTAATTTCCTGCCCTTCTTGAAGCTCAGTTTTTAAAGGATTTGGTGCAGAATATGTTCAAGAGATGAAAAAAGTGGGTTTTGAGACCAGAACATGACTCCTCTCTGCAGATTCTGTGGTGTCTTATACACTTATGCAAGACCCTTTTTCCAAACCCCCATCAAATCTCAAGAAACTGAAAAAAGATAGAAGCAGGAGACCTACTTCTTTATTGCCTTGAGACCTCCATCCCTCATTCAAATGCCATTAAAATCAGTTCACAAATAAAAGAAGCCAGACACCTATATGCCAAAAGTGAGCATATGCAAGTCTTGTTTTCACAGGAAAAAAAGAGATTAGGCAACCAAACACACCTTGTGACAGACTGGACTTATTTTTAACCAGATTCATAGTAGGCAGGCCACTCGCCCCAAGAAGGGAAGGTGTAACATATATTGAGTCAGTCAAAGGATGCCAGCCATGCTCAGGTCCAGGCACCAAGTTCTACCTCTCTCAAATACAGCACCGATTTAAGCTAAGAAGGTTTACAGAAAATAACTTGTTCTCACCTTCCTTCACAAAGTGCCTCTTTCCCACTTGGCTCTGCCCACTCCCTTCCTACCCCTAGGATATGAGCAGTCTGTTACCAACTCGCATTTCGGAGAAATCCTGCCTCGTATGAGGTACCAAAGAGTAAGAGCCAGAGGCTCAAGAACATTTTAGGATGACTGAGCAGGACAACGTTACAACACAAGTTCTGGCTCGCAGTCATGCACACAGACAACGGAGCCACCTGCCAACACTTAAAGCAAATGAGTAGAACAAATTCCTTTGTGAATATACTGACCAACTTCCCCTCCTCCTCCACAAAGGGGACACTGCGCTCCATCCCAGCCCTCTTTGGGCAGCTCACGCCCATCCTCTGCCTAGGATTTTACTTGGGGCTGTAATTATTGTCTGTTACAGAAGTTGCTTACAGCTACACAAGACAAATGGCAGCTAAGAACCACTGAATTTGTCCAAAAGCATTACATGGTATATATTTCATCCTGTAACTTAACCAGGCAGCCACTATAAAAGCCTCAGCTTTCCCTCCTTGTCCAGAAGCAATTCAGGCCCTGGGGAGTGCTCATGAATAGTGGTTAATGTGGGTGATGCCATCTCTAACGCAACAAGGTCAAAATATGTAATTAGCATTTTCCTCTCCGGGTTTCTCTCTCTTGCTGTAGCTTTCACTCAGCTTTGATTAGGCTGGGGGCCCTTCTCACTTGCCACAGGGTAAATCAAGAGCAAGCTCCAGTGAAGACAACAGTGATAGCCCAGCAAAAGAGAAACCCCAGACCTCAGCATTCACTAGTGCCAGCTCAAATGTTACAACGAAGACTCAACTCAGCCATCCAAGAGGTTGGTCTTTCCATTCATACTGGATTATCTGGTCAAAATTTACAGGAAGGAAAAGGAACCCCATGCAACCTTGATCTACGTTAAAGCAACAGCTAAGAGCAGAGCATGAGAACTAGGTGAAAGGGACCTTATGAGAGCTGTTAGCTGACCAGGAACATAGCAATAAACTTTCACTGGGATCACTGCACTTTTAGTGGTCTTAAAGACATTGAAAGGGTGAAGAGTTGCCCTGACAATGAAAGAGAAAGATGTATCCATGAGGCAGGGCTTTACCAGCTTGTGTGGAGGACACTTGCTGCTGGTTCTATGGGACAATGACTGTCTTCATATCCCTGGTTAAAACCATTGCCTTCTTTTCCACATACAGCCCTGGTAATAGGAAGTCATTTAGATATTTCATGTGCATCACCAGAGGACAGATTCCAAATGGAGAGCACTGGGGAGGCAATCAGCACCTTATGGCGCAGTCTAGATTTATTCTTTATATGAAGACCTGTGGTTATCTTTAGTAGGCTCACATCCTCCTCTCCCAGCACATGTTGCAGTGCTGCTCTTCCATCTCACCTGCCCACAGACCTGCTGCATCCCTTTCTGTGGGGTCAGCCTGTGGGGTGCAGTTTGCTGTCACTTCCTTGCAGGAAGGAGGCAGTTGGGAGGAGGAAGAGGTCACTGCCCGTGGCACAAGAGCCTGTAATGCATCAACACAAAGCTTCCACATTGTCACCAGAAGCAAAGAGCACGTCTTTAATTCCATCTCCCACTAACTACCACAACCTGTGATGTCTCTTTGATTCATGTAAGTCTCCCCCCCCCCCATTTCCCTTCCTGGCAGTTTTCTTCTCTTTACCTGAAATTCATAGCACGCTTGAAATCTGTCAAATGGTTTCCATTTGTATCCAGGAGTCTCAGTATTAATAATACATTTTTACCCTATTATTTCTACTTGCAGTGAGACTTCACAGCAAGCTGACAATTTTTACCTTATAAGCACTCTCATGACATGATTTCATGAAGTCTGGATGGCACCTAGAGCAGCAGAAGGAACTGCAATTCAGCCACACAAGTGGGTTTTGAGGAGGTATGCTCACATTCTTCGCTGTGGTACCTAGGGTTAGTTGTCATCAAGTCACTTAAACTAGTGTGAAAGGTGCACATTTCAAATCCCAGCTACTGGGGGAAAAGGCAAGCCCAGCTGTCCTCTGCTCTGAGAAGTGAGGAAAAGCAACCATCACCTCCTTTATTCCCCGTATAACAAGCAAGGCAATGAAATGGGATAATACTGCTTCAAGAGCCAAGCAAAAAAACCCACTCTCCCTTTCTTCTCGGCCCCACAAAAGGGAGTGCAACATAGCAAAAGCAAGAACCAGCAGACAGGCCTGCAGGACAGAGTAAGGGAGGTATAACACAACAGGAGACCCTCCAGGGTTTATGGCTTACGAAGTGACTGATTAGACATTACAACCAAGCAATGCAGGGACTCAGTACAGGGCACAGTGGGTGGCTTTCCATGACACAACACAAAACCTGGTGGTTTCTCCGAGGAACAGAGGTTTAATTATACTCACTCTAAAGCCAAGGGGTCATAAAAAGTGAGCCTCACTCAGGAAGGTTGGTTTCGGATTAAACCCAATGTTCAAAAGATTACCATTCCTTTTCAAGTTTTTTTCCTTCCTGCTCTTTCACAAAGCCCCTTGATCTCCAGGACCTATGCCTCTGCCTACCTGCAAATCACAGGGATCCAATTTAATCCCACGTCCCCATCTTTCCTAGTGCCCCACCCCAGCTCTCTAGACCTCTACAATGCATCTCAGTGGGGACATGCAAAAGCCTTAACCTCTTCTCTCCTCCTCACCTTCCACAGTGTTACCTTTGATAATGCTAAGCTTGGTTTATGTGATCCATAGTCACTCTGCCTGCTCCTGGCAACTTTTCCTTGGCTGCTCCTGCATTGGCAGAGTTGCTCACTTCCACTTGCAAGAACTGTCTTCTCCTCTACAGAGTTCACCCAACTCCTTCCCATACCACGCACTTCCAGCTGCTCAGACACACACCAGCCCCAGAGACATGTGATCCCTGACTCATAGCTCAAAACAGCATTAAGCTGCTTTCCCAACCCAAATCCAAATCATCTGACCATGCACACAGGAGAGTACAAACAAAATCCACCTCGAAAATCAAAGTTCTGTGACCAGGCATCATTTGCTGAGGGAAATTTCTCCCTTGCTGTTTCAGAACACAGCAGAATAGATAGAGACCCTAAGTGCTACAGAAATGCCCCTGCAGTCTGAGTCCATCCTACTGCTTCAGCTCTCCTGCCATGGAAATACTTCTCTTAGCAAGATTTATTACTTCTATTATCCCATGTGAAAATTAAATATGGTGTAGAACAAATTAATAATAATAGTAGATAAAAATATACAAATTAACCTGTTACAAACATTAGAACTAAGGAAGACAAAGCTAATTGTTGCTGCCAGCCAGATTTGACACTTAAGCATGCATCATGCACAGCTAGAGTTGCTCTTTTAATATGAGTGCAGATGAGAAACCCTCATCGTGTGACAGATGCACTGAGCAGCTCCTGGAGCAGGCGCAACTGAAAAGTACGTTTTGGTGTGGTCCAGTCTCACAGTACAGCAACAACAGGGCACGCACAGAAACATGTGCTAAAGCAATGGGAATGCCTAAACAACAAATACAGATAACTGGGGGGATACCAGCAGAGCTAAAAAAGCTGTATTCAGGAATCATTATTTCATCACTAAACACAGGGGGCCTAATCTTGTTCTCAACTACAGTGATATAAAAAGTTACAGGGGAATCAGAGTAATCACACTGGAAGGAAAGAAATGTTAATAACAGAATCAGGTCTGTACTACCTGCAATCAATAGGCAACAGCATCCGCCGTGCAGCTGTATCTGATTTTGCTTCAAGATTTTTAGCAGTCCCTTCCCACTTGCAATGGGAGATACAGCAAATAATTGCTCCTGTTGGCAGTAGATGATACCTTCTAGCAGGCATTGCAGAACATCTGAAGAAGAGCTGCCTCTCTGCTTCTCAAGAAGGAAACAGATATTGCATTTTAAAGAAGCCAAACAACCCATCGCCTTGTTTAGACATACTCTTCATGAACAATTACAAGTCTAAATTATGGGAAGGTCTTGTTCAATGTATTCTCCTACTTCAGGTTTTAAATGACAACCATTAGCAAAAGAGCACAGACTTTGACCAAACTGCTAAAGTTTCTTTGCAACTTGGACCCACTCACAAGATTTCAGGCTCTTGAGCTCCTCTCATCACCAGGCCAGAAGCATGAGCTGCTTGCTCATTCCCAACATGTGCTACCATAAGCTAGAGGTACGTTTCCCTTCACAGTGTAGGTTTTTTAAGTACATGTCACCACAAATTCCTAACTGTCTATTCCCCTCTTCCCACCCTCCCAAATCATCTGTCATATTTTCACCATTCTAGCACAGTACAATTCCTTTTAAGGAGCCAGAAAGCATGGAACACTGTCTCCAGGTTCAGATCACATCCAAGATATTTAATGTGCAGATAAAGAGTTAGATTAAAATAGTATTTGAGGTTGCAAAACCCAGCTCCTATTGTCAATTCTGACAATATCAAACTTTGAAGTGCTTGACTGTGCCTTCAATGTGCTTTTAATAGAAATCCTTGAAGATTATTCTCAGGTTTTGGAAAGAAAACAAAAAAAGAATCAGACAGAAAAATTACAATTCCACGATGGAAGCTAAACAGAGATTTGCACAAAGATTCATGCCCAGCAGAATTTTAATGGGGCTATTAAAAGCACATCCTCAACACAAAAGAAAAGCTATGACAGGTTTCAAGCCCTTAATGACTGTAGTTCTCCAGTGAAGACCAAAACACAAACACCTAAGAGATTATTTTCCTTAAGTCTATCTGGTAAACACCTAATCTTCTGCTTTATCAACAAAAGCTGTCTAAAGCAGACGCAGAGAATATGTGGGTCTAGACAGACAAACTAGGACAACTGAAAGGATTTTAAAAAGCAAAGTTTTTAACAGTGTCCATCACAACTATTGCTGCTACTAGAGCAATAATCCAATGAAGTTCCTGTGGCAGTGATACACAGTCCCCAAGCCAAGCCCTACAAAACAGAAGGAGAATAGAATGACAGAATGGTTTGGGTTGGAAGAGACCTTAAAGACCATCTAGATTCAACCTCCTGCCACAGGCAGGGACACCTTCCACTAGAGCAGCTTGCTCCAAGCCCTGTCCAACCTGGCCTTGAACACTGCCAGGGATGGGGCAGCCACAGCTTCTCTGGGCAACCTGTGCCAGTGCCTCAGTACCCTCATTGTGAAAAATACAGGAGAAAAGAAAGAATAAATTGAGAAGTAAACAGTTTCTATAGCTTTTGTGAATTACAGCTGCAAAAGGCTGTGAATAAGCATATCCAGCTACCTTCATTATATTCTCATCCTCACCATTCCCTTCCAGTGAAAGGATGCAGGAGAGCTGTATGCAAACCACATATAAAACCTCAAACTTATACATGTATTTCATGAGTTTCTGTTAACATCCAGTGGGATAACAAAGTAGACAATACCTGTATGCACAGCACAGACTGCCTAGGAAAAGTCACTGTCCTTGGGAAGACTGATGTGTACCAATATAGCAAATGCTTTTACTCCTTTATTCTCAGGCTGAAAACTATGACTCCTAAATGCTATCTCTCCTCTTACCTTAACCTATTAAATCAGTATGTTCTTTGCAGTACGGGATGATTTTCATTTACACAGCCTACCGCACACCAAATACTGTTATCAAGATCTCATATAAACTCATGCAGCAAAAGGTATGGTCTGGCTTTACATTACTCCATTTTCTGCAGTGCTGTTTCATTAAAAAGAAAACAAACCAACCCCAAAACCCAGTCACTGTGGGGATCCAGTTCTAACACTGCCCCAGAGTAACCACAGCAGCCCAAGGGAGGGTGCTTGGGCCAAGGTGTGGGCTTAGCACACTGGGGACAGGAGCTTGGAGAGGTGATTCTTTTTCCTCCACCTGTGAAAATATAACATTTAATTTGCCCATAAATTGATTAGCCTCCAGTGTGTCTCACACACAGTGAATAGCCGTTACCTCAAGTCCTAAACAACGTCCAAAGTTAGGGGAAATAACCCCCCTCAACCCCATCTAAACCAATCAAGTCTAAAAACTATTAGAGCCCTGTCTTTCCACCCTCCCCCTTTCAATTTAGTCAGTGTCAAAAGAGTAACGAGGAATCAGGAAAATTCCTGTTAGGCTTATCTCTCAGTCCAGTGGGATCTCTAAATCCCTTATCTGCACTCACAGTGAAAAATAAGATAACACCCACACTTGTTTCACTCAGATTATAGCACACTCTGATACACACTCACTGAGTGACTGGAATTCACACCTTGCAGGAACCCAGGAATCTCCTTGTACCCTCCCTGTGCTGAATTTTGTGTGTAAGTATCCAAAGAAGCAACAGCATCTCACAGTTTCCAGAGACCTTCAGTGACTGTGTAACAGCCTGTGCATATCGCTCTCCATCCAAAAACAAATATGTTATGCACTAATATATCCAGCACTGGCTACTGCTGGAGGCAGGATGTCAGCCACAAAGGGCTAGTAGATTGAGCCCGCATGACAATCCTCTATTTCTGTGTATTTAACCATATAATTAAGACCTTCAGCTGCTACCCATACTAATCAGATGGGCAGCATTTATTTCAGCAGTTAGTAGCCCCTTGACTGACAGCATGGCAGCACCAGATGACTACAGCAACTATGCAAACCCTTAGCTGTTTGGAGATGTCAGCGCTGGCTCACGAGAGCACACCCTGGTAGGGCTGGAGGGGGATTAACATGAATCTCCACTGGAATGCATAAATATCCTTAAAATCACCAAAGACTGAATTGTTCCAACCATCAGAGACACTGTCTGCAACCATCTTGCAAAGAAACAGTGACAGAGGTGGATTCCAATGAACATCCATAGGGAACTTGGCAGAGGATGCTCAGAGAGGCTGTAACTCAGGTCTTTAGGAAACTAAAGCTTCACTGTTTCCAGTGACAGGGCTATGTCCAGCTCTGATCGTTTCTGTAGATGGTGCTATTTGCAGTACATCCTAAAGCAGATGAATCAATGCAGAGGAAAATCTGCACCGAGGAAAGAACATGCCTTAAGCTACAACAATTTACCTACAACCCTGCCAAAAATGGCTTCCAACTGCACAGGTCCATGTCTGCAACCAAATGCAGCAAACCTTCAGTCTTGCCTACAGGCGCATGTTATGAAGCTCACACCCACCACACAACCTCAGCACCAAGCGCAAGATTGTCCAGCAGACCTTCAGCAGCTCTTCAGACTTCTATTGGCCACTAATGTTTATTATTAACCCTTGCAGTTGCCCAGAAAAGACAGAAGAACACTTTCACATAAGAAACAGTTCTCACAAACCACACAACAGCAGCATTCTCTGGGCTGCAAAACAATAAAAGCATCAAAGGCCCAGGAAAACTTCAACACTTGCATGCATAGAAGCATACACAGTAATAGCCAGCCAGAATCAGAATCCAGTTTGGCTTGGAAGGGACCTTAAAGCTCATCCAGTTCCAACCCCCTGCCATGGGCAGGGACACCTTCCACTAGAGCAGCTTGCTCCAAGCCCCTGTGTCCAACCTGGCCTTGAACACTGCCAGGGATGGGGCAGCCACAGCTTCTCTGGGCACCCTGTGCCAGAGCCTCAACACCCTCACAGGGAAGAACTTCTTCCATTTACATACACACACACACACACACATATATATATATATATATATACACACAGAGAGATATCTAATCTAAATCTCTCCTCTGGCAGGTTAAAGCTGTTCCCCTAGTCCTGTCCCTACAGGCCCTTGTCCAAAGCCCCTCTCCAGGTTTCCTGCAGCCCCTTTAGGCACTGGAGCTGCTCTCAGGTCTCCCCTTCAGGAGCCTTCTCTTCTCCAGGCTGACCCAGCCCAGCTCTCTCAGCCTGGCTCCAGAGCAGAGCTGCTCCAGCCCTCGCAGCATCTTCGTGGCCTCCTCTGGACTCACTGAAGCAGCTTCACATCCTTCTTGTGTTGTGGCCCCAGAGCTGGACACAAGACTGTGGGGAGGGGTCTCGCAAGAGCAGAGTAGAGGGAGTGAATCCCCTCCCTTGACCTGCTGGTCACACTGCTTTTGATGTGTGACCACACACATTCATTCACACACACATCATTCCGTGCTGTTAACCTCATTTAAAGGGAAACAGTTATTGTATCTCAAACCTCAACTGATAAAGTGGCCACCACAAACCCCCTTGGCCTGGGCCAGAGCTGGTCTGGCTGCTCAGGAGGTAACTGCCTCCACACCCAAGTACAACCTCTGGTCATTAGATTTAGCACAGTTGCCTGGCTCTTGTTAATCCCTGCCACTCAGCTGCCTTCGGGAAATTAAGGGCTGTAATCATCACAGTGCTTTTTAACTGAAAAGACAGCATTAGATTTCATCAGCCATTTCACTGTCACACTGCATTGTCTGCAAAGGATAATGAGCCCAAAGGCTCTGCCACTCCAGCCGCTTCAGTTTGATAGCGAACATATTACTCCATGGCATGCAGTGACAGCAGCCAGTCCTGGAGCAGGGACAGAGCCTGCAGACACTTGTCAAAACAAGGCACACCTGTGTCTCCACTCTGTTTTTCCTTGTAGATTTGTATTGAAGATTGGGGTTCAGTTTTCCCAGTTGTCATAGCAGAAACTTGCAGCCCTTATGGAATCAGACACAGCACCATTCTGTAAGGGTTTCCCTGCCTAAAGAAAGAAGTATTCCTTAATGAAAAAGGAGTCTTTGTTGTGTTTCACAGAACTTCTTCCTATCTGTAAGGGAAGTGATTTCAGGTTGCCATTTACCTGACCACATCTTACAGTTTGTGCTTCTTTTTCTTTCACCCTGGATATCACGAAAGTGTGCTCCTTATATTCTACTTGCATTTTCACATCCCTAAGACACGCGAACAGCTGGGCTGGAAGCACTGCACTGAAGTGTTAAGTGCATTTCTCCAGCACCTCTCTTCACCTTTCCAGCTCTCCAGTGACAAAAACCTTTTCCAGCTGAGTTCAGCTAACCTGCATTTCTGAGCAAAGGCAGCAAGACCCCACACTGCGTCACAGCGAGTTTAGGTACAAACAGCTCCAAAGCAGAATTAAAATGAAACAAACAAAGCCAACCACAAAATCCTGGATGCTTATGTAAAGCTATGAAGCGCTGATCCGAAAAGTTGGTGCTGACTAAAGCAAAAGTAGAGTGAAAACATTTTTCATTTGTGAAATATTAACAGTACTGACTGACAGGAATACCAGACTGAGCTAAGCACAATCACAAGGCACTAATAAACACCAGAGCTCAGTGACACTGGGGTAAATTCAGTCTGGATTTACAGTGGCTAGGAAAGTTCTGTCCTCCCAAATCTATCCAACAGACAGCAGGAAGAATTTAGCTTCAGAGACCACAAGGGAAAGAAGTCCCATTCATACAGACCCTGTACCACTCCTGTTGTTGTGCCTGGATCTGTTTTAGCTGGACAGCATCATTGGTATACTGCAGTCACCCGCCTTCTGCACCACAACATAATACTATGATTTAGTCCTCCATTATGTCATCTTGAGCTCCCTGCCTAGACATGGCTTCTAAGAAGCAAGTTGCTTATAAACTGCACAGCAACTATTAGGCCTTACATTATGCAATTAAAAAATCTGGAAAGAAAAAAAAGAGAAGAAATCCATAACATTAGTGGATGGCTAAGTGCCCCATTTCCAAATGGATGAATGTCAATTTGCTGCTTACCTGAACAGCATAGGGATTACAGATTTCACCCATGTTGACAGATGGTATTTCACAGTTTTGATCCATGACACATTTAAAGGAATGCATTCGTGAAGCAAGGCACATGAAAAAGACTAAAGAACCAGAAAGAGGAAAAAATGGACTGTATAAAGCATGCAATATCCCAGCATGCAAGGCTTCACTCTGCTGTTACTCCAGGACTGATCCCATTAACTTCCATGGGGACAGGCTTGATTTACTTAATTGTAAGTGATCAAAATGAAGCCTGTGGATCAAGTCCAACAGAGCACTTCATCCTAAGCGCAGCAGGGTCCATGGGCTCCATCAGAGCCATACCCTTGCTTATGGCCAGGCACATGCTGAGGAGATTTGCTCGAGTGAGCCATGGTGAGCTCAGAGAGTCTCAGTGCCACAGCACAGCTCCCAGATCAACCAGACTAATCCCGCTTTCACTTTACCCACTTCCTCACCAGGAAGTATTATAGGGCAAATAGAGTAACTTTATCATGTGGGAGCATTTAGCCAGCACTGGGTCCAAACTATTCAGCTCACTGGTTAAACAAATACAAACCCCATGAGGAACTGCATGAATATGGCACTGTATCTTACTGCTTATCAGCCTGAGAGTCGTTCCTATCCAGAGATGAGTGTGCAAGGGCATCCTTAATGACAAGGTAAAATACATGAATTAAAAATGAGCTACTAAACATCATATCCTTACATGACAAGGGAATTTCCAAGGTTCCCATTTGAAATCTAAACAAAACACACCCTTATTTGCAGTTCATTTCACTGCCTCTCCTTCCTCTGTATTCTCAATGACTGTATGAAAGCTGCTGGCTAGAAACTCTATGCTCTCATGCCCACATTTCACTTACTGCCTTTCACAACAGTTTAAAACGTTGCCAATGTTATTAGTTTTATATAAGCCACAGTGATCAATCACAAAGTAAAGGGTATGAAGCAAGAATACAATAAACATTATTGCTTGACAGCTGCTTGGTGGCCCACATAAGACCAGCTGATGGCATTACTCTAGGATCTAATAGAGAAGTGCGTGCCTTCAGATTAACGTTAACTGGCACCCTGAAGAGCAGCACAAAGAGGCCAAGGACCAAATTGGCCACGAATATTGGGCAAACCACTTCTCCCTAAGCCAAGCAGGAGGCAGAGGCAGCCAGCAGCAGAGAAAGTTCTTTGTTATTCCAGTTAGAGGTAGGTACACAGACAGTGCCCTGACAAGCCTCTGCAGAGGGTGACAGATCATTTCATAGACTAGGAAGCTTTAAACCAAATAAATAACAATAATATAAAAGAGCAGACTGCCTCTGATGTGACCAGAGACATCCTTTGAGGATGCTAAGGGAGTAGAGAATTGACTTTAAAGCTTGCCTTTTTGCACCACGCACAGTAAGAACGAGGGCTTGAATCAAACATGAGCATGCATAAAGATTCCTTTCCCTGGAAGCCAGCTTCAGACTCCAAGCTGTTGGCAACAAGATGTGCAAAACTCTAAAATATTTATCAAACAGTGCTGAGCCAAAGGCCCAGGCACATGCTCGCCACTATTCTGACACGGGTCTCCTGGGGCAGGCCAGGGTGCATCTGAAGAGATAAGCTCCTCACAGACTGGGCTCTTTTTGTTAATCCAAAACTAGAGACTTTGTCTTCACTAACAGCATTCAATGCAAACGCAGCTGTTAAGGAACCAGCATCAGCGACTTCTCCTCCCCTGTTTATTTGGGGTTAGGAGGGCAGTTTTACTTGGTTTTGTCTCAGAAAATCCTAGCCACTAGCAGCACAGCGATATGTGGTGTGCACAAACACCTGGGCATCACATGGGATTTCTCCAAGTCACGTCTTCTCATGCAAAAACCTGTCACTCTCCCACATACACATGCAATAGGCTTGTTATTAACACATCACACCTCCTTAAGCTCTCAGGATCCAGGTTCTGTCACAGATTCCCAGCTCCTGACACTCCTCACAGGTCAGCATTTAAATGCTCACAGCAGGAGCCTGCTTGCACCTGCTGCTTCTTCCTCCTTTCCCCCACTCGCCATCCTAGAGGCAGTGCTGGATTCAGCACTGCAACACAGGAGCAAAAAGCACCCTTTCCTTGGAGCTAATGCTGTGCCACTGCTGGGGATAAATGAGAAAAGCTGTTAATTTGTGAATGTGAACCCTATATACCATTAAGTTGAACTATGAATTCAGAGATGTGACTCACTGTATTTTATACTTAGGGGCAGCTTGGGTTAGATATAAGGAGGAAGTTCTTTACTGGGAGGGTGGTGAGGCACTGGACAGGTTGCCCAAAGAAGTGATAAATGCCCCCTCCCTGGCAGTGTTCAAGGCCAGGCTGGACAGAGCCTTGGGTGACATGGTCTAGTGTGAGGCATCCCTGCCCATGGCAGGGGATTGGAACTGGATGATCTTAAGGTCCTTTCCAACCCAAACCATTCTGTGATTCTATGACCCCCTGCAACGGCTACAGAACACAAGCAGAGGCAGTGTGTAGGTACCTGCTCCCCTCCAGACCTTCTTCCTTTGTTCAGCTTGTTACTGACACCACACACCCAAAAAAAGGGTGGACACACATAAGGTGTTGAATGAGAGCAAGTTTATCACAAGGCTTGTACTGAATCACAGGACATTCAGATGATGCCATCATGTTTTCAGTCTGGTACTGAAGGATAGGATATCTTAGAGAGAGCCTAGGGCTCAGTGAAGGTGAGATGCATCAACCAGCTGCTTCTAAGAGTAAAAAATGGTCTGGGGGAAAGACCTCAGCAATCCTTTCAAGCTGTACTAGCAACACTATCTCAGCCACCACATCACTGTATATCAGTCTTGCTGAGAACAAGACCCCACTGTGTAGGTACAAAGCTGTAATGCAGGCCACTAAAAGAGCACACAATATGGATGTAACTTGTGACCAACCTAAAAGTGATTTTCAGAACCTAAGAAGCCAGGCTAGGCGTGTCAATTCCATTAAAAAAAATATGCTGGCCAAGAACCATCCTCTGAAGAACTACTCTGCATGCAAAGGTGTATGAGGATCCAATTGATATAGGAGATAAAGTACACCTTGCAAAGAGACCAGTGCTGTGGGTAATGATGATTGCAATGAGAGATCAGCAGGGGATGTGGAGGAATAAAGGGGTTAGGGTGAGTTGCCAGGCTGCAGTTCAAGGAAGAAGCTTTGAACTAAGACAGAAGGAGGAAAAAAAATTAAGACTCCTTTAGACTACATCAGCATGGTTTATTTATCAAGCTAGAACCTATTATGACTGCACTGATTGCTTTGAAGTTCCTTGGCCTATGTCAATTGTTTATTTATGATTCCATAAGTGAGTTATGACAGAAGTGCCAGCCTGGGAATCAGAGCGATTCCTAAGGGACAGCCAACATGAGTATGTTTTATGTGTTAACTGCGCAGTACTTCAGTGTGTGCTGTCAGGATGCACAGGTTTCCATTCCAAACTGGGCTCCTCTTCCCTAAGGGCTGAAAGATGTTGAGTGCTTCACGACAATGACACTAATAACTTGATGGAGAGAGGAAGAGACTGCCTCTGTAAAACCAGCATCTGTCAGACCGTGCAAAATCAGGAATGCCCAATTCACCATAGTAATAGGAACATATGGAGGCTGATGCTGCTGGTCAAGGGTGGGAACTGAGCTCCACCAGTGTCATGACACCAAGCAGCGGCAGTCACAAGTATAATAGTATGTATTAAAAAAGAAAAATTATCTGGATTTCCCATATTCCAGCCACAGGGAAAACAAACAAAATACCATCAACCCACGAGACGCAAACCCCATCACATTCAACCCACAGCAAAACTCACCTAAGCTGAGCCCACAAGAGATTGTGATCTGGGCAGCTCCTATAACACATCCGAAGGCTTCTTATACTCCATCTTCTGTCTGAATATATTTCAAGTATGCTGATCTCAGATTTTATTTCCCAACTTCTGTTCTTTTTCTCCTCATCAATATATTTATCAAATATAACGCAATCATTAATGATCTAATGCTCTTTCCCACTTCTGGGGTAGTTTTTCACAGCACTATATATATCCACTCCTTCCCTCCTCACATTAGTTAACACTGGCATTTTCAATTCCGCCTGACCTTCCTCTTTCTTCCCCCAGCTTTCATACCGCAATCTGCCTCCACTGCTTCCATGTCTTCCATTCTGTACATGGAAAATTCAGCCATGGGAAACAAATACTCCGCTGTGCAAAGTTATCATTATCTTCTTCTTTCTCTCTTCATCATACTCTGGAGATGCTGAATATTACCAATAGTTCCAATTTCATATATTTTTAGATTTAATTTTGTTCTCACTCTTCCCTGCAATACAGACTGCACTTCTCAGGGAAGTATCTTTTCCGTTTTAAGCATGCAACTATTTCCATGGAGTTTGAGAAGCCTACTTATTTCTATTGGAGGTTGTTATCAACAAGGTATGAAGGATTTGCAAACTCTAATGACTGTGCCCCAAAGCACTCCTGGGATGCAGTCAATGAGTTTCTCAGTGAGGAGCCGGGGCTCAGGGAAGGAGGTACCTGATCAGTGTCTCACACACCAGAAGGAGCACAGGTCTGTAATCTGACAAAAATGTTTAAAACAAAAAAAAACACAAGCACAACGTAAATCACATGATCATTTTCTCTCAAACATTTTGTGTGCACTTAAAATACCTGAATTCTAACTGAACCCACATCATTCACTGATTTTGACTGGTTTCAGTGAGATGTTTTCTGCTCCACGAGTCCTGTTTCCAAGGCACAACACGATCAGGGTCTTCAAAGTCACTGGGTATCACACTAGATAGGGAAGCTGAACATGTTAAATGCAGCTCTTTTAATTGTGTCTCATTCGGTCTTCAAAGTCCACATCAGCTGCCAACTGCAATTTCTTCTGGGGTTTGAAGTACTTATATCCTAACTTCAAAACTATCTCTGCCACAATCCCCTATTGTCAAATGTTGCTCGCCAGCAATAGATGTCGGTAACATGGCCCTCCCTTCTCTTCTCCTTCAGGTGACATAGCTTGACACCATGCTTGGTTTGAACTATGCCCACTAAAGTCTTCTATGGTAGATTTTAAAGTATTTCAAATCTCACAGTTAATTTTTTCCATATACCTTTCGTTACCATACAACATTTCAGTACATTGACACTTCCCTAATTCATCCTGCATTAAAAAATAACTCCATCTTCAGTCTATCTTTCTGTACAGGAGAAAGCTGCCAGAATTTAAGAGCCTTTTCTCCTCTCAGACTATTTAAGACTATAGTTGATGAGCACTGGCATGTCCAAACACAGCATAATGCTTAGAGCTTGAGACATTCTAACATGCTAGAGTATAACCTTGAGTCCCACATCCCTGGTCATCCTAGACCTCATGTTTTCTGTGCTAATGGCTGGGTCTCCAGTATTCATCACCTCCTTTCTTAATTTATCTTCTGTGCTAGAAACATGTCTGAGAAATCTACCTTTTCCTTAACCACCTGGATGGCACGTGAAAACAGTCTGAGAAAGTTGGGGCTCTTCAGCCTGGAGAAGAGAAGGCTGCGTGGAGACCTCATAGCAGCCTTCCAGTATCTGAAGGGGGCCTATAAGGATACTGGGGAAGGACTCTTCACCAGGGACTTTAATGATAGGACAAGGGGTGATGGGTTTAAACTTAAACAGTGGCAGTTCACTTTGGGTTAAGGAAGAAGTTCTTTACTGTGACGGTGGTGAGGCACTGGAATGGGTTGCCCAAGGAAATTGTGAATACTCCATCCCTGGCAATGTTCAAGGCCGGGATGGACATGGGTTTAGTGTGAGGTGTCCCTGCCCATGGCAGTGGCGTTGGAACTGGATGATCTTAAGGTCCTTTCCAAACCAAGCCATTCTGTGATTCTATGATACACCACTGTTTATTTTCATAAGTAATTAAGGGAAGTCCTACCCAACCATCTCTCCCTTTTCCAGACTCAGCAGTGGCTCCGTGTCCCATCTGAACTCCAAGAAAGCAATTGGATCCTCCGTTTGTGATAGAGCATTCCAAAACGGCTCTGCTCTCTGGGGCAGTCTTGCAGACTAGAACTGGTGATGAACCAGAATTCAATTATGTAATGAGGAATTGCTTTAATTAGCCAGTTAATTGCCTCAACTGCAAGAAGTAGAATTATCATTTTTACAAGGCACAATATATTTTTCCTAAGGCCTCACAGGACTCAGCTCCGCATCTCACTTCCCCCTCTAAACCCTCACTAAACCCTAAAAGGATCCGAGTGTGCTGGCATGCTACAGGAGGATCACACATTTAGTTACTGGTTCAGAGTAAGATGTGGGCCGAGGTGCAGAGAGCTGCACTAGGGTAACTTTCCTCTGGTGGAAAGAAGTCAAAATTAGAGACAGGATTTGTAAATTAATTGAGCTGCCTTAAAACTGACATCTTAGTTTTGTCCAAATTGGCCCAGCTCAGAAGGACAGGGACTTCTCGACACAAGTGAGATCTAAGATCCATGCAAATTACCAATGTATCTGCTCAAATATCAAAGAAGGGGTAGAGAGTACCTTGACAGATCTCCCAAAGACACAGTTCAGGGCCAGTAAGGCAAAGATGTAGTTCTAGATAACTCAAAGATGAGCGGGGGAAGCAATCAAGGCCACTGTACTGACCCCAGTCTGGGATTAGGATACAGCCAGTCAAGACCCAAGATCGATGGCAGAATTTAGCCAAAGCAAGCCAGTTTCAGTTTACTGCAAGTTTGGATTTGGGAACCCATTTAATGGGGATGTATAATTGTACTCTGAAACACAAAAGTAAAAAAAGATAGTATGACTTGTGAATCAAGCAGTGTATTAGCATAAGGGAACTCCCTGATCTGGAACAGGAGGTACTGTGAGTTCAATTAGTCACCAGACTTCACACACAAACGACAACCAAGCAGGAATAAAGGGGAAGACTGGAATGAACCATCAATATCTCTGTCCCAGGACCCTGCACTCTGGTTATCCCCTGGAGAGCTACAAGGTCTCATGAAGAATACATCTCATTGCACTGAGCCACTGGGATTTCCCCAAATCTCCCACCTTCTTTATCCTCCTATCCTGTTCCATAAAGCTTCTGTGACAAGGTTCCCTGTCTGATGCACCATAACACATGCCAGTGCCTGGATGTCTTAGCCATGGTGAATCTTCACAGAACAAACCTCTGTCCTTGAGGCACACTCTGCCTTAAACAGCATCTTCCCCTTCACTCAAGAGAACTGCAGACAAGCCTTCAAGCAGGGCTCTCCAGCAGCAGCCACCAGTAATACTCTGTCAATGCTCTTGCTGTGCTTGTGACCTTCCATCTAGGAAGTGACCTTGGGTCTCATGCAATTCACTCGCTTACCCTCCTCTCTAGTCTTGCAGCAGGTCATCACCAGGAGGCAAATAAATATCCTAAATTAACCGTGTAAAAGGCAGGCTGGTGACTTCTATGACGTTTTAAACATCTGTTTAATAGCAAGGAACAGAAACCTGGCTGAATGCAAAGCAGCAAGACACGTTTCCCGGGCAGAGTGCAAGATATGACAGCACTTTTAGAAAGCCAGAGAGAACATGTTACCTTGGTGAAAGGGGAGGTAAAGAGAATCAGTGGTGTGGTACCTTCACTGGAGCTCACACAGGATTTGAACAGGAATTGCAAACATTATTTAAAATAAACTCTTGGAGGAAACCTTAGGCGTAATCAACAGGGAACATCTGTGTGTTTTGATTAGGGCTGACATCTTAAACTAAAGCCAAACGTTCTGGAATAACACTAAAATCAGCAGCAGTGCAGCAAGTAAGTCCCTGCTTTTGATGCAGATGTGCCAGCAATGATTTTGGCCCAGTGTTCTGCACCTAAAGCAAGAATACGTATCACCAGAATTACGCCTTTCAGGACTGGAGCAGAGAAAGCCACTCGTGCTGGAGCCTGCAATGAACACAATACACTTTTATGAGTGTTTAGGCAAATGGCTCCCCAAACAGGGCAAGAATCCCAGGTGGGATCGCAGATCAGATTTAATTCAACTGCAGCAGAAGTTTGCACAGAAAACAGGGACACAGGCAGAGAAGTTCCAGAGCCACTTTTGTACACTTTCCACTGACAAAACTAACATCATAGCTCAACTAAAAAAGCAAAATCTACCAGCTTTAGAAACACAGTCGAGTGCAGAAAGCCTGGAGAACTGGCTTCTCAACAACGCATTGGATTTTAAAAGAACCAGCCAACTAAGGGAAGCACATGTTGGAATGGATGGCACACCAAGCCAGATAATTATAAAACCAGCACAGACACAGGAAACAGACCCTAGCTACAGAAGGGACCAGAACCTGCCCTATTCCCTCTCTTACGCTGCTGTCTGAGGGTCCTTAATATCTGGCTGGCACCAAAGAAGAAGAACCTTCCTCCTGGGACACTGTCAGCGAATGCCCAAAATGTAATGCATAGCACTAAACCAAGTAAAACAGGCTTAATTACAAATTACTGTTAAAATACATGGCGGATCTTAGGCATTTTTCCTTTTTGCCTGATGACCTTCCTTTGTTAGACAACTAGAATGCAGAATTCCTGTGACAGAATTACACTCATTGCAGGCTTCCTTCAATTGAGAATACACTGTCAGGACCAATTCTGCACCATCTCAGTCCTTAAACTCTGATGAAACACAAGCTGTTCAGAGTTGTTATTGTCACTGAAGATGATGATAACTCCATGCTGCTGATATGAAGAAATTAGTACATAAAACACAGAGTTTCTGAATTAAACATGATCTTAAACGAGATATTTGAGGATGGACTGTGGCAGGCTTTAAAAACAGTAGTGACATTGCCACAGAAGAGTTAGAGACTGGAATAAATGTCATGTGTGAGGTGGTTGCACAGAACTTTTAAAATAAGCAAAATCAAATTACCCATGAGAAATCTAGCCTGAAACTCTGCCCTGAATGTGGTCAGAAAGTTGGCTTTGTCTAACTCGCTCAAATCAGGAGTTACGCATTCAGTGCGAGGCTAAAAGATAGGAAGGTTTAGAGGATACAAATGACAGAGCATGCAGGGTAATATACAGAAAGCACTGTGCCAACAGGCAAAAGGTGCAGTGCTGTATGGACTAAAAAACTCAAGCACAAGACCTCTGCAAGAGAAGGGTGTTTCTAAGAACCGCTGCAATAACCTGGCAGACCAAAGATTCCCAGACAATCGGCATTCTCTGTGTGACCGGCAAGGGATTAACAAAACCACTGCCCTTTAGCAGAAGTAATAAAGAATGGAAAAATTATCTTAAGACTCTCAAACCTGGACAGATTTCTTCAGTAATAAGCGCGTGCACGTACCAAACCAAGCCATAACCTAAAGCAAAACAGCACTGGCACTTTTGTGAGAGAAAACCTACTAGATGATATGAACCTAAGTTGATTAATATCTCTGTGGTATGGCCAGCACATGAAGCAGGCTAGTCCTCACCACACTACTTAATAAAGTAGAGGCCCATCAGTTATGGGACAAGCCACAGTGTTTGAATATGCATGGTCAAAGGCCTCCATCCTCCCTTGGCATCACCTTATATCCCTTTTTGGATCGAGCACACAATCTCTTCCCGTGTATACGCTCTTCATTATGTTTGTTCATATGCACCCACGACACACTGGGGCAGCTCCCCCTGAGGGACCCCAGGGGCTCCATCATTCATCCCACCCTGGGTGCTAGGGCATGAATAGGCAGCAGCAGAGGAGCCGAGTGGTGAGGAAGAAGAATTACTGTGTGTCCAGTTTCCAACGACAATTTCTAAGGGAGCAAAGATGCTGGATGCACAGACGGTGCTTTACACTTCACAGCAAAGCCCTCATCTGGGAAAGGAGAGCTGACAGACAGCATTGTATGTACTGCAAGGGACCACACTCATGGAAACAAGGAAAGAGAAGCAAGCGACCCCTCCAGAGCCAGCAGAGCCGTCTGTTCATTTCCCTGTTTGTTTGCTCTTTCAGACTTAAACGCTTGAGCAGATTTACACAAGTAAGTGCACTCAAGAAGTGGGCAAACTGAATATGAACACTAGGCCAACTGGCTGCAGCATCCAAGGAACAGAAAGTAGTATTAATCCTCTGAATTGGATACCAAAGCACCGCCTGTGCCCCATGGAGCTTCCCAGTGGGGTCCCCTCCCCATCCTTCTGCAGAGCTGCCCAGCAGGGAGGCTGCAGGGCAGAGCAGCCAGGCGGGCTGCCTGGCTAAAACACACACAAGATCTGGGCACTGTCCATCCCCCTGACCCCAGCTGCCCTTCCGTATGCAAGGGAAGGACAATAGTTAGCAGGAGCCTAAGGCAATACAGTAAGTGGAGAAGGAAAAGAAGACACTCAGAAGTTATTTGCACTTGGAAGTTTACCAAAGGAGCTCTCCCAAAATGCATATTCCAGAATAATTACTGCAATGGATTTCTTTAAAACACAACCTGCCCCTTAGCTGACCAAACCCTGGCCTACCTGGAAAACTTGCCTCTTCTAGAGCCAGCAGTCAACAGCTATCCCTCCAGGCACACTGTTTCTTAGGGTTACTTAAGGTACCCTGATGCTATAGCAGATCTGATGCCATTTGAAGTGCCAACAGCACAATTTTAGACTTCTAAACCATCAACTAGTTTGCAATGGGAACACTGCCTTCACGGGGCTTTGTGCATGTGCACACAAAAGAAGCCTAAGTGTCCAGAAATGAAAATGAGATTTCAAAAATGCTGAAATGATGCAGCTTGCATGTCCTCCCCTGTCTGTCAAACCCAGTTTCTTAGGAATATATTTATACAATGCCTAGACAACTGCTCATCAAACCAGCGCATGTTTTCCCAATTTTTGACAGTTAGGAGAGCATATATTTGTTCAAGTTTATTTTTATAGTGCTCAACACTATACACTGAAGACTGTAGTATGGAAACCAACAGCATTTTCTTCCACCCAGCTGTAACTTTTACCCTGCCTCAAGCCTGCATAGGAGGATGGAGAAAGAGATACCTATTCACATCTTCACATCCTTCTGCTTGCTTCATGCCGTTTTCATGCCAACGGAGAGAACAGAACTTCTCCTGTCCAAACAGAGAATACTAGTGAAAGACAAGCTGTTCTCTGAAAATGAACCATCTCCAGCTTTCTCTCAGACCAACGAAGTTACATGACAGATCCCCATCACTGACAATGACAGAAGCAGTTGCTTGAATTATTAATTCATGTAAAACTCAATTGAACTTGAAGATAAAGCACCTATACCTGTTAATCACTTCTAACCACCAGCATCTCCCAGATCTGTCAGTGGCAGCAGAGAGTTTGCCCATTTTGTTGTTCCTGGCAAGGATGCAGTAACCTCACCTGTGACTGCACACGACTGCTTTCAAGTGCTGATTTCAGGGGACAGCAGGGTCCACCCCATCTTGTCCTCCTCATTTTCAGCTCTCTGTGCCAGCAATCAGACTTCCCCAAAGTGTAACAGATACGACTGTATCCTCTACCTTTGCTTACTACAATCTGCAAATTCTCATAACTCTCCCTGCTTTCATTGCTCCAGGCATAATCTTGAAATATTTGTGCTGCCATAAATAGCCCACACTGCATTATCTGGATGATATATTTAAAACCAAAACAGTTATGTAGCAGTGCCAGCACACAAAAAGAGTTGTGCAATCACAGTTCTACTCTCTTATGTGTCCAACACATTCACCAGAGGGCAGAAGAGTTTTGTGGGGCAGATCAATACACATCATATCACCAAAGAATGCAATTCCAGAGCAGCAGAACATATAACTGCAAGCAGTACTCACAAGCACACAGATATTCTCACATATGGCTTTGCTCCGTTAGCAGTAACCTAGGCCAGTGTTTTAGAAACATCCTGCTAGTCTTATAAAACAACCCAGCAAAAGGAAAACACAATTTTTATCTCAACAAAACCCAAAAAGAATTTTAGACTTGGACTTTTTTTTCATCTGCAGGCTTTCTTCCTGTTAAGCGTTCCAATGCCTGCCACAAACAGAGGAAAAGGACATTAGCATCCTTCCCACAAACCATGGGAATCCTTTAAATTGAGTTGAAAAGCATTAGGCATTCAGAACAGAGGAACTACTGCTGAGTTTCCCTACAGCAGACTTGTAATGTTCTGCAGCCTTTTTGTCCAGCTGCCACGAGAGGTTCTCCTTCTCTGCCCTCACAGTTCAGTGCCAGACAGCTCTCTGTAGGCCACAGCTTGAGCCATGCTACACCAGGCAATCCAAAATCATCAGGTGTTTCACACTGTCACCACTTCTGCCTTCACCTATCTGGGTTTTGCTTCCAGCAAATCTCAAGGCTGGGCTGTGATCCGACAGCAAATAATAACTTGGCTTCGGAAACAGAACTACAAACAGCTTCCTTCTGGCTTTTAATAGCTATTCCAAGTTTTATTTTCAAGTTCTGGTTTAGAGCTGTACCAAACACAGTACCACAAACACAATTTTCCTATTCTCAAGGTACTTCCTAAGAAGGTGGAACATCAAGATACATAACTTAAGCTACAGAGCCTATAATGCTCTGCCCATCCCTTTCTCTCCACCATGAAACACTCCCTGCGCTTTCCCCAGCTTCTGTCTTGCTGTCTCTGTCCCCTCAGATCTCCTCTTGGTTGCCAAGACAGTCTCCTGACACAGCCAACATCCATTCGCTCCATCTGCCACCAATGCGATGGACTCCATAAACTAAAGCCAAAACGTCCTCTTAAGTTCTCACTGAGCTGCACTTTGTGTCCTCTCATGCTGCTCTTCAAAACCATCATTATCCCATCCGAGTCAACTAGGCTCAGCCAGAACGGTCAAACCACAGGTTGTATTTTAGGGATGGATGCCCAGAAAGCTGCTGCTATCTCCTGAAGCAAGCGCTGGTGAATGAGGACATGGAATTCCCTTGTATTTGTCATGGCTCCGATTACATGACAGATGTATTTTTCCCTCCTTGAAAGGCAACAGAGTAAGACAGCCAAGGGAAAGAACACCTAATAGAGACCAGCAATCTGTAAATACAATCTGCAACACAAACTGTAAAACTGCCCATCCTAAAGCAATACTGTAGTTGAGTAATATCAGCTTATCCCAACATGGCCTGAAGATGTGGGATTGCTTTTACAGCCTGAGAGTTCGTAATGTGGAGACCCACCTTTCTGAGCAGCTGCAAGCACGCAGCTGCTTCCGCTCCTTACAGGAGCAAGGCTTTCATGCCCTTCAGCCAGGTACATTTAAACCAGCAGGGTTTGAAACTCCATGGCTTATTTTTCCTCAACAAACACAAGCTCTTAACTACAGTCTCATCAATACACATCACATCACTCAACTGAATTCAACAAGGAGCACAGGATATACAATGTCAGCAGGAAGATCCAGCCAGAGAAGACATGATTAAAAAATAAGGGGAAGAAAAGAAAGTAATTAAAAATAATGGGGCACTTTCAATAATTCTTTTGAAGCCAAATTCAGTAGTTACTGGCATGTTTTGAAGCACTCACTTATAAAGGCAATGAGATCCCAAAGTAAAGGACACTGCTTCCAAGACCTATACAGCCCTTAAATTCCTACAGCAAAATGAAATGAGTAGGTATACTGTCTGCCAAAGGGGGGGAAGCCTGAAACTGAAAAGTCATTCTTCTGAATATGCACAAGTATGTGAGAAGCAGTAGAAAATCCAGTAAGATTCCAGGCTCTTACTAAAAGCTATTAATTTCTCTAGCCATTTCCTCGTATTAAAAGCTTTTCAGAACAGGACAATGTTCTGCAGTGACCACAAAGAGAATGCATTGTATTGTATATGTTCCTGGAACTTAAGCAAAAGGTCTTCTGCCTAATGCACAGCCACGAAACAATATAGCTGCTGAAAGTTACCCTTTTGGTTAACAGTAATAAGCAGCACACGGAAAAGACAGACCATAGGACACACAGTGCACTGGGGTCCAAGAGAGTACTCTCCTCCCTGGGTCTCAGGCATTAGAGATTCCATACAAGTTATTTTTGCAGCTGCGCTAGCTGTTTGCCAGGTACAGGCTGGGAGACGCCTTCACCCTCTCATGATCCAGGCTGGGCTTTCCTGAAAGCATCAGTAACGTACTTCACAGAAAAGAAAACCTAAAACCTCTTTGGGGATCTCAGGGTTCACTGGGGATCCCTGCAGTGCCCCACTCACATGGCATCCCACTTGGAAGCTATAAAGTCAGTCGGCTGTGTAAATAAGCGACATCATTGTATGGCTGTGCTGTAGGATTGGGGTACTTTTACACACAAACAAACCAAAAAACCCAATGCAACAACAAAAAGCCAACTTTAAACACATGGTGCCTACAGGCAGCACTAAGGACTCCTGGTAAAAGGACCTGTCTAGCCTGAGAAAGCTGCTGAAAAAAGTCCCTCACCCTACACCTTGCTTTTACTGTTGCTTTAAAGACAAACAAGCACAACAAACTAAGACTAAGATGAACAGGCTGGCATGCCTTTTAAACATCATGGCCCATCAGAAAAGGCTCATGATTCTTCACATCCCACTCTCTTACAACAATGACATTCCCCCACAGGCTTCCTCTCCATTTCAGGAATTACCAAATTGTGGGTTTGCCTTTTTAAGGCTCTGATGTTCTATGGATCAGTTGTAAAAGCCTCAGCTTCACCTTCAAATAAGAAGTCAATCACAGTTTGAGCCCAGAAAGGCATAAAGCAATGGGAGGCTATATAATTTAGAGCCATCTGTTCCCACACCCTCTTCCTTTTGCTCATAACCAGGGAGAAGCCACCCCCAACCCCTCAACCTTATTTCCCCTTGGTTTTTCCAACCCTTTCCAGCTTACCTGGCTTCATCGCTTCCCAGGCTCCACCATGAACTTTCTATGCCTGTGGGCCTTTGTCCTCTTTTTCCACCCTCTCCCACTGATCTATTTTATTAAACACACCTGCCTGCCCCTTCATCCAACTGTTATTGCCATGTGTGTTCACACAAATACCCAGGCACACATGCTGCTAGTTAGTGCTAACTATATTAAGCCACTACTCGTAGATGCACTGATGAGCAGGGAAGAAAATAACATCGTCTAGCTGGGATAAGACTTGCTAACCAAGGACTTTAAAAGCAATGCATCAACACTGCATTCACAAGGTACCCCTGGGAATCTGGGTCACCCTGTCACCGTGTGCTCAAAGTAGAGCCTCTAACAAGATGAGAAAAGCAAAATGGTTTTCAGCTCCTCGCCGCCGCCACCACCAGAGCTGAAGGCAGCTTGAAATGAAGCAAGAGGCATAAATTATAAAGGCAACTGCACAGCTATGCATCCACAGAAGTTTTTCTTTCCTAGATGTTTTCTAATGAGAGTAAGTTCTCTCTGCATGATGCGTTGACAGCTTTTGCCCTCAGGTAAAGAAAGCAGCATGACACAGAACCCAGTAAGACACTTGTTCAGAGATTTTGCAGGCCCCCCAGTCTTCTCTTTGCTGCAAAGTGTATAATACAAAAAGATTTCTCACCAACATGTATTTGCTTTTACTTCCCATTGTTTTAAAACACACACCCCCTCCATGGCCTTAACACTGGGCAATGTTTTCTTTACTGTCAACAACTGTTCAGAATTCCACATTAATCATGTTGACAGCATTAGTGTACCCGCTCCCTCTTAATATCTTAAGCACTAGAACAAGATTAAGTAATATAATACAAACAACAGCATGCATCCAAATTCCCAGTTCGGCTGAAGAAGCTGATGGAGCTGCCATGGTCTTAAAAACTGGGAAAATCTGCAAAATGCACGTAATGATAAAACATTCATTTGTTTGCCTTTCTTTTCACAGTTCTTTTTAAAGAGAATTCAGTGATTAATGTGCTGATGCCATTTTCTTTATAACCATTCTTCGGAACATCACAGTAATGAAGATCACAATAGAGATGCACAGCCGGTAGGAAACACAACCTAAATGAACACAGAACTAGGAAAAGCACACGTTCAAAATCACTCTGAAAACAAACTGATTAGATAATTAGTATATGTGCACATGTGTATGCATCTATATATGGATAGTCTTCTCCCTTATAAAGGGAAAACAAGAGCTTGATATCAGTATCTGAAGTACGTGATACACATTTTAACAGTGAAACACACAAAGTTAAGCTTAAATGGGAATTTAATCCACACCATAAATACAATAAAAAATCAGAAGGTGAGATGCTTGGGATATTTTTTCCTTGCAAAACAACATGGTTACTAGATGACATTCACTGTAAAGTTTGGACGGGTTTGGTTTCCCATGAGCTAGATTGAGCGTGCACACACAGCTGGGCTCCCTATCCATGACGGATTTCAAAGCTCTGCTTTGAAGAATGTGAAATTTCCAGTAGTTCCACAGCACTGATCGGCACTGCCATGGGGTGAGGCCTGAGAGACATCAAGTGATTACTCGCTCTGCCCCCAGTGCACAGAATGGCTTTCATTTGGAACCCAAGTCCTCTCCAATAGCTTTCACCGCAGCAGGCCATGGCAGAAGCATGGCAATAGATAACTACATACCCAGATGGGAATCATCTGCCTGTAAATGATGAATCACAACTCCACAGGGGTGGAGAAGTGAAGTTTAAAATGGGTATCTATAAAATGCCTCAACATGCTTGGCTCAATTACATTAACTGCATGGAGTGCTACAAGGTAACACCCTAGCTCTGTTTTGCCCATATTCACATTACTTACCTGTCATTTAGTATTTAATCCTCATTAATACTGTCTAACAAAAGAGGTTTTGAAAACTTTCTATTTATTGTCAGCCGGCTATAAATTCGATACATCGCTTATGATAAAAATGCCATCATACCTGGAATTTATTCTATATCTTGTTCATTTCTTTCTATTACCAGCAGTAAAGACATTTGCACATTTTTGAATGTACAAGAGATCTTGCCTGTGTACATCTTATTTGTCTGTAAACTCCCATGTTAAAGTGTGAATACAGCTGAGGGGCACTTGCCAATCAAATCAGATGCTTAATTCCAATAGCAGGGAATGGAGCACAAACACAGGATTTGCTTTAATGTATTCACAGTGCAGCCCCAACTACTTCCAAGGCTTTTCAGTCCAAATTGCAGCAGAAACTGCCTTAGAAATCAAGTTTCTGTTGGGAAGCTAGTGTACAGCAAGGAACTTTGGAGGCAAAAATCAGTCCACCTTAACACAATGTTCTGCACTAAAAGAAATACTTAGGTAAATGACTTTTTATAGTGACAGTTTCCTATGCCAAACTTCACAGATTAAACTAAAGGAAGTCACAGAAAATAAGTATTACATCTCAAAAACGCTCATGTCCAAGCACAGCTCAGTAATTTTGGGGCTGATGTGTACTATGGCAATGGCTGTGGAGTATTCCAAGGAGAAAGGGATAAGGTGGGGAAGGGAAGAAGACGACCAAGTACGCTAGAAATGTGCAAAGATGACATTAGATATCAATCACTATGGTGACTTCTGGACAGTAGACTAGCTTTTCTAGATGGCACAGAGCAGCCCTCATCTGAAGGGATGATGCCAGGAGCCAGCCAGGCTCTGGTGCCACCTGAGAATCATAACATAAAGGCAAACCCTCCCTTTCCAGAGCCTGAACAGAAGTGCTGTAAGTCAAATCCAGTTTCTGCGCCCTAAGTTGGGAGCACTGGGTGGAATATACCAAGAGGTTAGAATTCAAAACCAAATCCTATGTATTTGTATCTGGGGCTTTGAGCACCCTGGTCTAGTGGAAGGTGTCCCTGCCTGTGGCAGGGGGTTGGAACTGGATGAGCTTTAAGGTCCCTTCCAACCCAAACCATCCTGTGATTCTATGGTCAATGAGCTACGGCAGCCAGAGCTGAACAGTTTTAAAACTGACCTTTCTACAGTAAAGGATTGTTATCCTTTCCAGACAAGATTACTTGCCTCAGAATCTATGGCACATACCTTAGATTATAACTAAGGGTAACAACTGTTATGTTTATCATTATATGCTTTGTCTTCAAACTGGTGATTATGATATAAAATCTTGTACTATGCTAATACTACTTCTGGGGAGCAGTAGGGGATGGACTGGAGGGGCTGTTCCTTTGGACAGCACTAAGCACCAGCTAGGATTAACTCTTTTCACAGCTCCTGGATGGGAACCTTTGCTTTGTCTCTGAGCACGACTTACCACAAACTTTATCTTACAAAGCACAGCAGTCAGCGCCCAGCTGATGCTTTATGCAAAACCATTACCATTAACATTTAAGAGTTGTATTGACAATGTGAGCTAAGCCATAAGAAAAAGAGAAAACCCTTTGATTCCAGCAAAATAACTTGCAATAGAAAAAACACTTTGATTCGCAAGTGCTATAGCTGGAGAGGGAAAGAGTCAAGAACTAATGTACCATAGTAATCGGATTGAAAGATTCTAGGTTGGTGGAATTTAGTGGCTGTATTAAAAAGCCATCTCCTCTTCAAGGCAAGGAGCCAATATAATGGAGAAAAGACAGGAAACAAGTTAGGGAGTGCCGTCCAAGGTTAAAAGAAGACCTTGTTATCTTTAAAATAGAAGGACAGCCTATTTCCATGAACCCGAGTTTGTCTTTTGCAGTCTAAGGCTGGTTTTTATTACCAAAATCAGCAACTGGAAAATACGTTTACCAGAGCATGATTCCCATCATTATAATAATAAAAGGGTGTATTAAAATTCAGTTAAGTGGTAATTCTGTTGTGTAGTGGACTTGGAAAGAGAATTTCGGTTATTTCAATCAAAACTAAGTAATACTGAGCATAGCACTGCTTACCTTTCAAAATGCTGGATCTCTACTGCTTTAAGAAAGTTAAATCCCTTTTACATCCTTGTTCCTTCCCCTAGAATGACCAAGCAGTTCTGCAACATTTCTCAGTTCAACACTGGCACAAGTTTCCAGGAAGAACTGATTTTCCAGAAGGATTAAATAGAACTTAAAAATGCAATTTCACGCTTACAGCAGGAAATGACCCAACTTGTGTCTGGTTATCAAAAATGAAGAAATAAGGTAGATTTAATGAACTGGTGTTCACATTATGCTTATTAAATGGGAATCAATAGCTCTATGAATCTATTGCATGGCAAAAATAGCAGTGAGGGCCTAATTTTTGCACAAATCCATCACGTTGTAATACGCTCATCAATCCTGCAGTGTGCAAACAAGTCCTGAATTCATCAACTACATCTGAGCTGTATTTGGAGCTGACAGTACACTGACAAGCTATGTACACTCAACTGTCTAAAAGAAATCAAGGCGAAATTTTGTGCATTACTTCCAAGGAGTCGTCCCATTAGCTGCTCCAACACAACTATATGACTTTCATAGCCAGGGTCTATGTACATATACTTCAGTATACATTTCCTCTCTTTCTACTAAAAAAAGGATGAAAGAATAAGCTCTGAAGAGCTAGAGAAAGCTAGATCACATCTTAGCTCCTTACACAACGGAATAATAACCAAGCAAGTATGAAGAACAGTGACAGAAATAACTTCTCTTGATCACTCAGACTAAAGGTTAATAACCATGTATTTCACATCTTACCAGCAAACTGCTGCTCTGCAATTCTTACCAGAAAGTCTGTAATACCATTTACACTCCAGACTTCCCTAGTAGGAAGTAATATTTCCTTTCTTTCACCACTTCTCTTTCTTCTGTCTCAACACTAAAACTGCTCATTGGCCAAAACCCAAGAGCTTAATACTGCCAGTTTCAGGGGGCCTTAAAATACACACACAAAACCCTCTCAACCCAGGCCTGCATTTTGCAACATGGGTCCACTTTTAATTAAAAGCAGAAGCTCAGATTAATGCACCCAACCATTAAGCAGTGTAACGAGTTTTCTTAGTGCCACTTTAATAGCCTGCTTTTTTAAGCAGCTTTTAATTCTGCATTCAGCTTTGAGACACCAGCATTGACTGATCTCAGCACGACAGGGAAAGGTATCAGTAGGTCTCTGCTCCAGCATTCCTAACAAACATGGCTGAAGCAAGTTATTTGCCTGGATTATGAGGCTAACAAACATCCCCCAAATTAATGATCAACTTGCATTAGTTTTATTCTTCACTCTTGCTGGTAAGCAATCACCAAAGCTTTCTTCTAAAAACTCCGCTTCAGCCACAGCAGGGATGACTAATTAGAAGCACTCTTTCTGGGCTAGAAAAGAAAGAGTTTGTCTAAGCTTATGGAAATGTGGCTGTGCACTTCACTTTCTGCCTTTTCTTCTTGTCAAGCAAACAAAGTGGAAGGGCGGGAGGGGGAATGGCAGCACAAGCAATGAAACAGCCTCGGAATTCAAAGCTGAAAAGATGTTCCAACTGATGAAAGGCAGTAAGAGGAGGCTGCTCAGTTCTTACTCTGCTGTACCAGAGAAGAGAGCTTAGGACAGGCAAAATCTGTTCCCTAAGCATGGTTCATTAGGGCATATCAAGGCTTCAGAAGCATTACTGCATTCTTAGTAATTCAGGAATCTGCCTGTGTCCTTTTTAATTAACATCTATGTAGCAATTGTCCAAGCTTCACTGAGGTTGTCATTTTGATGTCTGGAAATATCTGTAATTGCTTATACCAGCTGAAACGGTTATTTCAGCTTTTCAGTGTCTTTTAAAGTTGGCATCTTAATGAAGGGGCAAATTTTTTGACAGCAGATGCCAAAACTGCCTGAAAATAAAAAAAAAAAATCAGCAAAGGGGAAAAAACAAGGAGAAAACCAGAAAAATTCATCTGCATACATGGAAATGCACATTGTACAGACGCCTTTCAGAGTATGTACTTGCCTCTTTAGACCTGCAATCACCTACTCGCAAGACCGTATCCATGAGCAGGAGTGTGCACGACTGTTTCAGCTAGTTCCGTAGTGACCAGTATATGCATGTACAGCTTCCACTGAAACCACAGGAGAGCGAATGAATGCTTTGTTCTAGTTTCTTTAATGGCTGTAAACAAGCGTTAACAGGTTATTATATACCAAAATTAGCAGGAGTAGTATCATTCTTCTGATAAGATCTGCTAGTCTGCACCATTCTACAGTCTTCACATCTGTTTCAGAAGTTTATGCATCTAAATACGCCAAGACACCTTTTGCCACCTCAGAGGTCACTGCTGAACTATTTAGCTGTGAACCAAATTCTCCTGCTAACGAAGGTCTGCCAACTGAACAGTGCTCCAAATCCAGAACAATTAACTTCAGCCCATTTCTGACATTCTCTAGAGGAAGATCCCTCTCCGTAATAGATCTTATACTAATTCAGAGTAGCTGGTCATGTTCTTCTGCTCACTGCATCAAAATTGTTTGGTTTATGCTTAGATGAGACTATAGAACAACTTTGTTGCTCTAAATAATACATTTTGTTAAGACAGGTAGGTAATCAGCGTGTTTTTCCATGGCAGCACAAAGCAAGCCAAAACTTGGAGCTGGGAAGACGTCAGACACACAGAGATGGTTGGTACGACAGCCTCCAGACCCGGAAGAAGGACAGACACCATCTATCTTCAGCAGTCTGGAAAACAAATATATGTATTTGTTTTGTACTGGCTACAGAAGTCTCATCTGCCCTGCACCATGAGGGATGTGACAAGGTCCCTGCATTCTTACTGAGAGGCCTAGGAGGTCCTGGCGTCTCCCAGGAAAAGAGGATTCACATTCAGCTGAAAACTGCATAAGAACAATAGGAGCAAGATGTGGTAAGCAAGTTCCCCGTGATATTAGTCCTTTGCGTCCTCCTGAATCCTTGTGATTACTTAAGGGGAGACCATGACAACAGCAGAAAAGCCATTCACTGCTGACACTGGAGACACAAAAGCCAACTAGTACTTTGGGTGAAATAAATCACACACTAGCTGTTTTATTAATGACCCAGCCAGAAAGCTCATACTTCATTGCAGAAGATGAAAGAGACAAGTAAACCAAGCTGCTAGTCGACAGGAATGCATTAATATTCATTTAGCTTCTTATATACTGCTGGTCAGACCAGGAGAGGAGCTGGGCATTGCTGCTATGTCAGCGCTTAGCAGGTTGTAGGTCTTGATTGTGTATTGAATTCCCATTTAAATGCAAGAGAAGCAAGTGAAGCCAGGAAGGCTGACACCGAAAACCACATACACACCAGACTGACAGCTCTCTGCTAATTAACATAGGAGTAAGAGTCCACACAGAGGCATCCTGAAACTCTGTCTGCTCTTGAATGTAAGCAGTAACAGGAAGGTGATACTGGCAAAAGGAAGCCCTGCCATCAGTGTGTATGAAGGAAACTTTCAGAGATAGCCCAGAGGCCACATCCTTGGGAATTTATTTCTCCAGCTGTTCACTCATAACCAAATTCCCATTTCACTTATCCACACCAGAACTGCAAAGCAGAGGACAAGGAACTGAAATGGAGTAAAAGCATCACCAAGTCATTATGGCTTCGGTATTTTGTCCCCTTTCATGCTTTGCTAGCAATGCTTTCACAGGTATTCCATAACCACTCTTCAGACCACGTGCATTACTTTTCTCCCCCAAAGTGTATGTCAACAAAGTCAGGATCAGAAATTCACCACAGGTAAAATTAAAACACTATCAAGATGACTTAAGATGTTATCAAACCAATCATGTTACACACCTATAACTCCAGGACTTAAAATATCAATGGCTCTGTCATCACTAAGTCTGTCAGTGACGAAAAATCAATATTGCAGTAACACATAACTTAATTACCTGTCATACAAAGGTGCACGACACTTTAGAATGTGCGTACAAGCTTAAAGAAGGCCTTTGATTTCAAGGTCCTCAGGACAGAAGCTCCCTAGGAATCCAGGAAGCTTTGCACAGGCCAAGGTTACATACGCAGATTTGCAAGTCATGATTACAAAGCAGCACTACTGGGGCATAGGCATATTCTACATCTACATCTGTTACATGAGGTAATTCCTGTTTAAACAAAAACAAACAACAAAAACCCCCACATGAAAACACCAATAAAACCTTCATGAAACGTTCACCATGCTCAGAAGAGCCTCACCTGCCTTCCTTGTTCTGAAAGAAGTAAGATACTGAGACCCACAGGAGATTTTCCTGAGAAGTAACATACAAGAATCGGTGTTCCAGAAACGGGGTGTAAAGAGGTGAAACCTTTATTCCTTGACATCTACAAACCCTTATTTAAGGGAAAGCATTGCTCATGAAATGTACCAGAACAAAGAAAGGCTCTGAAAATGTAAGTTCACAGGCTAAGTACACCACGACAACAGTGATTCATACATCTTCCCCTTTCCTCCAGCGAGCCTGAACTGTTTAGCATAGAGAGGAGCTGGAGAAAGCATGGGAAAGTATTCTAATGAAGTAAATGGCACAGGAAAAAGAAAGGAAATGAGGAACTCTACAGGCTCTTACAGAGGATGGATCACGGCAGACTAGGAGCTGAAAGGTTTTAAATATCATGGGTTTCAGTACAAAACATGATCCACATGCCCAAGATTTGGGATGAGAGGAAGGAGGATGTTTCTGAAGTAAGGAAGAAAAGAAATGAGACCATCATTTTGACCATAAGTATAGTTGTAGGGTTTTTTTTAAATGAGAATTCTGGTTTTAATGGGATATAATGTCTTCAGTTTCAGAGCCTAAGATAATCACTGAAGGAGATTAAGTAGCAGCTTTCACTGATGGTTTTCTAACTGGCTTCTGGAACCATCACTTTAAGCCCACCACCCTGGGTTCTGCACTGGGCAGAGTAATGAGGATGGGTTCCTGCAAAGACTCACTGCGACAGGTCCTACATGTCCTGCACACTGGAATGACCCACTGATGGCTGATCTCTGTGAGCAGAACTTTTCCACCAGAAACAAAAAAACAGTAATAGTTATTATTAATAATTAGAAACCAATATTAACGAGGATTCATCAAATTTTCAATCTTGGCATCTTTTCAGTTTTAAAATAATTTCTAGGCATTTGAAAGTAAGGAAAAAAAGGAAGAGATTGCAGTGAAAGAGGCCTACTTGATTTGTCTGCCATGAAGTTCTCCCCACTCTATTTAAAACCACTCATCCAAACACAAGGTATTCTCAGAGGCACTATTGATAAAAGACTGTACAGAAGCCAAGCGCCGCAAGCAGCTATTTTAATTATCTGAACAGGGCACTGGAAACACACACAGCTTTACGAATGAATCTAAGGCTGGAGAGGGAAGCAGGGGTTAAAAACAAATAAAATCACAGCAACAAGCTACATGCTAAGAAAAATCTCCCTGTGGAACCTCCCTGTCTGGCCCAAGACTGTATATCAGTCCAGGTGAAACGTTTTGGGCTATTGTAAATGAAGATAAAACATGTTGGCATCTGTGTGACAGACATGGCCACAAATAAATCAAGCAATAAACAGCCCGGCATGTTACTTCTGGCTTTCTGCCTCCTTTTTGTCACATTAGGGTAAAAAGTTGCATTCAAAGACCACAAATGTCTCTGAAACAAGAAGCTTCCCAACACCCCCTGCCATCTAGGCAGAAAAGCAGACAAATCCAAGTGTCTGAAGGGATTACGGGATAACAGGAAAGCCTGCTAACAAAAGCAGACAGCCGTTGTGGCTTAAGGAATCAAAATGAACTCCCCAACATCTACCCCCTAGCTTAGTGCAAGGGTTTTGTGACGACAGTGCTTGGCCTAAAACTTCACCGCAGGCTACAAATGCTTTCCTGTCCCAGCCTTTCCCTGTTGTTCTTTAAGTCTTAGGCAAACCTCAGCAAGCTTTTGAGGGACAGTCTCACAATCGTTGCCAATCACAGCTTGAGTTAGGCCACATTTGCCAAGCAAAGTTTTTCCAGCAGTGAGGAAACATGGTTCTACCAGTACGTCCAAGAGTCTTGAAACACAAAGTGTCACACAGACAAGGAGATGGACTGATACTCAAAAGACATTTGCTCTGCCCTTATTGTACCCTGCCCCTACAAGACACTGTATCTTTGTGCTTCCTCTCACTTCTCAGCTGCCAGCAGCAAGCTGAGAATTAAAAACCTCAGAGCCAGGTCTTTCCTGTGTGTTTGTAGAGTACCCAACACTGTGGTGGTGTCCCCGTGCAGAACTGCCAATGGGTACGGGATGAGCCAGATTTCTCACATGTCTTGCCCTGACTTGTGCTCACTGTTCTCCCATACTGGCCTCTTCTTTCAGCTGCTCTGGCTGAGAATTGCAGACCAGGCACTTTTCCCTTGTAACTGTGCCCAAGGACAATGCTGCAAGATTTTCAGGCCACTCAGAGATAGCGACTGTCTGATATGGAAAAATGCATCTGAAAAGCACAGCAAATAACTATTTCAGTACAAATTCATTAGACATGAAACAACCTGGCAGCAAAACTCAATACTTCCAAGAACTCTGCGAGGGCTGAACATCAGCTCAGGGATGGAAGATCGGGTGATGGTTCCACAACAGCAAAGCAAGAGGACAGAGCTGCATGCCAGAAAGATGGGGTAGGGGGTACTCTCAGGAACAAGCAAGTCCAATGGACAAGATTCAGTGTGGGCTGCTAAGCACACATGCATAAAGATGTCATCTTGAATGGAATCCAAGCTGATTTTTTATCCTCCATTCTTAAGGATCTAAATCTAAACATTGTTTTAAATTTGCATGCAGGAAGGGGGGGGAAAAAACGCCTCACATGGAAGCGCTAGCACATCAGCTGATCTTCAGGACCTGTCTGTGTGTATGCTGCTCCTTCTGTGTGGAGTAATCCCAGTTACCTTCCCTTTAAAACACTTTGTCTGTCTCGGGCATTTGCCACTTTTCATATTAAGGCTCTTCCTCAGTAAAGTCAGCTCACTACTTTTTAGTAGTGATACATGTAACTGTAATGAAAATGCACAGGAAGACTTTGCTTAAAAATAGGAGGTTAAAGACAAAGATCCAAGGAATTAAACAAAGCAGCAGATGGGTTATTTGGAAGTACAACAATGTGATTTCTCTTCCTCTGCCTACCCTGGTTTGCTCATGATGGCTACAGTTGTCAGCATCTGTACTGTCATCTTCCTAAACAACTCATGAAAGCATGGTGCTCATTAGAAAGAGACAAGCTCTGCACTATATCAAACACTAAATAAAACCTCTTTAAAACATATTTCTAAATCTATCTCAAGAAATTCTAGGTAATCTTAGTTTTGGGGCTACCCTGGCTCAGGCAAACATGATAGGTCGCCTCTCACCACTTTTGGCAGTGGTGATATTTCAAGTTAACGCAGCTGCTTTGCAAGAAAACAAGATAAAATACATCATAAACGATGCTTACACTTCATACAGCAATTTTTATCCATTAATCCAGGGATAGCTCACAAAGGTTGGCAAGAATATTGACATTTCCATTTTAAGCAACGATGCCCAGAGAGGTTAAGCCATTTGTCCAATGTCACATCAAAATGCAGTTGAAGCCAAGGACGGACCCATTTGTGAAGAGCAGTGAAGCACAGACTCCTTACCTCTCTGAAAGCTCTGCCACATCCCAGCCGTTCTCTCTCACCTGGAGCCACGCTTCTTCCAAAAGCTATTAGATACAGACATAGCAAATGATTTACACCTCTAGGTCTCACTGGACATAATGTTACTTACTACCTTTCCCTGTATGCAGACCTGTAGCAGGACAGTGAGTTATACAGCCATCAATCCTATCACTCGTGTACACGCACTGAGTCCTGTTGATTTTTCTTATTGATTACATGGGCACATCACATTTTTGTGAAGACAGCCCACTCCAGCAGAGCTTCAACTGCTTGATGGTTCTGACCATGGGCTACTACAGGTTGCACATCCTAAATGCCACTGTGGGATTTACCTAGAGCAGCCACATCCAGCACAAGGGCCCAGTGCCATACTGACCCCCTAAATTCTATCTATCTGAATTTATGAGAGAGGTTGCACTTTGTGAACTAGTTGAAGCTTCAGGATAAACGAACATGTAAAAGACCGGACAGAGTCACATATTGGATTGGCTCACCAGAAGCTCATGAACAGATTTGTTTCCTCTAAGGCCACAGACTGGCTGCAAACTACACAGAAGCCAGTTGTCTTCAGCTATTTTTAGGGCTGGGTGTCCAGATTTTCTCAGGAAATGCATGCCAATCTTCTATAGAAAGTCAATAAAAGAGCTAATCTTTGCTGAATAACCAGACTATGACAACCCTGCATGCGGACGTCTGACACCAGCACCATCTCTAATGAACACGTTTCAGCTCTGACAGACACCAGAAAATCCCAGCATGGAGTCAGCAGCCCCCTGAGATGGAACCCAGTAGCAAACATGCTACCAGACCCAAGGCACCAAATTCCACAACCAAATTTGGGCCTCCAGCCTTCAACTGCCGGGGCCTTCATCTCACATTCAAATACAACAGGGTTTTCTGTTCAAGGAGCAGACTGGCCTTTTACATCCTTACTGCTTTTTGTCCTCCAGCAGTGAAATAAAGAGTCCCATGCATGCTTATTTTCTGAGATTAGTGCAATTTAACCATCCTTGCATTTTTCTCCCCCTTGTCTTGCCGAGGAAGTTATTGCTAGCACATCGTATCACAGAATCCAAGTGGCAAAACACCCCATGACTTTTTATCAGGGCCTGTAGTAATAGGACAATGAGAAATGGTTTTAAATTACACAAGGGTAGTTTTAAATTAGATCTTAGGCAGAAGTTCTTCCCTGTGAGGGTGCTGAGGCGCTGGCACAGGGTGCCCAGAGAAGCTGTGGCTGCCCCATCCCTGGCAGTGTTCAAGGCCAGGTTGGACACAGGGGCTTGGAGCACCCTGCTCTAGTGGAAGGTGTCCCTGCCTGTAGCAGGGCGTTGGAACCGGATGAGCTTTAAAGGCCCTCCCAGTTCAAACCATTCTAGGATTGTTTTCTCACAGCTAGGACCTCCGAAGCTTGGAAAGATAAAAATAGCCCATATTTATTGCAAGATTTAATCTATTTCTTTTTTTTTTTACTGAAATACAGTAGCAATAAACATCAGTTGTTGAAAACCATGTATATTCTATGGATAGATACAATTTTGTGTGGTTTTCTGTGTGTGGATCTGACAAATGGCAAAACTCATTCCAACAGACATAGCAGCAGCAGCACCTGTAGAAGAGCTGAACTCACTGTAAGTAAGCAAGATCACCAGGCAGCTGTCACAAAGATCATCTTCTTCCCACACTGAGAGGATCAGTTTCGTGACTGTTTTCTAAATACAAGCAATTGCTCAACCAAGAGCCAAGCATTTCATCCCTCTGGACTTGGGTACAAAGAGGAAGCAGCAGGAAAAACAGGCAGCCACAAGTTCCCTCCTGGCAAAGGGAAATACATGAGGTAGTGCAGAAGAGATCTTGAAATGTCCTTCACCTCCAACTCCTGTCCCAGGGCAGGATCAATCGCTTTGAGCCACTCCTGACAGACGTTTGTTTGTTCTTAAGAAGTTCCAGTGACAGACATAGCCCCTAAATAGTTTACACCACACCTTCATTGCTGCCACCCTTTAGATGTCTGATCTAAATCTTCTTTACCAAAGGTTTGAATTTTCAGCAGTAGTCTCAAGGTACTTCCTTGGAAAGAAGCCCCATTAGTAGGAAGGTTACCTTGCATGTCTCTCTGTATTCACATACCACAGTGCATTTTTCATCACGGTCATCACACTACAGCCTTCTACCATTTCCTTCAGTAATTGGTGACTACCTTATCTACTTAAATTAACCCCCCAAAAAGAGGAAAGCACATAACTAAACCCTTTTTGCTTAGTCCTAATACCAACCTCTAATATTTCATCAAGGCCAGAAGGTTGGTAACAAAAAACTCCAAGAATACACTTGACTCTTCTGCCAGTCTCATCCTTGGAATTACCATTTGCAGCTTTAATTCCTGCTACAAGAAATCACACACATTTTCTAGTCCAAACTAAACAGCTAAAACAGATTAAAATGCAAGGGCTTGTGCCCAAGGGCTTGACTTTAGTCACTGGAAATGAAGAGCTCCATCAGCCCAACGTGAGAGGAGGAAGGGTTCAGCAATTTAGACAATCAGAACCAAACAAATATGAAACGTGGAGATTCTCTCTCCCTGCACTTTATGCATCCTAACGCTATGGCCCCATTATCAAAGGCTGCACACTCCTGAAGGCCTTCAGGGCTGTGGAAGCCAGTCTCTGCAGTCAAGGTGGACTAGTGAGGCCTCTAGCAAGCATGGACCAACCTGAGCACAGGGGAGAGCACATAATCACTCTGTTTTGCACAGTAAAGAGAAGGAGAACCAGCTTGAAGAAAATCACATTGCCATGAGGAAATCCCGATCAATAGAGTCAAAGAAAAGAAAATCCATCTTTGCAGTGGAATAAGGTAGTTCAAGGGAACAGTCACCAGCCTGAGACTCGGTACCAATGAAAAGGTAGCAATTTGACAGCCTCTGCTGCCAGAGACACCAAGTCTGAGCCTCAAGACAAAATGTTCCAGGATTAAGGCCATAAACTGCTTAAGAACTTGAACGATGTCAAGCCTGGATCACCTCACAGCAGTGTGACAAGTGTCCCTTGAGCCAATGTAGGACAACTGCATTTCGGGGATAAGCAAAATTTCACACGAACATACATAAAAAATATTTATTATGAAGATAAAATATATCATGCAATCAAATCAGAGGAAGAAAAAATGTCTGTGGTTTAGAGGAAGATGAACAATATAGGGATATCTGGAGCACCATGTAAACCCATCAATACGTCATGCCAAAACCTGATCACCTTCCTCTAATTCAGAACGGTATTTCTTACAGTGACCTTAAGCTCTGAACATCCTCCTCTACTTCTCTTTAACAAAGACCAACAATATAAGCAATAAATCCGCTCCCACTGGCAATCCACCAGCTTCATGGGAATTACAGGGGATTTCTGCTTTGATTCCCACTCTGCAGAGCACAACCAACTGCACCTATGAAGCAGTCCAATTTTTCATTACTCTGGAGCTGTGAGCATTGATAGGTCTCATATTTTGGAAGTATCTTTCCTGTATGGCATCCCCATGGAGCCATGATATGCCAGATGCCTCTATTCACACTACGGTATTCAGCCACTAGGTGTCTGTGTTATATGTATCTGTAACTTACCCCTGCTACTGGCAGAGACAAAACTGGAACTCCAGTTAAAAAGTCTAGTGTGTTTGTAGACTGGTATCTTAAGGACAATGATGAAGTATGGGATCATGTTGTTTTTCTGTCTCTTGCACCTCTTGCTAATACCCAGTAATCAAACCAGCTGATTAATTTCAATCAAGTCTGAAAACAAAGTATAGTTCTCCAAGATGATTATCTTTATAGGAACTTTATTAAGATTCAGAAATGACAGCCAAGGTGAGAGCGCTCTGAATTAGCATCCTCACGGAAGGCAAGCAAATCTCAACCTGTGCACACATCCTGTCTGGTGGCAGTCAGCAATGCACTGACAACCCAATCAAGAGTATCTACAGCTTCACACTGAGTACCTGGCTTTTTCTCCTCTCTCAAGAGCAGGTCACAGAAATCAGGCTGATTGCTGGGGGCTAGGAGGGTGAAAATGCAGGTGAGACACATAGGATAAAAGTATGTGGCTCAGATTTTATTAAGCTGGTTGCTTATGGAACATCTTATTCTGTATCTCTAACTGCAATTTTCTTTAATGCCTCCTGATTAAGGAAAAACTCTCATCTCACTGATCTTGACAACTACAACCAGACCAAACAAAAAACAAACCGAGCAAAAACAGCCACAGACTTATAAACTGAGTCTGGAAGATTGTGGACTGAATTTCAAACCTACACTGAGAGTAGAAGCTCAAACAGACAATTTCGTCTTTTCTTTTGTGAAATGGAAAAGATTCACTTTGGTTGATATGTGACATCATATCATCATAGAATGGTTTGGGTCAGAAAGGACTTTAAGATCATCTAGTTCCAACCCCCTGCCATAAAGACATAAATCTTCCAGCGAGAGCCGGGGTGCTCAGAGAGCTAAAGAAAATCAGACAATCATCTACAGCCAAAGTGAAACATCAGATTTTAGAACCTGATAAAAATATAAGCCAATAAAACCCCACGCAGTAGCCTGAAACATTGCTAGGCTGGGTTTGGATTTGCTTGTGAGAATGCTTTAAAAAACACTCATTAGCTGCAATTAGAGACATGAGTGTCAGGGATTGGTTGTGCTTTTCAGGTACTCATCTCAGTAACTAATACTGAACAGGAGGTAACCAGATGAGGCATCAGAACAATGGTTTTGTATTTTGCAATAAACTATATAAAGTATACAAAGTATGTATTTTTATTTTGCAATAAACTATATAAAAAAGGCATTAGAAAATCTAAAAGCAACCTGGCTGTGGGGCACTGGCACAGGGTGCCCAGAGAAGCTGTGGCTGCCCCATCCCTCGCAGTGCTCAAGGCCAGGTTGGATGGGGCTTTAAGCAACCTGCTCTACTGGAAGGTGTCCCTGCCTGTGGCAGGGGGTGGAACTGGATGAGCTTTAAGGTCCCTTCCAAACCAAAACAGTCTCTGATTCTTTGATACGACTTAGATTGGAAAGAGGGGGATCCTACTGAAAAAGAAAACACCCACAAGGGATAGCTGGATATGTCTGTGTGATAACTGCTGAGAAATGCTTCCCACTTAAAACCCTGCTTCATTTCAAATCAACATAAGCAGTGACCAAAAAATACTTGGGAGGGAAGTGGTCAGAGTCTGAACTCACCTAACAGTTCTTTACTCCCTAAGTTCTGCCACCATGCTTGCACCCTTACTGCAGGAGGATTTTAAAGGCAAAAAAAAACTCTGTAGAGAAGATCTTGTCACTACTCTCTTAGCAGAGATAAAGTCACAGAGGGCACGAAGGCCAGGCAATCCTACACAGAAGGATTAAGCCAGGAACAGGAACACAGCTGTCCTTCTTTGGGCCACACGTTATCTTTTCTGATCTGCCTATACCTGGGATGAGCAGCACAAATCACGCTGGGCCATTTGGCCTGAATTCCTGGCAGGTTTGTAAGCCTGGTAGGTTGCTGAGTCACCACTAGACCAGTGAGTAAGAGGCCAGTGCTCCTTTTGTCATTTCTACAAAATATGAAAAGCATCTAAAAAGAATCAGGTCAGTCACTGAGCAAAATCACCATCAAAGAGTACCCACCATGATGAAGCAGAAAAGCACGATTTAAAATGTCCCATGAGGATGGGAAAGTCATGACTCCAAGAGCAGTGACGTGATAGGAATGCAGTGCCACGCCAAAAACATTGGGGAGAGGGAGAAGAGAATGAGCATTTGCCACGTTAATGGAAAACCTAATGTCTCCTGCATAAACCCACATCAGATAATCCCACGGGAGCAGCAGTGCTGACTTCAAAATGTGAAAGCCACAGAAGTTCATATTCTGACTGAGGATTAAATTGGACTTTATACAGAATAAAAACACATGAACACAACAACAGACACCGTTCAGGGCCCTGAGGTTAAAGCAAGGTCTTGTCTACTCTGGGAGATTAACAGTCGTGTACCTGGAAATATCTCAATGCTTTCCAGATCTCTGTTAGCCTCACACACCTTTGGCTGCATCAGATTCAAAGTTCAGCTCTCCGTGCTGATGATCAGCCGCTGAGTTTCCAAAATGTAAGTGCCTTCCAGCTCGGTGAGGCTTTTCTGCCTCAGAGATAAGAAGAAAATAAACTGTCTCAGCAGGTACTAAAATATTACAGTGCCCCTTACAAGACCTTCCTGCTGCTGCTAGCAGAAGGGAACAGTGCCCTGCTCCCTCTCCTCCTTGTAGCAGCTGCTGTTGCATACGGGAAGCGCTGTAGCACTTTGGGTTTTGACAGTTCATCCAGTATCCTTGGAGCACAGCCCTGACAAGATATTAGAACATTGTGGAGGGATTCTTTGGAATGATTCAAGGGAAAATTGAAGCAGATTTCAAACTTTGCCAGCAACAGAAATTGGATATGCATAGCAACCCTCTGCCGTATTTATTGCTTCCTCTCTCTCGCACAGTAGCTGCTAGATCACTGCATAAACTACTGGAAGTCATTAAGAGGAAGGAATTGAACGTCCCTGTGCATCAGGCAGAAGGAGGATTCATCCTGTGTTGAGGATGAGAGGAAAGTCACTCAGATGACTCAGCTGTCAGGATGTCTTCCTAATTGCTGTGGTATTTAAAGAGGAGAAACGTGCAGCTCTCAAACATGATCCTGCCAAAAGCGGTATGAAAATGAGAGTCTCAGAACAGACGAGTGCCGTGACAATGAGAGCTCCGGAGAAAGGAGAAAATCCTCTGACCAGGACTTTGCAGAGATTTCAGGCGACTCAATGCAAAACCAGCATGAATTGTGAAAATTAACTAGCTCCTCTGTGTTGCATTTTATACGTGCCCAAAGCAGAACAAAATATTGATTGAGTGAGCTGCAGGTTTTATTTACATAAGGATCTGATTGCCAGGTTCATTCTTATGCAAAGCAGAGGAGAGAAAGCTCTTTGAGCAGGCATTTTAAAACATCAGATCTAAAAATAAGGTTCTGGTTTGGCTTTCCTTGTAAAAGGCCTGAGATTACTTGCCCTTGTTTCTTCCTTCAGTAGGCACGATGAAACACAAGAACCAGATTGAGGAAAACCCTGCAATTTCCACTGACTTCTAACTGGAGATGAGTTTGCTCAGAATTGCAACGTAACTGACCCCAACTCAGTAGTAGTAAGATGGAAACAAGAAACTAGTGTCTGCTTCTGATTCTCAACTGAAAGCTTACACCTCCCCCCCCAAATCTTCCACTGTATTGCTCTGAATGTGTAGTATTTTCCCCCATATATGCCATCCTGTGAAGCTTTGAAAGCTTTTCTTATTTTACTGCTGTGTTTCCAGGTCCTTCCTTGAAGCTATTGTTGTTTCTCAAACCACATCTTTTTGAAGCTGTAAAAACAAATGTGTGTGCTGTACTGGACTAATGCCAGAAGGCATAACCTAGCAAAGTCACTCCTGATAGAGACCTGACCCCTCTGGAGTTGAAGCAAATTGGTGACCTCTGAAAGGCAGAAGATCAGGTGCCCTTGTGAAAAACATCCATACCTGACTAAATGAGGGCAAGCACATCTGCATGTAATATTATCTGTTCAGTAAAAAGTCAGATGTGACTTCTTGATCAAAAAGGCTGCCTCCATTGAATACCTTTTGGCATTTAATGCTTTTCAAAAGCAAACCACTGTTTTTTAAATAGCAGCTACACACGGAGCAGCACGCAACCTTGCATGATGGTATAAAACCGAGCAAAACCACATCTCCAGCCCAAAAAGTGCCATGAAGACTCACAGCATCACAGAATGGCTTGGGTTGGACGGGACCTTAAAGCTCATCCTGTTCCAACCCCTTGTAATGGGCAGGGACACCTTCCACTAGAGCAGGTTGCTCAAACATTTTGTGTTTTATGCAGGAACACTTTGTGTTTTATAAAGGGAGTCTTAAGTCACTCTTAGCATACATCCATATTCATCATTCATATCCTTGTTCCTATCTGGCTACTCCAAAACCCCATTTCTTGCTCCAACAGGCAGTACACACAAAGTAGTACACAGCAGAAGGCAATTCTGGGATAATTGTAGAATTCCACTTTTCCTGGGGGTTTTCTTCTTTTTTAATTGTTATGCCTCAGGAGAATGGAGTGGGAAATCTCACCATCATTGCTTCATTGCAAACACTTCTGCTCATTTTGAAAAGCCACATTTCAGTGTAAAAACTCAGTAATGAGCAGCTGAAATAAGATCTTGAGAGCAAAACTGTTCCTTTCTAAAGCTCTTAGAGAAGCACTTATGATTAAATCTAATATGAGATCTTGAAGTCCTTACTGGATAGAAAAGACTGTTTGGGAATTTGCTGTTCTCCTACATAAAAAGAAAACAAGTGCACCCAGGAGTAAATCTTCGTAGCCAGAAACAGCCAGACACACTGCAGTGCAGGCTTCCAGAACATCTGCTCTACAAACCTCATTATCCCTTGTTGCACAGATGCAAAAGCCATCTGAAATGTTAGCACCCGAGACATAGAGATAATTTTAAGTCCCTTTAAAATGGATTTTCAATAACCAAAACAAAACAGGAACTTGTGTAAGTTAACAAAAAACAGTTCCAGGTCATTCCAATATCAGGTAAGTCACAAACCCACAGCTGTCTGTAATGGGTGTTTACTCTCACCGCTCTCTCAACTCGGTTCTCAGGGGGATGATATGAAACCATGGCACTACAATCTGCTACAATGCAGCCAGTTCTTCAGGGATCTGGCAGCTCCTTTTGAGTCCAGAGTGTGACAACTTCATTTAGTCTTAACCTACAGTAGAAATACCCTAGTCCTAAAACTCTAGATAAGAACTTCATTTCCAGAAGGAAACGTTAAATTGAGCTCATCTTTTAATAGCTACAAGGGCACTGGTCCAGCTAGTGGTGACCCTTTTATTTGCAGATTCCTTCCTGAGAGCAAATGACATGTGAAATTTGAGAGAAGTTTGAAATGGTTTATTTATACAAAGAAATGTATATAAAAGAGGCTGAGATATGTGGCTGTACAAGAGCAGACAGCTTAAATCATTTAAGAAACAGTACCCACAAATCTCTTGCCCCAAGTGAAGACATCTTTCTCTTTGTCTCTCAGGAACTCTACTTCAACTCATTGCTCTTGGATTTTCACTAGCAGTCAAGTGGCAAGCTGCCAAGTAACTCACAGTTGGCTGGAAGCATGGTCACCTAAAAGCTAATTGATGCCACAAAACTTCCCTCCAGGATGCCATCTGGGTTGCATTCAATATTCTTACCGGATTCAGAAGTCCATCCCCCTAAACTTGAAAGCTGCTTCTCTTGACCAAATGCCAACTTGCTGATTTTGTTTGCAAGCACACACATTTACCTAAATAGCAATACCAAGCTCCTATTCCACTCTTTTGACCATATATCGACTGCACTACTGTGCAAAAATAGAGATAAACCATTTCTCCATTCCACAAGTAGGTAAATTGGGAAAATCAGAGCTGAAGAACCTTGTCAGTGACAACTTAGAAAGGCACCAATATAAAATAAAACATATTTTATACCAAGATCCTGCCCCTGTGTGAATAAATAGCCTACATTTTAATAGAGCTAAGTACCCTGCACCTCTTGATGGCCATAATAAGACTTCTTGCTTTCATTTTTAAAAATAGGGCATTTACTGAATAACCTGAATATTACTTTGGGGGCCTATTTGCCCCACTAATAGTCAGATGGGTAAGGTAAGCATTTTTGTTTTCCGAATGCTATTTACTGCAACACAAAAACACCTCCCTGACACACAGCTGCATCCTTCCAGTTCTCTGCATTGATAGTAATAGTTTTCTGTATGCAAAGCCAGTTCTACAGGAAATAGCAACAATCAATCAGTGCAGAGGTCTCCTGCTTCCCTGTGGTGTATCTGCTGCTTGGCAAGTTTTAGTAACTGTGTTGTCACCCCATCAGACTCGGTCATGAGGGGGAAAGCCACTCACCTTCACAGCATGACACCTGAGATCCAGCTACCTGGAGTTATTCACTCCCCAAAAACTGGCGCGATCTATGCACTGCAGAACACACCATCACAATTATTGCCAGCAATGTGAGACTAACAAACAGACCCGGGCACAAACAGCTCTTCATTTCCAGATGAGGACTTCCTCTGATGACATCTGAGGTTAAGTTTACAGTTTCTTTGGGCAAGGAAGGGTCAGCCTGCCACAGAGCCTGTTGAAACAGGGATGTGTTTTGTCAAGCTTTCAGCCTGCCCTTCCCATCACATCCTCTTTCTGCCCTTTACAGGTTGTCCACATTGGGCATATTTTCTCACCAGGCATTATGCAAGCTGCATTCATGAAAACCACAAAGCTCAGGCACGGCTGAGGTCCATCTCCCTCACCAGACCTTGCACAGGGAGGTCATTCTCAGCCCTAGTGACACTTCATTTCTCTATAGATTTCCTTTGTCTTCCAGTCTCCGAGCCCAATCAGGCAAGCTTACGCTATAAGGTCTGTGCACAGGGAGGCACGTTTCCAGTGGGGAACTGGACCTAACTGTCCAAAGCACATGAATCACTCTTCAGCAAGGCTGCCTCTCACCTGCATGTTCCCCCAGAACACAGGCCCTGAATGCTGACCCCAGAGGGGCTTCATGAAGCTTTCATGAACAAGGATCTTTGCAAGAGCAGCACGATTTCACTTTATAGCTGCCTCCCTACAAGAACTTTGTAACACAATAGATTCGGCAGGACTGAATCACATCTGGAGGAGAGACAGCATACTGGCAAACACAAAGGCAGCTTATTTGACTCACCCAGCCATAATACTGTTTGAACGAAAGTCCAAGCTGGAAAAAGCTCGTCAAAACAAATCTCCATCAAGTTCATACACTTACAAACAAAAGCATGTCAGAGATAGAAATGTAGTGCCTACACATCTGGCAATTCTGCCTGGCCATTCTCTGCAGTCAAACTGAAACTCTAAACACTGGAAGTGGCTTAGTATCTATACATTACAGGAAAATCCTATTAATATTAGCTGAGAAATGGGTACTGGAAAAGCAGGATGTAAGTTACAATACTGACGTAACAGAATTAGAGAGGCTTACAGTGACTCACTAAATACTCACACAGCAACAATAAACTCGCTTTGAACTCACCAAGAGTTCTGCTCTGCAGTCATAGTAGCCTGCAGCGTAGCAGGAGGAAATGCCTCTCCACATGGCTCAGGGCTGGGCTTTTTTTGTTTTGGTTTTTTGTCAGTTGAATGTACTGCACTATATCCAAACCAGAACAAGAACTTAAAAGATCTTCCACAAGGAAGTGGGTTACAGCAATAATACTGAGACTTTCCAAGCCATATTCATAGCAGGAAAAAGACTGTTGGGCAGGACAAGGACCATCAACTGTGGATGCTCAATCCAAGTGGTGGTAGAGGCACAGCCCATCACTTTAGAATCATAGAATAGAATCATAGAATAGGGCTGGAAAAGACCTTAAGATCATCTAGTTCCAACCCCCCTGCCATGGGCAGGGACACTTCACACTAAACCATGCCACCCAAAGCTTCGTCCAACCTGGCCTTGAACAACGCCAGGGATGGAGCATTCACAACCTCCCTGGGCAACCCATTCCAGTGCCTCAACACCCTAACAGGAAAGAACTTCTTCCTTATATCCAATCTAAACTCCCCCTATTTAAGTTTTAACCCATTACCCCTTGTCCTATCATTACAGTCCCTAATGAAGAGTCCCTCTCCAGCATCCCTATAGCCCCTCTTCAGATACTGGAAGGCTGCTATGAGGTCTCCACGCAGCCTTCTCTTCTCCAGGTTGAACAGCCCCAACTTTCTCAGCCTGTCTCCATACGGGAGGTGCTCCAGTCCCCTGATCATCCTCGTGGCCTCCTCTGGACTTGTTCCAACAGTTCCATGTCCTTTTTATGTTGAGGACACCAGAACTGCACACAATACTCCAGGTGAGGTCTCACAAGAGCAGAGTAGAGGGGCAGGATCACCTCCTTCGACCTGCTGGTCACGCTCCTTTTGATGCAGCCCAGGATATGGTTGCTTTCTAGGCTGCGAGCGCACACTGAAGCCGGCTCATGTTCATTTCCTCATCAACCAACACCCCCAAGTCCTTCTTCGCAGAGCTGCTCTGAATCTCTTCTTTGCCCAACCTGTAGCTGTGCCTGGGATTGCTCCGACGCAGGTGTGGGACTGAAAAATGCTGCTCAACTCCCTTGGGTCCATCCCTGCTGTGACAGATTAGGCTGCAACTTCAGCACACAAAGAACCTGCTTTAGCTGTAGGAACAACACACAAGCTGTTGGGAGTGAGTTCAGCCCCTTCCACAGAAGACGAAAGCTGTAAATGCTGACTAAGCAGCGTACCAGCAGCTAAGGGGGCTATTTTACAATGTCCAAATTGAATGTAAGATCATTTTTTAACTAGGGATAATACAAACTAGAATAAGCCTGTGATTGATCTTCCTTTCAAGCAGGACACTGGAGAACACAGGCAAAAGAAGTGCTGGATACAGACTGAACAAATAGTCAATAAAATACGGATGGTTTCTATTTTCATGGCTTGCCTGTGGCAAGTCCTCAGACAATGATGTAGCCGGGGGATGCACAAGATCAGGAAGTGAATGAACCTGTACTTTCTTCTCCCAGACAGAATCACAGAGGAGTTAACCCTCACTTAGAACAAAACAGTGGTCCAAGCCCAGGAACTGCTGCCCCCACACCGAGTCTACTCTGCACATAACTGGGTGGGAACCTGCAACTTGGCTGTGATGAAGAAGCAGTCAGCAAAGATAGAATGACAGAATCATAGAACAGTTAGGGTTGGAAAGGACCTTCATCTAATTCCAATCCCCCAGCAAGCCTGCTCTTCTTCCTGCACACCACTGGTCCTGTCCAGAGTACTGCAGATATGTAACAAATGACACAATTACAAAGCAAACATTACCTGGGCTGTATCCTGGGCTGCATCAAAAGAAGCATGACCAGCAGGTACAAGGAGGTGATCCTGCCCCTCTACTCTGCTCTTGTGAGACCTCACCTGGAGTATTGTGTGCAGTTCTGGTGTCCTCAACATAAAAAGGACATGGAACTGTTGGAACAAGTCCAGAGGAGGCCACGAGGATGATCAGGGGACTGGAGCACCTCCCATATGAAGACAGGCTGAGGAAGTTGGGGCTGTTCAGCCTGGAGAAGAGAAGGCTGCGTGGAGACCTCATAGCAGCCTTCCAGTATCTGAAGAGGGCCTATAGGGATGCTGGAGAGGGACTCTTCATTAGGGACTGTAATGACAGGACAAGGGGTAACGGCTTAAAACTTAAACAGGGGAAGTTTAGATTGGATATAAAGAAGAAGTGCATTCCTGTTAGGGTGTTGAGGCACTGGAATGGGTTGCCCAGGGAGGTTGTGAATGCTCTGTCCCTGGCGTTATTCAAGGCCAGGTTGGACGAAGCCTTGGGTGGCATGGTTTAGTGTGAAGTGTCCCTGCCCATGGCAGGGGGGGGTGGAACTAGATGATCTTAAGGTCCTTTCTAACCCTAACTATTCTACGATTCTATGATTACAGACCAGGCTTTTCTGTGGGTCCACAATGATGCTCCATGAACTTCTAGAGGCTAAAAGAAATCAGGACAATACCCTAGTGAAAACTGCTGCAGGAAAGAAAGCAGGACTGAAACCATTGACTGAGTTTGGAAAGGTTCCTCATTGTCAGCTCTGATTGTTTTTAACTGTGGAGGACAAAAGATCCCTTGAAACATCACTTAAAATGTGTTGGTTTATCCAGCATATTCCCCTGACAACATTGCTCCCCTGACCATTATCTCACAAGGCTCACCTCAGGAGATAAAACCTACCTGATGTGAAACTCTGCCTGGATGGGAGATGGTGACCCTGAGTAAACCAGAGGAGCCTTTGCCAGCACGGCTACGTGGGTATAGCCCCACAAGCACACCAAGGCCAACCAGGGCTTTTCCTCAGCAGAACCTCACACCCCACACAAACCCATCTCCTGTCAGCCTTTCTAGGCCCACAGCAGCAGATTTTCCAGCTAGGGGACATCAATCTCACAGAGCTACGCCAGCAGGAGTGAGGTCAGGCCATGCTATGAAGCTACAGGACCAAGTTGTTAGTCAGCGACCTGAAATAACAGATCAGCATTTCCTCAGAGGCTTCTGCAGCACAAGATCAGGCTGAGTATTCACGCAGACAAGATGTTTTCTTTCATCAAATTTCAACAACAAGGACCAGAGCTATCCACAGATTAAAGCAATAAGGAAACCCCACCAAATGCTACAATGATCTTCCTCAAATCCTGAGATACCCATCGTTTAATAATTTGATTTCTGACCCTTCAGAATGAAATTAAATCCTCCATCTTCCATTTAATACCCAGTTCTCTCTCTCATACACACAAAGCACTAATGGGTATGAATCTTCTCCTTCTCATCATTAGAATTTATCCAATATAAGACAGTAAAACCTGCATCATCCTTGTGTATCAAACCGCTGCAAAAATATCTGCTATCCTAAAAGCAGAGGAAAAAACAACCAGCACAGTAACAGATGCTCCCAACTGATTACTGCAAAAAATTGACATTTACACATGGCCTTTTTCTATGTAAAGGTCAAGCTGATGCACCAAAAGCTTCATCCACAGGAAATTCACTCCCAAACAGCTCAAGGAGAGATGACACCAGCTTCCAGGTGTTCCACACTCACAGCAAATGGCCTTAGTTTTTAAAAGAAAAGCATTAGGGAATTGTGGTTTGTTGTTCTAGGTCCCACCCTGCTTGTTCCTTCCCTCAGGAAACTAATCCCACAAGACTTCAGTAAAAACAAACAGCAGGGAGAGAAACACTACAGCAAGCTTCTGCCCTAAACCATTGCATATGTTCCTAATGCCACAGTGAAACTCACACTCCCCCATGGGGGCTAAACAGGTCCCGCACTTGGCTGCCTTCCTCCCCCTCTGTGGTTTTCACTGCCAAAGAAGCATCTTTTTTTGCACCATAAAAATCAACCCTGTAATGTGATAGTGAAGCCTGCCTAACACAGTACAGAACAGAAACCTGTTAGTAACAAAGATCACTGCTCAACCTTTATATTATGGACAACCCACTGACAGCTATCCAGCTTGTATTGAGAAGGCAGGAAAGAAAACACTCTTCTAAAAGGATATTTTGGTTTCAAGCTTTCTTGAAACACTCCTACACTGTGCTGAGCAGGCAGAGATGAAGCTGCCAGGGCAAGAGCCCTGTAAGCCGAGGACCCTGTAAACCCCTGCACAAACCTGACTCTTGCTGCAGGAACGCACCATTTCTCGTGGTGTGGAATATCTCAGTCCTGACCTCAAAAGCTGGAGGATGAGAACTGCTCAGTGACAAGTGACGGCTTTTGTTCTGTGAGCTCCCATCTTCTGGGTTATCCTCTGCCAATCATATGCCCAACAGTGTGGTACACAACTGCCCTGAACTGAGTTGGAGTCAACAGTAGGCAGGCGTGAAGCTCCACGTCAGCTCCAGCCTCTCCAGGACTGTCACCCCAGCAGCCTCCACCTGGATTTCAGTCTCCAAGTTTAAAAACACTGTAAATGAACTAAACAGATGTGGACAGGGTGAACTTAGCAGATTCCAGCCAGCTGAAATACAGCACTTGTGCAGGAGCTGTTAATCCTTTCTTCAAGCATTTGCACAAAATAAGGCTGGCAGCATTCACATGATTGTGTGCATAATCAAATGTGAAGAAACGCCCGCTGCTCTCAGCCAAGCTTTGCAGATTCTCCTTAAATGCCTGAGCAAGAGAAGGTGTTAACAAAGGCTTTGTGCATGGACAGGCACTCTGTAAAACAGGGCCTTGAGAATGAATGGCTAAACTCCTGCTGTAAGACTTGAAAATGATTCCAGCAAGGCAATGAGATGCTGCATGCATTGGGAAAGGCTCCACGTCACTCAGGCACATGCTGATCCACAACCATGAAGAAACATTAACTATGTTATTTATCATTCCCCTCTAGAGGAGGGTGCCTGGATTTCTACCCCAGGCACCCCAATCTCTCCCCTGCTCTGCACTCACACTCTTTGAAGTGCCACGCCACGATCTGAGGCCCTCCAGCCCTGAACTGGACGGATGTGATTCTTTTCAGCACCTGTCAAGGCAGCTCCTTAATCCTCATTTCACTTCAGGGATCAACACGCACTGGCACCTTGGGCAAACATACATAACACATTATTTTAAACAAAATAGGACAGAAATCTGTGCTAAACAGCTCTTGTGTAAAGAGGAACAGAAATCATCCACCAAAGAGCAATTCCTTGAAGGAAAGCCTGCGATTTTAACACACCAGTGTTATCCTGGGAGATTGTTCCAGAGCTTCCCTCTGAAACTCGTTATTTATCATCCACCAAAGAATTGTGCCCACATAGGCTGCCCCTTCAAAAGCAAATTACAGGCCCAATGGGATCACCCAGTAGCACCCAGCTAATTTAAATGCTACCTGTTATTGCCACCAAGTTAAAATGAAGGCCTACTTATCAAGCCAGCAGAAATGGATGTTGTTGCACAGACCTAAGAGTTGTGCAATCTAAACTGTATCTTTATTGCTTTACGCAAGAGAGGAAGAAGGAAAAGAGAGGTAGCAATAAAACAAATAATAGCAAATTAAACTTCCCCAGTCATCTTGGTTCTTGTCAGAACAAGGATATATTACAGCTTATCAAGGCAAGGGTGTACTGCTGATAAATTACTTCAATAGCCAGTGCTCAGATAACAGCGAGGTGTGAGCATGGAGGTAACGGAGGTCTGGAGAGACATTGTCTCTACATGAAATGGAAAGAGCCTCTTTAGCAATGAACAACATCTGTCAAGTGCAGTCTCAAAATGGGGACAGTGATGACTCCCCGTGCACAGGCTGTGCCCGGTTATTCTTCAGGGTATGTTAGAATGTACTTGAATCATAGAATCATAGAATAGTTTGGGTTGGAAAGGACCTTAAGGTCATCCAGTTCCAACCCCCCTGCCACGGGCAGGGACACCTCACACTAAACCATGCCACCCAAGGCTCTGTCCAGCCTGGCCTTGAACACTGCCAGGGATGGAGCATTCACAACCTCCCTGGGCAACCCATCCCAGTGCCTCACCACTCTTACAGTAAAGAACTTCTTCCTTATAGCCAATCTAAACTTCCCGTTTAAGTTTTAACCCATTACCCCTTGTTCTGTCACTACAGTCCCTAATGAAGAGTCCCTCCCCAGCATCCTTATAAGCCCCCTTCAGATACTGGAAGGCTGCTCTGAGGTCTAAGAAGAACGAAGTCCATCTTGAAAAGCAAATCAAATACCCTGTTCCCCCCCCAGACACCTGTATTTTGTGTCTCTGATCACAGGAAGTGATGCATGTGAGGTATTTCACGTACTTGACCCAACACTAACATGGCAGGTGGGTTGGCACTGGATGATCTTAAGGTCCTTTCCAACCCTAACTATTCTATGATTCTATTTCAAAACAGTGAGGTCTCTCAACACTGGGATTTATCAGAACATTTAACAGTTGGACTCAATGACCCTAAAGGTCTTCTCCAACCTAAATGATCCCATGATTTTGCAAACTCTATGGCAGAGAACAAGAAATTGGGAACATTCTTCATGAGTCACTTATGTTCACGATGTGCTGCTGCATCACTCTACAGCCTTGGGCAAAGGATAACTTCTCTAAGCATCAGTTTTCAAATCCATAAGAGAATATTTAGTTCACTTATATGGTGAAGATTTATAGAAAGCTAAACTGCTAACCAGCCACTGGATGACAAATGTGTAATCAGCATAACACAGCTACACCAACAAGAATAGACCCTCTCGGTTACAGGGACTGGAGGTGTATTTCTTGGCCTATATCAGTCAACACTGACATTGGGTATCAAAGAAACTGGGGCATTTCTCACTGTTTATAAGTAGCTGCATAGATTCAATTGTGATTCAGGGCAAGAAGTCTGCAGGAACAGTTGTAAGTTTACATCTGACATTCTCAGTGCATTTCCCCTGCTATTGCTGATTTTTATGCTCTTAACTACTCTCTGGATTACACAGAACAGCATCATATCTGGACAGAATAGGTCCAGTAAATCCAGAAAGATTTACTAATATACAATCACTGCTAAATCAGCAAACTAAGCAGCTAGTATCATAGGAGAACCACACATCACATCTGAAAGGATACCTACAACCTTACTCATCTAGATCAGATGTACCCAGATGAATAAGGTTTTTCTAGATCAGAAAAAGCCTGAAAAGCCACCAAAGAAATTAACTGTATTAAATTTATACATGGAAAGGAAAGATGGACAGAAAACCTCTACTGGGTAATGCACAGCTGAACAAAGACTTGGGATCAAAAGAAAATTCTAATTCACCCTTTGAAATGGAGTAAAATACCACCTCAATGTACATCATACTGCACATTACATCTCTAGAAAGGCAGTTTGGGCCGAAACAAGGACAGTTAAAATAGAAACTAAAGTTAAGACCTGGAATCAGAGCAGTTACCTAAAGGAGGTAAAAGTACAGTTAAGAGTTTACTGCCTGCTGTACACGCTCATTTCTTCAACCCTTATTTTTTTTAAGGTGATAAATCTATGCTATAGGCTACTCAGAAAGGGAGAGAAGGCTACAACAACATAACATTTCAAGTTTAACCAAAATCAAGAGGAAATTTCCATCCATTTCAATGGATCCTAAACATACTCTTTTTCTCCCTTCTTTCAGTGTTTTGCAAGCAAAAGAAATCACCCCCACAGAAGCTACAGAAACCAAGCTAGAACTCCAGAGAAGATAAAGAAACAGCAGGCAAAGCTCTCACCCCGGACAGACAAGATTCTGCAGCACTGATGAACTAGACTTCAAATTATATCTACCTTTAAAAAGTAATCACAGCACAGAGAGTGGTTGCCAAAAAGAGCCCTTCTGGTTCTGCAAGTGCAGGACTGTGCTCTGGCTGCCATGGAAACTGAGTCCCTGACTGCTCTAGTCCTGGTACAGTGCCACACACACTCTCAAGCATTTAATCAATACTAATAATGCAAAAATAATATTGATGTATCAGAAACAGGATGCCTAAGAAAAAGAAAATAGCAGTAAAGCTCACTTTATATGGCTGCAGCCCAAGGGCTACTACTAGCCTTACTCTAAGCCAATTCTAAATCCCGTTCTCTCCTGGTTTCTAACACTTGTTCTTGGCATTAACTGTAAGGCCTTAGCTTAGACTGAAGAAAAGCCAGGAAACCTAGAGGAACAAATGAAATACTTCCATTAGTGCAGCAGGTACCTCTGCAGTAAGCAATATGGTTGCGTGTATTGAGCACTGCACTGGCAGGTAGGAGACCTCATTTCTTGGCTCTGCTGCTGACAACTTGTACAATTATGAGTCACCTGGGGCCAGCTCCCACCTGCAGAAGAGCTGTAACAATATTCATTCACCCCTTCATGAGGAACAAGGCACAGGGCTGCCAGATCAGCCTCAGCTCTGGGGAAACAGTCACAGCCCTTGCCAAGGACAGAACCACAGTCTACCAGAGCATCATTGCTAGGGCATGACACAGAGTCTACCTCACCCTGACAGACCATCATAGACAGAGCTGACATCCCTGCTTCAAAAATCTTCTGGCTTCGCCTAAGTTAAAATCTAGCTTTTGAATATGTTTCACTTTGGAAGGGTTTAGTTTGATTTTTCAATTAGCTTACAGCATTATTATAACTTTTAAAGCATAATCAGTTTGTTACCTCTTAGTGGTATTTCAGACAGAATTCTTCCACAGAGCAGAAAATCTGCATTAATTTTATCACAGGGCCTTTTAGCCCCTTCCCCTCCCTTGTGGCTATCTAAATATTAATAATTTTAACAGGAAATAGAGAGTTAGGAAAAACACACTCAGCATTTTTAACACTTCCCACACACGCACCACAAAACAGCGTAGGCTTCCCTTTGGCTAGAACCAGCTGTCTGCACTGGAAGCAGAGCACTGAGGAGCAGGCAGTGTGCTCTGCTACAAAGGACATGCCACTGCTTAAGAAAACAAGCAGCAACACATATCTTCATCCCCATCACTCAAACTCAACTTTACTGACTTGTTTTCATGGGCAAAGGAAAGAAAGAAAAATTGACATCTTAAGGCATTTTATAAGGCAGACAATCACAGAATGGCTTGGGCTGGAAAGGAACCTTAAAGACCATCTAGATTCAACCCCCTGCCAGAGGCAGGGACACTTTCCACTAGACCAGGTTGCTCCAAGCCCCGTCCAACCTGGCCTTGAACACTGCCAGGGATGGGGCAGCCACAGCTTCTCTTCTTCTGTGCCAGCACCTCACCACACTCACAGGGAAGAGCTTCTGCCTAAGAGCTCATCTCAGTCTCCCCTCTGTCAGTTTAAAGCCATTCCCCCTTGTCCCGTCCCTATGTGCTCTTGTAAAAAGTCCCTCTCCAGATTTCTTGTAGTCCCCTTTAGGTATTGGCAGACTGATAAGGTCTGCCCAGAGCCTTCTCTTCTCGAGGCTGAACAACCCAGCTCTCTCAGACTACCTTCACAGGAGAGGTTCTCCAGCCCCCTGCTGCATCACTTTCCTGTAATGACACAGAAAAGCAAGAGCTGAGCTGTAACATGCTTTGGGAACATCTCTGAAATTACCATGGAAAAGCTGCAGGTAAATGGGAAGCTGTAGATAGGAAAAGGGCATCAGAAAAGCAACAGTAGAAGGACGAGGAGAACTTTAAACCAAATCAAGTCTACCGCACATGCATCTCTAATACAACATCACCCTCTCTGAGGCACACCAAGTACATGGTGAATTAAGAAAGCTGGTGCCATTAAGAAAGCAAGCAGAAACAAAAGCTGTGTGTCTGCTCTATTAGAAGCAGCTAAGAGAATCAATAATTGTCAGACATTTTCAGGCCTTACACAGTGTTTAATGGTCCTTCAGGTGGACAATGGAGTCAAGAAAACTCATTATTTCTAGCACTGGCAATCTCTTAAACCTAGATAAATGTGTTCACCAGCATATTGCACTTGACTCCTTCAGCCTCATAGTTGTAATCTGTTATTTGAATTATTCTCTAAACATTTGCTGATTAATATTAAATTATCGCAAGTATCTTCCACTCTAAAATGAGCCAGTGAGAAATCACACTCCAAACCTGTGCTAATCCCGAGTCTGTAACGCTGCAGCAGGCAAAACAGAACTGGTCTACACTGACCTTTTTTTATCTCTTTATACATTAAGATGCTCTGGATGAAGTTTGCCTCCTTTGGCCCAAAATGTAGAATGCGTTTCTGTGCTTTGGAAGGAGAGCTCTGAGCTTTTGGACAAACCAACCAAGCCAGTGTCAGGTTTGACTGCACTTTCATAATCTCCCTCTTGAACCTCATCATTTTCAATCTTCCCATCCTCCTTGACCTCAGGAAAGTTTTTCAGATCACAGCTTGTTCCTGTACCTGTATCTAGAGCAATCCATGTGCTTTCTTCCTATAGCACAGCAGCACCCCATAAAATATAGCCCCCTTCCTCTGTAGCCATAATGCCCCTGGTGGCTACCCCATGCATCCCGGTTCCCTCTTCTGTCTTTTTAGTGGTCCTATTCCAATTCTCTCTTTCTCAGAGCATGAGCAGGAATGATAGAAAAACACCACCTCCTGGAAAGTAGTTTGTGTCTCAAGATAATAGAATTCCTCAAGTGAATGTGCCAGGAAATGGGGAAGTGGAGAAGGACATGTTTCCCACATGTACATAATGCTCGATTTTCTACATAAAGGACGCAGCACAGGAAAGATAACTTGCATATTTTGGGGGGTTGGGTTATTTTTCTCAGAGCAGACAATGAGAATATAATGAAAAAAGGAAGATAAGCAAATAACAACATCCACTGTGGAACACAAGAGATAAGTAAATTGGTTTTGAGCTGTGCTTGCACATGAACACGGTACAGACCAGGACAGGCAGGCAACAGGCACACAGGCAAGCGATTGTCCTGCCTCTCTGCACCACACTTTCCAGTGCTCCCAGTTTTGGGATGAGCAAAGCTGGTCACACAACCCAATTAAAACTCTCACTGACATAATCAAAAGCATATTGACCATATGTGTCAAGGAAGCCCCAAACTCTCCTCATGGCAATGTGCACATACTGAAAACACACACGCAACACACAGGCATCTCCAGAGTAATATGCACCCATCATTCAGCACAGAGAATACTGGTTTAAAACTGAACAGGAAGAAAAATTGGACCAACAGGTAAGAAAGGACAGAAAATATGTAATAGAATGCATATGACTGCCTGCTGTCTCACCTTGCCATGTCCCAAAACCTGCACACCATTACACTCTTGGATTTCAAATCCAACTCGGGCCATATTTTAACCTGTCACACATCCAGATTTTAGTTCTCAAATAGACTTTTGATATATTTTTATTCCCAAATTCCAGCCCTAGTGAAATTTGTACTGAAAAGCAAGGAGAATATTAGGCTACCGCCTGGACTTCTGCATAAGCAGCAGGAGTCAAACTCTGCAGACTCTTCATGGACAAAGCCAGCGTGCAACAGGAGTCTGCATCCCTCCCGATAGATAGCAAGGGAAGAGTGCCTCAGCTATACAGTCACATATTGTGGCCCCAAGGCAGGGCAAGGGCTGAGGCAGGGGAAGTTTGTGGATGCCATGTGTTTATCCTGAATTCTGGACACCGAGGAACACTCTTTGAAACAATAACTCCCTGCAGCCTGCACCTCATATCTGAGGCAGCCTCAATGCTGGCCAGTAAGACATATCCTTATGAACAGTCCCCACCGGAAAGCAATACCACAGAAAGGATCCCAATACAAAGATAGAAAATGGAGCTTTAAAAAGAGAAGCAGCCATTCTGCATTTGGCTGTGTCCCCCTGCAGGCAGGTATTACAAAGCTGAAGTGGCCTTGAAGCTGGTGCTGCATTTCAGCAAATTGGGTAAGCTTCTTACAGTTATTTTCTGCAACTATACTCTTTGCCACATTTCAGGATGGGTTAAGATGACGTGAACCCTATTTGCAGCAGGGAAATAAAATGCTATGAAACACAACCATCTCTTGTTTTGTGTCAAATACATTGTGTCTGGCTGCAGTTTGCAAGTTCTTCCCTGCTTTCTGCTAGCTTCAGTGGCAAGCAAGAAGAAACTTGCAAAATTGGGCAAAAAGTCTCCCAGAACCACTTCCCTACCAAAGCAGCTCCAGGACTTTCCATTCGGGTCAACATGTCACACAGCAGCAGGCACCCTGGGCACACAGCTTGTGGGCATTGAGGCTGACCTGGCCCTGCAGCCTCCACCTATCCTGAGGGAGACACAGAACAAACCCCAACATCCCACATCCTGAGTATCTCAGCAAGGAGTGATCTTTTGCCAAAACACTGTGCTTCAGAAAATGGACATTTTCCCCACTATAAAAATAGCTTTGGTACTTTGTAATGCTGCTGCTATACCGTTAAGAAAATGTCTCGATGACTGGGTATCTACAAACATGGGTTATAAAATTGGGTATCTCTGAAATGGGTTATAAAATTGAGTCTTGACTTTCCACAGTGTCCTGAGAGGAAAAGGCATCACTTGCCTGTACATGGAAGGAATAAAATACGTCTAAAAAATCACATTCAGAATTACCCTGGAGCCCTCTCCTCATTCTATGGATCACATACAGTGCAGATCGTAAGTGTTCAAGCTATAAATTGCAACTGAGTTTTCATCTTGTCAGGCCTACACAGACTGGATTGGGCTCAAGCAAATAATTTTGTATGGGGCAGAGTCAATAGTCTTACACAGATTTAAACTGAGTAATAGCTACCCAACATTCCTAATTCCAGAGCTTAACACTTTTATTTCCCAAGCAGCCCAAACACTGGAACTTTCACAATCTTTCTCTTGGGTGCTCTTTTAGTGGATACACAGGAACATTTTAAGGAATTTATCTACTCCTTTTTTTATTTCCTATAAAATGCTGTAGGCTTTCTGAAAATGAGACAGGGAAAAGGCATCTTCGTATTTAAGCAATCTGTGTACAGCTTTACCTACTTCCACCATGCATACAGTTAGCATCTCCTCCTCTCTTAACGCTTCATGAGCCACCTGCCTCATACAAATGAGCACCCTAGTAGCCTCCTTTGCTACAGTTCTTTTGCTACCAGGATTTGTTTCCTTTTACTTCTTGTAAGGCAATAACTTTATTCACACTTACTTGCTACCTACATCTACTTGGTTCTTTTTTTTTTCACCTTTGCTCAAAATGCAAGGTACTTTCTACAATCCCTATTTTCCTGCTCTTCCCTAAATCCTCACCACTTTTGTCTTCATACTGCAAGAATCATGTATTCTTTTCTGGTGGCTCCTTGACTTTTTTAAACATCAGCATTATTAAAAGGACTTGCTAACATTGAAATATGCGACATAAAATACGCGCCATATGCAGAACTGATACTTGCTCAAATGAGGAGGACCTCGGAGAGGCAAGAAGTTTCAACTCTAAAGATGCTTCTTGGAGTATGCTAAAATTGTGAAGATCATTTAAATTGAACACAGTGACAGACAGTCTAGTCTGTATTGCAGTGAGTATCTTACAGAAACAGCCAATGCATGATAATCCAAATAGTGTGAGCAACAAATCCCATTTCTCTACCGCCTGCTGTCACAAGTGAACCATGTGCACAGAGAGCTCGTCAATTCTGCCTTCATCAGCAACATCATTTAAAGTTAAGAAATGTGTTACACACCTTTTATTCTTGGAAGAAAACCCAACTGGATTCCTTTCATTTCATTCATTTCTCACAAGTAAAACCTCTGAAGTCGACTGCTACACACCAAGAAAGTGTTTGGCTCCATAATATATAAGAAGGTTACTGAGCAACCTAGGATAAATTCAACACACCTTATAAACCAGTACTGAGTAAATCTGGTTTGAGTAAGAGCTGAGATCATTACTTTTTCATGCTTCAGTTCCTATGTTTGCCAATTAACATATTAACATCATCCTATGGCAGGTAACTTGAACTACCAATCACAATTGAGAAGTATTACTGAATGGAAAGCAAATTCCAAGGGGATGATAGAGTACGACTACTGCGATGTTCCTCTTACGAGTCTAAAACTCCTTTAAAAACAGCCAACATTATACCAGCAAAGATTGAGGGGTGGGGTGGAAACAAACCAAAAATGCCAAAATATAACCAAAAATGTCAGTCTTGCATAAAGATGGCTTCTAGTGAGAAGCACACAGGGCACTGCCAGAAAAACTGCCTCCTTCCAGAAGTACATTGGAGACTCTTGGTTACAAAATCGTCCAGTGTATACAGACCACGTAGGCCAAGATTGTTCCATAAACCAGTCCTTAACACAGTTGAAGACTATACTGTCTCTTCAGCAAGGGAGGATAAATATAGGCAGCAGTGAGCTATTACAAATATGCTATCAACCCTGGACAAAGGTATCAGCAAGTAATTCCAGGATTTATCAGGGCCCTTTCAGTATTCATTACCAGCAGGCTATTTGCATGTTCTTTTCCCTCTCCATCACCACTCCAGTCGAGTTTTCCAGAACAGTTTCTTCTGCTGCATATGTTCATAAAATAGTTTTTAAATACGTTATCTGTTTATTACTGCAGTGATAACCGAGGTGGTGTCTAGAAACAAGAACACACGGAACATATTCTTTCACCCAGTGAGCAGAACTCTGAACATCGCATATGCTGACAGACAGTATGTATTTTTAAAAGAAAACTATGTTCAGAACAATGTAAGCAAGAAAAATGTGTGAAAAATGCAATTTAAGTGTCTTTCAGACTGCTTGGAGAAACAACTGCAAAGTCAACGAATATATGAACTAAATTAGGAGTCCGTGAGTAATTTCTGTACTATGCTCCCCAGTGAATAATAAATGTCAAGTTCAGATGAATGTGAAGAACTCTTCCTGTCTCCACATCAAAAAATTCTTTTTCCTAACATCTCAAAAGTTACCTCTCTACCACAATCTAGCATTATATGCCTACTACTCCCAAACCCAACAACTGTAAATCCCCCTCTGAAATAAAACTAAGTAAGATGCAATTCTCCATCTAACCATTCTAACACAGCACAATACACACAAAGCTGATATTCACCAGGATGCTGTTTTACACTCTCTGACACAATGCTTAGAGGGTGGATCACAAGGAAAAGGGAAAGATAAAAAGCAGCCCAGTGAGACCCATTTACTGCTGCTAGGTAAGGAGCGGAGCACAGGCCACAAACCTACTCTTCAATGTGGAGTGGGAGATGAAGAATCTGTTCCTCAAGATGCTACCCCTGAAACAGCAGCTCCCAAAGCACAGCTGTAGGTCACCTGCAGCTTGCCAAGCCTCTGTACAACGGCCCAAAGGGACTTTTAAACAGGCAGCTTCAAGAACACCACTGTCAGCCTGCTCAGAGGTTGCCAGCGCTCCCCTCAGATTAGTGCCTTTCTGGAAACTCGTAAGCTCTGAGGAAACGTGCCCAGTTATGAACAAGTCCAAGCAAGTTGAGTCTTTTGTAATTTGAAATGTTCCAAACCTAATTTGCTTCTAACCAGTGCCAATGTAATTCCTGCATAAACCATTTCTGTAGCCGAATTAAGTAAAACTGCTAACTCCCCAAATCATAAACTTAGGCACATATAAAGCCTGCCAAGACCTCTGAGTATAAAAGCACCAGATATAGATACTATGCTTTACGTTATAATATTGAGACATTTCCCATGAGCAGGAGGTTTGGGAATCCCTGCTCTCCTTACACTGATGTAATCAGACTTCACTCTGAGAAGACAGACAGATATATCAGTGGAGCTGTTAACAGGATAGTCCCACACATTACCAGTGACTCTTCTTGATACATCCCTTCTGTCTATGAACTTTGAAGAGTTCATTCCACGAATTATAACCTGATGCACACTCAGCATCTGTAATCCTACAGAGATAATTCAAGATATGTGGTACTTGCTACAGTATTTGCAACTCAAAGAAATTTCTCTTTAAGACTTAGGCCTCCATAACTTCTTTTACAGATGCTTCTCACACTCTGCAGTTGAGACAAATTCTCTCAGGCTGGCAGAAGCCGTGAGCAAAATAACAAAGAGGTAACAAGACAACCCTACAAACTACCCAAAGTTTACTGGGTGCCACTCACACACACCAGGCCCACAGTACAGGAGAAAGCAGGACTGCAACCTGCTCAGGATCATAAGCACAACTCTTGCTCTCTCTTCCCCTACACTACCAGGGAATCAGTCAGTGTTACACAGCTGACACTGCCAAGCAGGGCTCCTTGTTCACCTCCCTTCGCACCGTCACAGCAAGCACACATTTAAACACAAAGCTCACGCCAACCCCACACCGTGTAGGACGCCTGTACGTCAGCAGCGGTTCACGCCAGCACCTGTCACTGGCCCCGAGCACGGCCTTCCCGGGGTTCTTCACCACTCCCAGCTCCCCAGGACACAAACCGCGCCTCTCCCTTCGGAGTTCCGAGCAGAAGCGTGACCGGAGGCGTGAGCGGAACCTCCCGGTGCCCGCGGCCGGCAACCAGGAGCCGCTGCCCGCGGGGCGGGGCGTGCCCCGCGGCGGGCCCGGCGCCTCGTCACCGATCGGCTGCTCCCGGCAGCCAATCGGCGCCGGAGCCGGGCACGGCGCGACTTCATTCATTCATTCATTCATAAAACAGAGGTGCAGCGCTGGTAGGAAGCGCGCCCTTCCCGGTCTCGGTCCCCCGGCCCACCGCGCGGTGCACGGACACTCACGGCAATCCGCCTCGTCGCTGTTATCCGAGCAGTCGTCGTCCTCGTCGCATTTCCAGATGGCGGGGATGCACCGCTCGTTCCGGCACTGGAACTGGTCTTCCTCGCACTCCTTGACGGCTCCTGCGAGACACGGGGCCGCGCCTGGGTCAGCGGGGCGCGCTCCCGCGGCGGGGGCAGCCCGGGGCAGCCTCCCCGCCCTGTCCCGGCCGCGCATAAGCCGGGCCGGGAGCCACTGGGCTCGGGTGGGGGGTGGGGTAGGGCTCGGTGCGGGGCTGAGAGAGACGCGCCTCCGCGGGAGACCAGCGGTGATGCCTAAGATGCTTTGTGCAGGGATAACGGGGACCATTCCCGTGCTTCCCGGCATCGTTTGAAAGGCACGGCGGGGGAAAAGGAGCCTGGGAATAGAAGACGGTTAAACCCGAGATGCAAAAGACAAAGACAAATTATAAAGCACAATGATGCTGGGATCTCCCGCGCGTCCGGTACCGGGGCAGAACGCAGAGATACCTGGGGACGCTGTGGGAAACGGACAGGGGCGCCGGCCCGGGAAAAGGGAACTGACCCAAGTGAAGTTGAGGGCGGGGGCGGATACACGGGGACAGACACACGGAGCAAATCTGCTTTGCAGACGCACGGTGCAGCGCTGCTCGGCCGAGGCACAAATCTCCTCAGAAGCGGATTAAAGGTGGCAGCTCCTGTCACCAGCGGCAGCCTTGCTTCCGCGCGATGAAGAGCGTGCCCGGCCCCGGCAGGTCGCAAGCCCCGAGCGAGCCCGGGCCCTCGCGGGTCCCAGCCCTCCCGTGGGGCACCGCACCGCGCTGTGGGGCGGCCGGGGCAAGGCAGGGAGCTCACCCCCTCCCCGGGAGCACCGAGGCGAAGCCGCCGGGGCTCGCCGGACCCACCTTTGCCTTGGTGCACGTTGATCAGCAGCAGCAGCAGCAGCAGCAGTAGCAGCAGCTGGAGGAGCAGCAGCCGGCTGAGCGCTGCCCGGCACATGGTGCTCGCTCGCTCCCTCGGTGGCAGCGCCGTATGCGGGGTGCGCGCAGCCCGCGCGCCGCTCGCCGCCCCGCGCCGACTGCGCGGCCGGCACCGCCTCCCGCCCCGCCGCGCGCCGCCGCGCCGTGACGCGCCCCGCTGGGCGGGCCCCGCGCGCCGCCGCTCGGCTCGGCTCGGCCCCGGCCGGCGCTTGGCGGGGAGCGCGCACCGGGCTCGGTACTGCCAGGCCCGACAGAGGAAGGAGCAGGCGGCCGGGATCACCTGCGGGCGCGCCGCGCTGCGAGACATCCCCCCATGGCCCCTCGGGCTGGTGGCGAAGGGGCCCCAGGAGAGCGGGGCAGGTCCGGCCCCGTGGCGTAAGGCCGGAGCTCCGGCTGGGGTACATGGGCCTGCCCGCTGCCATCAGGTGCGCAGGGTCCTGAGCTCCCTTCTGCTGTCCCAGCTACAGCGACACAGAGCTGGGTTGTTCAGTCTGGAGAGGACATGGCCCCGGGGAGACCTTAGAGCAGCTCCCAGTGCCTAATGGTGCCGACAAGAAACCTGGAGAGGGGCTTTGGACAATGACGTGATAGGACAACGAAGAATGGTTTTAAACTGCCAGAGGGGAGATTGAGATTAGATCTCAGGCAGAAGTTCTTTTTGTGAGGGTGCTGAGGCGCTGGCACAGAGTGCCCAGAGAAGCTGTGGCTGCCCCATCCCTGGCAGTGCTCAAGGCCAGGTTGGATGGGGCTTGGAGCAAGCTGCTCTAGTGGAAGGTGTCCCTGCCCGTGGCAGGGGGTTGGAACTGGATGAGTTTTAACATTCCTTCCAACCCAAATCATTCTGTGATTTTATGACAGTGTCGTTTGTGATCCTGATTTTAATATGTCAATTAAACACGTGTCCTGGAGGCACAAATTGTGTGCTCTCCTTGTTAATTCGCATCTCCCATTGAGGGATTTCATTATGACCATACTGATATGGTCACCTCCACTTAATTTTCTTCAAATCAGTAAAATGAGTATGGAGTATGGGAAGGGTGCAACGTCCCTTCAGAGCAGCTGCTCACCCTCGCTACAACTCAAAACACAGGAGCCTGGATCAGCACCTACAGGGGAAATGCTTCAGGCTATTGGGGGCCATGTTTATCGCTCTGGTTGCACAGTGCTGATGAGGAAGCGGGTCACTGTCTTTAACACCGCAGTGTTGTTCATCAAGTCAGGATTAGGAGAATTTCAGTAATCTTATTATGAAAAAGTATTTTTCGGAAGCCACTTGGAGCTAACATCCCAACAGGATTAATGTGTTTGTATGTGGAATGTTAAAATAAATAAAGCACTAATTTTACAGAACCCAATGTATAAAACTTTCCCGTTTCAAAGCCTGAAATGTTATTGGCTTCAGAATTGCTTCTCCGCTGTTTAAAAATGCACCTATGCCTTTAACAGAAATTTTGCAAGTCATTAGGCAGTAGTGTCACTAATGCGTTTGAACCATGTGAAGAGAAGAAGAGCTAATCATTGAGCTATTTCACTAGCAGCTTTTAGACTATTAACAATTTATTCAAGCCTTTTTGAACAACTTTTCAGCATGCAAAGTGTAGTGCGTGTTTGTGTTGGCTGGCTCAATGTGATAGATTGCAATAATTGCTGAAAGCAAATGAGGTATTTATAACGCATTAGGTCAAATTTCTTTCTTAAATGTGCCAAAACACAGTTTCATAGTGCTGCTTTAATTCCTGGCCTCATACTTCTCTTTCGTAAAGTAGTTTAAATTGGAAGTGACTCCAAAGACAGTAACGATGTTACCTGGTACAAGACAGGTAAGTGCACACAGCTTCAGTCACAGCAGCCTTTTGCTGTCAGTTTTGTTTCATTAAATAAAACCCCCAAACAGGTATTTAGGCCTGATGCCTCTCACAAGAAACGCCATTAAGAGGCTTTTTTTTGAGTGAATTGCTCTGATGCCACCTGCCAAACAGCAAGTTCAGCAGCCTTCACAGACCAGCCATTGTAGGGGCTACCGGTAGCCTAGTACCATCTTGTGGACATCTGTGTCTCCAAGGGATTGCAGAGGCAAGAGGGAAATGAGGTGCTAAAGGGGAAGGAAATTGGGCAAGGGAAACCATTTGGTGTGTAAAAAAAATTAACTCTAGTTTTATCCATTATGTTCCAATAGTTAATTAAGACTGTTAATTTACCTGCCAAGGCGTGTCTCCTTCAGGAGCTCACCTCTTGAGTTGAAAACTGGAAGAGGTGCTCAGGATTCTTCTCTCCAGACTGTGGAAATCTGTAAAGCAACAGCACAGACATCTTTTGCTACAAGCGCTTCCACTTGGTGTGCATTTTAGTGTTCACCACATCGCAGAAGCCACAGACTCGCTGTGCAAGAGGAGGTGACCAATACCATCCGCACTGACTCATTCCATCCAGTTTAACACTGAGAACCTGGGCATAACGGTGCCAAGTTAGAGTAGTATCAGAATTAGTCTGGCTTATTTACTGCCACCCAAGGAGCCATAGTCCTCCCCTGCCCTGTGACCACGGTCAGAGAGACAGCCCCAGCCAAAGAGCTGTCTCAAGGACAGATGAATGGGGGGTGCTTCTTATTTTTGTCATTAAAATCTTTGCTAAATTAAGAACAAAACCCAAAACAGTCTACCTGCTGAAAATCTTCAAGCCATGGAGGCAGTTTCCTAAGCTGTTTGTACTAATACCCCCTCCATTTTCCCCAAAAAACTTCATGTCCTTCTTCAACATATTTCTTTCTTCTTTCAAATGGACATTTAAAGACCTGTTCTCCTCTATTTGTATATTAACCTTTGAAAATATCCCCTGTCCATGAGGTTGACTTTTTCAGTCTTATCTTTCAACAGACAAACATAATTGTTTCAGTCCCCTCGTAGCTTTCAGATATTTAAATGAAACCTTTTCATCAAAGTTAGTTGAAGCAATGCAGTAGCAGCCACATCCTTAATGTGACATGGTGGCCCAATGCCATGTCAGTACCTGCAATTATTTACATTTTAAAATAAAACTCTTTTCCCCAAACTACTGTGAGTTTTCAGCTATAAGTACTGTTGTATATTACATTGAACAATAACTTTTTCTGCTGCTTCTATGAAGTGAGGCACAAAATAAGCCACAAGCGCAGTGGAGCATAAATAGAGGTTCGCTTCTGATCAGGACTTGTTCCTAAGACTCTTGCAGAGCTCTTGGTTTTTACCTACTGTGCTCAAAATGACTAACACTTTTCCCAAGCTTCCTTCCTGCTTTTGGGATTACCAAACCTACTTTTGTTTGTACCTTGCTTAATAGCCTGGTTTAAAATGTTCTACGTACTGGTTTTATCTGGTAAGATAATTCAGTCTTTTGCTTCAAACTCTACTCATTTTACTCAGAAATGTTCCTTTCACTTCCCTTCATTTGTTTTAGGGCCCTAACTGTTTAGAGGTTTTTTGTTTCCAATTCACATTTTCATTCGTATCTGACTAAATGGTGTCTGTTGATCTCCCTTTTCTATGCTCTTGTTTTTTGCAATTTTTATTGTATTAAAATGCTTCATTCAATATCTTCAATAATCTCTTTAGTTTCTTAACTTAATTTTCTTCTCTTTTAACTTCATCTTTTTTCGAGGGGACTCCAGTTCCCTAAATCACCTGCTCAATGGGGGTTTTTTATATTTCTTTTTTACATTCATGCTCTGTACTACTTTGTCTATTGGATACATTTCCCCTTTCACAGCCATTGGGACCTGGTTTTTGCTTGTTTCATGCGTAAAAGGTCAGTTTTACCCCATTAGCACTCTTAACGTTTTCTAAAGATATACCCTTATTTTAGTTATCTCACAGCCTAGTAAGGAAAGGAGGACATCACACAATCGGATTTAAATCAGACTACAAACCCCGTCAGTTTATCATCCAAGAACTGTCTCTCCTCCAAGCCAGGATCTCTTCCTTCCATCGCCGTAATTCTTCTTTGTCCTAAAACTGTCACTCAGTTCTCCTTTATTCAAGCATAAGTAGCAGGATGATGTAACACTGACACACCACTGGCCAAAGGTATGGAACCAACATTTAGTGACAAAAGCTTCCATTTAAATGTAAAACACACCTTTGCTAACTGCATACACAGGTGCACAGGTAACAGTCTGTATCTCATACTTATGGATTCTTGTCTTCAGAGCAATTCTCACTTACAAGCATTCCCTTCAATTTTTATATCAATATATCTATAACCGCAAACCCAAGTTAGTCCACTTTGACTAATACCTCCTGCTTTTCCTTAGCAAATCAACTGAAATATTCTCTAGCTCCATTCAGCAGTGCTCTGGCCACGTAAGAGTAGCTGGGAAGAGCAGTTCCCTGGGAATCTGGCTTTCTGGATAGCACTGCGTTACTCGCAGTACTTAGTGTGGCTTCAAATCCATCTTCCACTTCATGCTGCTGCCTTTCTATAGCAGCTCTTTCATGGGAGTAGAGAGAAGGTAAGAGATGCTTTCCAGTCCATTGGTGAAGTTTTTATTTAGCTAGTGAGGAGTTAACAGTGAAAGCTTCTACCCTTAATTCCCTTCCCAAGGGTAAACACCCTGCCATAGCAGTATCCTTGCACAATAAATCTTTGAGTGCAACCAAATCTACAGTCACAATAGGGACTTTTCCATCAATTGTAATGAGCATAAGAATGAAGGGACCAAGAAGAAAAAAAAGTGAGGATTAGGTGTCTGGCAAGATCTTTTGCATGCCAGAGGAGCACTGCTCTAGACTGATCTACTCTTTGCTGTTTTACAGTGACTAATGACTGTGAAAGCCAACAGAAATGCAGACTTGAGGCCATGGTTAGTAACAAGTACAGTGGCCTTTTTTCAAGATGTTTCACTTCAAACTATTTATCCCATTATTGCAAACAAAGGAATCATGAATTGGAGCAAAACTCAAGTTGACAGTGTCTCGTGTAGCTCTACAGTCACCATATACCAATGCTGTAAAGCAGCAGATTAGTACCACAGGCTGCTGTTTGCTCTGTGGCTCCCCAGGGTCTTAGACACAGCCAGGGAAACCCAGTAACAGCACCAAGCCTGGATTCACTATTTTTTTCCCCTTTTTAAACATTCTGTGGTCTAGACATTGCTCCAGTTTTCTCCCACACCTTATTTGTTTAGGCCCCAGTGCTTCAAAGAAGTGGTGTATCGTGCATGAATGGCGGAAGCAGAGACAAGGTCTGGTTCTGTGAGGTGCAAAACTCCCTCAGCTCCTCACAGCCCTCTGGAAAGCTCGAAGCATCTTGAAGGCTCACAGACAAGTTATTTTAGCATTAATTACAACATCAATGAGAAAACAATACCCAAATGGGAATTGAGGATGATGCTTGCATGGAATGGTTCTCATTATTTTTGTATGGATTTCATATGACAGCGGAACACTTGAAACCCTGTCTTGCTTTAAAGCTAGTGCTGAATCTGTTGCCTTTGTGCCAAGTGGCAGGTAGAGTCTAAGTCATCTGATTTGTAAATTCTTACAGCTGCTTGACAGGGCTGTCCTTCCTTATGAAGGAAAAGGAACCTGGCATTTGTTTTCCTTTTTAAAGTGAAAGCTCATTAAAAGCGTATTTTTCAAGGCTGGATTCGGAATGTGTTGGGTTTTTTTCTTGCTTTCTCTTTTGATTTACTAGCTTGTCTTTAGTAATTTTTTTCAAAGCTATCCCATTAGATATTGCTATCTCGTCACTCTCAGTTCTTAAATAACAAGGGAATGAATGGAGTCTCATGCCTAACCAAAAGATCTGAGCTTGGTCAGAGTGGAATTACTTGGTTTTCAAAGTGGATAAAAATCAAACTAGTTTTAAAATCCCCTCCTCCCCAGAAAAGAGGAATGAGGGGAGAGGAAGAAAAGGGAAACACTGGGAGAGAAAAATATTCTAATTATCATCTTGCAAATGTATGTTCAAGTATCTCCTCACTTTGCATGGTGGTTTGCTTCTGGGTGTCTCTATGTATGTCTTCATTAGAGATGCATTTGAGTGACTTGTTTATATGCATTTGAGAAGAATTATCCATGTAACTGCAGTGTGAAATACTTGTTTCTTTGAGGTTGAGAAACCTTTCCTCACTAATGTTAGGATGGAGCTCATGCCATGTGTAGAACCCATGCTTGTCTGAGCGACAGAGGTGTGTGTGTGCACTCCTGGAGCTACAGTTCTTTTAAACAAGGTTTCAGAAAACATGTCCTTTCAGATTTCCTGTCTGTTACACCATGTTGCAGCAACAGCAGTTGATGGATCAATCCCTGTGGCATTCTGTCATATCACATAAAGCATCAAGTGATAGATAAACTTCGGAATAACACATCCTAGAGGCATCGTTCCTAGAAGCACAAACCAGCTTTCGTCCTACCCTCAGTAGTATATCCTTCATATATTCCATCCCATATTCTTTCTTCAAAAGCAGAAGTGTCTCTCAGTTCCACAGACTTTAAATTCTAGATAAGGTGGATCAAGACTGAAAAAATAAAAGCGTATAATAGATACTTGTAGTCTAAATCAACCTAAACCAACTCCTACTAATTCATTTGGTCCTTGATTTGCTGCATCTCTTATGCTTCAGCCCTGGCTTCTCCTATGGCTCTGATAAAGCACAGTATTTACGCATTTGTATGTCTGCACAGATCTGGTCAAACTGATAGCTCAAACTTCTACATGCACTTTCCACAGCACTTTAATTTAACTCATAGAATCATAGAATCATAGAATCGTTAGGGTTGGAAAGGACCTTAAGATAATCCAGTTCCAACCCCCCTGCTGTGGGCAGGGACACCTTACACTAAATCGTATCACCCAAGGCCTCGTCCAACCTGGTCTTGAACACTGCCAGGGATGGAGCATTCACAACCTCCCTGGGCAACCCATTCCAGTGCCTCACCACCCTAACAGGAAAGAATTTCCTTCTTATATCCAACCTAAACTTCCCCTGTTTAAGTTTTAACCCGTTACCCTTTGTCCTATCACTACAGTCTCTAACGAAGGGTCCCTCTCCAGCATCCCTATAGGCCCCCTTCAGATACTGGAAGGCTGCTATGAGGTCTCCACGCAGCCTTCTCCAGGCTGAGCAGCCCCAACTTCCTCAGCCTGTCTGAGAGTCTTGCTGTTGCCTCAGAAAGACCTTGCTTGTCTCCCTTTCATTCCCACTTTAGAAAGCTGAAACATGCCCAAACTTATCTCAGAGTTGCTGGTTTTTATTTTTCTATTTCAATACACCCTGGGCCACTCAGTAGGATTGCTAGATACTTGTTGCCCACTAGTCATCAAAGCTTGGCACTGGTACTTGTGAAGGAGGCCCGTAGTCCCCAGGAGGACAGAAGGGGAACACCAGCCCAAGGCTGTGCTGGAGAACGCTGAAGGGCTGCAGCCAGCACCACAGCCCTGCACACCTCTTCCTTCTCCCCTAGAAAATGATGCAACTGGTGTCCAGATCAGGCTAAAGCATCTCATATTCTTTGGCTGGTTCAGAGGGCCACAACCCAAACCATGGGCACATTCACCTCCTAGAGGGCACAAGCCTTAAGGACTAGCATGGCTCCCAAAGATCGCAAGTACTTGTAGATCACCTGAAGCTTGATGTGGGAAGTGGATAGTTTCTCTTACAAAGCAGACATTGGAGAAATGCAGCTATTCCCACCCAAACGTTTGGGATTTGTTGTGGTTCAATACTAGCCAACTCTGGGAGTCCCAGAAACATGCCATAGTGTTTGTATCTCATAATTCAGTGTAGAGTAACACCTGCTTTCAGTCTAAAAGTGGAACTTCTATTCAGCAAATCGCCCAGCCGTCACAAAGACACAGAGGGAAGTAAAGGCCACCTCTCTTTGTACAGGTTCACAATCTTATCTTTGTCTTGCCAAAACAGAATCAATAGAACAAAACACCAAGGTTTGGGCCTTTTGTAAATCATTTGACAACCAAAGTCTATAAATTCATTTCCCTGTTTCATTCCTTTATTTATCCTGCTACTCTGAAAGTCCTGACAGGACAATAAAATCTGGCCTGACTTGGGCTGCTGCAGTCAAATGAAGCTGGCATGGACATGGAGTTACACTTAGCCACCCACCCAGTTTTAGCTTCCCAGCCATGAAAGCACAATCCAAACTGCATTTTCCTGACTGTCAGTTTCTCTATGCATGTTTTAGAGCGCAGATGTAATAGGTTTTACAGGGAGTCCCTTTGATTCGTGCCAGCCCTGCACATTCTCATTCTGCCCCTAATCTCTCCTTTGTGGCACACGGACTCGGAGCGGTGGGCATGGATCCCAGCGGACACTGATTAGAATCCAAATTCCCTTTTGGAAATGAGCCCATCTGGCAACTGCAGAACCCAAAGCTTCAACCCTTGGCCATTGTTCTTCTCCAAAATGAGCAGATTCAACTTTATTGCAGATTAAACATTTGCTGTATTTTATGCTTGAAGTTAATTCCAAGTTTTGTGTCAAAACACAGAAGCTTTCTCTGCTGACCCTCCTGTAGGGTTTTTTCTTTTAAAGATGAAGAAAAATTAATCAGTCCAAGCCTTTATTACATTTTTTTCAGACTATGTACAAAGAATAGCTCCCCAAGCTTAAATTTTGCGTGTCAAGCTTCATCTGGGAGCAGATACGTTTTTACAGCTCAGTTATCAGCTGTGCAAACAGGCTATTATTCATGTTCATCTCGGGCCTGACAGCATTATTGGCCTCTACAAAAATTCGCCAGGCCAGGAAAATATGTGCAGGGCCCATTTTAGAGAGGGAAGAAAAAGGAGACAGGACTGAACAGGCTTATGAAGGGCAACCAACAGCCTTGTACATCTTACCCACAGAGCTTAGAGCAATGCAGTTCTGTCCTGTTACACACTTCCCACAGTGAAGCTGATATCAAAGCCACTCGCAGCTCTGCACTGTGACCTCTCTCTCCCCATTTGTGGTCACATATGCAGATGATCAGACTGCTCTGTGATCCACTGTGGAGAAGACACAGGTAGTATATAGGCCATGCCACTACCTTGCAACCAGGGAGTCCATCAGGTAGTAGGGACCTGCATGCATAGAAACCTGTTCAGAGCCCTGTTCCCCACCAACTGAGCCTTTCTTCTTACCATTTAACCCATCTCACGTATCTGATGCATGGATGATGATAGGTCTCAATTCATGACTCAAGTCGCCCACAAAGTAGGCAGAGGGCACAAATCCAACCTTGAGAAAAGGTGTCCAGTCATTTCTTGCAGTGGTCCTCATAGTATAAATGTTTCATGGATAGACATTGTTCTTCTTGAGCAAGGATAATCTGTAAAGCCTAGAGTGTACTTTCTATGTTTGTTATGAAGTATTGATCATGATAGATAACATATACTTGAAAATGAAATTTGTGCCAATGACAGCAGTAATCATAGAACCATAGAATGGATTGGGTTGGAAAGAACCTTAAGATCATCCGGTTCCAACCCCCTGCCATGGGCATCATACATTATATACTTAAGACTTCAGTAACCTGAGGTTACTCATGTATCTGAAATACATAAAAACTTCTAGGAATATAAAACAAAAATCTTCCCTTAGCAAACAGAAATGCAGCAGAATAAAGTTCTCACTGTTATTACCTTCAGTGTGGGGTGGTATTTTCATGGATTTTATTACATCATTTTTTTCACAATATCAAAATGATTTCCAAATCAGTTTTAAAAATCTGAAAGCATTGTATAATATGTCTGCAAATGCAAGGGAATCTTCTGACTTTTATGCAGCAACACCAGTGAGTATTTCTTGGCAGTCTTTTAAGACAGACTGTCCTGGTATTTCACCATTAACATTCAAATTGGTTACAGTCCTGCTGTAAAAGTTTGCCTTTCTGTGTGGCTTAAACGACTGTTTTGTCAGTCTCTATTAAAAATACAGAAACATAGCATCAAACCTTATAAAAAATTAACCCAGCATGGTTGGCACTTGATAAAATGCTTAAGTTGTCATTGTTCTCCTGTGAAGTTAAAGCCCCCTCATTTGGTTTAGACATCTCTGGGAATTTATCCATCTTCAAAGGTAACTCAAAGGACAAGAGAGTGTTCCTGTGATTAAATGCAACAGCAATGAACACAGCGCAACATGGAGGTTTGACTTGCTCTTCTAACCAGGATTCAGGTGCACAAGATACCAGTACTAAAGAAATTTGTCTTGAAATAAGCCAGTCGGAGTCCCGCATGGTGGACTGGGAATTTGTCAGTGGACAAAAGCCAAAGAATACCCCTAGAAAAGGCCGAAAGGTAAAAGTGAAGTGGAGTGGCTGCCTTTAATTATTTCTGTGGGCAGAGGGTTTATTACTTAATGTCCTTGAGGCTGTTCATGGCTTCCCGCAAATCCCAAATTCTCTGTTTTCTGCCATACGGGAAATCAGACTGATCACCATCTCCTGACACCTTCCTGTGTCATCAGCAGTATTACTTATCCAGGCAGCAGCAAACTCAGTATAAATCCATCCTCACAACAACCTTGTGAGCAACCTCAACACCTCACATGATTCATTTAGCTCTCTATACTGCATTGCTGTCTTCCACGTAGAGTCTCCTTGAAACCCTATCAGTATTAACCTGTATTTGTGAATGAAAGCAGGCAATTCATCCTCCCCCCTGGAGGCCACCCAACCTGCCCCTCTATCCTTGAAGGTGGAGAATTACACGTAGTTTTCTTTCTGTGAGTAACAGCAGCACAGGACATAATCTGGTGACTCTGACTACCCTGGTATCTTCAGCCATTGCTGTTCTGAGGTGCTTGAATCACCACCATGTTCTTAAATAACAGTGGTACAACAGGAAACACTGAAGTCACCAATGCATTGTTTTCACTTACAGTATTAATAAAATTCATCATGGGAGGTAACTGCACCAGGCTGACTATTTTCTTTCTTAGTTTAGACAAAATCACATATTTCAGAGGACTAAAGCAGGGAGAATATATTGGTCCCCCCGCATGAAAGAATAGAATAACCCTTGTACCATTAAGCTGAAAAGGCTTCAGAGCCTTCAGATCTTGAAATAGGGACTTCAAACCATGTGACTTAGTTATTGCACACAAAAACTATGCAACGCTTACATTACAAAGGCTTCTAATCAAGCACATAGAATGGTGTGGCTGCCTGTGAAACAGTAATTTGTGTGCCTCATGCAAAGGCCCCACGACAGCACTGTAAATGACACTGTCACATATGCTCTTTTCCGTAAGACCCTTACCTCATTCAGTGAGCAGAATGAACAATGTTCAACTAATGTGTAGCTTTCAATAGTTTATTTTCCCTTCTTTATTCACCCTCACCAGGCATTATTTACGGCACACTATTCACATTCTGCTTTGGAAACAGAATTATTCATTTCTTCATTGCTTATCAGAATAGTATGAATGCTTCAGACATCAATGCATTCATTTTTATAAACTTCCTGGAATGTTAAGGTTCTGGGGTTTGCCTTCTTTATGGAACATGAACTGAGTAAGAAGTAACAGCTAAACTTGGGGACCTAACACAAGCTGTTTAAGACCTGCTTTCAGACTGTTGCACAGTACTTCTTATATTCACGATTAAAATCCCAGCGGCTTCAGCTGGAACTGTGATTACTCAGGCAATTACTCAGTTTACAACCCTGGGATCTTAGATGTGTACCATGAATAAAGACAAACTCACAAGTAGAAAACAGCCTTGAAAAGTTTTGTTTGGTGCAAATAGGATGCTCATAATGAAGAGTTCTCTGGCACATGTGGGGATAAAATCCATTCCTCTACTATTCACTTGCCACAAGAGAAAGCCTTTGCAAAACCATCATGTTTCTTTCTGCAGATCCTGTACATCACTGGCGATGTGGTCTTCACTTTCTGCAGCAGGAAAGACTTTGGCAGTCATTCAGTACAGACCATTGATTTATCTCGTAAGCACACTTCATTATGTCAGTTTTTAAACAAAGCAAAGGTCCCAAGCAAAAATATGTAGTGTGGAATCCCATTGTTACAGATTATCAACATCTGTACAACAGTGAATTAATGCTGCACAGGAAACAGAGGAAAGCTCAACTTTTGTGAACTTGGTCATTTTAACACCCCTTTGTCATAGGTTTTCTAAATACACTTATGTAACGGCTGTATTCTTTCTCAGCACAAACCATAGGCCCAACTCTTATCTCCTCAGACTCTCAGACCACTTGCTTTTGGGCAACAACAACTGCAAAAGAAGAAGAAGGAGAGGGAGGATGAGTGTCCATCCTAACTTAAAGTATCCCAGGACTGCAATTAAACCCTGCTCAGCTGGAGCAGACCATGCTCACTGCACAGACATACCAGGTCTCAATAGTGATGCTCTGGCAAGCCTTTTTGGAGCCAATCCACCTGGATGTTGGGCTGTCAGCATGCAGATGATTATCCACAGGAAAATGCAAATACGTAAAAGTAACACTCCAGCCATACTTTAAATGATGCCATAAATATGCTGGTCCCTCAGTGCCTCTACAACTTACAACTATCTCTGGATCCTACTGGCCTCTGTTCCTAGGCTGAAAGCAGAAACAGAGGAGATGAGTAACAAGAGGGTTTGAGAGACAAAAAAGGTTTTTATGGTGAGTTCTGGCATTGATTGTTTTGAGTGTTGGGAAATCAAGTCAGTCTTGTGAGTTTTCTCTTCATGCAGTTCATCTTAATATTCAGCCACGGGGAAGTTTGGCCTGCATAAATGGCAGATGTGGCTTGGTTCTGTTGGCTGAGAGCTCATTTTAATGAGGAGACAAGGCTGAGGCAACAAACACCAAGATAAATCCTCATTGTGGGAAACTGAGGAGCTGAATAACTGTCACAGAAAAAGTCCAGCTGGGTGCACACAGAACTTGGATGTGCTCTTGCAAGCATTTGCAATTGTCTGAGTCAGGAATCTGTCTCCTGAGAAGGGCCCTTGGCCTCCAGAGAGTTGATTTGTTGATTCTATGATTATGCACCCACCACCATCTTCTCAAACGTGTTCATTGTAAAGTAACACATGGGCAACCAAAAGAACAGCTCAGAAATGCCAGATAATTTCCTCTTTGCACATATATTGGAGGGCTCCTGTTGAGAAACACAACAGCAGCTTTGAGCTTGCTCCAAATAGCACTTGTTCGGAGCTATCAAATTTCCAAACAGAAGAGGGGGGTGAAGAAACCCAAACCCATCAATACCAATTCCCTATGTGGCAAATGAGCCATTTAAACTAATCACACCAGCAAAGCTTAGACTTCAAAGCCTTGAGGATTCTCATCACTTCACTAGTTACTCTTTCAGAAATACTTTTCGTATTACATGAGAAAGAAAATGAATTCTGGATGCATCCTTCTGCACAGCACAGATACAGGCTGTTGTGCATATGAGCACAAGATAAAGGGATATGGAGCACCAGGAAACTGCACTTTCATTAATGGAAACATTACTGTGAAGTGATGCGATAGCCCTGGCTGGTAGCTGGCATGAAGCACAAAAAGGGAACACACAGCAAGGAACCTTATTAGGCACATTGGTGGTGTTACTTAGGATCAGAGGAGTGGGTGCTCAGAGAGCCAGAAAGCCTTGTCACAGTGCTCTGCCTGAAAAGTGAGAGCAAACAGGACCAGGGACCCAACAGCACAGAGCCCATTGTGGCTAAGAGGAACTTTGTCACGTCTTCAGAACAGGGAGGTGAGAGAAAATGGGCTTTGAAGTACTGCAGCACAAAAAGCAACATCCAGGTCTGGGCATCCTTAAACTGCTGCTCGTGCTTCTCCTCGTATGTGTGATTTTGTCCTGACTGAGCTCACTACAAAACCACAATGATTTCAGTGGAGGTGGTGCACAAGCAGACTCCTTACTCAAATCTCTGGGGAGACTGATGTACCTGTGGAGCAGCATGTGCTCCCTGGGACAATGTTGACCTTCTTGTTCAAATAAGAACTGATTTAGAGCCACTGATTTTTTTCCACACAAGGATTAGGTTATCTGGGTGTAGAATTAGTTAAAAATCAATTACATGCTGTGAAAGCCAGAGGTACTCAATGATGCTTACTTATTCTCCTAACTGGATGGATTTAGCCAGCTATATATTCCCTCTTTCACACAAGAGAGCAAAAGCTTCTCTGTGCTATTGTATTTCTTATTAGTAGGTCTGAAAGATCACTTCTTCTTCTATAATATTGGTGTTTTCTTGCTGAAAAATATTGATCTTTCCCACGCTTCCTCCATTCTCCATGGGTATTTCCTTTTGCTACTCTTGTCACTGTTTTGATCTAACTGAATATAGTCATCATAAACACAACCAGAGAACTTTGTGTTACAGCCATGAAACAAGGAGCTTTTAAAAATCAAATTGCTGACTCAAATTAATGTAGATGACTTGAAACAGGACATTACCCTCAGCAGGCTGTTGATCTGAGGACATCAGTTCTGCACTGGGCCAGGCACGAATCCTCATAGCACAGTATCCTCCTGCCAGCAGTGGTCAGCAGCAGATGCTTGGGGAGAAAGCATATCCTATGCAATCCTTTCCTGACATAGACTTCAGAGAAGCAGTACTTCAGGGAATTCCTGCTCCACAGGTTTTCCTTAGGCCATTTGCTACCACCACCACTGGATTTACTTTTAAGTAGAACTGTGACTTTACATCATGTTAGATAACAAGGCCTTGTATGGCGGGATTGTATGTTTCCACCGATAATAGAAAAACACCCAAACTACAGAAAGTCTTTGGCCCCCAGTTGGTATTAACGTTGTTTTTAGAAGACTTTGAACCACTGTGCAAGAGGTTGAGGAGAATATCCATTATCACCGCCCACACTATCTTTGTTTGACAATGAGAGTATGTCCAGTTTTCAGGACCACTCGGTACCATTCATGAACAAAACGCATGCTTACAGAAACATTTATCAAATCAAAGATGATTTAGTGGTTTGTTGTCATAGAAGTCCCCGGAAGTCATAGTGAAGGATGAAGTTGAGTCAATGCAGGAGGCTTACGGCAAGAACTGAAACTGGTGATGTTGCTATGGACTACACAACCCATTTGATACGCTGCGCAGAAAGCATTGTGCTGCTATGCAAATCTTAGAGCTCAAGTGCAGGAAAATAAAGACACAACTAAAGTAGGATAGATTATTAGGCAGCAAGAGAAAAGGAAAACAAAAGATCTTGGATATGACTTTAGAACCATTTCCTTTCAGACTGCAGTGTTGACATCCCAGAAATTGAGTGTAAATCCATGCCACTGAAGCTTATCTGACTTCAAAATAACCTGCTGTTACAGACCTGCTAAGAAACAGCAGTACACAATTTATTAGAGCTATTACAGTTCAAGGCAGCACAGCTCTGCACTGCACACATCAACATTTAACTCAGTTGAATGATTCAACAGTTAGCAGGTGTTCGTGCTGATGACAATGTCAAATATCTGCCACACTTGGTTTCCCAGTACACCACCAGACAAAACACCTTTCTCTGTTTCCAGGTACATTACTTCCTGTTGTTTCAGTAACACAAACTAAATGCCTGTCACTAAGTCCACATGCCAGCACCATTCTCAGGGATGGAGCAGCACAGGATCTGCAGAGAAAAGGTGAGAGATTGTTTTGCTTCAGGTACTGCAGATACAAGGCAGGGGCTGGGCACCCTCTCTAGCTGGGGTTCGGCAGTCCAGCCTTGCTGCAGCTCTGACAAAGACGCTCCTACTCTGCAAGCTACGCTGTATTACTTATCTGATGGCTTCAGGTTAAAAAAATGGTGGTAGATTGGTTTGTTTGAACCATAGTGGAGCACTGACATGTAACCAGAAGTCTGAATGACAAATGAACACCTTTAAAGCAATTATTTATGAAACTGAAAGTATGGTTGTTCAGAAACAGAGATGATCGCTGTCAGTACTTCTCTGATAAAGTTGCAGCAAGCTGGTTTAGATTAGCTTTTCTTTCCCTGCTTCATCATCTTTTCCATTTAAAAATGGCCTAGATCTCATTTATATGGGGTGGGCATGTCCAGAGACTTTACTGCATTAAATTAGAAACTGTATTTCCATATTATCTGTGACATTCAGATGCACCTCTATTGATATTTTTTCCTTGGTTAATTAAGCACTGACTTGAGTATTAGCTCACATCCTGGCTTGCCTTTCAGAGGTCATAGTAAGCTCTACACTCTCTCCGGGAGCTAATGTACATCAGCCGTGATAATAAGCATGTAAATTCTCTTTGCTCTACCTTGTGGAGGGTCCTTCCTCTGTCCTGTATTCCCATAGCTATATTTAATATTTCCACAACATTACATAATCTGCACCACATTTTTGTTCTCTGAGGAATCACAGAATAGTTGAGGTGGGAAGGAACCTCTGGAGGTCATCCACTCCACCCTCCTGCTCAGAGCAGGGTCAGTCAGAGCAGGTTATCCTGGGCTGTGTCCAGTCAGGTTCTGAGTATCTCAAAGGGTGGAAACACCACAGCCTGGCTGGATAACATGTTTTAGTGTTCAACCAGCTCATAATAAAAAAGGTTCTGACGTTCATATGGAAAGGGACCTTAAAGCTCATCCAGCTCCAACCCCCTGCCATGGGCAGGGACACCTTCCAATAGACCAGGTTGCTCCAAGTCCTGTCCAACCTGGCTTTGGACACTGCCAGGGATAGGGCAGCCACAGCTTCTCTGGGCAACTTGTGCCAGCACCTCACCATCCTCACAATGAAGAATGTTTTTCCTAGTATCTAATCTAAATATACTTTCTATGATTTTAATTAGTGCTCATTGTCTCTTTCCCTGTCTCTGGGGACCAGTGAGAACAGTCTGCTTCTGTCCTTTATACACATCTTTTAAAATAAAGGAAAATAAGCAAGCAAGAAAGAAACAAACCAAACACACACACACCCAAACTCAAAAGGAGATTAAGTAGAATTTGCATTCTGTCCTAAAATGCAGCTTTGACTGTGACTAGCTCCTGGGCATATCACTTTAAACTTCTGAGTATCACATGCATCTGTGTGCATGTTTTAAAACACAAAGCCTGGCTGTGTATCAGGAGTCCAGGTAAAGTTTAGTATGTCAGTACCTGTGGTTCTCTCATTTCCTAATGTTATAATACAGTGGAGAGTTAGAAATGCCTTTGGTGTACCTTACAGTTTCATTAGTGAAATGACATGACACTGTTAATCTACAGAACGTACTCCACAGCATTAGCAACATATTCCAGTGCCTTTTAACGGGATATCGCCATCACCCAGGAACATTGTGAAAAGAGCTACTGAGCATAAACTAATATGCTATTCTCCTGAGAGGTTGAAGAAACTGCTACTGATCACCATTTCCCCAGGTGCCAGCTGGCATCAGATGTGAACTAAAGCCGTAGGTAGCAATACAAGCTCCAACGTCTCCAGAGGGGCTGCAAGTACACAGCTGCCCCTCACAATTGCAGCTAAGCTACCTGGCAGCAGCCTCAGCTCACTTGTCACCACAGAGCTTTAGAGGGAATTAAAACCATTAAGGAAATGGAGAAGGACCTCATCTATGGAAACTTGATGACTCACCTCTCCTACGGTGCAATTTAGCTATGGGTGAATCACAAGACAATCCTACTCAGCTATGGATGTCATTAATAGTTATACCTAAAGGACTAAAGCTGAAGTTCTCAGCAGTGTTTTGAACACTCTTGAGTATGTACGAAGAGACTTGTGAGGTAAGGCAGTGCCAGTGCTGCTGCACTGCCTCAGGTCACTGGTCCCACTCTGCACAGGAGCTCTGCAGCAGCAGGAGAGTGGAAGTTACAAGTCCCTGTCTTTTCATCCAAAAGCTCACTGACTAAAGAGAGCTTGACCGACCCACCTGACGTATCTCAAATTGTTAATAAGGATTCCTATAAACAGGCATAAAAGATTATTAATAGCATATTCCTACAATAATAATGACCTAAAGCTGAATGCATTGTAGCACTAATGCTTTATGATTTCCCTGGCACTTAATGAGGTTATTACTGTACTGATAAACTGATGTCTGTGAGACCCCTGAGGGGTTTGTGTCAAGATGTCAGCAGGGAAATGACCATGCGAGTGGCCTTGCTGTACAACAAGATCTCTTTTTTTCACACAGGCCAATGAAGCAGAGAATGACTGTCATGGCCCTTTGTTTGAAACCAGCAGCAATAGGGCAGACTACATATGCAGCTTCACGCAGCATTCATCAGTTGCTTGCACCATTTAATTACTATTATTTTATGGTTTTGATAAAGTATTCAAAGGAATTAAATCCTGAGCATCACTTTCAGCCATTGTTATCCCATTTGGCTTTAGCAAAAGCGCATAAACAAGTACACAATCTCAACATGTTTCAGCACAATTTATGGCTCCAGGGATGTAAGTTCCAGGAACAATTTAATAGAAAATAAACATGATTATTAATAGAAATGATAAAGGAGTGGGATGATAACGCAATGTGACTATCACACAAATTACCTAATGGAATAATCAAGTCTCCATTCTTTTCACCCAGCTACTTAGATTTAAAATGTCTTTTTGTCCTATAATAACTATATGGTTATTAGTACCTTTGCCTGCGTGTCCCCCTGAAGAGGAGAGAATGAGGGTTTTACTGTTCTTGTTTTTCCCAGACTTGTACAAAATAGGAGGTGATAGAACATAAATTTACAGTGATGCCATAAGTAAAGGAACGGAGAAGACAGAAAGGTGAAACTACCATATAAAACATTAACGAGCAATAATGACTAAGTAAACAGCTCAGAATGGAAGACCCATTGCTGCTGCTGTCAGAGCTATTGATAAACTGGAAGATGAGATTGTTCTGAAGGAGGAAAAGCATGAGACTGTGTGACTGGCAAGCTCTTAACGGGGATTATAAATATACAGCTCTCTCTGATGAGATACTCAGCAGTCAATGTACTTGAAGTTATGACTTCAATGTGACTGAATTGGAAAAGAAATATTACTAATGCTAATAAAACACACAAAGGAGACTTCAAGATAATTTTTACCCATCCTGTGAAAAGTGATATGGAAGAACTGCTCAGGACATAGGGTTGTGGAGTTTAAAACTGAATGAAGTGTGAACCATTATCGATCATGCAAAAAATTGCTGCTGTCCATTTCCTATGAGTTTATAGAAAGACAGCTCAGGAAAGCTGACAAACTACAAAGAAATGACTACATCTGTGAGTCCAGTAAATTGGAAATTTATCCCCCCTCCTCCCTCTTCTTCCTGAAAGGGGAGATTTCATTTTGCCGTTCAGAACTAGTAGCTTCCTTGCCCTGCTCACCTGCCAGTGTGGCTGCAGGATCCAGCAGTGCCAGGTTTTCAAGTGGTGTATATAGAAAAGTACCTGGAGGATTGGTCTCTGCCGTGGCCTGATCACTAAAATCTAAGGGAATCATCAGTGACCAATGAGGGATGGCTTCAACATGGGAGACACAGAAGGCTGCATAGCAGCATCACAGAAAACTGCACAGATTTGTTTGCCTTTGATGAATTTGAAATACTTCCAAATTCTTAAAGAAAGATCCTTTGAACATGAAAGGCATTGTCATTAGAGCAAAACACTACCAGCAGTTCATAACATTTAGCCACCTATAGTTCTATTAAAATGGTATTTTTATATCTCTCTATACCCTTCTGTGTGTATAAACCATGACCCAAGTGTGGGTGCTCCTGCCAGGGGCAGAAACCCAGCAGAGCAGAACAGTACATGCAGCATTTCCACATCCTGTTCCTTACATAACCATAACTGGTAAATTCATGGTGGTACACATCCAGATGTCACACTCCCCTGTGCTTTCTCACTTGAAGAAAACGTAAAGGCTGAGGTTGCCTGGGATTTCTGGGGGTTTTAGATGTTTGTCCCACATTAGCAGTGGTCAGTGCCCACCATCATCTACCACGAGTTGGCACCATGAGTTGGATGAGGGCTGCATATACCCTGGATACCACAGAATTTCCTCTATGTCTGTCTTCAGGATCATGACTAAACTCATCATAATCTTCTTCTTTCCTTCTTTCTGTTCTTTCCTCTTGTTGTCTCCTGCTGCTTCTTTCCTCCTCCTCCTCTTCTTCATCTTCTGCTTTTTCTTCTTCTTTCCTTCTTCTTTTTTTCCCACTTTGTTTCTCTTCCTAGTGTGGCATGTGCATTCCCTTTTTTTAATTTGAATATTCTTTTAAAAAACAACTGTTTTTAAAATAATTTTAATTACAATGCTTTACTTTTGTTTAAAATTCTTCCCAATGTAAAATAATCACAGAAGTCATTTTTAAGAAATATTAATTAGAAATCATTTTTTCTGGCTCCAGCTGTTACCTGACAAGTGAACACATACCTTTGCCAGTCTGTTTCTATTACTGACCATAACTACATACATTACATGAATTCTGTCTCAGCATTGTAACCTTCCACACCAACCTGCTGATCTCTTCACACATACGAGCAGAACAGTCTGATTTTCAGATGTACACCAGCTATGGGTTTCAACAGGCAGCTTCTCTCTCTTTGCCAGGCAACAGCCATTACGTATCCCTGAAAGCTTTGCAGGATTCAAACAGAAGCATTGTTAGCCAGGCCCATTCTGAAGCAGCATATGAATCGATGCCTCACTACGGCATCAGGCCAGGGAATTCAAGATGCTTTTCCTTTTAGACCAGTCTAGAAAATGAAGATTTCTTCAGTTCAGCCTGTAAGACAGCCCTAACAGAAGGTGGGAGACAATACCAGGATCCTTTATGTCAATCATCCATTTGGAATCTGTTCAGAGGATGAAATGTGGGGCTTTTTTGCCTTTTGTCTTCTCCTTTAAAACCTTTTCTTTTCCATCCTTTCATCTGTCTCTTTTTCCTTTGGCTCCCAATACTTCAGGCTAATACAGCAGGATATTAGTCTCTCACAGAAAATGCTGATGATGAGTTTATTTCTGTGTTCATCCCAGATCAATCCTGTAGGCTGCAACCCAGCTACCAGGCTATTTAGACGAAATCCTGCTCACCTCAATTCCTGCAATGTTTGTACCAATCTGTCTTGGGTTTTCTTCAGGATTTATAAAAATAAAATATTAAGACAGACTTTTCTCCTCCTATGGTTTATCCAAGAACCAGATTTTGTCAGCCTTACTCAAACTGAAGGGTCACTTATGACATATATTCTTTAACTGATTTCAGTGGGACTTCTTACGTAGCATGCAGGGTAAAATCTGGCTTCGTAAGCATAAATAAATGCCCCTTTCCCCCAGGGAAGGAATGGCAGGCCCCCAGCTTCTAACATAGAGAACCTAGAGGTCAGTTGTATTTAATGCCACTATTTCACCCAGTGCAATGACCTGACATCCTTACCCTCTTCAGTTCACCTTTACACTATTACACAGTTTGTTTAAATGGTTATTCCACTTCCTTCTATCTTTATTAGAAGTTTAAATCCCCCTTCAATACCATGAGCATCCAAGCATTTTGAAAGCTAAAGACTGCTTTAATGTGTCATTGAAGCTTAACCTACCCACCATCAGTAAATATGGGAGGACCACATTATAGCCCCACTGTCAGTTGATAGACTTCGTGATGCAATAATCAGGTCACTGTTATAAATATAGGGCACTGTTTGCTACACATTTTCTCTTAAAAACAGAATCATAGAACCCCAGACTGGTTTGTGTTGGAAGGGACCTTAAAGCTCATCCAGTTCCAACCCCCTGCCACGGGCAGGGACTCCTTCCACTAGACCAGGCTGCTCCAAGCCCAGTCCAACCTGGCCTTGAACACTGCCAGGGATGGGGAAGCCACAGCTTCTCTGGGCACCCTGTGCCAGTGCCTCAGCATCTTCACAGGGAAGAATTTTTCCTAATATCTGATCTCAATCTCCCCTCTGTCAGGCTAAAGTCATTCCCCCTTGTCCTGTCCCTACAGGCCCTTGTAAAATGGTCTCTCTCCAGATTTTTTGTATTAAAAATAAAGTTTCAAACAGAATTCAGGCCCTGAAAACCACCAGAAACCATTATCTGAACATCAAAGAACAAAGGGAAAAAAAAATCCAGATTTATTTTGGCTTCTGTCCCTCAACCAGATGTAGTCTGGGTTCATCAGAGCCACCTTTTGCAGAAGACTTGGGATTCCCCCTTTAGACTGAAGCTGTAGTTTTCATACATCAACTAAAAACGGAAAGGCTTTCCTACTAAGGATGTAGTAATACCCAGTTATTTCACCAGTTTCCAGTTCTGTTCATCAGTTACACAGAAGATGTACATCGGGCTGAGATGGGGCTGGAGAGACAAGGAAAAATGTTGCTGGCTGAAGCAGCAGGGTGAAATTCTCATCTCGCTGCTTTTGCATGCTCCAGCATCTGCATCTCTGAGCAGCAGGAATGAAGATGTTTACCTCACAGGATACATGGGAGTGCAGCATTACTGTGAAGTCAAACTGCTACTGCTGCTTGCTTGGAAAGTACTTTAGTCAGCATATTTATTAGAGGCAATAGATACTGCCACACTCTACATGCCTCTCAAGCCCAAGGCTGCTGCCAAGTACATTTGTATTGATTGCAAAACAGTATATTCCAAGATTCAATTTCTAAAGGAGTTTTCTCCCAAGAAAAACTAAAGTACAAAAATGTCCTTCAGTCCAAATGAGGCAGGATGGAGCTGGGAATGGCTGCTAAGTTGCACATAGGATTGGTTAGATTGTGCCCACACCACATGTAGTACTGGACAGGGTAAGTTAAGGTTTGGTCTGCCACATTTCCCTCAGCTCATCACCAAAGCTGCTGCAGTGGGGCCAGAGCATCCCTACTGGAACCAGCCACAGAAGCACCTGCATAAAGGCCTGGTGGGCAAGAGATAGGCAGAGGAGTCTACCTCCAGCCCCTCTGCCTGCTGAGCAGCTCCCAGGGAGCAACATGGCACAGGACTCAGCTGTGAAAGGATAGAGGAGAGATGCATGGTGGCATCATGGACTCAGGAGTCAGGGGGTTGGATGCATGGAGGTAAGTCGTAGGAAGCCCAGCTGCAGGTGCACTGTGCCCTCCTAAGCCAAGTGCTCCCTGAAGGCACCATCAGCCTAAATGCCCATCTGAATTATCTTTCTCTGCTGGATTCCCAAGAATGATAAATTAAAATGCCCTGAGCTTGCTGTGGGATATCCAGATTCAGGCTCCCCCTAAATCTCAAACATCTTGTGGAAAGCCACATAAGAGACAGTGAAAGGACAATTCCCTGTCAGTGAAGTTTCTGTATCTCCACTTGTGAAGTGCTGCAAGAGAAAGCACAGAGTAGGCAACATAAATAAAAAGATAAATGATCTTATTCTAAGAGGTCAGTGCAGCTTGTCTGTGCACCATCACCCATGCAATGACAGAGACAGAGAGAGCATGCTGGCACACAGACACCTCTAAGACACTTCACAGCATATTGAGGCTTCCCAACAATGCAGAAATACTCCGTAAGTTGTTTCCAATCATTCTGCCTTCCTGTTCTCAACTGAAATAGAAGATCTGGCTGCAAAAACGTCAGTTACATGGAAGTGCTGAGATAAATACCAGAGTAACAAGCTCAGGATCCTGAAAACCTGTGAAGTAAATGAGGAATAATCATGTAAACACTGTAACAGATTTAAAGAATTAGAAATTAATCAGGTCAAAGTAATGTCAGTCAAGATTTTGCAATAATTTGACAATAGTGAGAGCCATCATGTTAGAATAGTACTAAAAATAACCAACCAAACCAAACAAACCCAAAATAGAAGGCTAATTTATGACACCTTAAGAGAATTTTAAAGGGTGGTCACATAGTGCTTTGCAAAATCATCTGGCATTTGCAGACTTGCATTTCGTGCACCCAGTTTCATTCCACAAGGCATTTGGAGAGAGTTTTTGGAATCATTCTGAATGAGCAGGGAGCTGCCAAATTTAACCAAAGTGGAAAAAAATGAGTAGAGGCACCTTTCAATAGTGGTAGCTGTCTTCTTCTCCCCCTTTCATACCAAAAAGAGAAGTGCCAATATCCAGGAAGTAGATAAATCTCAGGAAAAAAAAAAAAACAGAGAGAACCAGTATTTAAATTTTCCTGAGCAGTTTCTTTGTGAAACTCCTGGACTAATTCTTCAAGGCCTGAAAAGCCTTGATGGCATGCTGATTTTGTCTGGGATAGTGTTAATTTTCTTGATAGTAGCTGGTATGGGGCTGTGTTTTGGATTTGTGCTGGGCACAGTTTTGATAACACATTGATGCTTTCACTACTGCTGAGCAGTGCTTGCACAGAGTCAAGGCCTCTGCTGTTCCTCAGCCCAGCAGCGAGCAGGCTGGGGAAGCACGAGGAGCTGAGAGGGGACCCAGCCAGGAGAGCTGACCCCAAGTGATCCAAGGGATATTCCATCACATGTGATGCCATGCTCAGCATGTAAAGGTGGGGGAAGAAGAGAGCCCCACACATTCGGAGTTAGGGTGCTGGGCTTCCCAAGTAACCATTACACATGATGGAGCCCTGCTGTCTTGGAGGTGGCTGAACACCTGCCTGTGATAGGAAGTGATGAAGGAATTCATGAATGGAGTCCTTGTTTCGCTTTGCTTGTGCATGCAGCTTTTGCTTTACCTATGAAACTGTCTTTATCTCAACCTACAAGTGTTTTCACTTTTGCTCTTCCAATTCTCTCCCCCATCCCTCCATGGAGAGAGGAGATGAGTGAGAGGCTCTGTGGTGCTTAGTTGCTGGCTGAGGTTAAACCACAACAGATGGTTATCTCCAAACTCATAATGGCTTCCACAAACCTACAGCTATGTCTTTTTACAGATATGTATCATGAAAATAACTTTGAAATTATTATTATTCCTATTATTTATTTCTTCACCACCACATACATAATTCGTTTCACTCTCAGAATGATGAGCAAGGTAACATGGACTCCTACTACTTGCTGGTGATAATAGAGGTTTTTGTCTCTCTAGATTAGTTTTGTTTTGTGCTTCTGAGTTTTGAGCCTTACCATGAGGTTTGAGCTTCAAAGCAGCACAGCAAGGAACAGGAGATGTTTGCCACACATTCTGGCACTGGAGCCGGCTGCTTCTATTGTCTGCTGGCTAGATCCCATTACACAACACAAGGGCACAAAGAGGAAAACAGAATAAAACATTTCATATGGAAGACAGCACTGAGAACTTATATAGTGATGGATGACAAAGTATTAATTAGATATGGCAAGCTATCCAGGGGAATAAAAGATAAAGAACAGGCAAAACTTGGTTGTCCTTACTGGCTTTGAACTAACACATAAAGCAGGAGCTTGCTGCATGCAGAACCAAAGTCAGGAATAACCTGATGCTTCTCAGAGGACTGTTGATTTTGTCAGACATTGAAGGGCAGTAAGAAGTTTTCCCTAAGGGCAGAATTGAGGTTGTGAATGCTCCATCCCTGGCAGTGTTCAAGACCAGGTTGGACGAGGCCTTGGGTGATATGATTTAGCATAAGGTGTCCCTGCCCACAGCAGGGGGGTTGGAACTAGATGATCTTAAGGTCCTTTCCAACCCTAACTATTCTATGATTCTATGATTCTAATTGCCATAACTGCAACTGATACTGCAATTCAGGCTTGAAGTCCTGGAATCAAATGATTAGAAAGCCTTTTCAGTTATAGATCTTTTCCTGCCTAAGTTATTATTGAACAACCACTCCCCCATTTCTTTTATACTTCATAAATATTTTATATTTGTATTTCTTTTGTGCATTTCTTTCCTGCCACCTCCTCTTTTGTGGGAAGTGGTAAAAGATGAGCGGTTCATGACAAAAGCATGTGAGTTGCTAAGATTAGTATCATTATTTGTTGATCTTTCCTCAGCAAGTTTGCAAGCTAACACCGTAAATATAACAAATAGAAGTGAGCATGAGAGGTGCATTAAAGAACTAAATAATTTTAATCAGTGTGACTAGATTAAAAGCCTTCTTAAATATTTCAATGTGGCAATCCTTTAGGAAGTGTTTACGACAAGCTTATAATAGTGCCAGGCAAAAGACAAAGTGGAATCTATCCAGGCTCATCCATATTTAAATGTGTGTGCTCAGTGCAAACATGGCTTAGGGAGAAGTGATGACATCTCCAAACGTACGATAGGTGGCAGGCAAGAATACTGGCAGGAGCAACCTGGAGAAATAGAGGGGATAAATAGGGAAGCTGACAGCAAGAAACCATTTGAAATGAGCTCAGGAAATAAAACACAAAGCCAATGCAGGCCTGCAGGACAGGATGGATTACAGGTCACCAGAACGTACCAAACGTCCTGCAAAATTTTTACTTGCCTTTTGACTGTTGTGAGTGAGAAGTCGGTTGATCAAAACTGCGGACAAAGTATTCAAGGAATAAGAAAGGAGTGAATAATAATCTGAGATGCAAAAGATGGCCAAATATTTCAGGAATTAAAGGACTTCAAGCTTCCAGGAATGAGAGGAAGACGGTGGGCATGGATCAAGCCCTCATGAACAGCAGCCTAAGTGAAAAGGAATGGGAAAAGAAAACATTTTCAGCATTTTTTCTTTCTGAACTGTTCCAGGTGCCTTGACTACAGCCTGTCTGAGGTGGAAACCTCCTCAGCTGCTGCAGCCATCTAACAAAGGGGCACTTCAGCACGCCCTGACTTGCTGACATTAACGTTCATGGCAGGGAAGTAGGTGTCCCCACATTGCTGGAGGCTTGGGTTGGCAGCATACACATGCCAGCCCTTCCCCTTTCATTTCAGGCTGGTAAGTCAGTTATAGAACCAAGTGCAGCTCCTATTTTCTGCCAACTCAATTTATTCTCTCCAGCTGGAACACAGGCCAGCATTACAATACAAGATTAGCCTTTTCCAAGATACCCATCTGCAGAACATAAGCTATCGAAAGGTGAAGTTCCATTCTGTGTCCAGCTCCTTCCACTTTTAAACACTTGACAAAACCTCAATTTTTCCACCGTATCATCTTGAAACTAGCCAGTGGAAGAACACCTTCTTTCCCTTTTCCTCCCTAATAAGCATATTGCTTAGTTTCAGTTTCAGAGAGTCCCTTTGGGATATCAGGATGTATCAGTGTCTGGAGGTAGACAGAGCAAAAAATATATAACTGATTATGTCTGAATCTGGAGTTGGCAGATTTTATTTAGGGGAATAAATCACCAAATACACAGTCCAAGATGAAGAAACAGTTGTCATCACAAGTCCTGCTCTAGAAATCACATCTGAAATCACATTGATGTTCTACTGACAAATGGAATTTGCTTTAAATGGCCATTTAGTAGGAAATTTAAAACACAAACAGTAGGACAAAGGGATGAAGCTCTCAGTAAAGCACTGGTAACAGTTTTGGCACTATGGAGGAGTGCCACCACAAAAGCAGCAGCTGACCTATATACAGAAGATGGAACATAGCGTTATGATTGATCCTGTGGGTTTGGTCAATGCCAAAGGAAAAGAGAGCAGCAGGTAAAGAAACTCTCTCCAAGTGACTGAGTTCACTCTGTAAGAATTATCTGGGTACTCAATGCACAACATGGAGCTCTCTAATACGAGCATCAACATGAGATGAAAACATGCCTCAAGGAAGAAGGGAAGAAAAAGGCCAAGCAAGTAGAGCAGGGAAGGAGGCAAAAAGGAAAGGGGGCTACCAAATCTGCCTGTATTCTGCTCCTTCATATCTCCTTACTGCTGGTATTTTGAACAACTGTTCTGCAGAGCTTTCTCTCCTCTGCTTTGTCAGTTATAACAGAAAGTCAGAAACCTCAGAAACCAGAGAAAAAAAAGCGTTAACAGTGGCTTTTTCCATTTAAATCTACATCAACTTTAGGAAGGGAAAAATGGGGAAAAAACTTTTGAATTTGCCTGACCTCTAGGTTTTGGGTTTCTTCCCCCCGCCTTTTTAAACACCAATTGAGGTTTTAGGTCAGAAGTCTCTGAATGCTCAGTATCTAATTGCCATTAGCCACATGACCAGACATGGTTGTATCATTCTTGTGGTTTGGGACTCGTGATTGTAGGCTTTCCACTGATAGCACTTGTGGACAGTCACCCTCAGGAATTACATTTGCTTTGGTATGAAAACCCTCTGTATAGGTTGTTGTATAATCCCAAATCTGTTTTTAAAACAGTGAATGCGAGAAGAGCTGTTCCTCACAGTGCTGCTACCTTAAAAACAGATTAGTCTTAATATATGTAGACACTGATGCTTTCTTCTGTAACACCGTATGCACAGACCCCTTTTTTTGCTCATTCCAATATCCCAATTTGCATGCTTTCTGTCACATCAAATGAAGCTGCTCACTGGAAATTGGGACATAAGCTACCACTTGCATTCATGAATATATGCAGCCTGCTTTCATTTACCACTCACATTCTCATGTGCTCTTGAGCAGTGCTGCAGGTGAAAAGGCCAGCCATTATCAGCAGCCATAAGAGATAAGAAATATATGGGAAAAGCTTATCTGAATCCCAAGATTTTCAGCTTTAGCAAGTTTTTCACATTATTCAATCCTTAGAAATAAACCTTGAAGATCAAGGTTTCTCCCTCTCTGCTGCTAGAGATGGATGTCTGCATATTCACAGCAACTTCAGCAAAGGATTTCTGTACACTTCCACCATTCCCTGCATCGTGCTTTACATGGTAAGAAGCAAGACAGGACGACTCTCCCATAGCAACTACGAGGGGCTTCATTTTGTTCAAAGGTGAAATGAGACTTGAAGAGCATGTGGGTACCAATGTCTCTTCACAGCTGCTCCACATCAGCATTAAACACTTTGAGATGTCAGTGTAAGAACAAAAATAAAGCCATTTCTCTTAAAGTGACCCAATGAAATAATTTGTGCAGTGTAACATCATCATTTATTCATTTGTAATTTCTCTTACCATACACACTGCACATAGCTACAAATGTGTAAAGCACATTTCCCTTCCTGGTTTTCATCTATATCCCCTCACAGCTGTGGGTTTCAAAGGAACAGCCTTGTTAGTACTCTGTGGAAATGGAGAAGGTTCACCAAATCAGTCACCTTGGTTTTGCTCATATGATGACCATAATCTGGGTTAGGGCCTCAGGCTCTAATCCACCACACTGGCTGCCACGTGTGTCTCATCAACCGAGTGGTCTGTAAACTCATATTGTATTGAGCTTAATCAATGGGCTCAACCAACTCAAAGGTCTCTGTATCTGCTGAGAAATTAAATATGTACCCATTCTCCCATTGGATCCTGCTCCCATGGAAAACAGAAAAAAATTCCACTGACTTCAGAGAATTCAAAGTCAATGTACCAGCAATTAATCAAAAGAGAATTTCATCTTATTTTTAAATCCAGGAGCTTTAATTTTCAAGTTTGTAAGTTTTACCTTTCTTTTCCTCAGCACTTCATTCAGTTGTCACTGTTGTTCCCTGCCCTGGCAACGATTTTCCAAGGAAAGCCATTCATCTCCATATTTGTGAGACTGACAGAGCTCATTGCCAGCTCTCAGAAATGATGGAGATAAACAACATGCACTTTATTCAGATTAATGAGTGCAGTGACAAGGAGCTCCTGATAAGGAGCAAACAAAAGGTCTTTACAAGGTAATAATGACTGTTGCTGTGGTGAGGTATGAGTGATTTTTACAGGCTGGAAACTGGCAATAAAAAGATTCACTATCTGCTAAAGGCACCTATTAATGATAAGGCTTCCTGAAGAAAACAGAGCATTTTGAAGACAAATTGTCAGTCACATCTCCTTTATCCAGGGTGCTTAAGGAAATGGTTCTGCCAAGAGTCTGCCTCAGTCTGCAGCACAGGACAGCTTTTAAATGAAGGAATGATGCCTGGGAAGTAAGACCTTACCTGCAGCTTGCCAAATAAACTTACCATGTTAGTGCACTTCCTCATAAGCATTTGTTAAGAGAAAGCTAAGACAAAGTTATTTTAATGGTGACTGTTGGTAAGGTAAAAGTTTAGTAATGCACTATCCCCAAAATGCCACTAATAAGGAATATGGTGCTAGGAACTCAGATTATCATCACAAAAGCCAAGCATTAAACAGTCCTCCCCCATAGCTAGATAAAGCCCATGTGTAAGACATGACAGAAATTACCAGCTGTGGTAAAAACCTATTGAAGTACATTTGCAATCAGTTTCTGAGACATGAGATATCCTGGGTTCAGTTTAAACCACGACATGAGGAAAAAACATGTTCTGTAGGTAGCCATATGAGGTCTGTCCTTTCATGGATTGAATTCAGTGGAGTTGCCAATGGATCACTGGATCTGAAGTTATATCTGTTTATACCTTTCAAACTGGCATCACCAAATGAATTCACAGCAGGATGGATCACCATGTTGAATGCACTTCCTATTATGAGAGACACTTCAGCAAACCTGACCTGTAATCAATGACAATTCTTTAATAAAATGCTCTTAGCAGTTTTCATATAGTCGATCATATACCCAACTCCTACTAATTTAACAGCCCAAAACATCTGACTGTTGTCACATGTGCTTGCTGCAGTTCTCCAGCAGAGGCCAAAACACAATCCGAAGCATAGTACACGGGATTTACAGGAAGGATCCAAGAATGCAGGACCATGACACTAGTTTCACCTGCCCATGAAAGTAACATAAGAATTGGAACAATTTGGGGTCAGGTATTTGAACGCAAAATAGCAACACTGAATATTTTCAGATTTCACATTCTGATCAAGGGAATTTTGTTTGATGGCACTTCAGGTTTGCTGGGAATAAAAATAAACCCATCTGAAATCAACAACTGAGAAGAGGCGATTCTGTGTGGCCACAGCTCTGTAATACATCTATGGTGGTTACTTTAAGAGCTGAGTTCAGGTGGATTGCTTTGGGTTTGTATCACAGCACTATAATCTATTCTCATTTGAACTGGTGTAATTCTGGAGTACTTTCATTTACCAATAGTGCGATTACTCCAGATTTGCACTGAAGGCAGGTTTGCGTTAAACTGCATCATATGAGCAGCATAAACTAGGACACTGGCTACTTAAACACATGGCACTCATCTAGAAGCCTTTGTAGTGTTCAGGTAAAGCAAAAAAGAAGAGAAGGAAACCAACACAAATGAAGATAAGAGTAGGTTATTTACAGGAACTTTCCAGATTCACACGGGTTACAAATATCCCCATGAAAACTATACTTTTCCTTATTGTTTCTGAAATCTTTAATGATGGGTCTGAATATGAAAACAATCATTTAGATGCAGCTGGAAAAAGAACTTATCACAGCTGAACTGGAACTGACTCCTCGGAAATCAGTAACTGAGCAGATTTTTAATCATTACTAAGTGCAAAATTATGCAGCAGTGCTCAGGGCTCCCAGGCTGCACTCCCTCCAGCTGCCTGCAGCAAGCAGGCTAGGAAAAAGGAGGAATGGATATCCACTGCAGCTATTGCTGTCTGTGCATCTCTCTCTTACCCAGTATGTCATGACCTTTCTCTCTGAACAGGGTATGGAAGGATACTCCAATGCATTCTTTTTAACTGTACAGATGTAGAAGTAGACTTTGTGCCCACACTGAGATGCTCTAGCCTAATGTGTTTGGTTTGCATGGCAAGGTTTTGGTATGCTTTGCTGTGCTCCACCATTCCTTCTTGGGATGAGAAGTCCCACTTCTTCATGTCCCACTCCATCACCAACACTGTGCTCAAGTCTCAGCTGCCTTATTTCTCCTTGTTCTTCTGAAAATCACCTCACTTCTCTGCCAGGCCCTAACACCTTCTCTGCAATCTGGGAATGTCTCCTAGATCCCAACAATCCTCCTGCCTTCTCTGTCAGCAATTTCCAAACCCTGTGTACTTTCCTGTTCTCTGCTCTTTCCTCCTTTTGCTGCCTTCTTCCTTTTGGCTTTCACCAAACCAGAGGAAGTGGCCAGGAGCATGAGGCTGAACCAGCACTCCTACTACTGGCAGGGGAATACAGGTTCAGCAATTCTCTCACTTCCAAACCACTCCATCCAACCTCTCCTTCAGAACATGCTCCTCTACAGGAGCAGTGTGGCAATTCAATATAACAATCCACAGCCATACCACTACATCTCTGTATGTATCCAAGTCCCCTGCTTTGGGACAGGCAGAGCTTTCTCTTTGTATTTTAAAGCAGCCAGCAAACTCTGAATCTCCAGCAGAAACCAGTTCAAATAAGCACAGAGATTTGGAAATAGCTGCACTGAGGGATACCGTGTCCCCATTGCAGTACACAGAAGAGATGTGATCAGTCTGGCTTGTTATTACAGCAGGCAGGTCTTCCCCTGTGGCAGGTTGATCTTTTACTCTTCATCAGGGACTGGATGGTAGGACAAGGGGGAATGGGTTTAAACAGGGGAAGTTCAGGTTAGATAAAAGGAAAGGGTGGTGAGGCACTGGAACAGGTTGCCCAAAGAAGTGGTAAATGCTCCATCCCTGGCAGTGTTCAAGGCCAGGTTGGACGGAGCCTTGGGCGACATGTTTTGGTGTGAGGCCTCCCTGCCCATGGCAGGGATTGGAACTAGATGATGTTAAGGTCCTTTCCAACCCTAACTATTCTATCATTCTATCATCTAAGGGCTCTTTCCCATGAATAAGACAGCAAGATCAAATGTTATGATCAACCCAAATATAGTTTGAGAGAATATTGCTTTTAGTTCATAAAACACACCCATGAATCAATAGCAGGTATTGTAACAGACTCCTGAAAATTAGGATAATTTTCCTTTAAAATAACAAATCAAACTGAGGTGAATTTTCTTTGGAATTTAACTTCATTCAACTATGGCAAAGTATGTATTAGATATTAAGTTAATAAATTTAACTACTACGTTATTAACTTGAATTCTGCAGGATCCCACTGATGGAAACCTCCATACTTTTTAAGATAGTAACCTATACACAACACATGGCTAGCAGCAGACTTGTTTTGGATGTTTCACAAACGCTGTTTGTTTGCTAAAGCATAACAAATCAATATGGTTCCCCTTGTGCTGTATACTCAGGCTATCAGAAAGTGAATAACAAATCACACCATGCTTAATGTTGGAGGAGCACCATTACAGTCCCTTGCAAATGTCCATGTCACAGGTGTTTTGCTGCAGATTCTACCCCGATGAGCACACAGCTGCTTATCATCACATGAGGTAGAATTCAGGTAAAGGGAAGATGTGACATATGGGTTAATCAGGGAGAAGAAAAAAAGAAAAAAGAAAAACAAAATGATGTTTTTTCTCTAACTGTGTTTTCTACATCAGTGAGCACTGAGACAACGATGTCATTTATTCCAACCATATAAACCATGACCACGTATTTGCAGATGCAATTACTTCAACTTTACACTCACTAGCTTGGAAACAAGCTCCTTTTGTCTCATTCCTCAAGGAAAATAAGAGCCGTAATGCAGAAATGGAGAATAGAGATGTCACATCCATTCAATTCACTCTTGCAGCTCCTTTGACTCCTGAACTAATCTCTGTTCCTGAGTTACTGGGGACAGGTTTGCATACACCTTACAGGAACTGATCTGCGGTTGGATTGGTTTTGAGGGATAAAGATAGGAGGAAAGAGGGAAAGATGAAAAGATGCCAACGTCAACAAGCATCCCATATAGAAGCTCAGAGCTTCCCTAAGGAGCAGTTCTTGGAGATGAGCAACAACTCTAATGCTCTTTGCAAATATTCCTTTGCTGTTGGATGGCTAAATAGCCTGTTGAAGGACATTTTACTTATTCAAACTTAACCATATTAGAAAGCTGTGGTTAACTACTTAAGAGTAGAATACTTCAAAACTAAAAGAGAGGAAGTTCAGGTTAGCTGTAAGGAAGAAGTTCTTTACTGTGAGGGTGGTAAAGCACTAGAACAGGTTGCCCAAAGAAGTGGTAAATGCTCTGTCCCTGGCAGTGTTCAAGGCCAGGTTGGACAGAGCCTTGGGAAACATGGTTGAGGGTGAGACATCCCTGTCCATGGTAGGGGATTGGAATTACATGACCTTCAGGTCCTTTCCAATCCAGACCATTCTGTGTTTCTGTTATTATTAAGTTAGTTTAGTGAGCAAAGTGAAAGACTAAAAAAGTGGAAAGGTCAAACCAGAAAAGAAGAAAATAGTAATTTTCCTAAAATGAGTATTGGGGAGAAGAAAGATTCATCATGTAAATGCAGCATAGAAGACAGCAAGGTATATCTCCCACTATGGTGAAGTTGGATGCATCTGTAATGATGACATGCAAACCAGTCCTTAGTGACAGAAAATTACTTAAGAGTATCTTCTCTGCACATTCTTAGGGCATTAATACTTCAAAGGCTGAAAAACTCATAAAACCACACACAAGGCATTATTAGCATTGTATCTGTATGCTGAAATGCATTTTCTCATGGTCATGCTGATAAAAACAGATTATACAATTAATGAGATAAATAATTACAGATGCACTTCATGGAAGAGCATGTGATTCTCAGAAAATTGCTGTCATTACTGGAGGTGCCCTGCAAAGCATTATCCGTTTCTGGCTGTTTGAATTTTAAAACTTCAGCTCAGCTCTTAATGATGTATCCTAACTAGAAGTGTTAGCTATGCCCTTGATAACTAACCTTGGAAATAAATGACTTGTTTATCAATGAATTCTGTCTCTGACAAGCCAAATCTATATAACCTGGATATAAATCCAGTGCTCATCAGATAAAGAGAAGGCAAGCCAACTTAACTGCTGGGAAAATACCTGTAATGTAAGCGAATATAGAAGAGGCTGAGGATCATCAATAGACACTGCAGCCCTTCTGGATGGGTCTTCCCCCTGTACTCGGCACTGGTGAGGCTGCACCTTGAATCCTGTGTTCAGTTCTGGGCCCCTCACTACAAGAGAGACATTGAGGTGCCAGAGTGGGTCCAGAAAAGGGCAACAAATCTGGTGAAGGGTCTGTGAAGGATAAGTTTTATGAGGAACAGCTGAGGGAACTGGGTGTGCTTAGTCTGGAGAGGAGAAGGTTCAGGAGGCACCTGAAAGGAGGTTATAGTAAGGTGGGGGTTAGTTTCTTCTCCCAAGTAACAAGTAAGAAGAGGAAATGGCCTCAAGCTGTGCCAGGAAGGTTTAGATTTGGTATTAGGAAACATTTTTTCACAGAGAGAGTAATCAGGCATTGGAACAGGCTGCCCAGGGAAGTGGTGGAATCATCATCCCTGGAAGCATTCAGAAACAGTGTAGATGAGGCCCTTACTGATATGGTTTAGTGGTGGCCTTGGCAGTGCTGGGGTAATGGTTGGACTTGGTGATGTTAAAGGTCTTTTCCAACCTAGCTGATTCTGATTGAGATGCTAGAGAAGTGTCAGAGATTTGTTGGTGGAACAGCTGATGCTTGAAAAATAGTTCAACGAATTACATGTCAATCCATTAAAAATCATTTCAAAATTACAGAGTTGCACAATCATAGCTGCTTTCACATGTTGATACAAATAGTCAAGGGCAAAATGACTGTGATGCTCTGGGAGAAGAGTCCACCTCTGTCTGCAGAATGGCATGATGTTCAAAACCCTCTTTTATCTTCACCTGAAAATGAGCATCAGCATTTTGATGGTAACAAAGACCCAGAGCAGCACTGTCCCCTTTGTTCTCTCTCTGTTTTTTTATTCTGTACTTAGTTTTGAGACATAAACCAAGGAAAATAGATGTTTTGTTTGTTAAAGGGGGAGAATAGGTTGCTAGTGTCCAAAGCATGTTTTGCTCACATACCAGTCTTAGGTCTATAAATCACTCCCAATTCCATCCTCTTCTGCAAAGACAAGGAAAAGGAAAATCACTAATGCCCTAGTTGGTGTGGATCCCAGAATGGTCTAAGCAATACCATAAAATAAACAGATAAAGTAAATGTTTAGCGTGACCAGCAGGTCTAAGGAGGTGATCCTGACCCTCTGCTCTGCTTGGGTGACATGGTTTAGTGTGAGGTGTCCCTGTCCATAGCAGGGGGGTTGGAACTGAAAGATCTTAAGGTCCTTTCCAACCCTAACTATTCTATGATTCTATGATTCTATTATTCTATTATTCTATGTAAAATGCTAACAGGTCACATATTAACACTCTTCATAATTTTCCTGTTCCTGCTGAACTGGGTACTTGAAATTAAGTAGGGGAATTCTCTTTCATTAGAGGCAGGTAAATACAAAGTCTAACTCCAACTTTGATATTTTCATCACAAAGTCAGGCATTTTTACTGAATTTCAACTTTAAAGCCATACTGGGTAACAATAAACAGCAATATTTGAATTCCTTCTGTCAAACTGGCCTAGAAAAATAGGACTTATTTGACATCCTCCTATCTATTCAGCCAAGAAAACAGATATAAATATGTAGGCAAGCAAAAAAAAAAGTTAAATGCTGCTGTCTAGAGATATTCCCTTAGAAGTCCAATGATAACAGAATATTCCTGACAGAACACAGATGTAAGAAAGAAGATTCTTATTACTAGATGGCAATTTGTTTTCTCTCTCTCCCAGCCCCATCAGCCCTGACATCCTTGGATCATCCCAATTTCTTCAGTCTTTCCTCAAAGCCATGTTTTTTTTAGACCTGGGATCCTTCTGGCTACCATCACTGAGAACTAGTTGGTCCAAATCTTTTGTGCAGTGTGCCAAATGAGTTAGATTGTTGCAGTAGAGGTAAGGGAAATATGGAGCATTTATCTCCTACTGCTGTGCATCAGTCTGGGCAGCTCAAATGGTGTTTCTTATGTGCACAGTAGTACAACACTGGTTTAAGTCTGATTTATGATCCTCTGAAGTCCTCTAGATTCCTTTCTGCACAACTCCCTTTAGCCATCACCCTGGTTTCCTGATGCTGGAGCAATCATTCCAACCTGTGCTGCACTTGCTTCTACCACGTTGCCTTCACATTTTTTCACTTAATTTCTCTAATTTATAAACATTGCTTTGAATACTAATCCTATGTTCCTGGATGCTTGCAGCCCTTCAGTCCTGGTGTTAATCTGCAAATTTAATCACCACATTCTCTAATACCTCGCTGAAATCATTAATTAAGTTATTAAACAACATTTTCAGCTCGAGTAGCCCTGTTTGACATAGGGATGTCAAACGTCCACATATGACAAATTTAAGCTTCCTGATAACAGAGCTTTTTAATTATCTTTTCTGGTCTCCAAAGCTGAAGCGTATTCCACAGGAAATAGTGCAGGATTCCTAACTCAGAGCTCTATATTCAGCCCATTTTACGTGTCCTTTCTCTTCTGATGAAAGGTTATAGTGTCATTTTTTCAGTCTGAGTCTTAGTTCCTGTAGTGGAACTAACAATGCACTTCCAGGGTGAATTTGTGTTAGGATAGGGAATAGCCAATGAGAGATTCAAAATATTCTTATGCCAGTGAGATAACTGGTAAGAAGACAAACATTTGTCTTCCCTGCTGTCTGGGAAGTTATATTGTGAACTGCTATGTCAGTTCCTTATGTTTTCATTGTTGCACATACCTTGAGACTAAGTATAGCATATTTGATTGAATAGAAAACAAAATACACAGAAATCTCTTGAGTTTTATATATCACGTAAGTGAAAGAAAATAAAAGCAGAGGAAGTACTATACAGCAAAATGATTAATTGCACTGCTGGTTGTTTTTGGTAGCTACAGGATCTGTGATAGCAAAAAAGCAAGATGCAGAAAAGATACAGTATGTCCTTAACTCTGTGCCTTTCTGCCCACTAATCCCTGTATTTGTATAGGTCCTATAAGATGGTTGTGCAAGTTCTGTCACAAAAGACCTTTTCTTTTTTGCCCATTGTTGCCACTTTATTACTAGATGCAAACTAAGCTGTAAGTGTGCCAATACGCGCATCTGCATATCCTGAATAAAGAGTCTTACAAATTCTATTTGCAAATGCTGCAGTTGCTCCATATCAGTTCTTAAGTCCATGTACACTCCCACTTATTTCTTCAGAGATTCTTCATGTGAAGGTCTCTGTAAAGTTGCCATTAACCAGCACTACCAATAGAGAGCAGTTGACATGTATCTCCTAAGGCAAGAATGGCTATGGTATCAATTAATGCATTTATTTCTCTCTTTCCAATATGCCATCTCTCAAGGACTAGCCACAACAAACCCTATTTTATAAGACTTCTACATTTGTATGCCTCTGGTTCAGCAGCATTTGGAGCATGTCCACAATGTACTGCATGCAAATGGCTCTCCCATGACATTTTCAAAGAAACCCTTATGCTAGTGGCACATGAAGACAAGTTCCAGTAGTTCTGTGACAGGTGAAAACCATTTTTGCTCTGTGAGATCTAAAGGGATGAGTAAATGTGTATTATGGCAGGAAGTAAGACTGCCTTTGAGTCTGTATTAGCAGTGAAAAGGTTTCAGTGTAAGAACTGTGTTGTTTTGCATGCATCTGCATCAGTAGAAGTTGGTCCTTTATTTCCAAGTATGAATTACATGCTGTTGCAGCTTAGTACTACTATTAAGAATTGCTTTGGCGAGTGTGATGGGGTGACCAAGTCTATGAATGGAAAACTGTCTTGTCTCCAAGCAGGTGTGAAGTCTGAAAGATGCAGAAGAAGGTTTGATCAGACATCTTCCTTCAGGCCTAGTGCTGCAGTGTAATGGAACACACTTGCAACATGAAGAACTTCTAATCCTGTGGAATGGTTATTTTCAGAGACCTCAATAGCTTGATCTCTTGAAAATAATGAACATAAACATGAGCGTTCTTTTTATAGGGCCACAAATTCTATTCCACATACATGGGCTACAAGACTTAGTAATCTCTGTGTTTTATGCCTGAAAAAGTAGAGAGAAAAAGTAAATCAGTCAGTGACAACAAATATGCTATAGCAAAGATTCACTTTGACTTCCAAAATGTGTCTGAGGTTTTGGGACGCTTCTCTTTTTGAACATTCAACTTGAAAGATAAGAGTGGGAGTTTGCCTTCAGAAAGTGCTGAGCATGCACTGTCTGTAAATCATGTGCTCTTCCAGTTACTGTATATGAGGCAAAAGAGAACTAGATTTGAAAATTTGAGATCAACATTTTACTGACCTGCTTTAAAATACATTTTGTGATAAATTACTGCTGCAGCAGAAAAGCAAAACTTTACACTCTTCTAAAATTTCCAAAGATGACAACATATAGATTCAAATACACATGTAGAAGTAAGGACAGCTAATGATGTTTTCAAAGTCTCCCTCAGATAGCATTATTAGATTGAGTCTTGACTTGGCAGTTCATCCGGGTGCTTTTTGGAAGAAGACTCAGTCGCTGTACCAAAGGAATTAAACTTTAAAGTCAACGCACAGCTCAAACCACACAAAAATAGGTATTTCCTAGAGAGAAATGTTGAGATACAAATTAGATGAGGGAATATTTTGGTGAGCAATACAAAAATCAAAGCAAAACAGAGAAACTGATCATTAACTTGGCATTATTTGTGTGTGTATCAATCTTTCTGTCTCTCTGAAGGGGAAAATAAATTCTCCTACTTGTAAAGCAGGGTGGGAACCCTGGAGAAAGGAGCTATATTTTGAAAAATAACCCCCCCAAAAAAAAACCACCAAAAATTAAATATATCCAGGTATCTTTGAGAATGTAATTTAAAGACATGACTAGTGCTTATTTGCTCATTCTCTTCTTTTCCCCTACCTGCTCTCTTATTTCTTCTTACACATACACACTCACACATACTTGTGGAAGATAACACTGGGGAAAAAAGAGCACCAACCAGGCAAGACCTCAGCAACTGTACTCTTAAAGCAATGAACAAAGACAGAGCCACCAGATCCACTGCTCAAATATGGAATTAAAATGACACATGAAACTAAAGCCAGAATTTACAGTGGAAGCAGGCCTGGTGAAAATAAGTAAGATTTTTGGAGCTGCTGGCTAATAGGAAAAGAGGAGTGACCAAGAATGGGCACAGAAATGTTTCTTTGCTGTCTTTCACTGGCTGGGGGTGATCTATCCCCATGCTCCTAAGTGATTCCACTCTGCCAGAAGGCATCTTTTCAGTTTAACTTTGAGCAACAGTGTATTTTGTAGCAGTAGACTTTAGTGGCATGGAAAACTCAATTTGTAAAAATCTCTTATAATGCTGTGCTTAAGGGACCTCCTCAGGGCAGCTTTCATGTTTGTGTGCTGCAGAAATCATTGCTTTAGTCTATTGAACTCTTTCTACTTGTTATTTTATGCATCATGAAGTTCATTCTTGGTTTAACATTCTGAAAACTAGGTGTGAGATCCAGGATAGGGTAATAAAGTACACACCATCAGGAACTAACTTTACAATATGTATGAATTAAATAAAAACCAAAATATGAGTCAATTCATTTGCCATTGTCAGTTTTGATTCACAGTGACAGGGATTCAAATACAAAAATCCATTGAGCAGTTTAATCAGTGGCATAAATCTAGATCGCCATCCCTAACTTCCATGTTGTACCCAAGTCAACCTTCTCTTTATGCCCACATCAAAACTACAGGTTATTTTCTACCATTATTGCAAAAGGGATTCAGTTAATAAGCGTAAGGAATAATTCTGATGCCCAGATAGAAACAAAAGATGACCGTGACCAGTGAGTTGACTCAGTGAATTATAAATCAGAATGAAAGTAAGTGTGCTAAAGACACATTTATTGCCGCTGAAGGGATACTGAAACAGTGCATAAGTCTTTGCACAGAAATGAAGTTTACTGTAAGTGAACACATGCTAACTCAGTGAAGATGGTGAACCTACGATTCCATTAAATTTTAGATTTCCATCCAAGCAACTTTAGAAAGAAGCATGACTTTGTATGTGAACATTTCTATCACCTCTGTCATTGCTCAGTCTGCACCTTCACACTTGCACTGTGATAAGGAAGACGAGGGAAGGGGTAAAAAAATGAACTGAGTGCTTTTGCAGATTAACAGCAGATTGTCCTTCCTAACTCAAGAGTCTCAGACATTCATGTACCGAAAAACTTTTGTGGAATCTCTCAGCCCACTGACAGTGATTGAACAAGATCAGGCTGTTAGCCACCAACTTAATGAGAGATGATACTGCTACAGTCTTATATACTGAGAATACTGACTAAGCTGTAGAGACAAATGTGAATGATAGATTTCTTGCTTGCCTGCAAAGGAAATGAAGTAAAGGATACGTATATAGACGACCTACATCTTCTCAATAAAACATTAACTATGTCATCTGCAAGTGGAAATACCATTCCACTGAAGTGTTGTTATTTTTTCCATGCCTTCTTATATATACTTACTGGTTGTATAAGTATTATCATCATTAAAGTAAAAAAAGCACATAGAAAGACATATCAGATGCCTTTCTAGGGCCAGCACAAAGTGCATTGCTTCCTAATTTTCAGTAAGGCAGGAGGAGGATTTGTGCTTGTAAGTACTAACCTCTTAGAGGGATGATTTTCATCCACTCAAAATAATTCACCATTTGAAAGGCTCCTGATTTTTCTTCTATCTGCATACTCCAACTAGAGAGGAGATATATCAGCATAAAATGTTGGGGAAGTATTTTCCACAAACACCAGATACTCAGCATCAGAACTCAGCCCCACCGATCTACAGAAGTCTTATATAAAGAAAAAGGTTTTAATTGCTACTTTTTAAATCCTCAGAGCCTCAGGTAAAGTCTTATTTGAAGCCAGATTCATGCTCAAAATAAGAGTCCCTGTCCTGAAACAGAAGTAATACCTTTGAAAATTAATTTACATGTTATTTTAAAAGGAATTTTGTTTGGAAATGCTGCAGTGCATGACTGAATCCTGATTGAAAGGCAGAGCTACACACTAATACACCACAGGACAGGAGGTTAAGCAGGTGTATCAGGTTAAGGAAAACTTGCTTTTGGGGTTTTGGCAGTTCTAATATTGCACAGCTTTTGCACGCGCATCATTTCATTGATTTTATTGGAGTTGCTCCACTTACACTGACAAAATAGAGACTCAGGTACCCTGTTTGCACTGGCACTCAGGGCAGGATGTTTGTCAGGATCAGAGTTTGTAACTTGCTGTGGTGGAGGTAAAATGATGTCAGGTCAAAAGGACAGTCTTCAATATAATTGGTATAGGCAGCTATTCTGAATCTGATGAAGATGATTTCGGAAGACAGTCGAAGATGTATCAGATGGTACTAATTTCACTCTTCTCTATAGGGTTCACAACTATTTGTCATGTCAAAATTGTAGAGAGAATTGTCAGTTGTGGGTTGATTGTTTTTATTGATTATACCTACACAACTATTATTTTTGAGGTGACCAAAAATAAGAAGATTCCTTTTGCTGTAATTTCCCAGTTAAATGCTAAGCATGCTGGAGGGATCAGAATACAAAATATGGATTACTTAGTGTGCAGTACAGGCATGTGGCAGCACATATGGCATGATACATGAACACCAAACAATATGCTCAGGCCCCAATGAGTTTGCAGGAAGCCAGAGAAAACACAAGTAGGTGACAACAATAATATGCAGTGTAAGAGGAAAGTGTGGACGTAGCGGAGCATGAAAATGCATTCACTCCCCCTTCTCCCAGGATGGAATATGGAATATGGCTGAAAGCGAACAGGACTGTCTTCTTCAGATCCATGTGAGACTGTCAGGGTAACTACAGTTGTTTGTTAGATTTATTAGTGTTTGTGTTCCCACCCTGAGATTCTATAGATGTTCAATGTCCTCTGTGCTTCTGGAAGGGGGAAACAACGGAAAGCAACTGTCATTTTTGAGATCCCAGTTTGTACAGAATCCAGAATGTACAGCAGCAGGACAGAGCGATGTCCAGCACATCTGATATGCTTCAAGTAATGCTACACTGGAAATATTTGAAGTAGCTACACTTACAGTTGCACCACAAAGATAGTGTCTCTATTTCACAGATGCATTTTGTACCAGTGTTATTTTGGAATCTGAGATAATATTCTGCCTGCATTGTACTGCTTTCCAACTGCTACTTCCAACTGATTTTGAATTTTTTACATGCTTTCCCGTTATTTCTTTTACTATTCATTGCATTCTCCTTTTCCACAATTAAAGCATAGATATTTGATGAGTTAAGCATAGGCTTGCTTAAGATGAACAGATAACTAATCAAATATTGACAACATGGTGTTTTGAAGATATGCACTACCAACATCCTGTGTGTTTCTTGAACAAGAAAAATGCACAGAAGCTACAGAGCATGACTGAATACACAGCGAGTTAGATAGCAGATTTGCTGCTCAAGTGCAATTTGGAATGAAGGCAATAACGGCTCCTAAATAGGGAGAAGTAGTTGGATCTTGCTAGATAAATCTTGGTATTTTCATGATAGAAAACCTTTGCCATAAAAGCATAAGTGTACAGTTCACAAGCCTGAAAGATTGCACTGTTAATCCAAATGTTTCTCACTGGCTGGATTAAAAATCTCTGTTAGAATATAATTAAAGAGAGTGTGTGAGATGGGGACTGCTAAAGCAAGAGAAAATCATTGGTGTCTTCCCTATGCTGGGTTCTGTACTGATTGTGTGAAGAGCTGCTTGCAGGATTACAGCTGACAGTGCAAAGGGAAGTTGCATTTCAGTTCCTGTGCAAAGGGAATTGAGGAAAATTTGCTGTTGCCTTTCCTCTATCACTGATGATGGAAATAACTCTCCTCTTTGATGGTGTGGAAGATGTCCAAAGGTTTAATGGTTTTCAAAACAAGCTGTAAAGATTCTTCACAAGTGGGACCTGCAACCACATACAGCACATTCTGTTTAGGGATTTTTTGTTTGTTTAGGATAATCATTTTACTTGAGAATTTATTTCCTGAGCAGATTACAGAAGGGTATTGCACAGGTAAGCATTTTTATGTCCTCTCTGCCATATCTCAACAAGATCTAAAGATTTAAAAGCTTCACATGCATGATAAAAGTCCTGCTTATGCCTAAGCAATAATTTTTCACATTTAAATGTCTCTGTTATTTTAGTAATGTTTTTTTCCATTCCCTGAAGGTCTTTATCTAGCCTGGAGAACCAACTAACATCACATTTCCCTTTTGAAATGGAGGAGAACTCTAATTTTAAAATGCAGTATTTACTTGGTTCCCATTTAACTAAGATTTGATCTATTTAGAAGCCTCCTAATTTAGATTCAGGATCACCATTTCAATACCACTGATCAAAATTTCATACATATTTGTGCACAGCAGCCACTGTATGCATACTGATGAGCACTTCCCAAGGCATTCCTGCTGCACTAACACTTGCAAATCATGTGTTGACACAATGGTCTTTCAGGTGAAAAGGCTGCACATAAGCAAAGACTCCTCAGACCACTCCTGTGGACTGTCCAGTGCGGACTGTCAGCCCAAACCTAAGATACTGTAGTGAAAAGGGGCTGCAAAATGCAGGAGGAGGGACAGAATCCCTAGAAATATATGTATGTAAGGATAAATATATATAAAGAAGAAGTTCTTTACTGTGAGGGTGGTGAGGCACTGGAACAGGCTGCCCAATGAGGTGTTAAATGCTCCATCCCTGGTAGCGTTCAAGGCCAGCTTGGATAGAGCCTTGGCTGACATGTTCTAGGGTGAGGTGTCCTGCCCATGGGAGGGGGGTTGGAACTGGATAATTTTAAGGTCCTTTCCAACCCAAACCATTCTGTAATTCTATGATCTATGAAATTCCTGTGCATGCAAGCCTGTCTTGGTAAAAGCAGACTCTTCTCTTTTTCCTGGAAATCGAAGGTTTTGTAGCGGGTTGTTACACACATGATTGAGGAGTCTGCATTTTGTTAAACACACTTCTTGTGATAAGAGGAAAATCAAGACTTCTCCCCAAAGGAAAGTAAAGTCAGATTACCACTTGCCTTTGATTTGTATCACATATATATGATTGCATGATTCTGTGCTTAAGAAAAGTACTGAATATCAGCCCTGCCTTGGACTGAAACAAGGTCAGGTTATCCCCACATACACTCGCTAAAGCTACTGGCTACGGTTTTCATTATCAGGGACATGTCAAGCCCCTGCTGAGATCAGGGTCTGCCATGGGAAGCGAAGTGTGTAGGCACTGTGACTGCTTCAGCCTTAGAGAATTCAGTCTTCCCAGGTGAAGCAGACAGGAATAAATCTGAGTACCTCCAGGACGAATTGCTACAGCAAGTCAAAGAAGAGTTTCTCAGAGCAACCTGTCATGGCTCTTTGAAGCTCGCATCAGGAATAATCAGCAGAGAGGGGTACTGAATTAAAAGCTGTACAGATTATAAGCCACTTCTGCCTTTGCCATGTGACTTACTAACTGTCTGTTAAATCTTTCTTCACCAGACCACACACTACTAAAGGATCTCTTTCCTTCACAGAATGCTGCTTGTTAAAATTCACATCAGAATGTTTAATGGTTACTCCTAAAATAGAAAATAATTACATCAGATTTTTGACTGTTTCAGGCTCTGCTGTGCAGAACACGGCCAAATCTACACCCCGATAATGTGATTTCAGATGCAGTGTAGCATACACAGCTTTGCAATATACATCTGTGGTTCTGCTCCTCATGGACCCATTTATCAGCTTATCATTGTCACAACTTGAATGATTTTATAGTTCTTCTCTCTTTTTCTCTAGTCTCTATATCTTGTTATATAAATAACTTAATAAAGAACATTAAGCTGTTTTGCTGACACAAAGCATAGTCAAGAATGATAACCAGCTTTTCTACTTATTATTCCCTTTAATTTCTAGAAAACACGATTTTCTCAGCCATTCTTATTTCTAATATGGAGCTAGGCTGACTGCCTGTCATTTCTATTTTGTTTTACAGAAAGGCTGGTGAAAAGAGGCTACTACTAGGAACTGCAATCCAACAAGTTCACTCTTACAGTAAGAGTGCATATTTCCCAAGGGGTGACTGTCTGGGAAAACCACACTGGGGATTTTTGCAGCAACTGCCTCCCTGTCACTCAATGTTTCTTCTCATAGTCAGTGTCATGGATGCCCCGAGATGGCTCTGCCCCAAGACTGTTGTGCCAGAGCAAAGGCACATTAAATGTGCAAGCTGAGCTCTAGGTGTTTTGCAATCCCACCTGCCTGACTATAACCACAGTGACAGGATCCTTTCGGTGCTCTACAATGGTGCAGTGTTTTGGTTTAGTTGCTTTATTTTGCAGAGGATTGCCCTAGTGCAGTTCTTTACTTGCACACTTGCTGCTAAAAATTATTTATTAGTTTCATGAGACATATAAAAACTGAGTAACAACATTGCCTGTGAACTGTAATCCCCCTTTAATAAAAGTATTTCTCCCTTTGAAAATAATCAGGAATCATCTTGGCCTTTAACAGTTCCTTCTACAGAAGCTGTCCTGGGCAGGGGCAAGAAAGCGTGAGCTGGTTTTCCTAAGGATCTTTAATCAAGTTGATAAGTCCTGTTTTAGCAAAGTTTCTAGATCTCTGGATTTGAGTTCCATGGATCTTCCACAGGAAGACAGAATGATCTGGGATGTGGGATAAGGCAGAGGATATGGAGACCCATAGTGCTCATCAGAAAATCCTTACTGTAGCATTTATCACTCTTTCAGTCTGGCCTATCTGCCATATAACAAATTCTAACTAGGTAGTTAAGTTAGTTCTTCAGAAAAGTTTTACCCCTCTTGTCTCAATGATTTACCCTCTCATTTCATTCCCTGAAACGCAGCTGTGCTGACACCACAGAAAATCTCTTTGCAAATCACCTTGAGTAGGCTGGTGGGTTCTCCACAATGGTACAGAGCACTCTGTGAGGGGAACAACACCACTGTTATGTCCTCTGTTTCTAGTTCTTAGCACCAGTGGTGCTTGTACACTGGGAAACTGGTAAAAGAAACTCTATTGATCCAGATATGGAGTTGGTTAAAGACCACTGAAAACAAGGGAGAATATTAGTAGAAATTAATAAAGTCTGGATTGCTGCCTTAGCAAGGGTCACGCTTGCATTTCCTTATATTCCCCACTATCACCCCACTCAGCTTTATTTTCACCTACTCTGCATTTCCTTGCATTTTGTAAAGTCCCTTCTCTTTTTTCACATTACACAGCTCTTCTGAATTCTGCAGGAGCCTTAAATCATGCCTCAGAGGAAATAAAAATATTCCTGTTACATTCAGCAGAGGAACTCTTCCAGGTAGGGGAGGGTTAGTTAACAAATCAATAGATAGTCAGCTTTCCCCTCATAGCTGCTCTACCTGTAGTGGTAGGAATGACCATGCACCCTGACTGCTTCAACCTTTCTGACAGGCTGGGGTGGAAAAAGTCATCCCCCAAAATACCTGCTCATTCAGTCCTGGCTTTAGCGGTGTCACTCTGAATTCAAACTCAGTTATTCTGCATCTGTATGTTAGCCAGGCAAAATACTTCATTGGCTTTTCTTTACCTTTCTTCTCTCAGATGAAGTCCTGCCCTTGTCTTTTTGTTTTTTTTTTATTCATTAGAAGATGCCAATATCTTTTAATGGAGAGATTTTATGATGGTATACAAATCCAGCTGTAAGAGACAAGTATCAAAGCTTGCACACCTGGTTTCATCTTCTGGTTCTATCAAATCAACACTCAATCTCTTAACATGGCACTTAGCCAGTAGGATTATTAATGGGTCATAAGAATGTCAGCATCTGAGCATGCAGAGCTATGTATTAGCACAGCTTGGCAAGTCTCTCCTTGGAAATATTAGATTTTGGAGGAAATGCGGCTTTGAGGGGACATAAGTGCAAAGCTATCAATGTGCAAATGCAGGAATGCAAAACCTAATGTAGTTTGGAGAACTGTGAAATAGCAATTACTGGCACATGCTGTGAATAAGATCCTCCAATTCCACCATCTCAAATATGCAGAGATGTGTGTGCATGTTTTCCCTCTCTGGCTTCCCTTGCTGTTTTTCAGTGGCAGTGCCTTAGCTTTTTAGCACTGCATAGGGAAAACTATCTAGTAACAGTTAGGTTGTCCACCTGTAGTTCCATTGATATGTCAGTCATGTATGCCATGGTTTTGCTGCAAAACCTTTGCATTTCAATTGACTGATACCTTGGGAATCTGCAAAATTAAGGTCACCTATATGCTCTTCTCTAAGCACCAGAGCTCCTGTTCTCTCCCTTGCATTCTATCTAAGCATTCTACCATGTAACAAATAAGCTGAAGAATAAACTGGATGAAACAGGTTTTCCTTTGCAGCCTCAATTTGTGAAAAACTTTATTGCAGACAGGAACCTTCTCATGCCAGGAATCTCTGGATGCTTCAGGAAAGAGGAACCACTTTTTAATAAGGAGTTGCAGTATTGAGCTCACAACTGAAAAAGATCAAATTTGCTACACCCTATAGAGCATAATAATGAAGCAAAATCACAGATATTTCCAGGTGAGGAATCTCCTTGTGCCTTGCAATTATACATAGGAAGACATGTAGGTACATATGCGGCTTGCTCCATGTGGATATGTTAAGAGGATTGTGGAGGATTGTGGGAGCAGGAGGGAGTGTGTGTGCTTTGCATTTCCTGATGGCCACTTTACTAATCAACTTTACTAATCACCTTTGATTAACTTAGATTTTCCTGAGTCAGGCCTGGGAGTTGCAGTGTTTAGAACAAGGGCTTGGGCAACCTGAGCTAAATAAAATGAGGGTCAGACTTTCAAAATTACTTCAGAACAGAGATAGGCATCTAGTGTCATAGTTTTCCTAGTAGGAACAACCTGTCTCACTTCCATTGGAACTAATTATCTCCTCTCCCTGGACATCTGGGCTTCCAGCATCTAAATACCACTGAAAACCCTGCCCATTCTACAGCTGGTTCATAAAACTGAAATATGGGGACAGAGCCTAATGCTTACCTAGAGCGACATGTCCCTCAAAACTGGGTAGATCAGGGAGCTGGAATCCATCAAGATTTTTCTGTCCAGCACTGTGCATTTACTAGGTGTCTCTTGCTGGAAAGCCCTGACTTGCTTGCCTGTACCCGCAGGCTTTAGTCTGCACCTCTCACACAAGCTTGTCTGTATTGCCATGCAAATTTTCCACTCAGAAAGATAAAGCTTGTGGGGATGAGTGGGTTGTTCCAGCAGAACTGCGCTGCAGGGTCTCCTATGTTCTTCCAAGTGCTCTGTGGTGGGTGTTTGTTTTTACTTCTTTCAGAATCTGTAATGACTCCATCTTTTCTGCTTTTCCCCAGCGTTACCTGCTGCACATGAAAGCAAAGTCAACAAGATCAGTGGAACTAATATCACATTGACTTCTTGAGGATAAGTAATCAGAATTCAAGCCACCAGGAAACAGTCTGTGATGAAATATCTGCAAAATATCTGGCAACAAAAGATTTTCACAGACATAAACAAAGAGCTTTTTTTCTTGTTTTTCACACATTCTCTTTAATCTTTACTGGACAAAGACATAAACCCCAGTTTCTTTGGGGAGAAACCTGGGCTGATAAATGTTCAAATATCAATTAAGCCTTAACATTAAGATGCAGAGATGACGATTCTTCTCTGACTGAAGTGAAATGGCTTGCCTGCTTATACTAGGAGAGAAAGAGAACCTTTATGAAAGCTTTTTACTGATCTTCCTCAAAATGCTATTTATTAAAATAGTAGTTCACTGTTTGAAGTCTGGTGCCTAGGTTGGATTCTATTCTGATCCATATGGATATTTCTGCTTTAGGATTTCCTCTGTATTTTCTCTTTGCAAGGCTAGATAGGATTTAATTTAAACTCAGTCAGTGAAGATTTTCATGCAGAGTTCAGACCTGGTTAAAAAAAGCTGCCTGAAGTAGATCCATGTGGCTGTGAGAAGAGAAGAGAGTTACAAAGTCCTGCTTTCTATTAGTGGATGAATTTATGTTTCCCAGCCGTTCCCAGGTTTTACTGACAGGACCTCACCCCTTCTAGACCTTCTAGCTAAGTTAAGTGGACCAAATTTATCTCTGGTGGAAGCCCACTAAAGACTGTGGCATTAGCATACTGTGACTGACATGCTGCAAAATCAGGTTAGGCACCAATTTCTTCAGCAGCAGATCTTGGTAACTGTCATGCTCCCAACCTGACTTACAATTGCTCTGCTCTCTTCCTTGTACAACTCCATTTAGAGAGGCCCCATGAATCATCCAGTTTGGCTTTTTACTGAACAGAGCACAACATAAGCTGTTTTTCTCTTCAAAATGGAAAATTAAGCATTTTTGTACCAGTACATTCGTTATCTCGAGCATAGCTGAACACAAACTGCTTAATTGGTCTTTGAGACATATGAAGCAGAATAGTGCCCAGTTAGACTGCAGCTTGGAAGACATTCTCCTGATTAGGAATATAACTGAATCATGGCTCATTAGCAGATTTCTATCTGGAGAGGTAGTTTCTAAATGGTGGGGTTTATATTAATGATGTCGAGCCAAACAGTCTGTCTGGCTTTATCTTCCTGTATGTTATCATGATCTCTGACAGAACAAAGCTATTGACTAGGTATCTCTGAGTAATTACTCTGCAGAATGAGAGCCGAGGTCTTTTGCTTTTTTCTGCCTACGATTTTCCACTGAAAATGGTATAATTTTACATAATCTTTTGTACTGCAAAGTGGGATGGAGTTTTTGATCAGCCTTTTTAGGACACTTTCTTGAAAACAAGCAGCTAAAATGCAATTTTTTATTGTTTTAAACTAGTTTTGAATCCTTGACAGACAAATTTCTTTTCTTTCATCTGTCAGTACTGTAGACTTCTACTTGTGACAGCTTCTCTCCTCTTCACAAGAACTGGCCTGTCCTTTCCTCTCTCACGAAATGGAGTGGAGGGGATACACAACCCAATTATGTTTCCCCAGGAATCGATCATCATGCTATGCTGATTTACACTGCCTGAGGTCTTGGGTGGCTCTCTCTGAAATAAGCTATCTCCTTGGTCAGAGATTTCAGGCGTATTATTTCACATGGGCTGTTTCTCCAGTAAATGAGCCTAACCTGTCTACCTTTGAAGTCTCAGTCTAAAGGGGATCACTTCCTGAATCATTCACTGTATTATCAATGCTATTGCTATCTAAAAAAACTCCCATGACTCTAAGTCTCATCAGACCATTAATATTTGCCTTGAAATTCCAGCTAAAGCTGCAAGAATTTTATGAGAGGAGCTGGAATTCTGTTGCTAAATTTGTCTCATTATTTCTTTGCTTTTCCCTAATTCCTTTGAAACCTTTCCAGTCCTGAAGGATGATAAAGGAGGAAATGATCAGAGGCCTTCAGGATTCCCAGGCAGAGGCTGCAGAAAGACAAAGCATTAAGAGGGAGCAGCAGTGCTGTCATGCAGTTTTGTGCTCTTGTTTTCTGTCCAGAGAGTGTTCAATATCTGTGTGTCCTGCTGACAGGATGTAGAAGAAAGGATATGATATATAGAATAATGTTTTCTTCTATCAATCAGTAGCACATGGGCCCCCTCCCCTTAGTATTTCCCTCCTGTTGCTGCTATATTTTAGCTCCGTAGTGGATTTTTTACCCACATTAACAAACATACGAGAGCAAGCTCCCTGAAAACTGCAGTGTCTGTGAGCAAACTGTACCTACTTCAGAAAAAAACAAATAAGTTGTAGCTGGTTTTAACACTTTTGCCTGGGACTGCTTGTTTAAAATTCTGGACAGGTTTGGCCTTCGGGCAGGTGGTGCAATGTAAAAAATGAACATTCAGTATCTTTCCAGGAGAATTTCTCCTAGAGCACTGTTTATAATGAGTGCTTGCTACTCTGCTGGTTATGCCAGGTGGAAAGGGAAATGTCAAAGCCTCCTGATTTATCCTGTATTTCTTTTTTCCTGTGTAACTTCTTGATACCATCGTTCTCATTCAGCTGACTTTTCCACTTCATGCAAAGACAGTCAACCTGAAGAAATGAAATATTTTACATAGAAAGCGTTTCCCTATCTACTTTTCTCCCTGCAGGGGCTGTTCATATAGGTACCTCCACATAGGTACATTGAGACTGAACTAGCTCTGATCATTTAGTTCATGGTCAAGTTAATCTGTGGTGGCTTAAGAATTCAGAATGGACTCTGTAGCACTTTCTTACCAAAATCATCTGGCTTCTCTGCTTCGTCATAAACTCCATCATAAACTTCATCATGTATATGGCTGTCCTTCTTTCAAAAAATCCCAAAGGATTTTAAAATATGGAAATTTCACCATTAATGTATTTTAGATATTCCTTTAATTGAAATGCTATACTTAGCTATATTTACCTTCAATAATTAAAAATTAACAATCAACACTGAGGGTATTTCATAGAATCATAGAATCATAGAATCATAGAATCATAGAATGGCTTGGGTTGAAAAGGACCTTAAGATCATCCAGTTCCAACCCTCTGCCTTGGGCAGTGACACATCACCCTAGACCATGTCACCCAACTTGTGAGGCCAGGTCACAGGCAAAGCCAAAGGCTATTAGCTTTTCCAAGCTGCTCCCCAGCCAGTGCTCTCTGACAAGGTTCCTATTGCAAAGCTGGACTGCAGTACAAAACATAGCTGAAAAATCAGCCACAGTTCTGAATACCGAGCATTATAGTTGAGTGGAACTGGATTTTCAAACAGCAGAATCATAGGATCACAAAATGGTTTGGGTTGGAAAGGACCTTAACATCATCTAGTTCCAGCCCCTCTCCCATGGACAGGGACACCTCACACCAGACCATGTCACTGCTCTGTTCAAACTGGCCTTGGACGCTGCCAGGGATGGAGCTTGCACCACCTCTTGAGGCAACCTGTTCCAGTGACTCACCACCCTCAGAGTGAAGAACTTCTTCCCTATATCTAACCTGAACTTCTTCCCCGTTTAAGTTTAAACTTAAAGAAGTGTGTTGCTTTTCCCCCCATTAATTTCCTTTCTTTAAAGCCTTCCCCTTTGAAGTTTTTAGTTTTTTGTGGTTGATTTTGTTGTTTTTTTTTGGGGGGGGTTGGGGATACACATGGATTTTGGTGAAAGTCAGCTGCAAGTGGCGTCAATGGAAGTCCTGAATCCTGCATGCAGCTCTCTTGGGGATTCACAGGGCCTCAGAAGCTCAGCCAAACATTTTCATAAATATTTCACAGCAGGAAAACTCTGCAGAACCTCAGAGAAAATTTCCACTGCGAAACTCTAGCAAACAGAGCCCAGCTCTTTACAAGCACAGACTCCAAGGTCAGTGGAAGAGGAGAGAGCTGGTTCCCTAAAGTACAGCCATGTTGCAGCAGAGACTCATAGAAGGCAACACATCTGCATTTTCCTGCTAGCCTGCAGCAGGGCCCGCAGCATGCTGGAGCAGGGAGCTAAGTAAGGGGTTTTGTCCTCTACCTCTCAGCACTGTTCTCATGGGAGGTAACACTATTCAGCATTCACTGTCAGCTGCACACTCTGGCTGTAATGAATGTGCTTTCCAAAAACCACTCAAAATAAATCTATGTCCAATCATTTTCAATATCAATCTGCTCTTCTCCCAAAGCTGGGTTACATTCTTCCAGAGGCACAGGAAGGTAAACTGGGATGCAGTGTGAGGTGCAGCCTTGGGAGAATCACCACAAGGAATCTAAGTGAAGATGGAAACAGGTCCCCAGGGTGTGTGATTTGTCCTCTCTAACAATTCACATTCCTAGGATTCCCAAAACTAGGTCCCAGCATCCTTCCTGAAGATTATTATCCCTCTGTCTGAGTGGGAAGAACAAGCAAGAAATCTTTCCTATTGCCCTCAAAGTTCAAAGCCCAGCTATTAGCTCATATCACCATTAATTTCCTTTTACATTAATATATAATATTGCTAATGCTTCTCTGTGGATTTCTCACACATCAGAAGAAGCAAATACATATTTTTTTAACTAACAGGATGCAGCCAGAGTCTCAATAAATTAGTAGAGACACCCCGATTTCACTGGTACCTCAGGAAGTTATCAGACAGCCAAATATAAGACAAAGCCATCAGCATTTACCATCCCATTTACAACACGGGATGGGAAATTAATTAGGGTTAGGACATTAATTCAGACCTAACCCAGGTCTCCTATAAGAATCAATCCTTAGCTTGTTTTTCACCACCAAAAAGCTGGGCCTGTTCTCATAACCTTCTAACTCTGCCTAATTTCACTTACCCAAAAGGAAGTGGCATTGCATTCTTCTTGATGTGTTATGATTAATTTGTATGTATCTGACAACTATCTTACTAAAGATCCAATTCTCACAAAACAAACTGTCATTCCTGTCATATCCTCAATCACTAATGACTTTAAGACCGTTTATTTGTGCTCTGGCAGTTTCCCTTTTACTGCTGCCACAATCACAATATTGTTGGTAAACTGTTTCTTTTCTAGACACCACAGTTTAAGGGGGTAATTCTTATTGTTGATGTTTCTACCAGTTTACTCAAAGCAGGTTTTAATCAGGCAGGCACTCAGCAGTCTCCACCTCTTGGAATTCTAAGTGATGCATTTAAACAGTGGGAACAATTAGCAAATCTGTGAACAATTGAGGACAAAGACAATCTGAAGAATAATGAAAAGTGCATTAGAGGGTTAGATTTTTGAACAATGATTGTAGTACTAAATATAGACCATAATCTGGGAGACCAAGGGCCAAAATGGTGAAGTGCAGAAAACATGGAAGTCAATACTAACTGTTCATATTATATGGGAAAAATGCACTGAATTTAAGACTGAAAATTAAAGCCCATTATCATAAGCAGTTTTCTATAAACTAGACTGTGACAGGCAGCTAAAGATAAAACACTGAAGCCAAGGCTACACGTATGACTTTGGCTATCATTCAGAGTCTTCTAAACACTTTGGAAAGACACCAAAGAGATCTGGCAGAGAGGCACAAAATGAATGTATTTTCTCCCTCTAACAAACCTCCATGTATGTACGATAAGATCTGTAGAATAAGATGTATAAATCCCTAGCGATTATTTAAGGATATAATTTAGTCTTGTAATTACTGTCGTCTCTTAACAGCTGTATGTTTAATTGATTGCAACGCTTCGGGGCTAGAACGATCTATCTTGGAGCTCCATCTACTGATTCAAAGGTGACACGACGTGTTATAAACCATCCCATAGCCTTCAGACAGAACTTGGCTCTGTTTCAAACCAAGGTAAATCCCACTGCAAGAAGAGCCAAATAAACAAGGCTGAGAACTGCTGGTGCATATAGGAGGGCAATAACAATGTTCTGCTTCATTGCTGCAGCTAACACGTTGTAGTTTGACAAGCATCAATCTCTAGCATCCCCTACTTGCAAATGTTCAGTTCTTAAACCTCCTGGTGCCACAGTTACACTTGTAAAGCTATTTTCCAGGCTTTGTAGTGAACACAGGGAACTAATTTAGAAAATTCCAACTTGTTTTAGTCCCATGTTCTGGGATGAAAGCAACCTTTTCCCAGGCTAGCACAGCCACCATCCCACCCCTCCCCAAGATTGAGAAAAGCCCTGCACAGACTAAGTACATTCAAATTGAAATAATGTATGTCATGTACTGTCAATGCATCTTTAGAGAATGAATACAAATAGATCCTCTTCCTATAAAAAGCCAAGTATATTTGCATAAGATTATCCTTGGACAGTTCCACTGTCACTTCACTAGGATGAAATGAGATGCATCAGCCTAAAATCATTGTTCTTTGGTCCATTATTGGTTTCATAAATATATTCAGCACTCTGTTTTAGAAAACAGAAGTCACGCAAGCCATCATCTTGAGTATTCAGCATGAAAAGCACTCAAAACAGATTTAATGTCAGATCTCTTTAGAAAGAACTGAATTACTTCCAATCATCTATACCAACTTGCTTAAAGAGAGCCCAGGGAAAATTAAACGTGTATGAAGGTAACAGGGCATTGGGAAATAGACTGTAACTGAGATTTCAAAGTCTGGAAACTATGCAGACAGAACAAACACTTTCTGTAACATCAGCTATATGGAGACAGGCAAGTGACTGTATATTTGTATTTGGGACTAAATTTATCTTATTGTTGCCCTATTCTTGACAAAGGATGGATGAGATGTGACTTGCATCTCCCTGACCTGGCATCTAGTTCTGATTAGAGAAGATCTGAGAGATGCTTTACTTTGCAGCTCAGTTGCTTGCACACCTACAGCTTTGCATGTAGCAAAATACCCAAATGTACTTAGTCTTTTGCCATCCTAAATGCAGCTCACAGTGTAAGACTGGTCTCCAGAAAGGAAGATGTACCACTGTGGTATAGAGGAAACAGCAGCAACACTTTGCTCCATAGCCTGGCATGCCCTGCTAGGCTCCGGGTTTCATAAGGAATTCAGTGCAGGAGAATCTATGGGATTACTCTGGCTGTGCTAGCACTGCACACAGCCTGCTGGCAACAGAGAGAAAAAAGGGAAGCGTAGGGTCAAAAATACACCATTTTACCAACAAAGAGAAAGAATGCTACAGGCAAGTGCAGTTACAACTGACAGCAAAATGACCCAACCAGACATCATGTGCGCTAACCTCTGTCCAAACTGGATTCTACTTAAAGAAGAATATACGAATATTCAAAGAGGAAAACTAGGACATTAAAAGTCTCCTTTGGGGATTTGTCCATATAATAAAGCACAACAAAAATACTTCTGTGGGATTCTATTTCTATCCTGAGTTCCTTGCCACTTATTAATTAAAATCATACTGTCTGTTTCTACAAAGTCATCCAGGAACTCAAGCAAAAGATACAGAGTAGACCCCATATAACTAGACAGAAGTCTCAAAAATGTTTAGCTATGGAAAGCAATTTGCTGTCACTAATGACGTTAACTAGATGATTTCCAACCATCTCAAGAACCCAATAAATCAAGATGCCCTCAGGAATATGGACTATGAAACCAGGCCCATGTACACAGAGGCAGTAGTTTGTTCTGGACCCGGCTGCAATTCCTGAAACAGTGCTTTCAACTCTTTTTTTTTTCCCAAATGTATTGGACATTTACATTTTTCTTTATTAATATGCCTGATGTGATGGAAACCCTAAAAGCTTTGTTGATTTCACAGGTCACTGTGAACAGAACCAGCATTAGGACAAATTAATCACTGCAGCCTTTTGCTTCTCTTCATCCGTTTTGCTTTGCTTCTGCCCTTGTACATGGAACACCCACCTAATCCATAATATTCTGCTAATTAATCCTAGCCATGAACACTTTTAACCATATGAAGCCTTCCACCTGCCACTGTGACAAAAACAAAGAGTAAATGCCTGGCATAAAGGAGTAAGATCTAGCAGAAACTTGCAACATTGCCTTGACAGAACTGTCCAGTTTAATTTGCATTTCTAGAAACAGCACTCTGTCGAAAAACACACCACCACCACCACCATCCCTCCCAAACCCATTCCATGCATTCTTTATCTAGATCCACCCGAAACACAGCAAACTTTTATTACAAGAGACACCATCGGCAGCACATTCGCTCCAACCAGGGAGGACTGCGGCTGGCAAACAAAATCTGTCAATGCCATGGACTAAAAGCTCTGCAGTGCCAGGCTAAGGAAGTCCTTCCCAAGGAAGAACTGCAGAGCAGACTGCTCTAGGAGGCCATTTTGAAGAGAATATAACCCCCAGGTTTAGCCCTCCTTTTTCTCCCATTCTCATTTTTATCCCTGAGTTTTAGTCAGACCAAGCCACGGCAGCTACCATAGCAGCTACCACAGCTGCTGCCACAACTCCAGGTACTACACAGCAAGCGCTACGACAGTTTTTAGCTGCGGTGACACTCGCAATGGCAGAAGACCCACAAAAAAAACCCTCCCTAGTTAAAAAAACCTAACCTTTTCCTCAGCAATTTCTTCTCCTGAAGCCTGGTATCCTCCCAGCGCTGTCTGCTCCTCCTGCGTGCTGCCGCCCTGCACCATCTGCCAGGCTGGTAAGAGCGCTTCTCTTGCCGCCTCAGGGACAGCCATGCCATGCTTCAGCTGGGGCAGCACCTCTGTGAAGCATGGGCTCATGCTTCCTGTGTGGATCTCCAGCAATGGCAGCTGCTGGTGGATGTGCTGTGGTGGCCCTTGGTGCTCATCTCTTGTCCTCGCTGCACAGGGCAGAGACACAAGGCCTAAACACAAGGAGCGTGAATAATGGCTCCCCACCAAGCAATGCCCACTTTAGCTACTCCGCATTTTGGTGTCTTTTTTCCTATTTCTTCCTTTCTTCCTGGGCATTTTTCATCTCCAAGGGTGCCACACACAGCTCTTCTCCCCAGCCACAGCACTGTGCCTCAGTTTCCCCTGAGGCAGCCATGTTATTTTTCCCACCTCAGCCCCTTCACTGTGGTGCAGGGGTGGAGAGGGCCCTGCCACAGCACCATGGCAGGCAGTATGCAAGGACCCCTGAGCAACCCCAAACCGCACACAAGTGAGAAAGCTGCCACGGAAATCTCCTTCACCTTGCCCCGAGGAACATACCAGCCCCTAGACATCACAGAGACTTAGCTGCGGGCTCGGGGTGTAGTGCTCTGTCATCAGCAAAATGGCTGCTGTGGGCAGGGAAAGCACACTGTGAGGGAGACTGGGGGGCACAGGGCAGCAGGCAGAGCTTTCTGCTGCTACAGTGCTGTTTTCTTTCAATGGAAATACTATATTGGTTTAATCTAGGCTTTCATTGTTCAGACACAAAGAACAGTGGAGAGTGAGGGGACCCAGGCAGTGAAGCAGCAATATGAAAGGCAGGAGCTCTGCTTGCCCTAGGTGACTTTTGGGGCTCAATTTGAGGAGCCAAGTGCCCTCGTGGCTTCCTCCACAGCATTTTGACTGAAACTGAAGGGTATTGTGTGTCCCAGTTCCACGTTTACACAGAAATTGGCTTGTCTTTCACAAAATGCCACAGTTCAGGGTGTGCCTGGTATGTACAGTCAAGTCACTGGTACCTGAAAAGATTCAGTGAAGCACCAAAGTTTGAAACAAAATAGCTGAGTATATACTGAAGCCCTCCTTTTAAGTCCTCTGGGAAATCCAATTACGCTTTTAACAGTCATTATACATGCTTAAATATCTGTCCTGTTACATGTGTTACATATGCACACCATCTGCCTGCACATGAACATCTGTGAGCCAGGTTCTGGCCTGCTGGTAAAACACACTGGTATGATTCTTTTATGAGGTTTTTTCTTTGCTTTTGATTATGCTGATATCAATTTAGTGTAATTTCATTAAATTAAGGAGAGCTTTTGTGTTGGTTTTTTTTATTCTAGTGAAAAATCAGGGTGGACTTTTCCGCATTATGAGATGCATATCAACCAGTTCATCCTCACTGCTGCTTGGTTTAAGGCTGCCTAAATTGCATGTAGAAGCATCAACAGCACCAGGGCTGGTACAAAGCACTTACATTGGTGGTTGCTCTATTTTGACACCAGGTAAGATACTCCAGAGGGGAGCTCTTTCTATTGTTACATGAATTGCCAAAATGCTTGTATTGTTCCACAGTTCCATGTGAGGAATGCAAAGGCTTTCCCCCCAATGAATTAGAGTCACCTATAGTAACTTCTGTTAACATTACATTGCTGTATCCTGGAAGCCTTATTATGAACATAAAGAAATTAAAAATATAAATTACCTGCTCTTTCAGTGCCCCACAGATGTTTTATTTTTCTATTAATCAGCCTCTGTAGGACCGATCAAAATCAGGCTGAAAACCCCGAGCACAATATCTCCCGTTTTCCCTTAATTCTGTAAATCTAACCTCCATTCTTTCTTCTGCTCCCATACATGTTCATTCCCTCTCTTTCCTTTTTTTTTTTCCCCTGGGTATACATTTTCTTTCTAAATTATTCCTCATTCATTCTATTTCTAGTCTTTCTTCACCATGTATTCTGGTCTTTATTTGTCTCATGCTTTTCTCTATGTGAACCCCATTTTCATCATGGAAATCAGCGTAAAAGGGAGACACTTTGCTTCGTCATTTTTCATACACAAGTGCACAGAGTTCAAACTAGGAAAATTAGTAATAACAATTTATTTAATATAATTTCTTTAGTTCTTACTTTGAGTCTTGTGTAATTGTTTTTTGCCAATCAACAGTCTTGCAATTTTTCCCTTATCTCCTTGTTATTACATATACAGTACATAAACTTTGTACTTGCCCTTACAGCTACTGAATAATTTGCACACAGAAAATCAGATACAGGCACAATTTGAGGAAAAAAAAAATAATCTCAAATCAGGATTATCCTTATAAGGTTTATATTTCATTATTTCTTTACATGAGTTTCTTTACATCAGGTTCTCTGATAATCCAAAACTGATGGAGTAGCCATTTGCTTACATCCACTTTCTGAGTATCTGGGGCTACTATACCAGTAGCTCAAGGTGGAAGCTAACTACCATATGACAAATACAAAAGAAACAGACTGTTTGTTCGTTGTCCATTTGTTAGCACAAGTTACTAAAGATTACGCTGTGCTAATTCACAGCCCCAGACCAGTGACTCTTAAGAACTTTACCCTGGAAAACCCTCACAGTAATTATAGCTGTTTCCTAAACAGCCCATGAGAACTCACCCTACCTTAGGAAGTACCTCACAGGAGAAGCCACCCACAATCCTAAACTCTAATCTGTGAAGTTTTGCAGTTCCCAGAAAACTAGACTGTCCTGTGGAGCTCAGACGGATGTGGTGGAGGTGCCTGAATGAAATAGTCTGATAACAGACTGAAATCCCTAATCCCGCAAGTCATTTAATTGCAGTGTTTCCTGTTCAGTTCTGCCATTTGCTCTTCACAAATCCAGTTATTTTCAGATGTATTTGTATTCTAAATAGTGCATGGTCTGATAGCGACATTGTCATAGCACTATTACATGCATGGATGCGTAACTGTTTCTATCCTTTCACAGTGAAGTTTTTATATAGAATTGGCTGTAAAACCCCACAACTGTGGTTTATTTATTTATTGTGGCAAAGCCTAATAATTCACATAGAACTGTGATTAATCAAAGGACCTTTATTATGAAAATAAATCCTAGTAAGAATGGCTTTGCCAGGCACTTTGCAATTAAAGATAAAACTATCCAGAAGCGAGAAATGTAACATGTAAATGGAATGAAGCTACAGAAATGGAAATTGTCATATGTGAGGTAGAAGAAAGACTCATAGAGCTTGAAGCACTGAAATTGAAGGGACACGATAATCTCTGTCCCTGTGTTCTGAAAGAACTGGCACATAAAATTGCATGTCCAGCAGCAAGGATTTTTAATAGAGCTGCCAACTGGTAGCATATTGCCAGTGAAAAGCAAACCTCTCGCCTGTATTTCAGAAAGGGGAAGAAAGGACAACCAGAACACATTAGAGTGACCTCTACAATATTCAAGGCTCTAGAAGACATTTTTAAGAAAATGTCTACGTAAGTAGACATAAATGGAAAATGGGATAAAATGCAACTTAAGTTTACCAAAGGTAAAGCGGCTTGAGTGAATATACTTCTCTTGATTAAAACCACTGTTTTAATCAGTAGAATGTGTTGTAGGTACTATCCATTAGGCTTCTGAAAAGTATGGATTTCACTGTGATTCTTAAAGGATCACTGTTGGAATCTGTCTTACTTAATTATTCCAGTAATGACTGTGACACAAAGAGAGTATGCTAATGAAATTTGTAGAAAGCAAACACTAAGAGATATTGCTAATATAGAAGAGGATTAAAGGCTCATATAGGAAAGGAATAGATACTGTGACAACTGGAATAACAGAAATGGAATGAAATTTAACAGCATACAATGTATGTATGAAAAAACATGAGCAGGACCTCAGCACTTGGAAACCAAACAAGGAAGAGATCCATTAGTTGAAGACAGGCTACTTATGAGTCACTACTGTGAAGATAGCTGTGGAAAAGCTAAACACAATCCTAAAATGTTCCAGGTTTGGTATTGCTAGTAGATAGATGAAAATATTAAAACCATTGTACAAGGCATTCCCGAAATCTCATGTCAAATATTCATTTTTACTCTCCATGTTTGACTGCTTGGACAGGTGAAAGAGACTGCTATAAAAATAGGAAAGCTTGTCTTAGTTGAGATAATGAAGATAGCTCAGCTTCTTTCCCCAGGCTTATTATCAAGTAAGTAGCAATCTATAATACTCACCAGTTCACCACTGCAGTACAGATTTGTACAGTACAGACATGTACAGATCTGCTATTAAAGAGCAAGGAAGCCTTTGGATGTCTTCCAGTAAATATTCTGTGAAAATTCCTGCTAACTGCAAATAACAGTAACTATCATTAACACTTCAACCTTTAAGAATACAGTGTGCTCAAAAAATACCAAACTTGCTTGGTTTTGCATAAGCTCTGAGGCAAAGAATGCTAAAATGAAATACAAATATTGTAAATATGCAATTTCAATGAACTGAGTAGATACCCGCTTTAGTCAGGAACACTTATCACGATGTGAATTTATTAATCCACTTTAGTATGTGTAGCCATGTCAGTGTTTATCAAAAGATAACTCTTCTGTTAAATATATATGAGAATGTTTACCATAGTATTGCAAAACAGCATGCTCCAGTTCAGCATTTTCAGACTCGTTATCCATGGAAAACAGGAGCCATATGTTAAGAGACTGGAGTCCTAATAAACTTTAAGACAACAGTAATGTTGTGTGTGAACTGATTAGAGTGTGAAATCTGTGGGCTCAATCTACTTTGAAAGCTCTTTCAGGAATAAAGACATTTCTGGTGGTAGAGGCTGAGGATGCCTGAGGTAAACCTCAGCACACCCTACAGCATGTTATGCCTAAGTGGGACACTGTGCATGAAACACACTCCTCGTGCTGGGGTCAAGGCAGGTGTACCTCGCCTCCTCCCAGAAATTCAACTGCTGTCCTCAGTTTAAATGTGCCACAGAAGTAATTTTAATAAGACTTTAACCCTCCAGTATTTTATTTTAAATAATAATGTGAGTGCTTGCTGGTGCTGTTACTTCAAAGATGAAGATACATACATAGAAAGACCACTATTGCACAGCCAAAACTAGGGATCACTAACAGAGGTCATTTCTCACCATAGCAATGACTTCCCACCACTGCTGCCCTTCTATTTCCTTTTATTTCATATGTATATTACAGGCATGGAAATAAGCATAAGTCTAAAAGGTTTCAAGCAGCCACGTCACATCTGTGTACTGGATGGGTGAAGGCTGCATGGTCTGCTGCTGGGCATTCAGCTGCCCTTTCATTTCTTCCTGCTGTTGTTGAGAGCCTGAGTGTGTTTATGACTGCCATGGCTGCCCAAAGCATGGAGCTTCAGAGAAGCTGGATCTGATAGCAGAGCACCAGCCTGCTGCTGAGGAAAAAGCTAAAGAGGGGCTGCCCGGAAGAGCCACTGCCGTGTAGGTCAATCTTTCCAACAGCACAACCCTGCAGGAAAAGGCAACCTTTTGTGACAGTTCAGTCTCACAGCTCCAGGGAAACTGAAGAAATGATTCGGTGTCTTTTTCTATTTGTTTTCTGGAGTTGATCAAATTAAACTTTCCTGACTTAAAATCAGTTTTGGTTTAGATTCAAAAGAAATCTGCTAACTACCTGTGGTCTGATTCTTTTATTTTTATGCTTCATAATAACTTATCTTACAAATAGTTCCATTTATTATGATGAAAGTCAGTCTATTTTTTTGGTCACAAATTACGAAATGCCAAGAAAATTTGTCTCTTTTGTTTCCCTTTTGCTTCCACAGTGAAAATACTTTAGTATGGCTTCACACCAGTGTCCTCTTATCATAGTATCTGCCAAAGCTGCTGGTCAGCCCTCTGCTACTTTCACATCTTCTTTGTTCATAACCTCTGATGTCACAGATGATTTACTGTCCACTCTTGAATAAGTGGACTCGTTTTGAACGTGCTGCATCAAGGAGGTAGAAGAGAAGGATGCCCTATCAATGCATTCATTTTATAGTCTATTCCATTTTGTTAGTGGACTTCAAGGTTTCAGTAGCCAGCGGAGGTATCTTATCAACACATTTCATGCTGGAAAGAGAAGGGCAAGTTGTCTTAACTTACCAAGAAAACAAGTCTGTCAGGGGAGGAGAGCTTTAATTCCTCAATTTGGAGACAGGCAGACATTCTTTCAACTCATCTTTTTATGTTTATATTTTCAGAAGTCCTCTCCAGTGAAAATACCTCAAACATATGTATATTTACATATAGTGTACATATATATTCAAATAACCTGGGAAAATTCCATTGTTATTGTCTATAGGAGAATTTTAAGGAAATACATGGAAAAGCAGCAATGCTCCTGAACAGCATTCTTCACTACACCTGGCTGGAGTCAGCTAATGCAAATTCATCAATGCTAGTGCTCGCTTCCTCTGCCCCACTACAAACCACAGTTTGATATATGGGGCTAAGAAGCCAGCAAGAAGCTTTTATCACCTCACTGGGAATCTATCAACCCCCAGAATCATGTCCAAAAAGCAGCTGATACGCTATTGGTATGAATACCAGAAACCAATTCCAGCGTGCATGCCACAGCTTCATCGTCACTATTCTTGCCAGTTCTCTCTAAAAGGCAAATATTTTGATGATAGTCTCCATGCTATGCTGATAAGTAACCACTTGGTCATTTCATTTTCATTTGCTTCACTGATGTATCTGTAAAGAGTCCAAGCTGAAGAGAAAGAAATTATGGCAAACAGCTGGTTTTATTTATTTTGCGTTGTTTAAGCTACTTCAGATATTCTGAAATCTAATTCAGATGTGAGGTGGAGAAACACAGTTAGAAAACGTAGGATATATACCAGTGTTGACAATCACAAATGGAATCCTGCCCACAGCAAGTATACTTGATGTTTGTAGTAGTCTTTCAGCTGTCCCCTGCCTCATCCATCTATTAGCATTGCTTCAGGGTTGCTGACAAGGTAATATGACAATTTCAGCACAAAGTAGGTGCTAAGCAAAGATGACTCTAAACAGGCCACCTACTTACAGTGGTGAGCGTGACTGCTTCTGCCTGAAATCCTTTTTTGCTGTTTAGGAGAATTCAAATGTGATTTTGTGTTCTTTGTATCTAAGAGAGTATGACAAGAACTATAGCTGAGGGGAAGGAGAGTGAGGACATTGGATTAAAACTGTGTTTATTTCTCTAGGCAGAAGGCTGACTGACAAGCCTAGTGGTATCCAGGCTAAAACCCGCTAGATTTGGGGGCTTACTAAAGTAAAATGGTGGTGTAACTAAGGCATCCCTGCAGCTGCCAGAGCACTACAGAGTGGACTATTTGGTTTTCAGGGCTTTTTATGAATGCCTAAGAAGGTGACCTTCTAAAGAGACAAAAGATTTCTTCTGAAGGGATAATTATTCCATTTCTTAGACAGAGGAATATAAGGAAACAATCAGACTTTGATGACACACTGATCCTTATTTACTACAGATTGATGGAACATCTTCCACAGAAGGCTTTTAACATAGATCTGTTTGTTCTAGATAGGGATTTTTAAACACTCCATCACTTATTCGGGGAAATGGTCTGTGTGTGTTTATGTCTGTCTCATTCTCTTCTCAATACATTTTATTTCCTCCTTATATGGAAGACATTAATGCAGAGTAAGAACTGTTCTGTGTTTTGTTTCCTTGCTAGGGTTCATTTCTCTCCTGGTACTTCTGGTACTCATGAAATAACCACATCACAGACTTTCCAGTTTAATCACTATTGCTTTTCTCTTAAATAAAGATCTTGTTACAGTAACATACAGCCGTTGTACTAATAAAGTTTCTGTTGTTAATATTTAAGAACTGAGATTCTTGTTATGTATTAAAAAGATCCACAATTTTAAGTACTCAAGCTTTATTTCAGTTGTGTTTGTTAAAGAAACCAGAAGTACTTTATATAACTTTCATAATTTTTTAAGATTCTAAACTCCTGTATGAACTCAATCCAGTTTTCTCTGATCACAGCATAGAGTTTCACCTTTTTGATACAACAGATGAAAATCAACATCTAACTGTGTTCCATTTAAAACTTGTGTAACCAGAACAAAAAAATCCACTCCAGTGGAACTGCTGTTTGAATTACTGAAGTCAACATCTTAAAGTAAAGGAGTTGACACTGAAAAAGAACTGAAAAGGTGAATCTGTTTATATCAGTTTAAACAACTTAACTGGAACCAGGCTTAAAAATGGTGTAACCCAAACACAGTTTAGCCATTTCAAATCTGAAGGCAGATATGATCTCATCAAATTGAACTGTTTCTATACTGCACTTTCCCTCACATTTAAAACACAATATTTACTACAGTACAATTTCACAGTGATTAGAAAGGTAGAAAATAGTCTACAGAAGCAATCTGAAGAATTTTATTAATTGTAATGTGGGCTTGCTTCGGGCAGGATTAGACAAGTGCAAAAGCACGTCAGCAGAGAGCTGAACCTTGCAAACCTGTGACATACCATTGATGGATATGCTACTGCATATGGATGGTGAAAGGAAGATTTTGTGGTACAGATCAGGCAGAGAATGTTTTAAGGGCTTTGGTGATTTTTATAAGGAGCTTCTAAAGATGAGAATGGCTACAGAAGAAATCAAGAAGGTGTGCTATCAGTGCCACTTAGTAAAATGATGTTCTGGGCCAGGTGAAAGTGACAGTCCACATCTTGACAGTGAATGTGAGCTGATAGCTATGACTGGGATAAAATGTGAAAGGGATCCTTCTTCCCTTGTGAAAGGGGAGCAAAGCAGGATGTAATTAATGCAAAAGAGAAATAAGAGGAAGGCAAAGATATGCACAACATAATCCAGAACAATCCCTTCTGAAGGTTTCTGAGTGTGTAAAAGTGGGAGAAGATTGCACATGCGGAGTTCAGAGGAAAGGGTACTGGCACAATCCTAATCTAGATGGGAGGGGAAGGAAGGTTTTCTCGTCTTGTGGGTGGAGAGAAGAGACATACATGACTGCAGAACAGTGCGGAGATAACCAAGCTGTATTTTAATGAACAAATACCCCAGGGATGTGTCAGGAGATGAAAAGAGAGTCTTCCCAGCAACAAGCCAGGGAAGGAGTACTGATGTTCCTTGGCAGTTTACTGAAGACTTCTTGCCAGCCTATGGGCTACACCTGACTTGAGCAGGGGATCAGCAAGGGATCAGAATTAACCCGCAAGCTCATCTGGAAGTACAGGAAGCCTCAGTACTCTCCCTGTAACTTCAAAAGTGAATGATGGCAGGAGAATAGTTACCAATCCACAGGTGGAGCATTTGAAGCCTAGCTAGTGCTCCTTGGACAGTTCTGCCTGTGCAGGTAAATGTCCTCATGTTGATTATACCATAACTGATAGCCATAAACATGGAACTAATCATCTGTAATGTAGAAGAGCTGATAACACTATTGCTGTGTCCATTTTAATATAATGACTTATGGCAGTACATAACAGACACTTCCAAACTGCAAAGATTGTTTTTACAAGGATTTTATCTTCATTTGTGATGTCTTAAAATTTCCAAAGATATTCCTCAATGTTTTGCGTAAAGTCCCCCATTTATTTTGAACCAAGTTTGCAAATATTTGTTAATAGAGCTCTCAGAAGGAACAAATCTCTTGATTATGTTGCTATTGCTCTGTGAAATGTCAGATCTAAGCAGAACAATTTCCTTGCCAAAAAACATTTACTGCAGAAAATGTTAGCTGGGAAGTCTGAAAAGGAGATAAAAACCCAACCCAATTTTCTGCTATTCAGTTTAAAGGCAGACAGGCTTTTGATTTGCTCTCTTTTATTGATATCCTTGTTTTTATTCACTGTTTCACATTCAAGGCAAACTGCATACCAAAACGTTCATACACTTCATATAGTTCAGAAGTTGGAAAGAAGTGGAGGCATTATTGCTATTGATTTCAGTAACATGAATTCAGCAGGTTGCTTTGTTTTCATTTTGGCAAGATAATAATTCTTATAAATGCTATTTCAAGACAGAACTCTGTCCCCACTTTATGTTACACTCCCACCATATGTTACATAAAATGCTAAACTGAGTAAGTTTTAGAGAAAAGTCCTTATTGTGCCTCATTTTCTTTCAAATATGACTAAAGGAGAAAATGATAATAGACACAAAACTGCATCCACATTTAATTCTACATCTCATTCCAAATATGTATTTCAAAATTGTTCTGTCTTGCCGTGTGATGGTCTTGCTGACGGTGTGTGAGATGCTAACTCAAATGTAGGTATGAACACATCACAGGATTGGAATAGCAGCATTCTTTGAGCTGTCTGCAGAAGTAAATACCTACCTCACAAGCAAAGTAAAATGTTCACTTTCCTACAAAAAGAAAGTCTAGTTATGTTAAAAGCAAACTATATGGAGAGTATAAATCCTGAGTGCTTAGGTGAACATTGTTCAAAAGAAAAATCCATATGACTTTGAAAGACTGGTCTACCTTTTTCAAAAGAGAAGAGAAATATTTTTGAGTAAATGTCTTGAATAATAGTATTATGTGATTCAGAATAGAAAATTACAGGCAAAATTGTACAGAGCTTACCGTTCTCCTCCACTGCTTAAGTAGCCAAATGAACACAGATTGTGTATCTATGGAAAAATGAAATGACAGCTTTTTAAAACGTGTCATCCATCCCCTTCCATTCTACAACTAAATATGCACATCTTCAAAATACAGCAAAAGATATGGAGCATAAAATTAGGAATATATTATCTGTCTATATTTAAAACAGAATCGATATTTAGAACCATTACAGGAACATCAAGGCGCTGGCACAAGCGAGCAGCACTTCAAGGCTGTGTTTAAGAGTAGCTTCTACTGCAGGCCTATCAACCAAGTTTCCTTTTTCAACTAGGAAGAAACGATAACATTTACAGGTCAAATGTTCAGATATATTTAGCCATGCACATGAAGCTGGCTTTCTAGATAGTGTTTAGAAGTCTTCTGGGGAAAATGGTCTGCAATGGAGGACAGGGAGCTGATTATATTTGCATTTGCATGTGTGCTTTGCTGCCTGCCACTCAGAAAAGGAGGTGCTGTGCATGGAATCTAGCACCTGCTTTCTACAGAGCACTACTGTAGTCTCTCTTACGTGACCTGCTGTGTGCCTGGGCAGATTCGGCCTTTCTCCTGCACGGGATGCCTGAATGCATGGGTGCAAAGGCACAGCTGAGAGCCTTGCACAAACAGCAGCTACCAAAGAGTCTGCAACTGCAATAGCAAAATCTGCAGGCTGGCTGATCTGGGGATGTTGCGCACTTGAGGATTTGAGTCTGAACTGTTTTAAGAGCAAGTCTGAGCTTGTATGCTGGTACTGCACTTACGAACTCATCTCCCCAGGAGACTCAATCCTACTGGAAACCTCCAGAACTCAGATGCAAAGTCCAACAGGATCTCTTGCAAAGTGTAAAGGCTGAATCCAGGCTGAGGCTTGGGGGCTTGCAGGGCACAGAACACTTAGCTGGGTGCTCACTGCTCAGGCAAACTAGACTGTTGCCAAATCTCTTAGAGGTCCTGCTGTGCCAGGGGCTCACACACCCCCTACACCCCCCACGCCCCCCACAGCCCCCCCAATACTGAGGGTGCACCCAAGTTTTGCAGGAAGGTTTGCTCCAAGGGAAGGACTTCTGCAAGGCTGCCGCAAAACATACTCTGTTGCATGTTAGAGTTGTTTCAGAGCAGCAGATAGATGTTACCTGCTTCTCTTGGAACTAACTGGTAAAAAACTGCACAGCCACTTGGTGGTTTATCTTTATGGTATACTCTTTAATGTAGAAGAAGCTGTTGGCACCTCAGGATTTTAAAACAGAATTAGCTATTGCACATGTGAGAAAAAAACCAGCACTGTCATGCTTTACGTTGCACAGTGAAGAGTTTTCTCCTGGTAATGGGCTACTGTGTAAACCATGGTTTTGTAGCTACCAGCAGTAACAAATAACAAGTACTTTCTAAGCAATACTGAACTGGAGCATTCCTGTGTTTCTAACTGTAAACCTGTCTTTGTTTTCAGAGAAGAAGGAATTCTGAGAGAAGGAGACAGGTCTTTCCAATGACATATGCTTTCTGCCTTCATCTCAGTACCTTGTTTTGAAAAACAGAATGATGAAAGCAGTCTTTTCATTCTGCTGAGGCAGATGCTCCTGATCAAGAGAAGCATGCTGCAAATTAGAAACAAAACGGAACTGAAACCCTGTGCACATTACAAGTAAATGCATGAGAGGTATGAAAGTGAGTGCAAATGTTAAAGGGGCAAAAGGGAAACCTGTCACTTAAGGCAAATTGTAAGGGATACTGCTTTTCTGTTCCATGCACACCCCACCTGTCCAGAATTCCCCATCTCTGCATGTACGGGCACAGGGAAATGTATCCCTCCTACTCTTGCAGAAAGAGCCTTTTCTCTTTATCTCCAGCCCCCATGGCTGAGGTCTGGGTCCAGCCTGCACCGAGGGGCTGCAGGGGGAGGTGAGCAGGTGCAGCCGTTCCTGGCTGAGGGAGGGGAGCCCAGCGAGGGCAAGGCACCTCCTGAGCCGCAGGGCATTCCCACCCGCTGCCATGGGCTCTCCTGCCCCGCCCGCTCAGGTTGCTACATGCTGGGGTAGCAGCGGCCATGCCCTATATAAGAGCCCTGAGGCGCTGGCCCAGCCATTTCAGGGTGATTAGCTGGGACGGGTGTGCCATGGAGGCAGAGGAGGCAGCAGCTGCGGCAGCGAAGGCAGCCCTGCGCACACCCAAGTGCTCCCGCTGCCGCAACCATGGCTTCGTGGTGCCGGTGAAGGGCCATGCCGGGCACTGCCGCTGGAAGCTCTGCCTGTGCGACAAGTGTGCCCTCATCACCGAGCGCCAGAAGATCATGGCGGCCCAGAAGGCCCTGAGGCAGCAGGTGCCTGACCCCCCTGTTGAGCCAGCCGCTGGGCCCGTTCCTCCGAGCGAAGGCTCCGGCGCAGCCAGTGCTCCTGAGCAGAGCAGCCACGAGGGGATGAAGGACGCCCACCCCACCGGCAGCAACAGCAAAGGCACGGCATGCAAGGGACCACTGCCACCACCTCCCAGCGGCCCTCCCTTCTGGGACTATGGTAAGGACCTGTCCCCAAAGTCTCTTCCCTGTCTGACATTCCATTCCACATTCATCCTCTTCCCCTGTCAAACACTTCCCCTTGTGCAGGTTGCACTCGCTGATTCCTCAGGCTCCTGAGAACCATTCATGCTGTCTCTCCTGCTTTCCTTCCTCAGGTACCCAGCTTGCATGTTGAATGTGCAACCCTGCATTTGTTTTCCCTCCTGCAGGGTCTGCAATGCAGTCATGCAGCTCTGCAGCAGCAGGAGCAATGTGCTGAACCTTGCTGCTCATTGCAAAGTTGAAGCTTGATCAAGCGGCTTTTCTGTAAGAGGGAAGTTAGTGAGAGGGAAACCAGACTGTGATCCAGTGTGCACTGCAGGTGCTCCTCCATCTTCTCTTGAGTGCTGGCTCACTGTTTCTAAATACACAGGCACAAGCCTCCAGCAACAAAAGTGCTAAAACCTCGGTAAATGGGGAAGTTACTGCTGCAGTTTCCTGAAGCAAGCATTTTATGGTAGCATTTTAAAAGAAAGAGACCTTTTGGCCTTAATTCCCATAGCAATCTGCACTTGGCTGGGATCACTCGGTTTAAAAGTGTATGTGTTGCGTAAGGGCAGAGCATAGATTTTTGCAGGTGGAATAGTTGCATGGTCAGTGACCTCTTAAATTGCTTCCTTTAATGTCTTTCATGTGACTTGTCTCATTTATTACTATTTATTTCAGTAACTTCATGCTATTACTGTTTACTGTAGTAATTTTACAGAAATCCCTACTGACTGCAGTAGTCATTACTCTGAGCCTCTGGAGAGCTGGGAGCCGGCAAGACAAAATGCTGTTCTGAGAACCCCAGAGGAAAGACTCGTTTTGGACATCCAGTTCCCACCTAATCTGTCAATAACTGTTCCCCCTTTCCTTTTTAGCTTTGTTTCCTAAGAAAATTATGTTTATGGATGTGTGCCTGTCAGTCCTTCCCTTAATAACGTTTTTAACCTGCTGACCAACTGAAAAGGTGAGGGACAAATAGTATTAATTCTAGTACTCCAGAAGTCAACCTACTTTCAAAGCAAATTCTTCCAGTTCTGCACCAACAGGAGGGTGTGCAGACAAGAAGGACCCTATTTATATTCAAATAATCACTCTCTGCATTTTTAGACTTCAGAGAGGCTATATGAGATTCCAGATGCCAGATAAAAAAGGAAATAACTGATTTCTGCATCTGAAATTGCCTGTGTATGTCCCCAAAACTGAGCTTTTATCTGTAAATTAACTTATGAAGTGATAGGTAGGACTAAAGTTAGAGCTTTATTCTTTCTGTAGGTTTTTGGTTTAAGTTCTGCTAGAGTTAAAAGCCTCAAGATACGTTGCTTTGCTGTTACTTATGTAGTGAAAGAATAAGATTCTGCAGCCAGTGCTTAGCTAAGGAGTAGCTTCACAAGGCACATGTAGAAAAGAACACTGATCGTTCTGTGTCACAGGATCATTTGCTGCACCTTTCCTTACTTCCTTAAAAAGAAATGACCAAATAAATTCATGAGGAGCTAAGCATGAAACCAAAGGCCAGAACCTCCTGCCCAGGAGTGGAATTCAGCCTTGCAGCTACATCTGCTGAACTCCACAGAATTACATGGATGCTTTTATTTGTTCTCTCATTTTTCCTAGCTCACTCTGCTTTTCCTCCAGAATACATGGTCAAACCAGAATACCTGGAGAGAGAACCTCCAAAAGTGTACCCTGGGTGTTCTGGGGTATATCCTTACCACCCATTTCCCATGGGATTTGCAATCAGTGAGTCAAGCTGTAGAGGAGCATCATCGCCTCCAGGGATACCACTTCAGAGAGGTTTCCGACACATTCCTAACAACTATAGGCCAGGGAACACAGCTTCTGTGTCAGTAAGTAGCAGTCTTTCAATTACCTCTGGAAACGCTGCTGTCTACTTTTAGCTGCCTTCTTGCTGTTAAAGCACCCATGAAAGTTATTCTGCTTATCATAGCATTTATATATATATACATATATATATATATAACATTATCATAGCATTACCTCATAGCATTCTGGTATGTTATGCTGAAGAAAACATCAGCAAATGGTGGTGTTAATAGTCTGATGAGAACCCAGAAAAGCAAACCCATGAACTTGCAAGGGGCCAGATCTTGTGAAGTGTTCTGGGGCTTACATATCCTGCTGTCATCTGCAGCAGCCTTTTGGAATGATGGCAGTTGGACACTTAATATGGTTGTGTTGTGCCAGTGCAGATGGCACAGAATGTACATTGGGAGGTTCTTCTTCCCCAGTGCAGGGCACATCTAATGGGGAGGGAGAGTGTCAGGGCTTAGCCCCAGCTGCAGAGAGAAACAGATTCCCTGTCACATCTTAGGGATTATTGAGAAAGAGGCTGGCTTGCAGCACTCTGAGCACCAGATAAATTATTCTTGCACACAATGCCTTGTCCAAACCATCTCTGTATGTGGGTTTGAATTTCATTTTTAACTGTTCTGAAATAGATGGAAAGATCTTACACATGTTCTCTGTATCAGGGTGCATGGCCAGAGCCAAGAGAAAAATGCCTCTATTTCTCTCATGCTAGTGTTTCTGAGGGATGGAAATATCTCCTTCCGTGTGGAGTAAGTTTTATCACACTCTTATCAGGTCTGGGGATCACAGAAGACCCTGGCTGTGGGGCACCCTGGCTGTGGGGCACCCTGGCTGTGGGGCACCCTGTGGGAGGTAGAGCCACTCTCTTCCCTAGGCTCAGAGAGGAGAATCCATGACTAGCATGGAGATGGTGGCAAGGAACATTTTTCTAGGTTGCCTCTCTGCTGCATTAAGACTCCCAGACTTGTTCAGTGACAAGTGTACCAGGTCACTGGTGAAGGTGAGCTTCCTCCTTTTAAACCAGCTGCTCTAATGAGATGTGACAAGTGACAAGGACTTGGACAGTTTCAGCTATGACATAGTCTGAGAAGCTGCTACTTCTCAGTTTCAGCTCATTACACTGTACACAGGCTTTGCACTTGCCAATACGTGTATGGATGTGGCAGTATATGGCCAGAAAATGGACCAAAAAAAAAATATTCACAGGTAAAAATTGAAACATAAATTGTTTGATACTGCAGATGTATCCTAGAGAGAGCCTTTAGATGGAAGATGCTTTTCTTCATGTTTCCGCAGATTCCAGATGGAGGTGGAGATTTACACCAAGGATACTACGCTCCTCTGCCTCAGTTCATCCCACCAAGTCTTCTGCCAGGGATTCATTACATTCCACCTCCCCTTTCACTGAATGTGTTGGCTGAAACAACCAAGGAAGCACAGGGTAAGGGAGTGTGAGATGAGCCCTGGGAGATCCAGTTTTCACTATCTAAACACAGATGTAGAAGCCCCAAGAGACCCCAATTCTAGCTAGTTTGCAGAGGCTTCCGGATCCCTGTGATAGAGGCAGGACAGATCCTGAAGTCCCAGGAGGGATTGTCATCTTGTCTAGGTCTGGGAAGGGCTTACTTAGGGGGAGCAGCCTAACATGCTCAGGCTTTCCAGCTGAGAAACACCTCAATCCTATGCAGACGCTGAAGGGCATTCCAGAATACGCGCTGTTGATGTTCTCAAAATGCAAATATTTTTCTAAATAGCCAGATTGCATGACATGTTTTCAAAATTATTTGGCTCTGTTTCAATTTAGACAAAATTAAAAAAAAAAAGAGGACTAATAGCATAAATAAGACAAAATTTCTTGCTCATCCGAAAATCCTACACTTTAATTGCTGTCAATGAAAGATTGACTTGTTTTATTGAATCTCATAGGATTTTAAATTTACAGCATAGGTTAAGTCTTTGTGCCCCTGTTTTTTGAGGTCTCTTTTGTGTATTGTGCCTACATGTGGACATAGTTGTGGTTATATTTGCAAGTTCTTCATTTGGTTGCAGCTGGCTGTGACCACAAGAGGGTAGAGCTGCTCAGAGAATTAATCACCGGCACTGGATGAGGGAATAGCCAGTTTTAGTTAAAAGTCTTTCTAAAAAGGCAGAAAAATAAATACAACTGCATTTCTTTTCTTGAACATGAGAATAAAAGATTGTAAATCTATATATGAAGCAGTTTATAATCACCCAGTGAAAAATCAAATCTCTTGTATAAGAGGGAGGAGAAATACAGTACAATAATTCTCATTTGAAATAAAAAGATGCTGATGGTGGTTATGTAGGACAAAATACAATTAGGGTGGGTTTTTTTTGGCCTGGTTTCTCAACAACATAAGGCTCACGCAGTCTCGTTTTCTGTTAATGTCAGGCCTCTCATAACTTTTCAACCCATTAGTTATTTTCAGCCAAACATATCTGTTGTGATCACAGGCCTACACAATATTTATCTGCAAGGGAAGCAGATGCCTCCCACACAACCATTTGTTTGCAGCCATGTCGTGGTGTTTGGCTGGCTGTCAGCTTGCACTCAGTTCCTGACTGACGTGTGGGTACTTTGGCCAACAACCAAATGCCTGCCTGTCAAGCCAGCAGTGAGCACGTATCTCCAGAGCAGTCGGAGCATACCTGCTTCTTGTCTGGCTGGAAGGCCAAAGAAAAGGAAGCAAGAGATTTGGTGGATAAGGGGAATATGAAAAATGTAGCGGTATGTGTGTACAGACATCACAGAAATGTAAAGCTACTTTTAAGATACTCACAAAGGCATTAGGACTTCAGTGCAGCATGTAGGAGATCCTGGTGAAATGACAGGACTGTGTTTGAAGGGAAGAAAGAAAAACAAGGGCTGGCAGTCAAACCAGAAAGTGTATGTGAGGATTAATGGGGTTTGTGGTTTGGAGAGGACAAAAGTTCTGGTGGAAACTGCAGTGGCAGAGAACACATAGGGAGCTGCAGCTATTCTGTTGGAGTGTGTGAGAATGGGAAGGAGCTGGGAGTAGCAGCCAAACATGAGGGACATGGAGAGAAGCAGTGGCATTGCGTGAGGAGAACACAGGAAATCCAGTCCTGTATTGGTGAAGTTGTACTGGCCAAACAATCGTGAAAACAGGCAACTGGATAGAGAAGAGAGGTCGTAAGAGCACCCCCCCAGAGAGCAAAATGCCATCTAATGATCTCAGCCCTTATTACACACTGGGGAAATGACAACTCGGGCACAAAGCCATCGGAAACAATGCATCATGGATTGTGCTGCTCGGAGAACAATCCAGTTTTCTTAGTACTCCAGAGAAAGTACAATTTAATTCCACTACATTGCATTTGTGCTCTGGGGTAAGCAGTAATTTGGAACTGTCACCCAGTGAGGGGGATATTTCTGCATGAGGTCATACACAAAATAGCCTGCAAGCAGAAGATGCAGATGTAGAGGCAAGCTACAGTGAAATCATTAATTCTTTGATTCTGGTATTCAAGATGCTTGGAAAAATAACAGTGCATAGGAGTGTGTTAAGATTGCATCCTGTCTTTTTTCCCCAAGAAAGGAACTGAGTCAAACCTGCAGTCAGACTTGGGAAGATCCTTCCTCCAGAGTGACCTCAGGAATATAGGGGTGAAATGGGCTGTCTTGCAATACTGTCACAGGAAAATGGATATAGAAAACTCTAGCAGGGGTCAACTGGTGAAATGTCTGTGATCTCTGCCCCAGAGGGAATCCAGGATGAAGACAAATAAAAAGTCCTGTTTGAGAAAGGTTTTCTAAGGCTAGGAGCTGCTACCAGAAAGATTTGAATCAACAGTTCACTGCAGTTGAATGACTTACGCCAGTAAGGTTACAACAGTGATGTGATGTATAGGCCGTGTCATTACACAATCCAGTATTGATTAGTAACATTATGGAAATTTGACAAAATAAACACAAGGTATGTCCAGTAGAAGAGCCAGTAGAGCATCTGAGGATGGAGCCTATTGCAGATAGTTGGCTTTCTAAAAGAGCAAGCAAGCCACAGAAAAACCAACCCCCAAGTCGGCTTGGTGAGGAAATGAGGAAGCTTTTCATTCAAATTGGCAAGTAAATACTTTATAAAATGAAAATTCCTAGTTGGATTTGAAGCAGGGATTATTCAGTCTGTCATGGCCTTTGAGACTTTACAGGAGTGTTAAAAATGCATGGCATAGAATCACTGTGGTTAAGTGGGCAAAAGAGCCTATTCCAGTGAAGCTTCAACACTTGCCATCTTGAAGCACACTTGCTACATTTCTTTAAGCATGGCTGAAGCAATCAGCTGCTGTCTGAAGTGCAGGATGTCAGCTCGCAGAGCTGCAGCTCTCGATGTCAAGCACCTTTTAATTAACTGCACTGAAAAACAAACTGAAAATGTGATTGATACCGAGTATAATGGAAACGGAAATACAGGGTTTGGGGCTTGTGTCTTTGTGTTTAACTCTGACCTTTTTCTGCTCTTAATTTGTGTTTCAGCTACTGAAGCTGACAGTCAGGATTCGGGGGAGGTTTGTGAACCTGGCCAAGCATCTTCCCCAGAAGAAACAAGCAAAGATGAATGTAGAATGTATTCTAAAGAATAAATGGGCTGGAGAAGAGCTGAGGAGCAGGCAGTGCTATTGAGAGTGTTAGTTAACGTGAGGGTAGAGTGACACTTAGTCACTGAGCAGTCACAACCACTGGAAGAAGGGGGTTAGTCCCCTGCCTCACTTTATGATCATGTTAGAGCTACCAGGCTCACGGCACTGCCTCCCTACCACTGTAAAGCCCTTGTTCTTAAAAAAGGTTTTCCAGAGCCATGGTAGATCGCTTCCCGCTTAAGCAGGTGGAAGCAGCAAATTATTATGACACTGAATTTGTTTCTGTTGCTGAGGTTAGATGGCTCCCTGACTTTGGAATAAGGTCTCTGGAATACGTGCATTCCATAGCCTTCTTGTGTTCCTGACAGTAGTCAAAATGTGTTGGTTTTGTATCGATTTGCTATAAAGAAAAGCTGGTTCTGAGTATTATGGAAGAGTTAAGTTGATGTGGAGCCTGAAGACAGTCTGGGTTCCTGATTTACTTGGCTGCCTATGACTATGATTCACTGGATTCAGCAGGGTGTGGGATTAGTGGGTGCTTGTCAAGAACGACATGGGAGGAATTTGCAGCAAGGTATGGTGCAGGCTGAAATCCAGTGCCTCTGCATTGCTTTTTGGGTGAACCGCCTTTAAAGCACCTTCTGTTCAGGTTGAGGACAGACTGATTTCAAACACAGGCTTCAGCATTTTGAATATACTTGATGTTTTATACAGAATTTCAATGTTGTTTAACTTGGTACTGCTGAAACAAAACAGCTATTTGTTTCTAAAGGGCTCATGTAGACAGCTTTATATACGCATATTGGAAGTGCACTGTGGCATATCAAAGGTGTGGAGAGATTCCCTAGGAAATTAAGACAAAACACCATTTAGGAAAATAATTAGTCAAACTGATATGATAATGTTTAATTAACAATGAAAGGTACATTGTGCTACAGTTTTGCCTAGAGGAATCAGTTTCATATTAAGTGGATCAGTTGTTAATGTTTGAATAATCGGGGGGGGGGGGGGACACACGACGATGACTTTGTACAATTAAAAGAGATACATTAAACTGTTGGTGTGATTTTGATGATGTGAGGCTTTCATATCTACACACGATTTTCTAGCCAAATAAGATAAAAGATGTTGCCCTGACCAGCTCTATGCAACAGACTTGCCTGGAGAGAGATTTAGGCTTCAGTATTTTTCTTCTACAGCTTTTCCCTGCTGCTGTCGTGATGAGCACAGTAAAATAAACATCCCTCTTTTCTGCTGCTTGTACTAGTAAGCCCTTGCTCAAGATGTAAAGCAATTGTACTAAGCTTCTCAGTTATTTTTTTCAATGCAGTTGATGATCTGCTGGAATACCTTCCAGCACTTGGCATTTTGGGTCAAAAGTAACAGTGGCAAACTGAGACCTGCCAGGAGGAAAAACTGAAACCCACCTGTCTCTATAGCAAATAATCTGATGTACAAGTTGTTATATACTAGATTTACAACAGGAGTGTTTCTCCCAGGAGGATCCCAAACCTGCTGTTAAAACTGCTGTCTGCTTGTGAAACTCTGGATACTTCTTTAAGGTGTCTGGACAGAGCAGAGCTCTTCTCAAAATAAAATAATCTACAAATAGGAATACCGGTGGCACCCACAAAGCAGGGTCCTCTGTATAGAGAGGGCTGGTTTTATATATATATAATAGAATGATTTAAGGAAATAGTAAGGTATGAGACGCATGGTTGAATAGCTTCCTTCCCAGATATTTTTCTGAAGTCATATTCAGTGTTAAAATACTCCTTAAATCTCAAAGGAAATGGACTTCAGCCCATTTCACTGACTGTAACCCACAGCCATTGTTGATACACTGCATATACAGTTCTACTTTCTCTCTGTTGCTTCCAGATTGCCAAACCAAGCTCCGTGTTTTCCTCCATCTTTTTGGATTACCAGTGAGTGAACTAAAGCCTTTACTTTGGTTGTTTGAATGATGGCATGGCACTCCAGTAGGATCTCTCTTACTGCAGTGCTGCAGACCAGTGCTCATCTCCAGAGGGATACAGTGAGTTCTTAGAAGAGCCAGAGAAAGGCCACTAAACAAAGAGGTGAAGGAGTTGCCTTACAGTGGGAGTCCAAAAATAGTCTTCAGTTTGGAGATTCTTACACCTATCTCTGAATGGAAAAGTAATGACTTGGTAAGAGTCTGCAGTTGACAGAAAGAATTATCTTACATGGATAATTCAAGGTTTCATTCTCCCATTTTATGCTCAGTTTGTCCTTTTTAACCAAGGAAAAAATGTTCCTTGATGACTGGTACTGTCATATTGTACACTTAAGGACTTCAAAGTGAATAATTTTAATTCCAAACTTAGTGCCAGCCAATGTTTCCAATAATTAAAGTCTGACTCCATTTATTTAAATAAATGACTTTGGGTTAATTAAATCAATTTGGACTGAAATGGAATTATGTGGATTACACAAGTCACTCAGAGGTTCATTCCAGCCTCAATCATCCCAGAATTTTATTGTTTTTTATTAAAGCCTTAATTACATAGACTTTTGGTCAAATTTATAAAATTTGGGAAGAAAAATGAGATTTAGCTACAATAACTGCTTCTGAAATCTTTCTGCATGCAAGCTGCGGCTGACTGCAGGAGGAATTCTGCACATAGCATTTGTCATCGTTATTATTTTCTGATTTCTGAGGATTGACTCCCTTGCTAAATAGATCCGAACTTCTGAAGATGTGATTCCTGACACTTCTGTCAATCATCTGTCCTCACTGCAAGCCCTTAGGTCACCATAGAGCAACAGGCTTGCTTTGTACCCTGAAGGGGAAACCCTGAAATAAGGAAGTGGTTTTTCAATGTTTCCTCACACCGCTAATTTCATTACTTTTAGTGGAATTACTTGCGAGGGTAGAGTTGACAGCGCTGGATAGGTATGCAAGTGTAGGATCCAAGTTTTATCCAGAGGTGTCTGTGACACTGTCCAAAGCCTCAGATTGTTGTAAATGTGCATTTTCTGCAGGAGCTGTGGAAAAGAGAAAACAAACCCAAGGGATTCTAGAAGGATCACGTAATGTGTCCATTCTGCAAACATATGTGAGGTTCATTTGTCATTGCCTTGCAGCAGACTTCTAGATGTTAACACTCCTATCAGCTTCTACATCTGGACTGAAGCAGGTTTTCATATGACAGTAATTATAATACTCCACGTCCTTTCTTTTTCTTCTTTGAGTTAGATGCACCCAGTTGGAAACCACTGAATCTACAAGACTTATGGCTGTTTTTTCCACATTAATGAGTAATTAATTTTGAACAGCAGTCCAAAGAAATACTTAATTTCCTACCAATAAAGTCAGGTTGCTGCAAACAGAATTCTCCCTTCCCTTAAGAAAAAATAATTGTCCTGACGGAAAAATTCTTTATGATGTGAAACATACCTATTTTGGAACAGTGGAAACATTAATTAAATCATTCTTATGGGCAAGTGGGCCTGGTTTTCCTATTTTTTGCCCAGTATTTTACTACTGCAACATTAGCATTAGTCACAGAGTTATGTCTCTACTTGGCTTGCCAGAATGTACAGGAGAAATCCAAATGTAAAGAAAGAGTGTGTGAAATTTATTCTTGAAATCAGAGTGTGACTGCACGTTTTAGTCTAGCCCAGGCCATTGAGAGAGCTCCAGATCCACCATAGAAGACCAGGCAGTGATGTGCTGGTTCACTCACCCACTGTACCCTTACAGGTATGTCTTATACATGACCAAGGCATGAAAAGCCTAGGTGAGAACACTTCTGAAAAAACGCCCACCAAAACTACCAGGCTTATTTTGGTATTTCTTCTTTTAGAACAAGTAGTATTTTCCTCTTGTTTCCCCTTGCTGGCCCTTCCCACTGACTTTTTGGATATTGCCCTCAGCTTTGGAGGCAACATTACTGGCAACCTGCTGATTACATCGGGTGATCCCCTGTGGCTCTAATGATGGGCCAGTTGTGATCTCACACCATTTTCATTTTTCTGCTATGTACCTGTCTTTAGTGGACGCATTTCTGGTTTCATTCATTAATTATTGTCAGGGAGTTGTAGTTTTACTGGTACAATCTACACCAAAGTGTCCAGGCCACGTACGTTAAAGTGAATACAAAACACTTCCTTTTACAAAACGTGGTTTAAATAAGGGTTTCCTGGGAGCACCTTCCTAGTTTTCTATGACACGCTGTTTCCTGTTAAGAAATGAGTTCTTTCCATCAAGATGCAAATCGACTGCTTCTTGTGCTCTTCAAACAGTAAATACAAATTTACATCCAAGCAGTTCAAATCTCATGTACCTGCAGATAGTTAGTTTTTTACATTCTTTTCCTCATGCACTGTCTCACATAGAATCACAGAATAGTTAGGGTTGGAAAGGACCTTAAGGCCATCTAGTTCCAACCCCCCTGCCATGGTGAAAGGCTTCTTCCTGTTGTTCCCCAGCCCCAGGATTACAGATTTGCTTTTAAATCTAACTTTGGCCATCTTCCTGCCTCTCTTTCCAAGGCATGTACAAGGCCAGCAATCCCATTCCCCCAAAGCTGTAGAGAGAACTGCAGAGACCACACCTGCCTGGTTAATGTTCCTTACAGACCCAGTCTGCGCCTTTATTTTGGTTTTCCTCAAAATACACTGTTTTTCATGGCCAGAGCCATGATGGCATACAAATGAATCAGAGGAAAAAAGCTAAAAGAGAAAAAAACCCAGAGAAATAACAAAATTCTTTTCATCTAAAGAAGCAAAGCATACTCAAAAGAATATTCTATAGGAAGATGAAAATCATCACCTGCACTTGTGTTTCCTTGTAGGGCTGGGAGTGGCCTGCAGAGGAGAAAGCCACCTCTCCATCATCAGCAGGTGATCACCACCACCAGGAACGGTCCGATGGCTGTATCCACACAGCGGGAGACACCGCACCACTTTGCTTTGGCGCTACCAACACACTTCAGAATCCATGTACTTCACGGGCTGTAAAGAAAGGAGATGTCACTGCACCGCACAACCTGGCCCCACCGTTCCAACCTGCGGGCACAGTACAGCTGGGACACTACAGCCACCCTGCCCACCGCCTCCGGCTCCCCTCAGCCCAGGGCCCGTACCAAAGCAGTCTCTTATCCTGCCCCTGAAGCGCTATTAGAGCGCTGGGCTATGAGGGAGGGAGGGAGCAGCCACCTCTTCCTGAAGCCGTCCCGCTCCCTCACAGCGGCGGGTACTCACCCTAACGCAGGGTTAACGGGGACGAGCGGGGCCAGCCCTTCATTAACGGGCGCTAACGAGCAGCGCCGGCCCGACCGCGTGCCTCTGTCTCCTGTCTCGCGCGCGCTGAAGAGCGGGCCGTTAACGGAGCCGTTAACGGAGCCGTTGGGCGGCGGCGGCGGCCCCAAAGCCGTTAGCGTGAGGCGGACGCTGAGTGTTGAACCGTGTGTGGGTGCGGTAAATGTCTGCTTGCTCCAACAGACCAAACACCATCGAGCTGAGGTCGCTGCTGCCATGTGGTTTTTATGCTGCAGTAGCTGCACATCCCTCAGCGTCTTGCCAGGGAGGAGGGGCAGGGTGCAAGTGATGACTTTGTGGTGGGGCTGGGCTGCTGGTTTGATTTGCACTTGTGATGCATGCGCCTTGACTACAGCCTTAGTAGTGCAAAACGGGAAACGTTCCATGAAGAAGGTGATCTGGTGGATATGTGTTCGTTCACTGGTGCAGGGCCTATAGCTACTCCTCCAACAGGGTCCTGAGGGAGACGCTGGCCTGTGCTGACAGAGCAGCGGTGACAGGATGGTAGTTTAACAGAGCTCTTGTACAGCAAGACTTGCTAGCAGGTTGGTCACATCACACATCTGTGTATAGAGCTAAACTTACCTGTGTAACTTTTGTCAGTTACCTTATCTAAGTCATTGTTAGCATGCAAGTGACAAGTTCACGTTATAAGGTGTCTGACTGCTTGCATAGTAAGTAACTACTACATTTTAAACCCAAGTTTTGGAAGGCATGTATGGCATTGTCTTTCATCAAGCCTGTTACACATTACCAGTACTTGTTGCTTTACATTCGATACCCATTTAAAAATTTCTTTCTTTGAGAATATTTGTATCATTTGAAAAGTGTAAAAGAAAAAAGCTTGTAGCTTAAAAACAGGAAAGGGAAACATTTAAGACTTAGGCCAAAATACCTTTATTTTTAAAGCTGTTCAACACAGTTACTTGTGGCTTTGGATTCCTTGGACTTAAAACTGAGCTTCAAGGGATATTGAGCCTTAATGCTAGCCCTGTGAGACTTGTGCTTACTCATGTTGAACTTCTTCAGTCTAAGACAGATTCAGGGTCAAATGAAATCTGACTCTTCCAGGCCAGTTTATGTCTTTACAGTGTTTCTAGCTGGCTAAACTAATTTGGTTTGTTTACACCAGTTTCCAAGTTCAGAAGTGAAACTTCAGAAGACGACAGTTAAGTGGTGGAACAGATGACCAAGAGGGTGGTGTGAATTTTCCATTACTAAGTCTAAAACAACTAAGCATGTTTCTCTAGAAGAAACACAGGTGGGTGTGTTGAAGAAATACAAGTGGAATGTGGTCTGTCTCATGAAATAGATAGTTCAGAAGGTAGCGACTGCGCTTGGTGCCATGGACTGAAGCTCGGGAGCACACTTGCTATTTAGGGTAGGCAACTCTTGATCTGCCTGCTGAAAGGACCTAGTGCTACAAGAAAGGGCACTATAAAACAGAGAGTAACATGCTGTAAGTTCGTTTCAGTACAGCAGACAGTGGTACTCATTCTCTCTAGGGTGTGTTCAGTGGTGGCTGGTGCAGTTTGACATATCCTGTGGTATCTTCAGTTTAAGACCCTGCTTTTGAGAGCCTCTTTGCATGAGAGTTACATATATTTATGCAGTAATACAAAGAAATAAACTTCTTTATGGAACTGTAGGGAAAAGATTGGTCAAAGATATTTTTATACTAAGTTTCTAGCTTTCCCCCTCTAAGCTCAAGCCTGTCAAATTGAGTAGTGATTACTACAGCGTTTGAATCACACAGCTTTTAAGTAGAGGTTAAGCAAGCTAGCTTTTAGTGGATGAGTCATGAGGCAGGGTGGTATAGTAGGTGAACCGGAGTTGCGACGGTTTTGTGCAATACCTGACCTCAGGCCTACGTCAGGCAGTTAATTCTCTTCTTATCCTGTTTTTGTCAGATCAGTAATTTTAGAGACCTTTTTTGGACTTGAAATGTGTGCAGCAAAATGATGTCTAAGAGCTGTTAAAACTGTATGATGTAAACTTGTGGAAGTACAGCCTGTATACAGATCTGGTTTGCATGGTGTCTTGTGCAACTGTTCTAGAGCAGTAGATTATAAGTACAGCAATTCTAAAAGTTTTTTTATCAGTCCTACGTTATAAACCTCCCTCACATTGCTCACAGTTCACTTTTCAACTTAATGTATTTCAAGCTGATTTTCTACATTTTGTCATCCTCTGCTACATTCAAGAGTTCTAGAATATTGGCTTTGCATAAAACACAAAACTTTTTCCTCTCAAATATATATACCTTTATATCTGATTGAGAGCCACAGTTTAGACAAATAAATTTAAGAATGCAGAAACCTGCAAAGAAAATGACTGTGGTTGGAGAGCTAGTGTTTCATCCAGTGAGTTTGGCTCCTTTTAGAGGCATATGCAGAGACAAAAAAAACCCAGGCTAGCTCTGAAAAATACAAAGAAAACCTCATTGAATTATGATCAGAATGCAGAACCTCACAAGATTATTGTTCCATGGAAGAAAAGCAACATGTGATCCAGAATACAAAACTGTAAGTATCTCTGTCAAAAGATAGAGTATGGTATCTACTTAGACTAATTCATCAGTGTTATTCTGAATTGAAAATTCCAAAATGTATCATTTTCCTTAGAATACTTGTTAAAAGCATGAAATACATGCAGGATGATGTTGAGGGGCAGTTTCTCAGTGGGAGCAGGACTGAGTCACTGTTGGGAGAATGCACACAGAACTGATGCTATTCAGAAGTATCTGACTTGATTGTGAGCTACCTGTTACATGATAAGCCATTGAATTACAGCAATGCAGCTTTCCTTGTTGGATCAACCCAAGCAGCAGGCTGAATCTAAGTCACCACACTTTGAGGCTGCCTCAGGTGCTTTGGTTAAAGTGAGCTGCTGTATGTGGGATTGGTTCTCTTACTCTGTCATGTGTTTTCCTTAAGTTGCAATCTGAACATAACATTAACCACTTACCATCAAAGCAAGACTTTCACTGGAATTCCTTTCTCTGACACTAAAAAAGATTGAAACTACAACCTCAATATACTGCAAAGTTTCAGCAAGTAGAATAATCCGATTGTTTTGCGAGGGGATGATGTGTAGGCTGAGAGTGACTAGTGATAGAAGTGTTCAACCTGAGCCAGACTGACCTCTTTCTCTAGAGAATTTCTAGATCATCCGAAGTTACTTTTGTCTTCTCAGCAGAGTGCTGTATCTTCAGATAATACTAGTGTATTAATTAGGTACTGCTTATGTTAACAGTCAAACTCACGTTGGAGAGGCTGGCTTTAGTGTCCTGACTGGGAAAATAAGATCTTTTCCAATAGGTGGTTCATTTTTCTTGTACGTGTGAGCAGCATCAAGTAGCCAGTTTTATTTGCTATTTAGAACACTACCCATTAAACAGACCTATTGTATATTTAACAGGTTGCAAAAAAAATTTATCAGAATCATAGAATAGTTAGGGTTGGAAAGGACCTTAAGATCATCCAGTTCCAACCCCCCTGCCGTGGGCAGGGACACCTTACGCTAAACCATATCGCCCAAGGCCTCGTCCAACCTGGCCTTGAACACTGCTAGGGATGGAGCATTCTCAACCTCCCTGGGCAACCTATTCCAGTGCCTCACCACCCTCACAGGAAAGAATTTCCTTCTTATATCCAATCTAAACTTCCCCTGTTTAAGTTTTAACCCGTTCCCCCTTGTCCTATCACTACAGTCTCTAATGAAGAGTTCCTCTCCAGCATCCCTATAGGCCCCCTTCAGATACTGGAAGGCTGCTCTGAGGTCTCCACGCAGCCTTCTCTTCTCCAGGCTGAACAGCCCCAACTTTCTCAGCCTGTCTTCATATGGGAGGTGCTCCAGTCCCCTGATCATCCTCGTGGCCCTTCTCTGGACTTGTTCCAACAGTTCCATGTCCTTTTTATGTTGAGGACACCAGAACTGCACGCAATACTCCAGGTGAGGTCTCACAAGAGCAGAGTAGAGGGGCAGGATCACCTCCTTTGACCTGCTGGTCACGCTCCTTTTGATGCAGCCCAGGGTACGGTTGGCTTTCTGGGCTGCAAGTGCACACTGCTGGCCCATGTTCATTTTCTCATCAACGAACACCCCCAAGTCCTTCTCCACAGGGCTGCTCTGAATCTCTTTTCTGAGAAAAAAGCATAATTTTAGGCTATCTTTCTATTCCTTGTTAAGGAGCATTTTACAAGATATAAATAGGTTAAGTGTAGTGTACTGAATAATAAGTGAAAAGTAACTTAAAATGGCTTTCATTTAAAATAAAAATAGTCAAATTTTCATGAATGGTTTGATGCTTGCAGAAGCCCTGGTGCTTATATTGATTTTATTAATTTTCCTGGACCTTAGTTTAAACGTGAAGTCAGAGCTCCATGAGCTTCAGAATACTTTTCTGTGTGAATAGTGAATTAAGTGCTGAAGTATAGAAGGAATAAGCATATGCTTTCTCTTGACAATGACAGTGAACAAAATGACAATGGAAATGTTAATTTTGTTGTGCAGTCGCTTAGCCATTGAAATGGGCTTTCAAGAAGGGCTCTTTGCCTTTTCTGCACTGATCAAACCGAAGTTGATATCCCTGTAACAATTTGGATATTTGAATACAAAGCTTGGTCTAAACTAGAGAAGGATACTTCTTCCCCTGTAGCAATGTGTCTGTTTGTGTTGAAATGTAACAACCTTTAGCTAAAGGAAGTAAATTCAAAGCTTGAATATGTAGTTTATAAATTGCTGTTCTTCAGTGGGAAAGCTAGCAAAGGGAGGGCGGGTGTCTTAATGCAGAACAGCTACAAATGTGGCTGGATAAGTAGGATGGAGCAATCCTCAGCCTGGTTGGAGTCCGGCCTGCTTGCACTGAGCTGTGCCAAAGTGTCCACAGCTCCCATCCACAACAGCCTGGGTCCCAGTGAAGCTGTACACAAGTGCTGTTAGTGTGACTTCTGGTGGCCTCAGCGGCACGGCAGCTCTTTCATGTCCCCACTTAGAGGAGGTGGTGGCAGCACTGAGCCACTGTGTGGGCTGGGGCTGGAACAGCTCTGAGGAGCTAGAGGAAGCCTGTCCCTGTGTCCAAGGGAGGAGGACACAGGAAAATGACCTATGGTTCTATTAAGTGCATTCACAAGTTTGGCATTTAACCTGTTTGAGTGCAGAATCAGTCTTTTAATTTTGCTTTTTTTTCATCTTATTTAAACCTGATGAAACTTGAAAACACATATGGGCCCCTTCTGGAGGGAATGTACAGAAATACTACTGGTGTATACCTCAGCGCTCTTCCTCTGCCCTCCACTCCTCTTACACATTCATGTTGCTTATTACCTTAAACTGGTGAGGACTTGACAGTTTAATGAGCCTGACAAAAATTCCACAGTTACATTAAAAAGAAAAGTCAATATCTTCAATAATTAATCACCAAACCCTCTGCCATTTCTCTGAGAGGACTTTTCTTAACTAAAGGGAAATGTTTAACACAGATTTCCCAAATGCAGAGACACAAAAACTTGGCAGTGCCTGGAACCAAAAAGACAGATCTACTGGTACAAAGAAAGTATTTTTGTTGCTATTTTTGTTACTCTTACTTTAAATTTCAGATGTTTGTCCATTATGTTCATTAAACACACTGGAGTATTTTGTCAGGTTTTCCAGCATTGTTGAACTGAGTTAAAATATAATCGACTTAAAACAGAACAAAACACTCATCTAATAAATGTCAGTTCCATGCTGACTGGAAAGAAAACACTGTGTTCCTGCCCTGTGACCCCAGTGCTTGTGTTAAAGCACAAAGTCTCCAATCATACGAATGGAACATAAAACCTTTCACTATTCAGTTCTCTCTTTGTGTAACCAGGCAAGTCTGTGGTAGTGTGAGCAATATAAGAAGCAGGCTTTTTATTTGTGTAAAATTTCATAGTGCATCTCACTGAGTAGCCTTATAAAGGCTCAGCTGAAGGTAAGACTGATGAGCACCATGGACCAGATCTTATAGAGTCACTGATGTTAAAGGTTGATCTGGACTGAGCTGCCTAAGGGCATGTCTGTGTGGAGGAGCATGGGCAGACATCTCCCTGCTGATGATGTCAAGAACTACAGTTCATGAGTTGCTAGAAGTCTGCCTGCCTTGGTGCAGACATTAGATTCTGCAGAGCACTCCTGAGCATTATACAATGCTGGCAGCAGTCATATTCCTTATAGACACCCAGGAAGATGGTGGCCATGATAACAACACTGTGGTAGGTAAGCCATGTTTGGCGTTGCTGTGGGAGATCCAGGACATCACCTCCCTTGCAAGGAATTTTGCACTCTGCAGTATGCTGGCATGGCCTTAATGACTGGGATGACCAGTGCCTGTTCTTAACTCTTGTTTCTTTTTTGTGAGTGTATCTGAGTAAGCATTCATGCTCTGTTTAGTTAAAGTGGACTTTTGGAGACCAGGTGGTTGCAAAGAAATCCAGAAAGGCTGAAGCTGTATTTAAGCATTTCAGTTGCATACTGATGAGTAGAAGATGAATGCCCAGATTTGTAAGCAAGGATTCAACAAACTAAACTGTTAGTGTGAGTATCTTAGTGGTTGAGTTGTAGTGCCAGGCAAGTTGCTTTGCCTTCTTGCTGTCAGGAGGGAATGTGTCAGTATTGTAGGTATCCCACCGAGTGCTTTTCAATTTTCCTTTCAATGTAACTCATTGCTTCCACACAAACCCTAATGACTTTTGCTTGTGCAGATTGCCTTGTTGTGTGCTTTCTCCTTGCACTTTCTATTTGGACAATAAAAGGACCAAAGGGAAAACAGTGTTTCTTTATGTTAGAAGTACAGCAGCCTCACATGTCAATATTTCTTTTCCCCCTATGCACTCTGACTCAGTTTATTTTTTTAAACACTTTGGCTTCTTTTGAGGAGATTTTAGTTCCAGAGCAAACCAGTTTGCACAATGTGCGCAGCTTCATGTTGCACTGGACTGATGGCATTTGTTATGTCTACCAGCTGATAGAGTTCTCTGAAAATATTTAGCCTGTAATGTAACCCTCCCTGCTCTTCTGTTTTCAGTGCAAACATGCAATTAATCACCCCCGTTGTTCCAATTACCTAAAAGCCCAAGTGATTATGATTTAAAAAAACCCCAAAGATAGTGATGGCACAGTGTGGCTGTAGGACTGAGGTGAACCTTCAGCACAGCCTAGTAATCTTCCACTGATTCTTTTACGTCTGGGGAGATGTCCTGGATGTGGCTTGATGCACATCCCTGGAGTCACATAATCCAACCTGGGTGCTGCCCATGTCTTTCAGGCAGTCATTGCATGCTGCCTTCCAAAATGTTGCCAGATACAAGGAGCAGGGAGTTGGACTTCATGGTCCTTATGGGTCCCTTCCAACCTGAGATATTTTATGATTCTGTCTGGCAGTACCGGAAAGTGTTATCTGACAAATAGTTGTATGAGAGAGAGTTGAGGAAATAAGCACATGGGCTCATAGAAAATGATGTCTTAAGAAATATTAGAGCTGTCGTTTGCATCAACAAGATCAGCATCATTTAGAGGTCAGGTATATATAAATCATTCTAATTCCTGAAAATATCTGAAACCAAAATGCTGTTTCTGTTCTCTATAAATCAAAACCAGTGTGGATTTTCTCCCCTTCAAATAATTCTCATGCTAGAGCTTGAGTCTGTAATAGGTTTCACTTGTTTGGCACATCCTCAGGCCTTGTTAAAGAATCCTTGGAAATGGTTCTAAAATTAATGCCCAAACACAAACCTGCAAGCAGTGATCCCAGTGGGTGTGCCAGGGAGAGCTTTGCACTTGCAACACTTCTGAAACTCTCTGCAATGACTCTGCCCAGCTCTGGGGAGAATAAAGTCAACCATGGTCTGAATTTCTCCTGTTTTGAAGGAAATGGCATTTTAATCTTCCAGAAAAGTGCAAGACACATGCTTTTATTTTGCTACTGGGAGGATATTTAAGGAGTTTACAATATTCTCTTAAGAAATATAAACATTTTATTTGTGTATGTGTATATATATATATGCATACATATATTTGTGTGTCTATGTATATACACATATGAGGTTGTAATTCTTCTCTGATACTAGCATTACATCACTGGTTTATCTATTGTAAATCTGGGTCACTTCTGAATTGCATTCTGTGCATGCAGATGGAGTTTGGACTACAGCATGGCTCTGAAATGCTGTTTTCTAATATGATTAGTGAGTCTGTGTCCAGATGTGGGTTTGTCTGGGAGAAGGGAATGGGACTGAGGAGGTGATATCCTGACTTCTGATCCCTGCAACATCCATAGGAATTTCTGGCACTTCGTTGCCTGTCCTTGCCACTCTTCCCCAAGCACAGGGAGCTGGAGCTTGGGAGAGCCAGGGAGCTTCTGGGCCATTCTTCCTCTCTGAGGTTTGAGGCTAACCCAGAGAGAGGGCAGAGGTAGCCAACACAACTGAGGTGTTTCCATGCTAGAGGGATTAAGCTGATGAGGACTTCTGAGTCCTCAAAAAGATGTGGGAATGGACTTAACAGAGGTTTACAGAATCCTAACCACCAGGGAAACAGCAAATGCAAAATAACCTCCGTAGCAAAAAGTAAGGAGACCCCAGGGTACACACTGTTACGTGGCAGAATGCTGTCAAGACCCAAAAGAGTAAATTATTTCAATAGAATTCAATAGGAATTGGAGCAAATCATGGGGAGAGACCCATGAGGGCTGTTACACACCCCTATCCAAGGCAGGAGAACAGGGTATCGAATAGGAGGTTTAACTGGTGCAACCCCAGCCTTAATGCTGACAGCACTTCTCTGTGGCACGATGGTTCCTTGAAAATCTTTCTTTTGAGCAAGTATAGGCTGGCTGTTAACCTGTGCAATGTCAAGAGTTTAAAGAGGTTGGTGGAATTCAAAGGGTACAATAATTTTTATGTACAGGTTTTTCTTTGCTTGAACTCTAAAGGCAGTTTCCTATCACTTCCTGTCTAAGCTGGCTGTACATGGCTTGACAGAAAAAAGGATTAATCATATCTTTACAGACATAGACATGTATATTTATGGGGAAAATTACTCTACCACCCTGTTAAGTAAATATTTACAAAGCTCTGTAGCCTAGAAAATGCTAAGAAGGACAAAACAAGTGTCAGTTAATTCTGTAGACTTTGGATCAGATTTCAGCCACGGTCAGCGCCAATTATAAAACTGAATGGAGTGACACAGTATATTAAAGAACATATAATTTGTCAGACAGTGTCAACATTGCTGGCATTTTATATTTCTTGAGGTAGCACTTTTGAGCCAAGTGTCTCAAAATCTCATTTAGAGTGTCAAAAAGTGCTTTCATTGTTAATTCTCTGCATTTGGGAGAAACAGGCCTTGTGATAGACAGCTTTTGACAGTCATAGCTGGGCTAAAATCTCACAATGGTGGGATTTAGATTGTTGCAAGTATGTAGTATCTGAAGCCAGCCTGCTAGAAAAAGCTGTTCACTGCAGCTGCCTTCCTGACTGAAATAGCATTTACTTAGAATATTTTGTGGGTATCTTCACACTCTGACCTGCTGTATTCATCACTTAAATCTTAAAAAAAATCCACAAATCACAACAAAATGGGCAGAAATTTACATTTTCTAAGAGCAGACATGAAAAGACAAACTAAAATTATTCTTTCTTTTGTGGCTACTAGAACTGGAGTCTAAATGCATCCTAAGTATCTGTTTTATGCCACTTCTCTGACCCATGTCCAAATAGCTGAGACACTTGTAGCATGAAATATGAGAAGGCAACGTAGTTTGATACCTGATGTGGCTTTGTTACCTGAAGCTGGAGAGCTCTGCAATGTTGTGGGAGTAAAGCTGCTGAGGTCCCTCTTATTCTTATATAGAGGATGCATAAAGGCTGAAATCAGCTCCACAGCTTCAGTGATGCCCAGCACTAGGAGGGAATGGCAGGCATGGGCTGTACACTGAGGGTACAGCACACCCGTCCAGGCACTCAGTATGGGATGGTGTTTCCTTCCTGGAAAAGGTGGGATTTTGTATTTTTGACATAATATTTGAGACTTTGTGATGTGAGACCCATATCCAACAAAACCCATTGCCTTCAGGGAAACAGAAGTAGTGGGAGTGCTGAGAAATTGATGTACCCAGGGATTGGGGCTGGACCCAAGTGTCTGCGCAGTTGGATTTCTCCTGTAAGCTCCGGGCCACTCCAGCTGGGCTTCTGAGCTGAGCTATGTTATATGGCAGTCCCATCATCCTCAGGTAGGGGCAAAGAGGCTTAGTTGGATGCAGAGAAGCTCATTAGGTTTTGCTTCCGTTTGTTCAACTCTTTCAAAATCTTGGCCTGCTCCAGTGTTGGGTGCTGCCACCTCTGTTTCCTCACTACCTCATATTTTGGATCCCTTGCATCTGCAAGAAAGCATCTGCAGCCATCAGTAAGCGCTAGTGTAGCCTCAGCTCTGCTCATGCTTGTCCTTTCCATATACCTGTACTCCTGCCTCCTTTAATTCACCATATTGCAATATGATTTCAAGAACTCAAAACATGTTCTTCCCACATAAGCTTAATGAAATTGGATACTTTTTTAATTAAAAAGATAAGGTTGTTTTGGCTGCAGTAAAATTTAAGAACAATGTTTTACAATGAGGGAGAGATGTATGACATGCATGACTTTTTGTAGTACACTGCTGTTACACAACTTATTAGAGGATCTAAAAGCCCATTCTGGCCTAAGCCTGATTGCTGTGTTGCCCCTATATAATATTTTATAAATTCCCATAAAAGAAAGAAACACTAAGACTAAATTAATGTTTTTAAGTAGTAGAACTTCAGCTGCCAATGAGGAATAGGACTTTGAGTACTACCAGAAGATTATATTCTAAAATGCTATTTTACATGCTGTCCTAACTCAAGGCTTATTTTAAGAACAAGCTTTAGACAGCACAAGTAAATTCACATGACTATCTGCATAAGGCTGGATATATTTTGTGATGATGGTTTACATTACCATCATCTTTTCAGCACCTTTCAATGCTGTGAAAGCAAGCTTTCTTTGCTGCTTTTCAGTGCAGTAAGTCTGGCAGACTGAAATATCAGCCACACTTCCTAGGAGGATTTTACAACTACCTGTAAGTGTGATCAGTATTAGAAAGCTTTAGGCCTAAATTCTGCCACCTACGTGTACTGACCATGCAAATTATTCCCCTGAAGCCAACATGCTCTTTGCATAAAATAGCTGTGTAAGCCACGGGATGGAATTCTTTAAGCTGTTATTCTGACTGTAGTTTGTGCTCTCCTATCTGCTCCAAGTAGAAAAGATAGTTAAAAATTCAGACAAAAGAAAAAGCCTCAGAACTTGCATTAACTTTTATTTCATCTTTGAAACTTTTTAACAGCCTGCTAAATGACAGTGAGCAGGAGTCTTCCTTGACATGTGCTCTTTGAAATTACAACTGAATGTGGGTCTTTGGTTTAAGGAATTTTTACTGTGGTTTCATTACTTTTTTAATTACTCTGTTACTTTGCTGCTTGGCTGAAAGGAAAAAGCTGGTTCTAGTCAAAACACTGTAATTAAATGTTCTGTAATGCAAACTGTTGCATAGTGGGAAGACCTGGCAAGGAGTAAGACACTTCACAGCTTAATGTTTGTGCTTGCGTGCCTGCTTGTGTAACAACTGTACCCAGTCACTGAGCAAACTCAGGCTCAGATGTTGAATTAACTGAAGATGCTGAAGTTTCTTTGAGCTTCTGACTTTATCTATATCACTGTGTAGCCTCTATGCAAATTCTGCTGATGTGCCCAGCTCTCCATCAGGCACAGTGAAAAACCAGTGCCCACCCCGCAAAAACCCAAACCCTTTCAGGTGTTCAAAAGTGGAGTTAGTTGTGGGATATTTAAGGCAAAGCGATTGTATCACTCACTGTTGTTAAGTATTGTGAAGAAATTCGGAAGCCTGAAAATGGAGGTTTTTTTCCTCATCTTTGTCCAGGAGCATATCCACAAGGCACTTATGTATCCTTATAATGAATTACTATTTGTGTTACAGTAGCATGCAGTGAGAGCAAATTCAAAACCCAGTTAAGCCACAGCTACAAAACCAGCATCCTTTTGCTCTGAAAGATATATAGACAAAATTAACAAAACCAGCAGAGGACTGAAGAAAGGAACTGAAGAAAGGAACTGAACTAGACACAAATGGGAATCAAAGATGGTAGATACAAAAATACTTTTAAAAATGCCATATATATCCAAAGAAACATGCTCAGGCTGGACTGAGAGCACAACTGCAGGCCTTTGCAGGAACAAAGCATTGCTTCTCTCCTGATAAAAATATGGGTTTATTTTAACAACTGAGATGTTCCAAGTTCTCTGGCCCATCTTTGAGCCCAGCTGGTCTTTTGGGTATCTGGTTTACCTGTGTGGGTGTTCACACCAGGTTTGTTAGAGCAGTGTTTACTTGGAGTGCATTAAATGGTACAGCTGGCATCAGGCACATGGCGTTTCTTCTCCTAGTTTGTTCTCAGGGCAACAACTCCATTTAGTGAGGGGACTATTTGTCTTAAGCTTTTTGATTTCTCTTCTCTGTGTCACCATTGATATGTATCTGTTAGAGAAGGCAAAGCTCAGAGCATCCTCTGCGCTTGGGGAAGTCTGAGTGAAGGTTGTGGTGCTCCTTAGCCCAGTCTCCATTCAGACCTCACCAGTGAGGGGGGGAAGACTGAGATAACTCTCTGGCGCTACTGTGGTGCCCAGGTGAATAATGATGCTATGCTGACATGAGAAACTTCCCAAGTCATGGAATGTTCATAGAATCAGAATAGTTAAGGTTGGAAAGGACCCTAACATCATCTAGTTCCACACACACACCCCCCCCCCCCCCCCCCCCCCCCATAGATGTGCCCATCCCAAAGTAATGGGAGGGGAAACTCTGGCAGCACTCGGTGCCCAGATCTGCTCAGAGCAGAGCCAATGCAGCTCATTGCCAGCCTGGATATTGCCTTGAGCTTTGTTATGTGGAGTTTTCTTTGAGAAGAAAGAGGTAAGGCTTCCATGGTGTTTTTCATCAGTCTATTGTTTTGAATGAAGGATATTTAATCTGCTGCTTTTGGAAGCATCCACACAGCAACCTGTTGCCACCCTTGGTCAGTAAATGATTCTGCATTTCCTTGTATTTTGGATTCACCCCTTTGGCTTTCCCCTGTGTGAGGCAGCTCTGTCTCTGTCCACCTTTTCCCCCAAGCTTCTCACAGCATTGCAGCTGTTCATGACAGGCTTGCATTTGTGTCCCTGATGTTTGTTCCCTGGCTCCAAACACCAGTACTGCATCCAAATTGCTTATCCCAGGGACAACTGGTACCAGAGAGGAACCTACATTAGTGAGAGGTTTCTCTTTAGCTTCCAGATACATCTCTATTGCTTCTATCCTTTTCACTTCTTAGCCTGTTACCAGGATTGTCATCACGCGGTGACTCTGTCAGAGCCACTGGTGTCTGTGCAGCCTTAAGCCTGGTTTATCCAGTTTATTAAACCAGTTTTACAGCTGATTCACTTCACTTCAGAGGCACAAAAATGCTGAGTGTGGGGCAAACTGCCATCTGCCATGGGGAGGAAGCACCGCTGCCAGCCAGGGTTTGGCTGCTCTCCCCTCCTGACACATCCAACAGCCCATGAGACATTACTTCTGTTGAAACTTTTGGTGAGGAAGAATGCAAGCTGGCCAAGACCTCAGGATTAAATTCTTCTTTTTTTTTCTTTTAAAGTATCATGAGGTAATTGCTGAATAATAAATGGTCAAGATTTTGGTTGTATTTCTTATATGAAAGATTGTCTTTCCAGCAGCTTAATTTTGCCAGCACCAAACTGGGAATTGATTCAACACTAACAAAGGAGGAGAGTGTCATATTCTGAAAAATCCTCTGCAGAACCTGCCTTTTCTTTTCTGGAGGGTTGAGGTATTGGGAACATTTTGTGCACATGCTGAACAAACTGAAGAAAACTTGGCTTGTGACTAAAGAAATTTAAAACCCCTCAATCTTAGATCACAGCCCTCTGTTGCAGGCTGCTTTGTACTGGGGTGCCTCCTCAGATGCCCACTTTGTAGGAATATCTTTCTTGTTGCCAATATATCTCTTGTACTTAACAGTAATGCACAGTATGGCTCAGTGTCTATTCTGTTACCTTCAGGTTCTGGACAATTCCCATTCAGAGCCTACATTTCTGCTTGTCCTGGCTCCCTTCAGTTGCTCTGATTTACTTTACCACTCACCTTTTTGCACCAGGGATGGGCTGCTTTGAGCTTCCCCTACCTACGAGGAACAGGTCCTTGGTAGGATGACTCCCCTGGCATGTCTTGCTCTTTTCAGTCCCCTCCATGTCCTGTACTATTCTTTCTTCACGAATCACTGGTGCTCAGCAGCCTCTTTGGCTTTATCTCAGACAAATCAGATTTTCTCCTCTGGATTTTTCTGTTTTGGTCCTTTAAAACTGTTGCCCTTCAGGGGTCTCACTGTACAACCTGCAGAGCAGTTGGTTCACTGTAACTTCTTTTCTCAACTTGTTCACAATCCGAGGAGCATCTGGGAATGATTCACAGGGGGAGCCCCCATGACCTCCTCCTTATCCATCCGTGTGCTTCCTCACTTGCATCAATTCTCATAGATGCAAAAACTTGCTGTGAGGGGCAAAGACTGTGGAGGTATTAAATATTGCTGATAGCATCATCTGCTGACTGTTCTGTGAAGGTACTGATGACGTCTGTCTGTAACTGGAAACTGCCTCGTGAGCTGGTTTGGGATGCAGAGTCATAGGTTGTGCACAATCATAGGTTGTGCTATTCAGCTTTAATCTTGTTAAGGAAAACTTCCAGAGGTATTTATAGCTTTGTTCAGTATGTAATGTTCAACAAAAGGGCACTGGGCAGCATAACATAAGTTAAAATAATAAAGGCACTTATTAAATGACAAGATGTTGTCACTCCATTTTAATCTGCCACAATTCAACTCTGCCTGGAGGACAGAAACTGTCTTCCCTTTCTTTTTGGTTTCCATACCTTGCTTTTTTTAGCACTTGTAAGGCTTTACTTAATCTAGTGATTATTGCTGAATTAGGTTGAGAAGCAAGTGTGGAAACAAACTAAAGTATCAAATGTACCTCTAATCTTTTTCAAGTTGTGCCATTTATTTTCTCTGTTTGAAGGATCCCATCTGACAGCAGCATTGCTGCATTTGCAAGCTTCAATATTCTATTTCTCACTGTTTCAAAGACTTCAGTGAGGGCAAACTTAGAAGAGTATCACAGCACTAAAATATCTTCAGCAATACTGTTTTATGTTTCCACAACATTTCTGGAAACTTTCATGCATCATTGTTTTGGTCTTGAATTAATATTAACTTGCTAGACTTGAAGCCATTGCTTTTGGGGTAATTTCTGACATGCAGTTTTTCCTAAATTGTGTTTAAATGTTGTCTAATAATATATTAATTAAAGCAGACTGTTAGCTAGACATCATCGTTTCCCACATACCAGTTCCTGGTTAGACACCCTTGGCCTCTCTAATTCTTTTCCCCCCATCTCTCTTGTGTTAACTTTAATTACCTCTGGCATTACCCCAGTGCCAGACTTGTCTCTTCCCAGCAGAATTTGGTTTTGGTGCTGGTTTGGTGCGTGCTTGCAGACAAGCCGGGCTGAACAAGAGGAGTCCGTGCTTCTCATTAGCACAAACCACTACAAGAAGCAAGGACTAATGTACCTAGAGGGCAGGCACAGTGAGGCATGTGAGATGCTAGACTTTTTTCTATCCATGCAAAGCAATTATTTGCAGAGGGGAGGAGGAGTCTTAAAGGATTAAACTATTTTGGCTGATGAGTTTCATTATGGTTATCTCTTTTACAGATCATGGGGTTTTGAATAGTCTTACTGACTTTCAAGTGCTATTTTTAAGTGGAAGTTTAAAGACATGATCAAGTAACCTGAAGTGATGGGTAAAGCTATCCCAGAGAGTGTGAGTACACATCTATAGCAATCATTATTTAAAGCAGTTGCTGAAAACTCCCAGTATCTTAGATGTTTAAATCATCAGACAGATCTACAGCTATTCTCCTGCAGTGTTTTAATGTTGTAATATGTCTCTCCCTTAGTGAACATCTAATGAGTGAGAAAAGTGGGCTATCAGAAGTGTGTGCAGCTGCACACTGGGGAACTACATTGCAGACCAGCTTCTGTTCCCAGCTAGAAAAGTGCTCTTGGAACCAGTGCCCTGCACCTCTTGTGCATGGCATCAGGAGAGTGCCAGAATCCCTCCAGGGCCAATGGGGAAGTACTGCAAAGTTGCCACATTATTGTTAAAATATTCATTACATTAATAATTATTGCCTTTATTAATAATTTACATGGGGAAAAGCAATCTCTGCAAGTGTTACCCATTTTTCATTTAAACCCCCACAAATCCACTGCTTTAGAGGAGGAGTTTATTGACATTAAGAGTGCTTACCCTTCCAAAATACTGCCTCTACTTCAGGTAGGGGCCACATGAATATTAAATACAATGAACATGAAGTATATACAGCATATTGTATGGGATAAGCAAAGGCTGTAGTGCACACCAGGAGTGTCATGTGTTTTCCATTAGAAAAGTATCTAAAAGTGAATTGGAAAATAACATTTAACAAATATTACCCTGAAATCAACCATAATTTTAATTAAATAAACATAAGCAGGCACTTGAAAATGAGATGTGAAATCTTCAGTAATGAACACCATAACCAGTTAGATACTGCATCAGTGTTGGTAATGGACTAACAATACTGGGAGAGATCACATAAAATTGACAGTTTCTATTTCAGAAAGGAAGTTGATGAAATGTTGGCAGATAATGTGGTGCTGGCTATGTATGTGGGGACTGTGTATCCCCCTGTGGCTGCACAGTGACTAGAAATGAAGCTTTTTCAAAGAAACCAGATTAAAAATGAATCCTTGCTTAGGGCTGTGCCTGAGGCACTCAATTTCCCCCATACGCTTGTCCTGGCATGCCAAGCACTGGGTCTCGAAACAAGCCCTCCTCTGGTCCCTGGTCTGCTGTTTCTTGCCCCTGAGCAAGGCAGATGTCTCACTAACTGTATTAATGATGAGGTAGCAGGGAAAAAAATCTTCCAGAATTTAAACATGTTATTCTGGTTGTTAATGAGGCTCCCCCAAGTACAATGTCCAGGTATCTCCAGGTATCCTCCACCCTGACAGAGAGGGGCTGTGACCTTTTTGATTTCTGTTTGCTGTGACATTGTTCCTCTGGCACAGTGAGCCATAAAAGTGGCAGTGAGAAAACTCATGCTCCTACAAAAAAGTACTTTTTAGAGTCCAGTGTCTGTGGACTCTTCAAAGACCTACATTTTCTGCTGATCCAGAACTTTAACCAGTAGCACCTTGGGGCAGAAAGTACACAAAAGGTGAAGTAATAAGAGCATGTAGCTGGATTCACAGTGCAGGGAAAAGTCAAAACCAACAAAACAAACCCCAAACCACCAAACCAAGAAAAACCCCAGAGGAAACAAGAGAAAATAAAAGAAGAAATAACAGTAGCAAGCCATTTGACATGGGGCTGTGACATGGTGACAGACATCTCCGTCCAGCAGTAAGCAGTATTTCATGCTAGGGGCTCTGTTCACGCTGTAAACTGTTCAACATGGGCCATCCTGTGCTGGAGGAAACATGTTGCACTGTCCCATGGCAAATCCCATGGGCAGAGCCAGTGCAAGATGGTGCTGAGCAGGGCTCACTTCCAGACAGCTTGTAGACACTCCTGAAGCAAATCCCTGGAGCTGAGAAACACTTTCATTCGGGACCATCGTCCTTGTTCCCCTGGGATATGATCCTTAAAGGCTCAGCTGGGATGTTTGGGGGAACACTGGGCAATCTGCTAAGCTGCAATAGCTGTAAAATCCCATATATAGAGTGAAAGAAGTTTAACTTTGTGTATGTTTTCCTTGCTTTTAGCCAGTGCAGAACAGCAGGCTGTCCTGATTAACCAGAGTTTGCCTGACACAAACCAAATGGCTTACAGCTTGAGTGACTGTCTGTTAAGTCCCATGTTTATTATAAATTCATTAGATGAAAAAATTATTCACGTTTCTATATTTTTTATAGCATTTCCCACCAGAGAACACTAACACTTGTAAAACAATAAATGCTACGGTATAACAGCAAGACTAGTAAAATGCTGAACAGTAGATAAAATCATTTACAAAAGACCATTATGGTTTCTTTTGGAGAAATAATACAGCATTTAATTTTAAGATGCATGTGCCAGGCGTAACTTTTAGGTGCTACAGAAAGGAACATAAATATCAAACTGGGGAATAAGGTGAATCTGAATTGCCTCCCTCACTAAACTTAATTTACCCCTGCATTTGATTTCATCTCTGCTCCACCAATTTCTGAAAAGTAAACTACTTTGGTTCAAAGGAAAAACGTCAGCATCTAAATTTCTGTGTCCCACTTGGGCTGTTTTTAAAACAAGGTTTCATGGGAGTTTTCATGCAGAGGATCAGAGAGAAAGTTGTGTTGTTTGGGATCGGGGACATTTCTTCAGTTAAGCTAATTTGTTCCCTGACGAGGTTTTTTCCATTCTTGCTGTAAGACTGAATTCCATTGCAAATGTTGACTGCTGCTGTCACAGGATGGTGGTTGGAAGGGAAATGCTTGGCGCTGCCTCCTGTTATTCATTGTGCAGTCAAGGCAGAGCCAGCTTACAAGTTGGGAAAGTGCACATTAGCATGAAGAAATGTAGTTGTGGAAGCAAAAGACTGGCCGGTGCGGATCCTTCACCTACCTGCACATTGCAGCCTCTTGTTCTTCTTGCTAGAGAATTGAAAGCCAGTGGTTTTAGTGGCAGAGAGGAGTAGCTGTATTTCAAATAATACTTGTACTCCATCTGCCTGCAGATGAATTTCCACCTCTGGAAAAGCAAAAAGTGGAGACCCAATGCAACAGGCTCTGCCACTTTAAAAATCCACAAAGGTGGCCAGGAAGGTTTATTGATTGCTCCTGGGGAGCAGTTATTTCCATTGATATAATCCCTAAATCAAGATTGTTTGAGATACTTTAAGCCATACTAGAAAATAATGAATTTCCCAGCATAACACATCTGAATTTGCCAGTTTTCCTTTGACTTTCATTGCATCATTAAGTAAACAGAGTTGTAGTTTGCTTGGCCATGTGGCAGCTCTATCTGGGCCTGCAGCTGCAAGGGCAGTTGCCATGAGTCAATGTGTGCTGAGCACAGGCAGTGCTGGGGATGGCCGGCATAGAGTAATGATGTGGGCTGCAAGTATGGGCCTGGGCATTGCTGCAGAGTGCTGGGTGGGATGTGAATGGAAAGATCTCTTGGATAGGGGATTGTTCTGTCTAAAATACACTGGCACTTCAGTTCAGAGATGACTTTAATTCAGGTACATGCTTCATCGTGTGTCAGGGGGTTGGAACTAGGTGATCCTTAAGATACCTTCCGACCCAAATCATTCTGTGTGCCATAAGCCAGTTTAACTTCTCCCTGAAGTTTCAAACTGGGAGGGGAAAAAAGTGACTCAGTAAGAGCTGTAGAACTTCTTTTTATTCCAAAGTGACCTCTATCCTTTCTTATACGCTTTGATTTTATATAACTAAAAGAGCCACTTAGGCAAGAAGTTCAACATTTGACGGTTTTTATTTAGATGTCAACATGTGGTTTTTATATTCGTAAGTTTAGAGAGATGGAGAGTTCTGTCTTTGGGATTTTTTCAAGTGTTTAAGTTATAACTGTGGGAATCGACTGGGTGTTTAGAATGGATCTGAGACAGGAAGTAGAGTATTAGTTTTACTGGAAAAAAACAGAAAAAATGCTTTGAAAGTTCATTTAAATCAATATTTTTCTGACATAATACAGAAGAACGTATTCATGTTGATCACAGTCTTTGATAATGTAGAATGTAAATGTCAAGTCAGGAATGGTGCTGGAATGAAATACTACATATTTATTGTGTCATAAATGTTTCATAGAAATAGCATGATATTTAGAGAAAATAAAATCGGATTAGAGGGAATCTATTGCATGGCTAAAGGTTTTATGTGTTGCTAATAGCACTTTAAAACCCATTTTGTATTAAATAGGCTGTATTGCATTTCTATTTGCTGTAGACTGGGAGCAAAATAGATAGCTTAAAGACAGACTTTTATCATTGACTGGAGTAAAGCTTTAGCCAGCACCACATTTGCATTCCCTCTCACAGTTAACCGTACTCCTAATTAAACAAAGCTCAGCTGAATAGGAAGGCAGCGAGATAATTTTAGACCCTTAATCCACGGACATAAAATCCTTAATCCACGGATATAAAATCATTTTCTAAAACTGGGAGGGAGCATGAGGACATGGTTTACATGCAGGGAAACTGAGGCAGACTGAGACTGCAAATTTCCTTGGGGTTATGCAAAAGAAGGCAAAGGCAGAGAGATGCTCAGGACACAGCGCCCTGTGTGACCCCCAGGCTGCCTGAGAGCAGGGCTTATGTCCAGCCTGCAAACCTGCCTGGAGCCTCTGCGCTAGCAGGCAAGCAGCAGGCTTTGAACAACTTGTTCTCATTATGTGAGGAGCACGCGAGCTTTCCACAGTCGCCTTTTAATCTTTTTTATGTTTTTGTTCACACTATGTCACAGATATGTCCTGCATTTCATTATCCAGCTTAGTTCAGCGTGCAGTAGATGAAACTCAAGACTGGCAAGCGGCTGTTGCAGTTCCAGTGCTGACCCCACAGCAGAGCTGCCACACAGCCTGTATGCCCTCTTAACCTTATGCTTAGATAAATACGAAATTCTTTTGGTTGAAATCCCTACGGGTTTATGTTTTTATGGCAAATTTGTTGTTTAGGGTAAGTCAGAAGAAACCAAACTGCCCCAGTTGTGTGCCGCTTTCTCTGGCAGTTGCCAGGGAATGCCACAGCATCCCCACTTGCAGGGGCCTGATCCACAGTGCTCTGCAGGAGGGCACTGAGCCTCAGGCTGCATCACTGCTTCCCCCAGTCACTGCTTCCCCCAGTCACTGCTTCCCCCAGTCACTGCTTCCCCCAGGCACTGCTTCCCCCAGGCACTGCTTCCCCCAGGCACTGCTTCCCCCAGGCACTGCTTCCCCCAGGCACTGCTTCCCCCAGGCACTGCTTCCCCCAGGCACTGCTTCCCCCAGGCACTGCTTCCCCCAGTCACTGCTGCCTGCTTCTGCAGTTTGTGAGGGGCATTTGTCCCTGCCTGGGCCACGGATGGGGTCCCTCTTGGATTGTTTTCCCTAGAAAACAGGAGCATCCAGCACATTCCTCTGCTGCCTGCCCCAAAGAAGCCCTGTGCAGCTGGCATCGGCCTGGGGATACATCTCTGGGTTATTTGAGCTACTATTGGCATCACTGATGGCAGAGCTTCATGTTCTTGTATACTTAAATCATGGGGTCAGCAGAGGGAGCTCAAGGACATGCAGTCTCAATTCTGGGTTTCAGACCCGCAGTTTTCTGGGCGCTGAAGTGTTCCTGACATAAGCTCTCTGCCTTTGAGTGTTGCAATAATTTACTTTTAAGCCCCTAAACTGTGCAGTGGCTGCATGGGGCCACCTGGTTTGTGCTGGAAGGGGGAAAGCTGAGTAGGAGAGGTCTTACTTAATGGGAATCCCTTTCAGAAGGGAGTTTTTTCTTAATATTGTTAATAATGGGATCAGCACAGAAACCCAAGGTGTGCTAACATGAGCCTCTGGGGACATCAGTTCAGACTGAAAAATCAGGCAGGTCTTGCAGTGTACACTAGGAGAAGTGGGAAGGAAAAGCCATAGTACAAAGTGTAAAGCTGCGCCCATTGGGATATATATACACACATGCACACGCACAGATTGAAGTTAGCATACCATTACTAAAAGCAATATAGCAAAGGTGTGGAACAACGTTCCATACACAGAAGGGTCAAAAATACTGCAGCTACCAAATATCTCCCACTGAAACTGCTATGCTGCTCACAACTTTGGTTTGAAACTGGGTGTTACTGTTTTGAAGCGGTCTCCATGGCTGTCAGTCCAAGTGTCAGTCAGGCAGACTTGACATGCAATTCCATTGCATGTGGAATTTCATTTTACCCATGGACAAAGGCTTCTTCCTCTTCCCTCCCTCAGCTGTGATGGAAAGCAGTGGCCATGACTGCTGGTGCCTGTGCCCCTGTGCTTGTTCCCCTGTTCACATCCATGGTGAGCTGCAGAGGTGTGCATGACCTGAGGAGGAGGCAGGAGCGGACCTTGATAGCATTTATGGAAAATGTTTGGAAAAGTTGATGACAATGGCAACTTTCTGATCATTGAAATTCATGTTGAAGTTCTAACTCTTGGTGATGGGATTTAACTGCAAAATGAGCCCTACCAGCCTGACCTCGGAGAAGAGGTAGGTGTTCTCAGAGGCAGCACAGCAGCAGGGGCTGGACAAGACACTTTCACAGCGTTAAGCCAGAGCTGGAGCTCCCTCTTGTGAGAAAATGGAAGTATCAGGGATGCCCAGGGCTGTCAGCTGCAGATACGCAGGGAAGGTGGTGGTCAATCAGGAGGCGGTTCCCAGTAGTTTTTCCTTTAGGTCTGCACACACCTCCATCCAGTGGGACAAGAAAACATGGCATTTGTGGCTGCAGTCTGGCAACATTTGAACTTGGCACTATAGTCTGTACACAGAGTATAAGTGTAATCTGTGGGCAGCTGGGATCTGTCAGAGTTCTGCTGCTTGGGAAAAATACGGAAGTAATTTTCAATGGAAATAATTCTGCTGTTCTCCTCCCCCCCCCCCCCCCCCCAATGACTTTTCTCTCTGACAATAGGAGCCTACCTTTATGGCAGCCTATAAGAAGCAGAAAACAAAGCAGTCTGTGGGGAGTGATAAATGCTGGTTACATTTTTGTGCTTGCTGTGCTCAGCATCAGCAGTGATGAACTGGTGACTCTTCTGCCGGCCTCTCACATGGTGCACCAGAGCTGGGCTCTCTCATGTCCATGCCAAGGCCGTCTGCTTTTGAAATGGGAGGTGTCCAGCCACACACTGGGGTATGAGGGTATAATGGGATACATATATACAATAGCTGTGTATATGAAGACTCTATAGGTGGGTCTAGATAGATTTGAGCCCAAGAGCATTTATGGAAAATACTTGGCATTTAGTGAGATCTGGTGCACTTCAAAGGGGAAAAACGTGTTTCAGAACTATTTTTATGAGCCCTGGGGTTAAGTTCTTTCTGGCAAGTGTGAGTTAGCGGCAGCCAAAGGGTGATGGCCGATAGCAGCAGCTCCCCTGACCCTCCCTTGACTTCAGCACTGAGTCCCATGGCAGGGTCTGGGCAGTCCCAAAAGCCCCAGGTGGGCACTTGGCGTCCTCCCTATGGCTGTGGCAAGGATGCCCCGTGCCTGCTGCCAAGCTTGAGTTACCCCTTACAGAGAAAGGAAGTGTTTAAGAAGTCTTTTGAACATTTGTTGGGTTTATTTTGTATCTGATAAATGGAGATCCCGGGTTTGCCATCAGCCTGGCTGCCACGGCTGTAAAACCAAAGCCAACATATTTGAGTTGCACTCCCCAGCCCTGTTCCCACCAGGACCTCTGGCACTTCTTCACCAGAGAAAGGAGAACTCTTGCATCTTGTTGACCATCTCCCAAAACCAGGGTGTACCCAAGCGGTGGCATCTCTAGGAAGTGATGCTCTGCTTTTCTGAGTTGTAGTGCATTAAAACAACTCCTTTTCCCTCCGCATGGCAAGAGTTAATTGTGCGAGTGTAAGAATATTATTCCAAGGGCTTATAAAAAAGAAATCATAATTTTTCTTACAGCAGGGAACATGTCCAGTAATTGATGTGGGAATACTAATGCAATATGTGTGTGTTATCAATTTAGAAAAGTAGAAGACATATTTCCTTAAGCTTCTAATCATTTATACATACGACCTTCATTTATACAGCAGAAGGGCTCTTCCAGAGAGCTACAATTTGCTTCAGATGTTTAGCTTGGGTATTTTGCTTTACCTTCGAACAGCCAACTTTGGGGATTATTTAGCAGTAAAATTAGAAATGTGGCTTTGAGTATGGACCAAAGTCCTGACAGGTGTTAATGGAACTCAACTTGAATATTTTATTCTTTAAATAGGAAAGTGTAAAACTATTTGTTTAGCTTTGCCTTCCCGGCAGCTGTATCAGGTATCTTGTTTGACTGGAATCACTGTTTTCTGTACATGGTCTTTGTGCCTGCTCCCAGCTCAGCCTATATTTATAACCTGAACAGATTTCAGGCCCATGGAGAATTCCTTAGGCAAACGTGTGGTTCTCAACCCAAAGAGATAGGAAAGAAAACTCATTATGCAATATAGCTCTGATTTGCAGAATGTGCCTAAAGATGCAAATAGGCACCTAAGAGGATTTTTTTAGAAGGAAATCAAATGCAGGAGATGAAATTAAAGCAATTTAAGGCAGTCTTGAAGAATCCCACTTAGTGCCTGTACCAAAGGTTTTAGGTGTTTAGACACCTTTAGAAAAGTCTGTCCATCAGCCCGTTGCAATTCAACAGTGTTGCTTTGGGTTATATTCAGAGCAAATTCTGATGCAGAGAGATTTATTTTGGTAGCAGTGCTCCCCAGTTTTGCTGAGAGATGTGGTGCAGATTACTCAGTGGGGTCGTGCTCCATTTTGGAGAGCAGCACTGGTTGCTTAGGAGAGCATGGAGGGCACTGGCACAACACAGGCTCAGCCTTATTACAGGAGATGTGCTGGGGGGGATTTATGTTGGCTGAATTTTGATGTCCATCACTGGAGGTTGCAGCTTCTCAATGCCTTCCTGTAACATGGTGACTCCTCCTTTTCAGGCATCTTTCATTTCCCAGCACCTTAGAGGAAGCCAGGGTGCTGGTCTGGCAACTCATGGTTGCCTGAAGTAGAGTGAAATCAAGCCATCCCTTAGTTATTGAAGAGGAAAGTCCTGAATCTGCTGTTGGAACCACATACTTTACTTGGGTGCTGGGAGGTGAAGAGCTGCTCTGGGGCTCTCTTGGTTGTCATTGCCCTGAGGATGGTGTTATGCTGCCTTTCTGAAATGAAGACAACCTGAAAGCAGGGAAAGGTCAGTCTAATCCTTCACTAAACCATTTTAATGCACTCCCTAGCCAGCATCTCCGTGTGTCCTCCCATGTCTCTGTACTGTCATCGTGTCCAGCAAAACGTTCCAGACCACTGTTTGGCACCCAGGCACACTTGGAGGGTTCAGAGACGTGGCCTCTCTCAGAAAGAAGGGAGAAAACCCTTTGAAATCAAGCAGGCCCAAACTTGCAAAACTCTTGAAAATTAACATCATCCTTTTCTGGGTGTCCTTGATTCACTGAAGAGAACTTCTATATAACACAAGGCCAGAAATACACTTTTAAACTTGAGTCACTTGGTTTTGAACCAGAATTACTGGTTCCAGCCTGTATTAGTTAGCCCAGAAGAAGAATTTGGGTTTATTTTCTGGCTTCACCACCACTACAGAAATTGTTTCTTGTTTGCCAAAGGAATGGGCAAACATCTTTTCATCTCACTAAAAATCAGGTAGAAAGCTCAGTCTTCAGCTAGACTGGGACTTTCTATGGGTTAGATGCTTTGAAGAAAAGCCTCCCTCGTGGTTTGACTGGTTTTGCAGCCATGAGTGGCTGACAGCCCCTGGTGCCAAGATATGCAGCCTTGCAAGGCCTTGACAATCTAGATGTCTACAGTTCTTGTTCTGCTGATTCTGGGCCATGGACTTCAAAATCACGTAAGGGACTTTGCAGTTTGCTTTGAAATTTAAGAGAGGAGCCTTTAGTGCAACTGCAGATCTCAGAAGGGCTTGTTTCAGGAGGGAATAGTCCAATGGCTTTTTGCTGTCAGTGAAATAAGTCATATAGACTGGCTATTTTTCTTCTTTTGCACTGATCTTTTAATTTAATACAAATACATTGCTGGAGAACCGAACTAAACTGGTGTAGGTTTTAATAAGATCATAACAAAAACCATTGAAATCTTTGACTCTTATGCAATTTAAATTCAATTTACAGTCACTGTTTATTTTCACATGCTTGGTTGTTGTTTTAAGAAGGGGTTTTTTTGCACTGCTTGCATAACTGACATCTATTGCAGTATCAGATCGGTGCTCATAATGTGCTCTGGAATTTGTTGTTTTGGACTATTACCATTTACAAAGTGTATCCAGTTGAAAGGACAGCCTCAGAAGCGGAGAAGCACCTCCACAGGGAGCTAGTCCTGCTGTTTGGTGTGTACCGAACTAGAGAATATGACCTGAAAATGTACCAACTCTGTATACACGGGAGGATATCTGATACCTGCCACAGGCTGTCACCATTCCTACTGCAGGCCTGAGGCTTTGGTCTTACAAATTCCTGGGTCATGTTGCCCCATCAGAGTTATGGCATTAAAATAGTGTTCTTTTGTCATGATATGCCACGTGTGTACATCTCCTTTGCACACTTGCAAAGGCACTTCTGTATCGCTGAAAGGATAAATACTTCTATAGCTTGTGAAGTACTGCAGCTAGTAAATGGGACCAGAACAAGCATTTTGGTTTTCTATACAACGAAAAGCTTGAGCTTGATTGTATTAAAAATGTAGAAGTCCTGCTGAATGTTTGGCTTCCATCCCAGCTGGTGGAGAGTGCAAAGAAGTGCTTCAGCTGCTTCAGTGTCAACTCTTGAAATTCATTTTCTCTCTCCCAGCTTGATCAGCCACTGAAGGTCATCTTATTTCAGGCGTTCCTAAAGCGTCCTGCGTACGCACCGAGTACATACGCATGGGGTTTTCATTCACTGGGGAAATGATTTGTGGCTATTTATAAAGTAGGTTTGTAATTTATTATATGAGTTTTGTTGCCTAGATTGAAAAAGTATCTGACAGTGAAATGGAACCAGCAGTTCCATTTTAATTCCACAGGGTAATAATTTTCTGCTGTTATAAAGCCTTACTCCAGTTATTATACGTATTAGTCGGTGAGGTTTTTACAGCACCACAACGACAAACTTGCCAAGCAATAAATTCCATTGAAAGGTTTCTTTGTGTCTTTAGGAAAAGCTTACATGAGATACTTCCCTACTTACATGTAATAAAAGGACATAATGAAGTACTCAAGCACACATTAACTGGTGCTATTGTGTATTTTAATGCTTTTATTATGGATAACTTTCCAAACTGTACAAACTCAAAGGAGAGCTTTTGCATTTCTCTCAGTCCAGCCTTTTAATTTACAGAAAACCTGATTCACACAGATTCTGGAATGAAATCATCACTCCAGCTGCTCTGCTTTAAGTTTCCCAGACCTTTGTGAATCATTGTGTGGTTTTGAACAGCCTGCTTGTTGTGACAGAAATATTTTTGTAATTGATCAAGTATGGTTAGGTTCGGTTGGTTTGTATTTTTAACTTAAAAAAACCACGGCATTTTTAGAAGGATTTCTTTAATTTTTAGGAAATGAGATTAATCTGGTTTTTAAGACACGATTTCCTTTTAATGTCTCCAACTAATTGAATCCCAGAAATTATTTTGATTTTTGTCTCAGCCATTATAGCTTTCTTGGCCTTTGGATATGTTTATTCTAAGTCTTCCTTTAAAAGTTTTCAAGTTTTACTGCTTGGCAGTTTTTAAGCTACCTGCCTCCTTGTTTAACGTTCCAGGAAAGAGTTCTGGCCATTTCTGAGACCCAAAACAACCCAAATCTCTGATGCATCAGAGCAGATAAGCAACAGGACAGAAAGCAGATGTGGCAGTACTCAGAAGCAAAGCCACGTGCCTAGGCTTAAGGCGCAATTTGGAGCCTTTATGCCTTTTAATTCCAAGAGAGGAATGCTGAGTCAGCGCTGCCAGGGACTGCCTGGGCCAGGCAGGGCAGCCCCAGTTAACAGGTTTGCAGCTGGGAGTGGGTGTCCTTGAGAGCTTGAGATCTTGAGGAACTACTTATAAAAGAGGGGTCACATAGAATAGTTAGGGTTGGAAAGGACCTTAAGATCATCCAGTTCCACCCCCCCTGCCATGGGCAGGGACACCTTATGCTAAATCATATCACCCAAGGCCTCGTCCAGCCTGGTCTTGAACACTGCCAGGGATTGCAATGAAACCCATTCCAGTGCCTCACCACCCTAACAGGAAAGAACTTCTTCCTTATATCCAGTCTAAACTTCCACTGTTTAAGTTTTAACCCATTACCCCTTGTCCTGTCACTACAGTTCCTAATGAAGAGTCCCTCCCTAGCATCCCTATAGGCTCCCTTCAGATACTGGAAGGCTGCTATGAGGTGTCCACGCAGCCTTCTCTTCTCCAGGCTGAACAGCCCCAACTTCTCAGTCTAAGATTTCAGATTTCTTGAAGACAGAGAGCCAAACTGGATCCAGAGTCCCCTTCATCTGCACTAACAAGGGGCAGCCAGGCCCTGGAGAAACAACTAAAATGCATCCATGCTTTCTGGTTAGCCCGGATTGGGCTCGAGCAGTGCTGGACATACTGCTGTGACAGATGGTCTCCAGGGTTTTTCCCCTGTTTGCCCAGGGTCTGTGGCTGAGGAGAGGCACAGTGGCACCGGGATGCTCTATGAGCAGACTCCTGGGCTGCTGGGTCCTGAGGCTGGGGCACCAGTGTTGGACCTGAGCTGTGTCCCATGTGTCTGGGCAGGTTGGTGCAAGCCTTTCACTGTGACTGACGTTCCTGGCATGAGATAGGGTCCTTGACAGCTCTGTGTGGGGAGATCCTGGTAATGGAAAGAAAACAGGAAGGAAAGTACCATCCTCAGTGACTCGCTGGGTTCAACCCAGCATGAGCTTTTCAGTGGTGACCTGTGATCGCTTGGGTAACTTTGAGCTGTAAATGAAGGGGTATTTGCAAGAAATCTATTGATGCCCAAGGTGGGTGTCCTGTAGAGAATGGTGCTTGTGAAGAGTTGCCTGTTGCTGATAAACTTCTCAGGCCTCAGCAGCATTTCAGGTGTGCATCCCTGGCTTGGATGGGCACCCAATAGACTCCTTAGGCTGTCATATGCCTGGTGTGGCATCTCTGCTGCTGCAGACATGCTGGTGTGGGAGCTGTGGGAATGGCTTGCTGTTGGTGTGGACATGGTGTCCTCTTGCATGCTTCACTCTGGGACCTGCTGTCTAAATGTCCTTTGGCCTTTTGTCAAGAGCTCTGCCCTGAGGCATTGGGACAGGAGACACAGCTGGACACTGCCAAGGGCAGCTAGGGCATTTGGTGTTATTGGTGTTCATAGAGCAAGAGCAAAGTTGATGCTAACTCTATCTTCATTTAATCCAAACCCAGCCTCTCTTTTTCCTTTGTGAGGCTGCACCCACACCTGCAGGACAGAAAGTCCCACATCTCCTGAGATTGGGGCTTGTGTATGAGACAGAATAAAGCCTTTCAGCTAATCATACACTTGCTCCTACGGTGCCTTATTAAGCCCAACTAAGCAATGGTTTTCAAATGAGAACAGTTGTTTGGTTTTTTTTTTTGTCAGTTCCTTCTTATTGTTTCCCACATTTTCAGGAGCTCAGATGTAACCTGCCTGTGTTGGCATGTATTGGGAGCACATGTTCCCTTGCAGGATGCCTGTCTCTCCCAGGAATCATGATTAGGCTGGAAATGCAGCCCAGTGAGGCCAGGGCCACTGTGACAGGGAACCAAGCTACTGCAGGTGACTTCTGTTCCTCTGGAAGCCCCTGATTACAACTGCTTTGGATGGAGGAGAGCCCTCCCAAAGCCCTCCCTGCCTGAAGTCAGAGCAGCCTCCAGGTCTAGAGAACTCAGGTGACCTGCCCCACACTTAGTGTTTGTGCACTGTGAATATGCCCCTGATCTCACAGGGGGTGAGGACATGTTTACTTGCGAAGGCACAGAGCCAACCACAGCTGCATTTAATCTTCCCTTACACTGCTTGTGCTGATGCATCCACCACGGCAGGGGCAGCAGGGAGGCTGGGAGAAAGCTTAGGGCCAGTGGGCACCAAGTGATGGGGAGCCAGCCCATGGTGCTGCCCTGTGCTGGAAGGCTCTGGTCCTTTTACTGGAAGTCTGCAAGCCCCTCGGTTTCCTTCACATACACGTGGGTTATTATAATTTCACACTTACTGAAATGTCACTGTTTTGTTTAAATCACTCACTCTCAGACATTTCAGAACGTAATATGAGGATTTATCAGGCAGACTGCTGATGTTAAGAAATGACAGGACACTTGTTTCCAGTTTTTAATGCTTTCTTGTAAAACTGAAAATATAAAACCAGCCGAGCAAATGAAGATCTTTATATACATGAGGTCTGTGATTAAAAAAATCCTTCTAGTTAATAAAAAAGAGACAAATTGACCAATGAGTTAAATGAAAACTGATTAAAGGGAACAACATTCTCAAACTGAAACATACTTTGCAGGAAAAAAACAACCCTTCTTTACAAGTTTATTATATAACTTACATTTACACTTTACTGAGAGAACTTACAAAACAAGCTGCTTGAAATGCTCCTCATTCCCTTAAAGCATGAATTTCAAAGTGCCACAGCAAAGGAACAGGTTCCAATATTATCTTATACAGACTATTCATGTATAAAATGGTTTGGTAAATGTGAGGTGTTTGTTTAAATGAGCACATATAGGGATACAGACTAAATAAAAGTACTTGAACAACACCTTTGTTATTACATACTCAGTTATAAGTATAATAAAGGCAACAGGGTCAGCACTGCTCTTAGGTATCTGTATAGATGGAAGGAATGTGATTCAAGCAGTGATCAAAGGCGCCATTCTGGAAGAATCCACTTTCATCAGTTCCATTGGAGACCATGTCTTCAGATACACACTGTGCTTCAGAGATTGCATCATAGCCTGAAAGCAGGACAAGTTGTATGGACATGACTTAGTGCCATAGTACATATAAGGAAGGAAGCGCAGTTTGAGGCCTGGGATTATACAGTACAGCCCAGTGTTAATAAAAAGACAATAGGGTTTACCATCAAAGCCTTACCCAGGAGATACACAAACTAATCTCCATGGACATTTGTGTCATAGGAGATGAAGCTCCCATTCATTTCTGTGGAAAGCTACCCATTTGCAAGTGAAGTGCAAGTATCAGAGTATGACTCTCTTGGGACTTTACAGTCATTATCTGAATAGGATGTCAAAACAATGAGTGGGCAAGGATCCTAGTAAGTGTGCACTAGAAGTGATGCAGTCCTCTTGCTTTGTGTGTTTCCTTCTAATGGCACTTAGGAAAAAATGTTCCATGTCTCTCCCAGCTGCTCTTAAGACTCAGAAAAAATCTGGATCCTGCATTATTGGATCCCCCTATACTGCAGAAATCAGGTGTGTGAGGTCAGGCTCACGGGATGTGTGGAAGGAGCTGTGCACCACATTGTCCACAGCCCACCATGATGCCAGCTCCTCACCTGGCCCAGCTCCCTGGTGCTTGCCAGGCTACCACAAAGCCACTATGGTGAGGAAAAATTTCTCTGCCCTTCTCCTTTTATAATGCAAAACTTACTTCCGCAGCTTTTTAGCCTCCCTGAGCTGTGCATCCCTGTGGAAATGAACAGCTTTGCCTGATACCAGGTGCTATGGCAGCTGGAATGCCAGGGAGTCTGAAACAAAAAGGTTATTGCCCATCCCATAGGTCATGAACATTTCCTATTATGCCCCACTGGAACCTGCTTTTTGTTCTAGTTAAGAACATGCCTGTGAACTAAGTGCCTGATGTAGAAAATGCATCTTTTGTAAATCACATTCACTTTTAGATGACTGATCCTCATGGTTACAGCACCAATACCTGGCTCCATCCTCTGCTTGACAGAGGAGCTCTGTGGAGCTGTTGGGAACTGTTATTCTGTGCCTCAGTTCCCTGCGTGGAAAATGGGGCTCTTGCTTCTTTTTAGCCTTTCTCTCATGCCTTCCACCTGCCTGACTCTGCAGGCAAGCGTGTCTGGATGTGGCTAAATCAAATGTTGCAGGGGCTTAACTGAGGCCTCTGGGCTGTGCAGCACCGCATTGCCAGCAGTAGTGACAGATCCTCGGGGCTTACACAGCCAGGCCTGGTTTCAGAAAGCCCCGTCGGCTCCGTCTTTAGAACTTAATTACAGGTATTTTACTGTTAGGTATGTTTTTATTATTTGAGACCTAATTCTCTACTTATTTACATTGCTGCATTTTCCTCTGACGTATGAATTTACTGTTAGTTTACAGGTCAGATTCTGCTGTCTGCGCAAATCTGGCATGCAGCACATGTCCAAAGTCTCTGGACAAGGAACTCAGCCTGTTTATCTGCCTTATGCTGTGCCACTCCAAATGGAGTGAGCAGTATTTTGACAGACTCTGCAAGTGTTTCTTTTATGCTGATTTCCATTTGAGGAGCCTGTATACAGGGTAGATACACAACCATGAAGAGAAGCATACACCCCAGAAATCATTATTAGATTCCAGATAGAGTAAACTATCCAAAGTCCAGAACAGAAAATAAGAATTTATTGACTGTTAATATGATTCATGGAGCAGCTGTTTGCCAGTCACATTTGGCATTCCTGGGAGATGAGATCTCATTTAATATTAATGGTGCTATAAAAGCCTGAACAAAAATTAATGCATAGCCTTGATGAATCTTGCAAACCTGAATGGTTCTATTTTACACACGAAAAGATAAGATTTATACGTTTCATATATATTTATGTTTCTGCCTTTTAAGTATTTTCATACCGCAATAACCACTCTAAACCCAAAAATACTACACAGAAACATTTCTTACTAGCTTAGCCCCAGACAGAAAAATCAACTGTTGTTGAAGTTGGTGTCTTGCCATAGTATTATTCTTTGCTCCTACAATTTCTTTTGGAAAGTTTATTTAGTCTGTTCTTTAAATATTGCAGGCTGTCAATCTACACTTGAAATTTGATGTTAACATGAAAAAACTGTGTTTTAGTAACATCAAACTTATGAATAACACAAAAGAATTCAAAGTTGAAGCTGAAACTTCATCTTAAACTTTTCCCTTGTGCTCGTTACCGATGCATACACTTTCTAGTGTGGAACACCAGACAAATGCATGCCCACTCTCTCTGAACAGACTCTCCTTTAATACAAAACAAACAGGAAAGTCAACTCTAATTTTGTGGTCTGACTCAGGCCCCATTTCAAAAAGCATTTAAACATATGTTTCCAGTATTGTCCTTAACCAAGATGCCCTCCTGAATTCAGAAATGGAAGACAAATATCTGAGAGATGTGTAAGTAAGGAGACCAGTAAATGGTGTTTCATGGTTCTGACACACTCACATTTTGTTTGATTTCAGTAAGTCTGTCAAATCTTAATTGTGGTTTTAAAAGTAGAGAACAATGCTTTACACAAATGAATACTTCAATACTGAAGCACTATAGTAATCTAGCTACCATTACTTGTTGTAAATTGTACATTATGCAAATATGTAGTTAAATGGGAAAACACAATTGCCATGAATGTGCAAAGCACAAACACAAAGGAACTGCTGAACAAAACCAAACTGGTCTTTTTAGCTGAATTTATCGAAGCAGTGCCTTCCCATTTTGTAAACATCAGGATTGCGAAACAAAGCCACCCTTTTATTCCTGCTTTGAAGGAATAAAAGCTCCTGCTGCTGCTCTTTTCTTCAGAGCTGTGTTAACTATCTATCTTCTTAACTTTGATCTGACTATAAAAGCCTCCCTGAGCCTACCTGCAGAGATGTACCATGAATAGCCCACACGATAAATGTGAGAGGTGTCTGTTTGTCAGCTCTCCTGAAGGTGTGTGCTGCCTGTGACATCCGGCAGAGCGAAAGGAGAATTTGACTGTCCATCAGTCAAATACAGCTGGACTAAAGAAAATAAATTAGCTTTTCTCCTGGGATTTTTATAGATGCAAATGAATTTCAGTGACTGAGGGTTTTATGCAAGTATATTTTTGTAATAACATTGGCTATAAAATGTGTTCTTTTCCCCTCCTCCTAAAAATATCACATGGGTAATTCTTTATAGGCAGAATAAATTACCTGTTGAAGCTAAAGGTGCATTGAGTATGTGATAGCCATTCTGTCTCAGAGGATTAAAGCAGTGGGTTTCCCCTGTAAGGACATCACTGGTGACAGACTGGTCCATTGTTCTGTAGCAGTCTCCATAGTGGAAACAGTTTTGTATTGAGTGAAAGCTGCCTTGGTAACCTGAAAACAGATATCACACACACATTTTAACACCACTGTAATCGTATTAGATCTATTTCTGTCACAGTATTTCATTACTATTGTGGGGGTTTTTAGTCCCTCAGTTTAAACTATGCAATAATGATCACGCTGTTCTATAAGGCGTAATAATATAGAAGCTAAATCAGACTCATTCCCACAAGGTGCTGTGGACTGTGATCCCCATCAAGCAAAAATCTCAGAGGTGTGCTTCATTTCAAGTAGTGGGTCAGCTGAACCCAGTCAATAGCCCACTTGTGTTCAAAGCTACGTACCTTGGGTTTTGCCAGCAGAAACTGTGACTTGTGCACAACAAAAGAAAGCAGGTAACAGTAAAGGACAAATGAGTTGCTGAGGAAGGAATTTTACAACTTGGAAGTATGTGCCAACATCCTAAAAGAAAATGTTATTTGCTCCCTTAAGGACAACCTCAAAGCATGCCACAAGATGTATACCAACCATGGCCTGATTTAATGATTTTCCTTCCTCCTGCCTCAATAACCTCTTCCTGATTCCAGGTGCATCACACGCTATTTGCACAGTCATATTATGTGTTTCCTTACCTTCTCTCAAAGTCCCCTCCGAAATGATTCTCCTTCCCTTATATGCAACTGAAGTCAACCAAGTCAGGCTTTAAGTTTAGTAGAATGTGCTATCAGGATTTTCCTGTTTGCCAGGAAAAATACAGAGCTGTTGACTCTCTTCCCTCAGCCTTACTCAGACTGAAATGTTTCCTAAGGAACCAGGTAGTTCAGCCAAAGAGACACAACCACATCAGCCGCTGACAGAAGCCAACACAGCCCCACTCAGCAGTGACTTGCTGGGCTGGTTGTGCAGCTATTCAGTCTGGTTTGCCTATCACCAAAGAGCCTGGGTGATGTACAGGGGGGGATGTGACCCTTACAAATCATGCAGTGTATAAGGTTTTTCCTGTTAAGAAAGATCTCCTGTCTTTTTCTGCATTTTCCCTTTAATTCCAAAGTTTGACCAAGGACATAGGTAGCATCTGTTCAGTCTGGTCATGTTTTCTAAGGTGGTAATAAATAAGGCTGAGGCAATTCTTTAGTAAAAATACAATGAACTCATCGAGTGGGGAAAGATTTGCTCTGAAGTTTCACAGTTTCATATGTGTTTTGGCAGAATCTGCATGGATTAGATGATTCATTTCTTAAGAACCTGTAATCCTCCACCACAAAATACCTGAACTGTTGATATCCATGATTGGTGAAGTACTAACGGATGACTGTGTTAGATAAAGACACTACATACACTGTACCAAAGCTGTTTGTATTTGCTGCTACATAGAAGAAGGCTGAGAAATTTGGAAAGCTGAGTATTAAATGATGCATGTCCTTCCTTGGAATAAATAGACAGCCACCTCTATTTACTGCCTGGAGAGTCTGGCTCAATCAACCAAAGCGCTCTTATGAGAGGTAGCAAAGCCATCTTTTGGTGTGGTTTAGGTACAGGGCTTTATTGATTGGCTTTTGATAATTATCCTGACTTTTCTGTTTACAAAATATGAACTCCCTGCTATAAACCTTCTAAAAATACCTCCTTCTGAGATGAACAGTGAGAAAAAATGAGACACTTGGCTTCAGACGAGGTGTAACTGGTTGCAGAGAGCACTTATACGCACTGCTAGTGAAAAAAGTGAACCTCTTCCAGAAAGTCTGCTATACACATCACTTCTAGGGAAGGCATGACGTGTATTTTCTCTGTCTCTGTAATTGCTGCCCTTTTGTCACGCTCCCAGGCTTGCCTTTGTTAGCTCTATTAAACATCTTTATGATCTACAGGGCTGGCACAGTGACTTAGCAAATCAGAGAACAGCCAAGCCTGACAGAACCGGATTGAAACTAGTTGGATCCAGGGTTTTCTCAAGACCGACGAGTAAAGATTTCTTTTGAAGTGTTTTCAGTTTCACTGTCTAGCTGCTCAGGAAAACATACCTGAGGCAGAGAACTGCCTCAGAATCAGAAGTCTGGAAAGAACTAAAATGCTCCATAAGCGTTCAAATTCTCTGTTGGACTGCAGCATCTGTCCCTCAGCATCACTGTGTGATAATCTGAGAAGGCAGCATAAAAAAGAGTTACTGGAACTATCCAGTGAAGAGACACAATGTAGGAAAATACTAGTGTTACTTCACTGTTGTAATGACCAGGAGCAAATTTCTGCTAAGTGCTTCCTGGAGGAAATACAGAGAAATGCAGCATTCCAATTCTAATGTGATTGAAGATGTGATAAATGCAGGTAGCAAACTAAAGAAAGACGTCAGCGTGAGGAAGGGAAAGGTTGCAGTGCTGGTCACTTGTCAGGTAAAACAAACCATGGCACTAAAAATGGGACTTTTAATCCTTCTGACCTCAGCAGTATAACGAAAGCTTCCTTTTCCATGAGCTTCAGAGAAATGATGAGACAGTGGGACCCTATTAGAAAGGGGCAGAGGCTGGGTAGGAAGAATTGTTCTTGTTGTATTAAAACCTGTGTTTCAAAATGTAGCCAGCTGAATGTTAATCCTGGAAGGTGGAAATAAGTCTTGGAGTGACTGAAACTGCATGCCTCCATGTTGAAGGACTGCAGGCTCAGGGAGCTGCTATGTCAGTTAGACTGTTTTCATGACTTCTTACATACTTTCTATATTCCAACCACTGCTTCAGGGGAACAATCAGAGAGTTTCTTTTGGTACCAGGTAGGTTGGCTCTTCTTGATGGACTTCAGTAGCACGGCATGGCTCAAGAGGCCAGTCGGGCTGTTCAGAGGAGCTGAGCCTCACACATCTTTCACACTATTAAAAAGGGAAAACTGCCAGCTAGTTTAAGCACTAAGTGTTCCCAAACCCCAAAGTAGTTAGACAAGAGATGGAAAGGCCATGTGAGTTAAAGCAACCACAAGGACTTTTGTAACAACAGCCGCTCTTGCCAGATAAGGTTTCATTCATTTTACACAACCACAGGAAATGAAACTTGTTGCTCGCAGGCACTACAATGTTTGATTTGCATATGTAGTACAAGGCAGAGCCTTACTGCACTTATAACACCTCTAAAATGTGCAGTATGAAACAAGGGTGCTTTTGGTTCATGCCATTTAGTTGTGGTTCCTTTGGATTTCTTCAAGTGGCTTACACAGAAAGTATTAGGAATTATGATTAATATCCCATAACTAACGGTTCAATTAACAACCACATATGGATCAGAGTAAACTAAACATGGAGCAGTTTTTACTAGTTCTTGAAAAAGGCTTCCTTCAGTGGTTAAGATGAAGTAAGCAAGAAGGCTTGTCTGGTGCAAAGAGCCTGGTCCTTCTCGGAGCGCAGAAGTGTAATACACATTTGGCAACCAGTGTTTCGCCAATATTTTTTTTTCCACATGGATTTCAGGTTTTCCTTCAGTTTTGATTTCAATCAAAAGTTTTCTGAGGTTCATTTTCAAGTGAAGAATTTACTAAATGTCCTGTCAGTTTAAGGGATCGCTATGAAATGGTTTATGGACAGTAGATGTAGAAATATAGCAGTTAATAAAGGAATAAACCGAGTTCCAAACATAACATTTAGTTAAAAATTTGCTTTGAAATAATTTGTGACAGAAAAGCTGCCGTGAACCACTTCACACGGTGCACTGGCTGCCTCTGTTTCTCTAAGGCACAGCCTAGAAAACTTCAAGCAGCTTTCAAATGAATGATGTAATGAGCAAATAATTGAAATATGCCTATTAAATGCCATCGTGTTTTGTCATGTCATTTACATGTATGTGCAAATAAATCTCAGCTTTTCAAATTCCATAAAACTTCTGACAAGAAGTCATGTCAGATATAAATAACTACAGGATTCCATTGCCTGCCAAATTCTTTCAGCGTGTAATAATTTCCATGTGATCTTACTACAACGAGGTTTAAACATTTAAGTAAGATCAGCTTATTCTTTCATTATCAATATATCTGCTACCAGCTCGACGAAGCTCGCTGTCTTCTAAACATTTCACATCCAGTGTTTCTATGCTTCTAGATAGATGCAGAGTTCCACACAAAGATGTATATAATGTTCCAACAGTTCAAAACTCACAAATTACTAGATTCCATTAGAATAGCAAAAATTCCATTAGATGCAAAAAAAAGACATAGAGCCAGTACAGCTAAGTACAGGTTACACATGAACTCATTTCAAAGGCTGTTAATCAAAATTGATTTTTGATTGACCATTTCCATAATGAATTTATAATAATACTTCAACATTTGGTCAAAGTGGAAAATTATGGCTTTTTCAAAACCGCACAACATAACACTTAGAAAGCAACAATTCATTCAAAAGGAAATGTGGTTTTCTTAAGGAATAAAGTCAATTTATTTAAGTGGTTCAAAACTTGTTCTGTCTATGCATTTGTTTCTGCCATAGTAATGAGCTGCTAAACTTTCCTCTTGTGGTTTGTAGTTATTTAGCTCATTATAGTAACATAATCATATATCATTATACGCTATCATAAATCTGCCACTTTTCCCTTAGAGTTAATCTTTTTAAATTGAATAATCTGTTGAGCATCAGGTTGAGTTAGTTTTTCCTTCAGCACAAATCGTTTCCTATAATACGCTTTAACTTTTCAGACTAAGTACAATCCAACCAAAGAGCAAAAATGAGCCTCGGAGAAGGAAAGTCTGAGGGAACTGCTGGGATACTGAACCCCGCTACAGCTATGAATTGCTCACTGGGTTTGTGCTCAGGCCCTGGGTTTCAGACCTACCCTTAGCATCTATTGAGAGAAACCAAACCACCTGTTGTGCCCACTGGTAAATAGATCACATGTGATACTTTGCCAGCCAAAAATTACCTTATATAAGTGACAGTACAGCTGTGAAACAAGTTCCCAAAAAACTGCTTGTCTGCCTGCATAAACTTACATGCTTGGTTATTCTTGCAACCAGACATGTCCTGCATGCTTCTTTCTTGTGGCTATTTACCACACTTAAGCAGCTTTCCATCTGGATTATAGAACAGAGTTCTCAAATATGCAAGCTCCTGTCACTGGAAGTATCTTTGATAATAATATCTCTTGCTAATTTATACTTCAGAAACTGCAGAACCATTACTTAGTTCCCACAGCCCAACTCTGCAATAGGTAAATAAGCTCCCGATGAAAAAGGCTGAGCAATCCAGATTGAAAAATGGTTTAAATTAAGCAGTGGGACAGCTGCTTAGTGCTTAGCTGCTGTCATTCCTGTCCTCAAGTCACACTGGTACTTTGTAGCTGTACACAGTGCCTTGGCATATTGATGTATAAAATAACACAGGTGCTCAACTTCCCAATAACAAATAGCAAACTATTTCTCTAAATTCATGTTTAGTGCATCACTGTCAGTGGCCTGAGAGGACACTGCCAAGGTCTCCTTCAGCCCGTATATTTTGGGACTAGATGGCTCTGGCTCTGGCAGAGTCCCTCTCGCCAAGCTGATGGAAGGCTGGATGACGATCCTCATCTCCTCATCTCATCTGGATGATCAGATGAGGTGCACGGCTAGTAGCAACCTACTGAAAAACCTAAGTGCAAGAGATCTGCAGTGGGGAAACTTCCCCTGTTGGGGTACCATATCATAGCATGAGCTGGTCTAAACGCTTTGCTCTGTGCGTATCAAGCCACTTTAAAAACTGGAGTTCCCACTGAAATGCTGTCAGTGTCTTAATAGTTGTATACAGGTATAGAAAACATATATTTCGGCCAATATATAAGTATTGGCCAAAAATGCAAAAACTGCAATAAATTCTTTCTCCCCACCTAGAAATTAGGAAAAGAAAGAAAAGAGGGAAGAGTTACCTTGAGATCCCTGCTGTACAGACTGGTTTTGAAATTGCGTGTATGGTTTATTTGGTATTCCAGAAAATTGCTGCCCGTTTGGTGACTGGCTGTGTGATGACGGAGAACCATGTTTCTGCAATAGGGAAGGTGGAACTAATGCTTTCAGGGGGCTGACAAGTGGAGAGATTATGTTGGGAGCAAGCCTAGAAAAAGAAAAGACGGAAAAACTTCACATATCACATCACAATATGGGAAAATGAAATACTTGAAAGGTGCTATTTCCATAATACAGGACTATAGAAACATCTATTTTGCAGGCAGAAATTACGTTGAAAAAGAAAGATAACAGATGTAGTGCTGCTTTCAGGTTTTCATTAGGAGGAAACAGAAAAGGATTTGTATTCCTTTCCACTGAGCTCCTGTACTAGCCATAATGACAGGATCAAAATGACACCACTTCTCAGCAAGCAACTTCAACACAGCTCAGCTTTCAGTTAAAATTCTGTGAGCTGAGATGCATGTCCAGGAAACAAAAGTGGAAAATAAAGTGAGTAAATGCAAGTAGATTGTTTTAGTGTCTTCGTAGTTGTAACAGGGTAAAGCTTTACCCCCAAGTTGCAGCCACGACAAAGAAAAGCATTAGCTTCAGTTATTCCTCATGTAGGATTGTTTTTAGACTTAGAAATACAGCTTTAACTGCAACAATTGGTACCGTCCTTTAAAGAAAAGTCTGAGTAAGTGTTTGCTTGTGGCAGCACTGCTCAGCGTAAGCCTGAGAAGTGGCTATACCTGAGAGGTGGAAAATCCCCACCAGACATCTGGGACTGGGGCCAGCTCAGGAGCCCTGGGGCAGTCCTCACCGAAGACTGAGTCCTTGCGCGGTCCTCACCAAGGACTGACTTCCTCACTGAGGAAGATCCTCACCAACCCGCTCCAGTGAAGTCCCTGGCATCTGCCACCAGTGGAGCAGAGAACCTTCAGTGCTTCCTGCCTGCCACGACATGACCATCCCACCAAGGGGTGCTACAGCAGCTGGCCCAGACGGGACAGGCCCTTTGCCAGAGAGCTGACTTTTGGCCAGTTACAGCCAAAGAGGTGGCATGGTGCAGAAGATGGGACCAAAGATGGGACGGCACTTATGTACAAGCCTCTTTTTGAGCTGTATTACACTAACCCTATAAATCAGTAAATAGGTAGAAGCTGGAACTTTTACCTTCCTGCCGTAGCTGTGACAAGTGGCCTTTCCCTGCAAAGCCCATCGTTACACTGTCAGATGTGTGGGTTGTATGGACACTACATTCACCGTATACGCTCTGCTGCCTCTGGAGCTTTTGCTAAACATAAGCAGCAGATCTTTGGGCAGCGCTAGAACATCCAGACACAAGAAAAACCACCTGTGTGTTTGAGAGCCACCCTGCTGAAAGGAACCTTCACAGGTACAGGTCCTGAGGCGCAGGGATAAAAATACCCCTGCATGTTTTAACACGTGTCACTGGAAGGAAATAATACATGGGCTGGAAAGAAATACTGAGCAAAAAGCACTGCAAGTGCACTAAAAATGAACTAAAACCCAGATCAGATCTCTCACAGGTGTCTTCCTCCACCACTGCACAAGGCATTCCAACACCATAAACCACCATTTGCAATAGCAATTCCTCACCGGTTTGCGCAACTGCTTCTCGGAGTTTAAACTTGGGGAGTGAGGCTGTGCTTGACTTAGGGCTAAGCACTCCATGGGAGCATTCAAGAGGTAAATATAGATGAACTGTGAATTAATGGTGACAACAGCTTAATCAAATTTAACAGGAGAGGCAGAGGAACACTGCCAAAAGCTGTCACACTGACACTCTATTAAAAGGGGCTTAAATAAATCAACCAGTCAAAGCCCGTCCTATGCTGAAATAATTCCATCTCCCAAAACAGGAAAAGAAGGCATATAATAGAAACCACAGAGACTCTGAATATCCCCAAACCAAACTGAAGAATTCAGCCAGTATTTTTAAATGGCTGAAGGCAAGGATAGTTTCAAGCCAAATACCTAAGAACTGCAAAATAATCCCAACAACAGAGCTGGGATGGCCCTTGCCCTGTAAAGGCTGCAGAGTTGCTAAGCGTGGACAAGGGAACGCAGGGGCCACCTGTGCCCTCTTCAGGTCAGAGACAGAAAATGCTCTCTGGAGCCTGGGCCGGATCTGAAGAGCAGATGCTCGGGGGGAAAATACCGAGTTTATGTGCTGAGTAGCAGCTAAACGCTAAGGTCAGCTCCCGTGTGGCTCTAGTTTTTCCTCAGAGGTCTCAGTAGAGCAATAGTTTAACACAAACGAGCTGTCGCGCAGCCCAGCTACAAGCTGAATCTGCTGCAAATGCTCTCAGATGCGTGTCTGTGGTGAACTCTTGCATGAAGATGGGGCTGAGATTATTTGCTGGGACCTACAGAAGAGCCTTTGCTCTCTCTGGGCTCTTTCGAAGCTGCAAGTGGGTGCCAGCAAAACGCAACCACAGATTACAGCATGGTTACCAGCCCCTTCAAGCAGCACCCATGGAGACACTGTCCTCCACACGCCAGAAATACTTTAGGAGCCTGGAAATGCTTCTATCTGAAAGGAGATGAAAAAGATTGCAGTTGTTTTCATTGGAAAGATAATAGCTCAAAGAGATCACGATAGTGACATTTATATGGATAATGACCACACATGCATTTAAAAGAGAAACAAAAGAGGTACTAAAAACTCCAAGGCCTGGAGAGCCAGAAACCACTCTGAATGAGAGAGGAAAATACTTCTGGTGAGCAAATACTCTGCAACTGCCTGGGTTGGGTTTCCTCTGCCTTCTCTTGAAATGTCTTGTCCCGGCTACTGCTGGGAAATGAGCACCCCATCAGAGGCCTGCCAGGCGGCTCGCTGCCCAGTGCTTTGTTTGCAAGGATGCTCGAGGAAGCCCATTTTTATATCCTATCCAAACATCTGACATGCCAAACAAAAATGGTACATTTGAGGTGTCTGGCTGTGGAAATACTGAAAATCCCAGCTTCCCTACCCAGTTTAACCGCTCCCAGAGGCAGTTGAAATCTTACCCATGTGAGAATTTAACAGGTTTTAGTGTTATTTTCAAAGCAGCGCTTCTCCCCATTCACTCTGTTTTGCATCCCTGTTTTTCCTGTGTGCGAGCTCAAAGTTGTGATAGTGTCTGTGCCTCAAAGCCTTTTGAATGGCAGGTTAAGAGCATGTGAGGTTCCCCATGCGAGGCAAGAGGGGTGAGCTGAGCGGCCGCGCAGAGCTGCTAGCTCGGCACTGCTGTCACTCGCTGGAGCTCAGCAAACATTGCTGTCTGCGGGCAGCCAGTATCCTAGGAGCTGCCTGTAGCACAAGAACTTGAGCTGAAACCCTGAAAGCGCTGTGTAACACTTGACATCGCTGGAAGAGTTTCATGCAGTTGAGCAGGTCACCGTAAAATCTACCCCATTCTGCTCAGTCTCTCCCGAAGAGGGAATTTAACTTGTTTCCCAGAAGTTAAGGCAGAGTTTCTAGCCAGGAAAGAGCTTTGCTCAGGAGAAATTAGCACGAGTGGCTAGATTTGTCATCACAATGCCCACAGCTCAAGCTGGTCCCTAAAATACGATGTATGAAGTGTATGCATGTGTGAATGTGCACTGGCACGCTCTGAGGGAGTTTTTCATCAGCTAACTGTCCAGTTCCCAGTGCCATGTTTTTAATTCCCTCTGAATATCTGCCTACTAATTAGGTTGCTGTGATACTCAGGTTGTTAAAAGAGAGGAGGAATCATTCCTGATGCACAATAAAGAGATAATGCATTAGTAAGAGAAAAGAGTTTAAAAGGAGATGCCTTCTGTGAAGAAGAAACTCTAAAGTACTTAAACCAGGAACTCAGCTGGATACATTAAAAATTCCCAAGCAGTAGCTCAGGCAGATACGTTTCACTAACTAATAGGCTGGATATTTCCTGTTAATACTGTACTACAACCACAGTTTGCTTTGGTTTGGATATTAATAATAAATATATAGCATATATTTTACTTTAATTGTAACTGGTATAATTCACTCAATTTGCAGGTCCTTTGGGGGCCTTTTAATATATATCTGTGCCTATATATAGCTACAGAGAGAGATTTACAAATGAATACTCTCACACACATGTAAAAAACCTCCTTATCCTTCCTTAATTCATCAGATTCAGGGTTAAATGGAGTATTTCTGTTCAGGAGCATAAATCTTTTTGCTATGTCCCTAACTTTGTGACTAAGCTAAAAGGAATCAACAGTTCTTACAGACTACTGGCACTGCTGACGTAGCTGGACTGGTGAAACCCTGTCTTACAAGGATGCTTCGTGATAAAACACTGAGTAACTCAAACAACAAACTAACCCACTGCAAGGCTTTTACTACTCTAGTATCAGAAACCATATGTCCCTTATGTGAAAGGTAAGCTGTTAACCATGCATTCACCTTGTTCCTCTCCATTAGCTGCTACAGGCACTAATGAAGTTACTAACAAACCCTTACTGAATCCAGCAGATTTCCAGTTGCCTACTGATGGAACTGCCATTGCTCACGAATTTGCTGTCTGTAACATTTGATGCAAGTAGAAAAGCTTTTCCACCTGAAGACCCATTTTGGTGACTTTATGACAGTGGGTACTTCTCAATCCCTGTCATCCAGAGAGGTGGTCACCAAACAGCCTGTGTTCCTTACATGTGTTGGCTGGGCTTGAATGTACAGTATCTTTGGGAACAGCAGTCGTGTAGGAATAAGGCACAGCTTTCTTGAGCAATAGTAACAGAAAGGGAACTGCACAGTTGGATGCAGTTCTTATTAAGGACTGTTTATCACAGAGTGGTAAAACCAGTTCAGTTTTGATGCATTAAAGTTATCACGAGAGTTAAAACCAGTTCAAGACATACTGGAATAGGAAGACAGGGTTTTCTTTTAAAGTAGAACTGCCCAACTAGGAGCATGCCACTGACAGAAGAGTATTTAAACTGCAGTTTTTCAGATTGCAGGGGTGCTATGGAGGAGCCAGCCTCCTCTCCACTGTGTCCAAGAAACGGGAGCAACAGGGCATGCACCACAGAGAGAAGCAGGTCGGCTTGAAACAAAAGGAACATTTAGCTCACACAGCATGCCCCGGTCTGTGGCATTCATAGCCACAGGAAGGCATGGAATCAAACAAAATACCTAGTTTTTAAAAAGGGACTGAATAATTTAATGGCCAAAACCAATATTTCCATGCTAAGCAAGGGGTAATCAAATCTTGTGCTTCAGGATGTAAACTGATCGCCCAAGGAGGCAGAGAGGAATTCTCTCTCTTCACTCATCATGCAACTTCGTATGATTGACCAGGTATTGTGGGTTTTTTTCAAACTCCCTTTGAAGCACCATGTGTAGGATGGCGCTGAAGACATAATACTAGTCTTGAGGGACCTACGATTTCAGGTGGAATTGCAAAGCTAATGCATTCCTCTCCTGAGGATGCATCAGCAGACAATTAAGTAAGGGGACTAATTAGAAAAATCTTGTTTCTATAATACCTTCAGCCATACAACTGACAGAAAACTATTGGAACAACTGATCCTAACTTGGTAACATACCTTGTCCATGAGACTGCACATTCTGCACCATGCTAAACACTGTCTTCAAACACTCAGCTTCCTAAAGGCAGCTCTTGAAGTCAGATGGGATACTGCCCACGGTGCGTCGTTAAACCAAGTGTTAGACATAGACACTGAGCCAATTCCTCACCTCTACCACAAAGTATTTGTCACTCACATCAATGGGAATAGTCGGAAACTTGATCTTAACAGAAGGTTTTTTTCAAAGAGAAAAGGAAAAGTCAAAACATAGAAATTCATCTGTCTTCTCTCATTCTATAAAGTGTATGCCTTTAGGAATCTCAAACGGAATCCAAGTAAGACTTTTACATGAATTTTCTTGTGGTCATGTTTTAACAATGTATTTTGGACAGTGAAAGTTCATACTAACTGGTAAGTAAGGTCCATGTGAAGGAACTATCTAGGTGTGCCATGGGCTAGCAGTGGTCTATAGAAAAGACATCTGAAAGACCATTCCTTTCTTTTAGGACTACTTATCCTGCCACCACTTTCAGCTTCCTGAAGCAGGCAGAGATGTATCAGAATTTGTGTACCTTCACAATGCACAGCAAATGTCTTGTTCTAGTATTACTGCCACATAAAGAACCAAAAAATACATATCCACGTTGACTTTTCTGAGCTTTCTGACAAGATATCCAGCTGTGTCTTCTGTACTCACCCACAGAACTTAGTCTGAGGAACAGACAGATTTAGGCTTTGCTTTAGACAGTCTTTGTTCAAGAGCTATTCCTAGAACACAGAGCAAGAAATTGTAAAGGCAGATTTTGAGCTGATTTAAGATGAGCCTTTTCATGATCTAGTTGATCATCTCTTGACGGCCAAACCCTACATACAGGATAGTTACTTATTAAATACTGAATGGAACTGAAAATTGTAAAATAATGAAAATAAATGCAAACCAAGAGTCTTGAATACTAGCTGGGAATGAAGTGTAGCTGCAAACCAGAAATATCTAAGATAGGGATGTTTCCAATAGAAAGACTCTTTTTTTGATGATGTGATGGCTTGACTGGCAGATTCCTCAGCTAGACAAAGAACCTCAACCCATATCTCATTGGGCTCAGTGGAAACAGGACCAAATCCAGGCTGAAAAACATCTGTCCCTTATCTCAAATAGTTTTGGTATATTTTGGGTTATAAGACCATTCTCTAATACAGTTCTCATGCATAGCATAGCACGTCATTGTATCAAACAATCTTGACTATGAGAATTATGTTTAACTCATGTGATTAGGAAAAGTATACATAAAGCATGAGGGTAAGAAGCACAAAGCAAACCGGCTCTGTGTTTTATCTTGACTTGTGCAGCATTGCAGCTAGTTACAAATACTGAGGTTTTCCATGAAACCAGGTTCTACCCTAAACTCCAGCACTCCGACCATTTCATTCATAAAACCTCTCCCGCAGGCATTATAGTTATGTATATTGTGAGAAAGTCCAATTCAGTTCCAGGACCAGGAGATTATGGTTTTTAATGGGAAAAATAAAAGAAAAAAGTGAGCACTGATTTTCATCTCTTCCCATAATATTAAAAATGATGTGTAAAGCTCCGCTAATCTGGTCTCTGGATAGCGCCCAATCTCTTGCCACGTGTTTCTGTTCTGGGTCTTGCCCTCCGGGAATTTCTGTCAGCACATGCTCAGGAAACAGTTATACCCTTCACTTCTTTCTTTACCCTTTTTTCTGTAAGCCGGACTCTATCTGAAGCCCGGTGAACCTTTGCACTAATCACTGCCAGGTGCCTCTGGCTACGTTTCTGGAATGCAAGGAATCTTTTCCTTCTCTCCCTCTTTCTTCCTTTCTCCTTTTCCCCCCACTCCCTGATATATAATAAATCCTTCAAGGCAGATCACCTTGCCGGGCATCATTGCGTTTTATTACCCTTTTGTATAAACACTGAGCAAACAAGTCACTGGGCTGTGACACGCTGCCCTTCTGACAAGGCCTCAGTCTCTGCTCCATGGCTGCAAGACACGACACTGTTTCTGTTGTTGTGCTTCGGGTTTTCTCTGTTCTCCCTCTGCTCATGGCCAGCTCAAAGAGGTGGCTGCTGTTGAGACACTCGGGATCTATCCCTGGCGCTGCTACTAATGCACTGACACATCTCTGCGTGTTTCATCGTTAAAGTAGGACTGAGGCAATGACAGCCTTTCCTTAGCTTCTAGATAAACACAATATACTATTTTTCATTCAGAATACTGTCTTGCATCACTTGAATACAGTTCTACATCTTCCCCCACCCACACTCTGAGCAGTGTCAAATGAGTGCAGGAGCTAGTAGCGATGAGGAATAAGAAGGGCTTCATAAACATTCTAGAGAACACTATCCACTGGACCTGTAATGTGACTGAAGAGTCTTAGGTCATTTAATTGCTTTAGAATGCTTTTAATAATACCAGTAACAGTGATATGAAACCAGCTTTGGGTTCAAAATAACACAGGAGCCAAAGGGGTCCTTTCCTGGTACACTCAGGGGCTTTCTGCATGGTACAGAATGACTCTCTGAGATACTCACAGTCTTTTCTAACATCTACACATGCAAGAGTGTAGTTAAGTGTAAAACATAACTCAGTATTTCGTGATGCGTTTCATTACCTACACAAACTCATATACACAAACACATTTTCTTCTGTTACATGAATATCTCCTGATTGTTCTGACCTGGTATGTGCTGTTTCTGCAGAGCAGTTTATCATAGTGATCACTATGGGAGCCGTGCCCATCTAAAAGACATTTTTATTCATAAGGGTGGGTTCAATCATCTTTGAAATGAAGCTGATGAATCACTACAGTGGAAGCCACTGTAAGGGAAATTTGAAAACTTATTAACAATCTAGCAGGAAAATAGATTTCAAATGTAAAAAATCCTTATTAATGTGGTCAAAGAAACATCAAATGGATTTCAGTAAAGAGCACTGCCTTAGGTTCAAGTGATTGCCAGGAAGTCAACTACAAAGACATGCAATCAAACACAGGTATCATCTACTCCGTATTATCCGGCATGCACTGCATGCTTGACTGATCTATCTTACTTCAGTCATTTCAGGTCATTATTCCCTGGCAAATATGCAGCAGGATGCTTCCAGGTGCAGGTAGGTGCTGTACAGGTAACTAATGTCTGCTTCCTTCAAGTTTACAGTCTAAAAGGCGACATACCAAATAGTGGGAGGTGTTAAAATAACCGAACCACTTGCTCTACTGTGATAAATTACTGCGTTTGGTGTATAGGGTCTGCACCTAACTGCAAAGTTTTGCTTAGAGAGTAAAACAAAATATGAAGAAAAAAGAAAAAAAAAAATCAGCTTTACAGATGTTAAGTGTAAATTTCACTACAGGTAAAACCAGTAATGGCTAACATCATTAACACGATGCGGAAGAGCTGTGGCTGAATCCATACTAAATGCCTTCTGAGTTACTCTGACCACCTCCTTTAACCTCCCACCTTCTTCTGCAGCTGTCTTATTTCTTACTCTAAGAGAGCTTTGCTTACAGCTTCGAGATAAACTGATGAAGGTGCTCTAATGAATGTCAGTCCAGCCTTTTTAGAAACACAAATGAAATACATGTCTGCCTATTTCTGCGGTGGCCAAACACTGTTTTACCCCACGATCAAGCACTAAGTTATTCGTAACCATGTATTGTTGAAGCAAGCCTATGCTAATGCTAATTTTGCTTTAAGGGGGAGGTGGAAACTGTATAGGCCTATCTGGACATGATTATAAATGAATTCTGATCACATTTTCTACAATGAGATAAATGAATTGGGATTTGAAACCAGATGCTTTTAATTACTGAGTTTCTTTGTTACATGAACCTCAGCTCCACACCTGTACATTGTTCTTTCTTTGGACAGATGTACTGATGCCCCTTTTGCGTGCTCATATCCATAACACTGAGATAAATTATGATGGGTTCTTGGCTTCCTCCATTGAAAATGTTTTCAGCTGTCAGAGATATCTGTTTCTTGTTATTGGTTTTAGTGCTTTTGAAAGAAAGACTAAAACACTGACTTGTGTATTCTATTATAAATGAAGAGTATTCTCCAGCGGAATCCACAATGAATGAATGATGTATCTCCTTGGTCCTAGGAACTGTTATAAGAACTGTGGAGGTATTTAGTTCTCCAGAGTACTTCTAGAGAGTAAAAGTTTGTTTCCTACAAAGGTTCTAGCAACATGCCATGAGTTGCTACTCAACTTATTTATGTGAGCCCACAAACTTAAAGATTAATAGAAGTTAGACGTAAGTAGTTATAACACCCGTCTCTTAAAGTAATGAGAATTAGGTATACAAACATGTTTTCCTACCTGGCCTGGATTCTGCCAGTTCAAGGAGATGGATGATCAGGGGACTGGAGCACCTCCCATATGAAGACAGGCTGAGAAAGTTGGGACTGTTCAGCCTGGAGAAGAGAAGGCTGCGTGGAGACCTCAGAGCAGCCTTCCAGTATCTGAAGGGGGCCTATAGGGATGCTGGGGAGGGACTCTTCATTAGGGACTGTAGTGATAGGACAAGGGGTAATGGGTTAAAACTTAAACAGGGGAAGTTTAGATTGGATATAAGGAAGAAATTCTTTCCTGTTAGGGTGGTGAGGCACTGGAATAGGTTGCCCAGGGAGGTTGTGAATGCTCCATCCCTGGCAGTGCTCAAGACCAGGTTGGATGAGGTCTTGGGTGACATGGTTTAGTGTGAGGTGTCCCTGCCCATGGCAGGGGGGTTGGAACTGGATGATCTTAAGGTCCTTTCCAACCCTAACTATTCTATGATTCTATGAGATAGCATAGAAAAGAATCTCCCCCATTTCTTTTACTGGTTTTGGGGTGATTTCTTAAATCTTATCTCAAAAACAGTCATGCTTCAGAAAACTGGCTGCTTGAAAAGAGCACTGGAACTCTTACAGCCACAGTCTGAGTGTGGTCTCACCTGATGAGCAAGCACCCACCAAACCTTTTATATGCTGTCATCATCTCCCAGCTCTGCAGCTCACTGAGAGCAGGTGGAGGGGGCTGGACCACATTCTGCTTTGAAATGGAGGCACCTGAGGGGGCCCTGGCAATGTGTGTTACAAGGGCTTAGACAGGGGTAAGAGCTGGCTTACAGCCTCTTGTTGCCAATGTGTAACATGGCAGTTGTATACACAAATTTAACACACCGAGATTTTATCTTATGTATTTGTTTTCAACCTTAAACGTATCGGGAATTTCAAATCTGGTGTTTTCTGGCTGAGCAAGAAGGGAAGCTCCGTGTACCTGCTGTTACTTCATGTAAAGAGAAAGGAAGGACTAAACTGTTAACAGAGAACTCTTTACATTAAAGTATTTCTATGGTATTTGACTTAACAGGTGCTAAGTAGCAAGCAAACAAAACTGATGTTTAAGCAGCCTGATTAAAATATCTCTTTTCACTTGATTGTTCCTAAATCCTGTTTCTTGTGATTTTTGTATAGGTTAAGTGGCTCTTCAGGGGGGTCTGGAACATAGTTTGAGCTGGTTACAGTTAGCTGGTGAGAACCCCAGCAAAAGAGAGTGTGTAAATTCCTTCCTCTAACCTTGATTGCTTAATCCCTTATATTAAAGAATCACAAGATTAGATTCAGAGCTGTCATTAATCATCACCTATGGACATCGCAGATGTCTTAATCCCCCTTGTTCTTCATTTACTGTTGTGTTTACAGAGCAGAAATGGAATATAAAAAATAGTTTCACTTTCCTTTCCCTTGGAGTCACATCAACCTTCCTGATACAGTGATTATTTGTCAGTACCCCCAGCTTCTTGGAGAACATAAGTGCTGTTTGTTATGGGCAACACAAGTGACAGAGGGCCTCAGTCCCGTATAGAGGGACCATGTTCAGACCCTACAAAGTGACCTTGTTAGGTCATTAAGCTAAATTGGTGCAAATCCCTAACTTGGTGCCACCACTCAACCTCACTTAACTTTATTCCTATCAGTTTCATTTAAGCTGATAATTTATCACACTAAATAGTCTAAACTGGAATTTACAGAGATGGTTTACACTTGAAATTAAGCACATTTTAAAATGACTTAGATAGTAACAGCTAACAAAATAGTAGAAAGCAAGCCAAGTGCAACATTCACCTAAGATTTAATACCAAAAGCTGTTTTTCTGTCTTCGTTCTGCTACAAATCAAACTGGACTATTTTTGCAATGGGCAAAATGAAACTGGGTTAGACATTACACATGGCACGGGCTACAAGAAATGCTAAAATAAACCTTTGCTACCTGAAATAAAAATTAAATGTATATTTAAACCTGGATTATGACAAACCCACTTTCGGGGTGCCAAAATATTTCTCAGTCACACACTTTTAGCTTAATTAGTATCAATATGAGTAAAAATTGTGGTCTAGCATAGACCTCATGCCAGAAGTTGAGAAAATACTCTGTATTGTATAAAGCCAGTATAAATACATTTGGTAATGAAGTCAGATTTTGTTAGAACATTTTCAAGTGAATTAGATAATTTTGTCAAACTATTTAAATGTCTTAGCAAACCATTTGGAAAATTGACTGCTGCACTTGGTATTGACTTTGGCAAAGGGTGGTATAACAGAGGGCTTTTTTTAAAGAAGAAGAAAACCCCTTTAAATCAAATTCGGACTCTTATGTCAAACTGGAGTACACTATTTGTACTCTGCTTCATGTAGTTTTTGGCATCGTGCATATTTGATGACTCAGTAATTAGATTTCTTGATAGTGATCATTTGGTTCATTCCACAGACTGAAACTATGCAATCCAGGCTTGTCATCGGGCTGATTCACAGTATAGAAATTCTTTGCATTTACTTAAACATGAATGCTGAGACAGCTGACAAATGAGGCAAAACATTCTGTGTGTGCCAGAAAGCAGCTAATATGAAGGAAGGCAGTGGTGGGTGTTTCTTTCCTATTGTAGGCCATATATATTTCATGTGAGTAATGGCATACTGCTATGAACTGGCAAAAGCGTAACAGTTCTACAATTCAGTGGCTCCAAATATTAGATTATTAAGTGATTTTGCCCAGTTAACTGGATGAATGCCTTAAACAAAACTGTGCAAAATGAAATTCGAGGCCTATTAGTTCACACTAAGTTTTTCTACTTGCAATTGAAATGTCATGCGTGGGCTTTATTTCAGCAGTCATTAATAATGTAAGCATAAACAATTAGAGACAGCGAAAAGGATCTTGGACTGGGTATGACGATGCTGAATGTGGATTATTTTGAGTTTAAAAAAGGATATTTGAGATGCTGAAAAATTCCGTGTAATTATGTCATGAAACTAGATAGCCTGTTTTAAAATAACTACTCAGAAATACATGCCACTCTCCATTTTCTGATGGTTGGTTCACGGTTAGAAATCCGTTATCGTTTCACTCTTACGTTTTGTCACAGGATATTAACTATGGTGCTTCTGCAAAGACTCTACATTACGTAGGTGTATAGGCACTGAGATGATAATCAGCACTGTTGTGTCCTCTGAGAAAGAATAGTGACTGCACTAGACCTGAAAACAGCAGACATCAACGGTGCCGTCACCTCTGGTCTAAGCAAATGCTCAAAATGCTGTAGCAGGAGCGCAGTGAGAAACTCAGCTCACTCAAGCATGGTGTTTCTGGAAGGGAGACATGAAGGGCACCAAGAATTTATCAGTGAGCTTCAGGCCCCTCAAACTGAAAGACTGTTGCCCTCAGTCTGGTCAAGTCTTTGCTTTCATTTCTTATGAACTTCACCTGGATGTGAAGTGCCTCAGAAACAAATCCACCTCCCTGAGAGCTTATTAAATCCTTCCCATAGTATATATCCCTACTTCACTTTATTCTTCGCTGGAATTTTTTGCCTTAACTCCCCTGGGAACCAACTCCAAGGGGGAACAGCTGAGCAGCACGCTGGGGAGGACTGATAGGAAAGGATCCTACTCCCCCAGGCTCAAGTAGTCCCATTCTGCTCATGGATTACCTTCACCCTGGACTGTCTCTATTCCTCCTATTTGTGCTCACTGCCTTCTCCACTACAGAAAGCTTTGTATGTACCTAGTGTAATTTCCATCTAAATAGCATTCCCAATGCCTTCTGTTGCCCATGACTCCGCCATGGGCATGAGTCTGCCAACAGGAAATACAAAGCTGGGAATGCGGGTGGCAGGGCAGGGAAGGAAAAGGGCTGGGCATAGGCATCTTATGTGACAGGGACAGGATGAGTCCGTTCCTGTGAGCATCACACACTGGGAGGGAGCACTGGTACCTGCTACTGGCATAGGTCAAAAGAGATGGCTGACTGAGGAACAGGGTACAGAAGCTAAGGTTGTTACAAGGGGGATGGGTCAGTGACAGGACTAGGATGGGAAAACTCTACATTCAGTTGCTGTATTCAGTAAAGAACCCCAAAGTATTTTTAGGAATGAAAATCCCTGAATCTCTCTGTATCGCAGGTTCCCATCAGTAAAGCCAAATCAGAGTCCCCTCCCTGTCCCAGGTGCTGGGAAATAATACTGTAAGTTTGATGTTTAATTTACATGAGGCTAGGTGCCAAAAAAAGCCTGACCAAAAAGATTAGAGCATAATTTTGTGGCTTACAGAGATTCTTTACTGTTGAGACGTTATGATATCCTTGAGCAAATGGTACTCTAGAAATGTGAAATACCGTAGCAATGCAATGCAATCCATACTGTAGCAACAGAATCTATGTATCAGAGTGATAATACACTCTTCCCTACTTAGGATCTCGCTGATTAACGCCCACTGTTGAGAAATGTGTTACAGAAAATCTTATCAGAGAGCAAGGAAGTGAGAAAACTTGCTGCTCTGACACTAAGTCTTACTAAGGTGAACACTGCCTTATTCCTGAGTCATGGTCTGGGGGTTTCCCCTTTGAGAGAGTTCTCCTTTGAGCTGAGAAAAATTATCTGCACCTATCCAAACCTGTCAGAAGTCACCAAGGAAGAATAAAGAAAAAACAGAACCTAAATGCAATTGCATGCTATGGAGAAACAAGGCCAAAGCCCTGAATAACCTGATAATAAAGTCGAAGTTTGCTCTGCTTTGCACAGAGGATGGATGACGTGACCTTCTGAGGTTTCTTTAAAACTAGATTATTCTGATTCTAAACCAAACAGAATCAGTTTGGGCCAGTGTTTTCCATTGGAACAGCATCCATACGAAGTAAAATACACAATTAATTATTCATTATCATCTTTCACACACATACCCATCCCTGGCACTCTCCAACGGTGACTGGTGGTGATGTGGGCTGGAAAGGGTAGAGTCGAGTGGATGCTGTCTTGAAGGGATGTCGTGAGGAGGTGGCAATATACCTGGTGAGGGACCGTTATGGTTAGCGCTGGAGCCACTGTACATGCCTGTGAACACACAGCATATTGCAAAATCAAATAAGCAAGAAAACATCCAAATAAGTCCTGGAGAGTCCCCAGCTCCTTCCCTGTTCCTCCACCTGACCCCGAGACACACACACAGCAGCCCGCTTTGGCTGGGGGAGTCACCTGCATGGTGCCCCGTATGTCAGTGAGTCCTGCTGTGCTTGGAACAGCACTCAAAGTTGTACCGAGGCGTTTTGACATGCGTCTCTCCTGCAGCCCTCAGGTGGTCCGCTTCTTCCTTGCTCTGACTGCAGACCTGTAAGCGCTCCTCCTGCCAGCCAGCAGGACTTGGCAGGACTCCCACCCTGCCCTTACACCACTTCTGAGTGAGAACCTGCCGTGCTCAGTTGTTTGCAGCATGATGGAGCTCATTTGACAGCAGAGCGGTACCTGATACCAACATCACATCAGACCCTGAACTCAGAGCACTGTGTTTGCATAAGGGGGGGTCAGGACCTGGGTTTTGGGGTTGTTTTTTTTGTTGGTAATTTCAAACTTTTTAACTTGACTTTCAAGCAGGAGAAATTTGTAGTGAGACCATGAAAACAAAAGGTTTACACAGAGGTACTGAAGGATGTTAATGTTCCATTTTGGGGTGTACTCTGGCTACTCTCCTCTACCATGGCAGTCAGGCACCAATAGCCAAGTGTCTGCCATGCCCTCAAGTATGCACTTTGTTGAGGAAGGTTTGTCCAGGACTCTTGGATTAAGATTTTTCTTATCATCTCCCTTCTAAAGAGTAAGCCGTGCACTAAGACAGACCTAAGGGATCAGGGCCTTGACACTGACTTTTGGCATGAAGACTGCACTGTGGGCCAGTCTCTGTAATGAGGGGAGCTCACGGAAGTGCTTGCTGCCTAGAGTTACAAATGCTGTTTGTAAATGCCACCCTATCACAGGGGGAAAACAGGACTGCCTCCTGGTCGACACAAGTCTTGACAAAACCTAGCCTGTCTTTTCTCTATTTCTCCTCCCTTCTCCTCCTGTTCTTAAAGCTTGCCTACAATGTACCTCCCAGTGTTTTGGCCAGGGAATCTGCACACAGTGGAGGAATGGAGCAAGCACTCACATTGTATTCTGAAGGCTGTAGGGAGCAAATGAAGTTTGCTGTCCTGTAGTGTGAAGCTATACAGCACAGATGACCCCATACCCTCTCTGAGGTCTGCATTCTCTCCCCCTGTAGCACCCATCTTTCCCGTTACACTGCAAGCAGAACTACACATTCAGGAAGCTGTGTGTCAGCTCTGCTGGCTACGTCCCATGTCACTGACAGGGTTCTGGATGGCACTTCCCCCAAACCTCGCAGTGACATGGAACAACCAGAAGACAACATGAAAATCTGGAGCTGTGGGGAATGTGTGAGAGCCCTCTGGGCAGATAAGCAACGGCTGAAGGTCAGCATCTGTTTCTGAAGAGCAGATCCACTAAGGCAAGATTCCAGCCACCTTTGTCAGGGACTTAGGATGAGTCAAAAGCCTCTCATGAACAATGAGTCCTCAGCTGTTGGACAGATCTAAAGCAACAAAAATGAACCACATCATCTCCGTCTCCCACGAGACAGAACATTTGTCAATCAGCCAGTGAAACCAAGTTGCTTTCTGCACCAAAAGCCCGACAGAAGGGGCTTTAAGAAGTCAGATGTTCCCAGGTGATGCTAGGATTTATTTGTCAAACCCTCTTTTGAGAACAGTAAGTCAGTAGCTAGGATGCTATGTTGTAAAAATGGCATTTTTCTACTGGTGGCTTTGGTCCATTTTATAATACAATAATTTCCACTCCCCCAGATCCTCACTGTTCATACATTCATTATCAGGCTTGGAGGATGAGCCAAATACCAATTTGACCTTGTCTGTACTGTGTCATTTCACACTTCAGCTGCATCTCCTACAACACACAGTGCAGGTATATTGGCAGCACAGCCCGAAGGAAACTGCTGAACCTAAAACAAGATGTTTGTGCTCTCTAAGGCTGGCAGACGGTTACTGGCCCCTGTCAATAACTCACACAAAAAGCTCAAAACCCCTCAGAAGGTAGTTTTAGCAGTGTGGTGGCCAGTAAACACACTCCAATGGTTTACCTTACATTCCCACCCAGAACAGTTCACGAACGTTAAAGGTATCTCTCCTGGCCCATTCCTTAGTGTTGCAGCTATTGAGCACAGTGCAATTCTTTGCTTGAGGTAGATGAGAAAAAGTAGCAGAGCACTTACAATCAGCATACTCCTCTAGAGAAGCAAGAAGATGTTAAACACCCCCCCCCATCCAGATGTCCAGGAGCCAAGTCCTGCATGATCCCATGCACTCAAAGCCTCCTCATCAGAAAACCAAATGAAACCATAATCCCTGTCACCCCTAGTTTCTGTCATACCCAGCCACTATGCAGAGGAGTTCACCCATCTGCCCACTGTTGGCTCTGAAGAGTAATGCTTGGACCTCCTCTCCTGGATAAAGCAGGGTTTCTCCCATCTACCCTGAATCTATCCAACTTTTGACTTACTGATCACACCTCCTCTGGAAAAGGTCCCTGCTTGGAGCATGTGTGTGCTGCGGCTTGCAGGGTTTGTTCATCAGTGACTTTTCCTCTTCCTACATCTTTTACTTACCACAATGCCTTCACTCACGCTCAGTTTGACACATGGAGTCTCTTGTTCTCACATCCCCTCACCCCCCTTCCACACCGCAGCTTGTGCAGCCTCACCCCAGAAGCTGCCGGCTCCCCTTGCACTGACACCCCTCTCCATAGCATCACCCAATCAACAGCCGGCCACAAGATGAGGGTAAATCCAGCTGGCCCCTGTGACACTGCCAGATGTGGTGCTCCACGTGTGCTGCCTGCTGCCAAGCAGCGTGTGTCACAGCTGAGCCTCTCCCGCGGCGGGAGCACTGATTTTGGGTGCCACTCTCTGGTAGCCAGCTGCCAGTACTCATGAAGCTTGTCAGAAGGCAGTTATCTGTGAGGAATTTGTCAAATGCTGCTGAGCTTGGCTCAGGGGTTTCAAAAGGGACTGTGGGGCAGGGGGGTGACACACATGTGGGCAGAGAGGGGAGCAGAATGATTGCATCGGCCGTGCTTCCTAAGGAACTGAGACCAAACCCGGATCCGACGTGTATGGTGTGTGTCCCTCAGGGACAGGGCTAGCGGGGGAATGGGGGAGCTGGCATCAGACAGTGTGCTCCTGGGCTGGGTGGTGAGGCTCTGAGACTGCACAGCTTACCATTTGGGTGAGGGCTGCACCCACCCCTGAAGCTTCTGGATGGAGAGAAAGCCAAAACACGAGCCAACACAGACAAAGAATCAACCCTATTGTTCACTTGCTTCGCTTGCAAGGGGAGTCTGCCTGTAATTAAGAGTGCTTTGAGGGCCGTGTGGCACACACAATGGAAGATGGGGTTCACTATGCGATTCCATGTGAGTCTGCAATGAGACATTAGTCATTTCTGTTGAGTCACTGAGAACCACACTGGTACTTACTTGAAGTTAAAAGTTATCTCTTACACAGTGCAAAAGAAGGGCACTCCAACAGAACATTAACGTCCCTCAGAGGGACAGACCTCGCTGTGGTCATGGCACTGTGCAGGGCGCTGTTCTTGGCGCTGTGAATGCTATCAGCTCTCAGTCATTTATGCTGCCACTGGAATTCATTTTGACATGTTTTTATTGCAGACTTCAGGCCCTCGAAGTCTGGAGCTGCTGTCACTGATTCCGTGTCTACCCAATGGTGTGTTCGTGGGTGTTAAGCTCAAAGATGGTGCTTTAAGAAGGACATATTAGCAGTGGCTGCTTATCAGGAAAGAGAGGGTGAGCTGCCTCATTCAGGGAGGCAGGAGGTATCTGCTGCTATGAGGGTGTGTGATGTCCTCCCCACTGCCAAGCCTTAACAGAAAGGTTTTGTTTGAGGGGAGAGAAATGCTGTCTTTAATGAAGATCCCATTTCCCCTTTGAGGAAATGAGGTGCCTCTACAATGGAATAAGTGAAGGAGAGAAGAGCAGTTGCAATTCCAGCCTCAGCATAATTTTCAATACTTCTGCTTTGGCTCCTTTTACAGTTTTTCTACCTTTTTTTCAGCAGTGAGCTATAATATTCTGAGTACCAGACGTCAAACAGAAGCCTTTGGAGCTGTTAGGAATGACTGTTTCTGCAAGTACAACCCACTTCAGGACTGTGCACCTTGGGCCTCTTCATGCATTGACCATCTTAGCTTGTAAATATATGTCATCAATCAATATTTTAAATGGCTTGGCCTTTAACCTTAACATCTGCTGCCAAAGCAGTACTCCGGCATCTGTGACAAGCAGCCTTTTCTTAACCCAGCTTTATGCTAACTGAGACCAGAAAAACAATAATAAAACATGCCCAGAGAAAATGCCCAAGTGGAATTACCTCAATGGAGACACTTCCTCTGCAGGGAAAGCGACACGAGCGCACAGCTAGAGCTGAATGTTCGCAGCCATGAAGAATCTTACTTATGAGGAGGGAAAAAAGAGGAAGTTCTAAGGAAACAATGGGTTCTTCTGGCTGCAAAACATTCTTTTGCTCACTGTCTTACCCTAAGCACAAACCTGCTTTGAAGTCAGGCACAAGGGATGGGAGCTTTTGAAATATTTCACTTTTCCTGGGATTGGTTTTCATCCCTGACATATTTAAAATGTGCTTTAACTTGGAGAAAGACAAAACTGAAACTCTCCAGGAATCCAAGCGATCCCTAAAGCCCAGAGCTCTGCACATTAATAATGTGGTTTCTTGGGGAGGGGAGGGGAAAAGAAACCAACCCAAAACTCAAAACAAAAACCCCAAACCATGAACATTTTCGTATTTCCAAGTGGAATCAAGAGGACATCATACGCTGTACTTAGCCATGAATATCCTGTACAGAATACTGGAGCTGATTTCTCCAGGAATATTAGCTCTGATTGTCTGAAAGGGCAAATATGCAACCATTGCAGACAGTGGCTGCAGAGGTGGCAGCAGGAATGTCCTTATGGTTTAATTCTGTAAGGAGCAGCACTTTAGTTTATGTACCCTAAATTATGACAGAGGAACAGGTTTGCCTATGGAATTGTACTACACATAGTAGGAAGAAACTTCTGTTTCGCTGTAAAACAGTATTTCAAATCTTGATTTATTTTCCCTGGCACTTCTTCATACCGTGCATGTGATGGGGTCTCATATGGGGTGACCCAATGGAAGCATTGGGGAAGAATTACTGGGTTTTTTACAACATCCTGGTGATGGATTGATGTAATCAGCAAAGAAATTGTATCAGAGAAGAGCAGTGTTAGTGATAGACAAAAGCTTTCATTTCACAAGAGGTTCTTGGAGATGACACTGAGAGGTTAGGGGTGGTCTGTTTATCTGCAAGCAAATAACTTCTTCCCTGTTTTATTGTCGTCACTTGAAATCTGAGGCTATTTCTGAGGTTCTTAAGTGAAGCCTGTTCTGAGGGAAACATCCCTGGTCTGGCCTGTCCTGCCTGGAAGTGAGAGGCCAAGCCATGGCGAGGGTGGAGAGCAGAGACCTCGTGCTGCCCTCACAGACCTCAAGAGTGCAGATGACAGCGGTAGAGAAGGGAAAGAATCCCCCCAAGTCCCTCCAGCTTTCTGCCACTTTTCAAGGAGCCACATATAGACCGTGAGTGCAGGCTCCCAAGGGAACAACGTTGGGAGAATGATGGGTTGTTTCCCTTTCTCCTCCATTCTGTTCACCAGTTACATTCCAACATTTTAGCACAACTTGAACTAGAAAGGAGAACGGATGTCAAGCAGGATGCATTTCTTGGGTTAGTTTTTAAGGTCTTGCCTAAGTAATGTTTAGTACTTTATTGCTTTGCTCTTTCAAAGCAAAATACATTTAATAAAGTGCATCAGTTCTTCCCTTGGTGCAGAGGAACCAGCACCAGGCACTTTTGTTTTCTAATCCCAGTTTACCATTGGATTTCAATAAGCCTCAATAGAAACAAGCCAGGGTTTCGCTGGAAAGCTTGTACTCAGTTACTAAATCAATTTAAAACTTATTTAGCAATAGCAAGTCAAGCCTCTCCTCACAGTGGAATTGAAAGAGGATAAAGTCCTCTCAAATCAAGGTTAATTTAGCTCTGAATTAAATAATTGTATGAATAATGTTGGATTTTAATAGCACTGAACTTTTCCAATATTGACCAAGTTTGAAAGAAAAGTCTTCAAAAATGCCATCCCTGCACTTTTGTGTCTCACCTTGGCTCTGGTCTGCAATCTGAAGACTTTGCCCTATGAGGAAAGCCTGAGAGAGCTGGGCTTGTTCAGCCTGGAGAAGACAAGGCTCTGGGGAGACCTTATTGTGGCCTTCCAGTGTATAAATGGGGACTGTAAGAAAGATGGGGACAAGCTTTTTAGCAGGGCCTGTTGCGATAGGACAAGGGGTGATGGTTTTAAACTGAAAGAGGAGAGATTCAGACTTGATGCAAGGAAGAAATCTTTTACAATGAGGGTGCTGAGGCGCTGGCACAGGGTGCCCAGAGAAGCTGTGGCTGCCCCATCCCTGGCAGTGTTCAAGGCCAGGCTGGACAGGGCTTGGAGCAAGCTGCTCTAGTGGAAGGTGTCCCTGCCCATGGCAGGGGTTGGAACTGGATGAGCTTTAAGGTCCCTTCCAACCCAAACAATTCTGTGATTTTATGATTCAAACTGTCCTCCACTTTTAGGCAGAGCATGCGGTATACCAGCCTCCAAGTTCCTTGTCCCCAGATTAGGAACAGTCTGTCCAAAACTTAGTATGCATTATTAGTTAAACAGTGAGAGAAGGAAAATGTGATTAATAAATGTTACATCTTTTTTCCTGGAGATTCTCTACAGTCCATACAATGTGCAAGGTATAAAATGCCACCATCCATCCATCCATCCATCCCATTTCCAATGTGCAGCTGTCATTAAAAAATGAGTTAAAAATAGAGGGATGCATCTGGAACATGAGAGAGAATCACCCAAGAAAACACAGTGACAGCTTCTTCATCAAGTGAATGGTGCAGTCTGGAGTTTCGTGCATAGTATTGGTTACCCATCCCAAAATGGATATTACAGAGTTAGAGAAGTTTCAAAGGCAGTAACATGAATGGTTCTCTAAAAGCAGGTTCCACAAAGCAGACCAAGTAACTGTCTATGTGCATATTTTTCTCATGGAACATCATCTGAAAGTTGCATGTTCAAAATTAATCAAGAAAAGTAAAAGCCCCCCCTCCCCAAAATAAGGGCTCTGTAACTCAGTGATTGATAGATGATGTTGCTGAAGGCAAGAATAAGTATGAAAATCAGAAAAGGGGATAAATAGTTATATGGACAGAAAGAGATTTGAGAGTGAAAACACCTAAATGAAACGTTCCTCACACTAATCTCTACAATCAGTGGAGGGATACGAGTGCCTTTACAAGGTGAGGCAGATCACATTAAATTCATGGCCTTTGAGAGTTCCTCTTTCTCTCAGCTGGCTAAACAAAGAACCTGAGATTGCTACATCCCCGATTTGGGAGCCTCCACTGAGGTTCAGAAGTTGCGAACCTAGATGTTATTTTCTGCAGAAGGGAATGGAAGCATCTTTTCTCTTCCTGTAAGATGTATGGAACTGCCTAAGGTCCCTGAAAGGGGCCAGCTCTTGTTCAACCCACAAGAAAGAAAAGACAGACAAGAAGGAATGAAAGAAAGATTAAATACTAGAAAAGATAATTGAACCAGCATGTCTGACATTTCACATTCAAGCTTTGCTCCATTCATACATCACCATATTATTTGTTACAACCACACAGTGCATGATAATACACAGCCTCATCAACTTTTCTGCAGCTCCTGAAGAGCTGAAAACCCTTATGGCTGCTTGCCTTTGTCTTTGCTAGAGCACTCGTTTGGCTTCAGGAAAGCTCACGCACCTGCACTCTGCTCAAGCCAAGGCAAACTTCTAAATGGACAGAGGCTGACCTTCAGCAGGGCTGCTACACCCCTCATATGAAATTAATAGGAGCCATTTGGCTGACTCACTCTGCTAAAAAAACCACTCAGGCCTTAGTAAACAACTCCCAAATTAGTTAATTTTATTTCCTGGGTTGGGTTGGGGTTTTTTTCATCTTCTATAGCGGCAAATCAGACCCAAAAGCTTTTCTGGTTTAGATCCTCTATTACATGACGTATTTAACACCATACGCATTTGAAGTATTCTTACCTGTAATTAAATCATGATGACCTACAGATCTACCACACTTGCCATCCAAAATGTGTTGTGAAGATGTGTGGAGCTGTTGCATAGCTAAGCATTCACTTAGTACATCTTGCTCAATGTCGGTACAGGAATTTAGCTACAAGAGGAGGATAAAACAAAACATTTTATTCCAATGTAAATCAAATTACTTTTAATTAAATTAATATCTCTTTCTGCTTAAAGATTTGTATAGAAGGAAGGAATAAAATGTCATTCTTAGGAACTCGGTGTAATTACTTAGCATTTTCAATTAGAGATAATTTGGGTTTTTTCAAGTGCAGAAGTTAAATGTGCTAATCTGAAATCAGCAACAGTTTGCTTCAGAAAATGACGTCCCCTGTGTTTCTTCAACCCTTCCCGAGCAATCTAACTTCATATTTTCAAGCTTTCCGTAGTTCCTTGGGTTCTGTGGCAAAAGGATTGCCTCACCTTGTAACTGTGACACTTGGAAAGACAGCTGATAGGGAAAGAAAAGCGCTTGTGCTTATCAGATTAGGACTGGCGGAATAATGCGCTGTCAGTAACGGGTAGGAGGTATCACCGATACATCAGCTGTGCTCCATGTAAATGAAAGCTCTGGCACAAGTGTCTGAAGCAAACTCTTGCAAACCACAACGTCGATCATATTAAAACCAGCAGGAGAGGAGAATTAAGAAAGAAAAGCATTTCTAATTCTCTTTCAAACATGCTGATGCTGCCAAGCTTTTGCCATAATATAGTGCTCACATTACACAAACAGCCATCATATTCTATAGCCATTAATAAATAGTTATTGTCTTTGCGTTTACAGTTTTGCATACCGATCTCCCCTGGGTTTGGTTATTCTAAAAGGTCCAGGCAAACCTATTCAGACCTCTGCTGTACAGCCATTTGTTCCTTCAAGATAAACATCTAACTTTTGGATCACAAAGTGCATCTGCAGCCAATTACATTTAAACTACTACTAAATTAACAGCTAACTTTCTCCTATTTTGCTCTTGTAAAGCCTTGCAGAACAACCAAATATTACCACTGCAGTCATCTCCTAAGTTATGAACTAAATACTCAGGATTCCTTTGATGTCAGTGTAAGCTCAGGCATTTTGCTTTGTGTCAGAGGTGGCACATTTTGGTAGCATGTATCAACCAAGTCATGTGGGCAGAGCAGCCAGTTAACTTTTCTGTCTTGGCTAAGCCATTTCCACTCAGAACTCCCAGGAAGCTGATGCCAATGGACAACTGCCTTTGCTGAGTTATAACCAAAAACCAGCCAGTGAGTGTAAACAGCCTGTTCCCCTTTTTCCCTAATCTGAAATCCAAAGAAGACTGTCACTGTTTCAGTAACACTGAGATTTACTTAGCTGTGAAAGGGGCTTTTCCCCATACATTTCAGTGAAATATTGGGGGGGGGGGGGAGTGCATGTGTGTGTATTATTTCTTCATGAGTCACATTTGCTTTGGTCCCTTTTAAGGGGACCCTGATTTTTGCAGTTTAAATCTGCTGCTTTTGCAGATGCCTTTTAAGTTCAAGGGAAAAAGACACAGGATCAAGTACTCATAAAGTTATCATGGATAAATGAGACAGGAAATCTGAAGATGATTTCCAACCACTGGAGGAGTGCAGATTTAGGCTGGTCTACCAAATAAGGTGTGGGAGGCAAGGAACTACCATTATTTTAAGATAGACTTGATAAGTCTATGGGAGGGTGTGTATATGAATGCAGGAAAACTCCTCAAGCTAGGAGATTAAGAAAGATGAAACTCTGGATATTTGATGTCTCAGTACATGCAAGCAACTTGAGTTTGCAATCTGTGTGTACCACATTTGTCCTATATGGATTCCGTGCCTAAGACCTCCGCTGTTTATGCAGGAAATACTTCATACAACTTAATGCAAAATTTGGATTTAGTGTTTTTTCTCACCTTCCACCATAGAAGTGGAAATAGAAGTGTCCCTCATCAGGTGACAAGCCTCACAGGGTGTAACACCAGGGACTGTATCTTTGCTCAGATATAAAGGATGTTAACGTGTTAATGCACTCAGCCCAATACCCAGCGCTGAACAAATGATATTCGTGCTAGGTAACAGGAAATAATTCCCTCCTTCCTTTCCCAAGAATATGTCAGGAAGGAAAGATGGGGGGTTCTCTCCTTTGGAACAGGGAGCATGGTTGCTTTCATGCACCTCTTTCTGTGGGCACTTACTGCTATGGCTTTCTGACTCTTTCTCTCACTAAACCCTAAACGCTGCTGTAGGGAAGTGTTGGGAGCTTTGTTGACCTGTGGTGTGGCAGGCATGTGCATAGCAAACCCTGTGGAACCTTCTAAAGTAAAACTACATGGCCTGATAATATAACAGTGGGCTGGCAAACTAGGCAGTCCTGTCCACTCCTGCCAGGCCAAACAGAAGTTCTGACTGGACCCAATATGCAGAGACAACAGATGCATTTCTGTGGACATCTGGATAGGTGCTAGGCGTGAATTACTCCCAGGCACAAAGCTCAGGGAGTAATGGGTGCTTCTTGACTGACTGACTGAAACAGTGTGCACAATGTTGGACATTGATGTTTTAGACGCTGTTACTCAGTCTGCATGCACCTGATGCAGAGCAGGGATTGTGGGGAGGACTGGGGGACCGACAGCTGTCCTAGGAAAGGGGACTGCACGTTCAGGTTGGTGAATCTAGCCAAGTGAAAACTGTAAAAGAGAAGCAGCAGGAGTGTAAGAGAGGGGGCATGGCTGACACAAGGACAAATCACTACGAAGTCACCACAGTTGTATTCAAGCAGGAGAATGAGGTCTTCCTGACATTCCAAAGTCCTCAACTAAGATCACCTGTGTTCTCCTGCTGTCTCTTCCTTCCACATGTTCCTCCCTTTGCTCTCCAGCATTTCTAATTTTCACCTTGGACATTTTTCCAAGCTAGCTGCTCCTAGCTCTGTCCTGACAGGCTGTCATATCTGCTGTCCTCCATCCTTTAAACACCTGCATCCTTTAAACGTGCCTGGCTGTCTCATCTGTGATGCTCTTGGCAGTGGCAAGGCAGCTGGGGGAAGAGGCCATTGCTGCTTATTGAAGTAATCATAATGGTTTACTACGGCCTGGGTTCCCTGCCACTTCTGGGCCTCAAGTATGCTCATGGCTTGTCCCAGACCAGCTCTGTAGGGTCCCAATCATCCTTTTACAAACTGAGTATATAAATGTGTAATAAACAAGTCTCTGATGCCGAGCTGGTGCCTGTGGGCATCCCCATTCAATCATGAGTTCAGGATTTAGGCCACAGAAACCAAAATACTTATTTGAATCTAATACTAGTGAAAACATAACTAGCAGTCTGGGTTTGGAATGATTTATAAATGCATTTGTAATACAGATGTGGTGGGAAAAGTGGAGGTTTTCATTCTCCTCTATTACAAGTGCTCCTTTCCTGACATTTCCATAGTATCCTGGCTTCGTTTCCTTTGTGTTGTAGATGATCTACCAACATGTATTTATTAGCTGATGGCAGAGACCCAATGCATGGACATTTTAAGTGAATGACAGCAGAATTTGGGCTTGTGTATGTAAGATGAATAGGAAAGAAATGCAGACCAAACTCTAAGTTGGGTGGTAGCCTTGAAGGTGCAGCAGGATAAGGTGGACTGGTTAACAGCAGGAATTGCAACCCAACAGGAAGATGAACTCAACTGAAATTTTCCTTTAGCAATATTCCAGAAGAACTCCGATTTGGAAGTACATGAACTAAAGGTAAGTTAAACATAACTGCATGGAGGAGATGTGTGATGTGTCACCTCCTCCTGGTCTTACCTTCTTACGCACCTGCTGTTCTTTGGCAGAATGAGCTTTCACGTGCTTGCGCAGGGAGCTGGGGTCGGTGTAGCGTTTGGAGCAGCCAGGAATCTGACAGGCATAGGGCTTCTGTAAACGTGAGCAAAGGGAAAAGAGTTCACATTCCTCTGCATGTCTGCAGTCAGCACACGGAGCTGAGGGACGGCTGGGTCTGTGCAACACAGTGTTAAGCCTGAGCTGTTTGCTCTGCTGTTTCCACGTTTGCTCTGTCTCCACTTTGCACACAAGCCTGACATGATGCAAATAGAAGCACATTGAGAGCTCTGATTTTGCACTCTGTGCAGGCACTGAGAGCGCTTGACACATCGATACTCTGGCATGTTGGGTATAGATTACTGGGCTGGATTAGATGCTAATGAGCTGTAACCCAATGGGGTTTTCCCTAGCATTTAAAGTAGACAAAATGATCCTCAGATTACCCAGTGCCATTATAAATACAGAAGCTCTGGGTTTGAGTCCTGATTTACATAGTTTTTACAGTGTTCCATATACAGCAGAACAAAACTTGTGGCATGGCACATTTGATTGCCTTCATACCTTGTTCCTGTTTTGAATAACAACAGCAATGTTTTTCTTTTTATAACTCCTAACCAAACAACCTGCATCAAACATTAACATCTGAGCAAATCAATACAGAAAGAAAAACCCACTGTTGTTGATACTGTTGGGAAGAACTTCCCAGCTGGTTTTGGCATGGAGCAGAGCTTGCTGCTTTTGTGTGTAGGAGCAGTATTGAGCACTACCTCCTGGGAAAGCCATCTGAGTCTGGGCGGGCAGTTCCAGTGCTCTCCTCTCATGGGAAAATGAATAAATAAATGAATAAGGATGCTCCAGTTTAACCGCTGGTTCTGGGGTCCCAATGACTGAAAGCCTCACCAAGTTCTAGTCATGCCTATTCCCAACACATGAGACATCATCTCTGTGTTACAGAATAACCTACAAATGGATGTGCAATTTCCAAGTTAAGCAAAAGGACTCTGGTGCTTGTTATTAAGTAACCATTGACTTCAGTGTAGGAAAGAGTGCTGCAGGTCAGAGCTCACAGAGGTTTAAAGTTGAGCAGAACGTTCATTTCTATTCTGTTTCCTTGCCTCATCTGTCAGCACTACCCTAGCCTGCTCACTTGGACCAGTGAGACCTTTCGGTGTCTTCTCAATGGTAGAGAACCGGTTTGTCAGGACCTCAGTGTCACACTCTTCGATCCTCCTTGGTTTCAGCCAGAGGATGCACAAAGGGAAATAAAACCCCACAGGTTTTGGGAGAAGCGACTGTGAGGTCCTTTAAACGACTTCCTCTGCTCCTGGAGGGGTGACGACATGCCCTTGTTACCGCAGGGACACATAGGTTCTCTTTGTTCTGGAGAAGGATCTACTTCCACATGATTTAGTAGAGATTCGATCAAACTACACCAGTAAGTCTCTGAAATGATTTACAGATTCTCCTTTTGGACAAGATGAATGATGGGGTGACCTACACTGAGAAGCTTCAGAACCAATTCCAAATGCCCTCAATAAGGAATAAGCAGTCTATATAAACCCCTTTTCTTTGTGAGTACCTCCAGAGGATAAGTGTTGCTGCTCTGTCCAGCCAGCAGGAAATTTCTGAAGGAATAATAGAATCATTCACCAACTCATGACCTTACAGGCTAACACAGCACCTACCCAGAAAGTTACAGGGAAAAGCAGATTTATTGGGAGTGTCTGGAGCACAGAGAACTGACACCTGAGGAAAAACTATGGAAAACCTTAACAAATCCCTTAGCAGAGAAGCTAGCAGAGTATCTTTTAAATCATTGAGGTCATTCAGATATTAGTGATAGAATCATTTGGTTTAGTGATAGGGAAACGAGGTGAAAATCTGACCGCCCTGGAAAAGCTTCATGGCTGTTTGCTTTGACATTGCCGGCTGTTATGTTGTCCCCTGAGCTAATGGAATGTGCAGTCTGTACAGCAGCACCATCCCATAGCTCTGTCACTTCTAACATTCACATAAGCACACAACACACTACGTTAGGCCTCAGGACTTCATTCCACCGGGTAAGAAGAAGTTAGTAACTCTGTTGTAGGACCACAGAAAGAGTTCTAAAGAACCTGCAGCAGAACAGCATGGAGGGTATGTTTAGACATTTGGCAAAGTTAGTAGAAAATGATTACTGTACCTTTTTCCTGCTTTATGAGCATTTCAGATAATAAAGACAAAGGGAGAAGAAAAGAAAACAGCAAGTTAAGAGATTTGCCTTCAGTAACGCACAGAACAACAGATATAAGAATTCTTGCTTATTTTAGTAACCCCTTGAATTCTCTTTCAGAACTAATAAATGGCATTTTACTTGTGACTTTGGCTAATAAAAATTCCATCTATTCGATTCAGGCAGTTCCCTTTCAAAACTGCACCCGATTCCCTGCATCCGCTTTCAAAACAGACGCGTTTGAGAGCTAATTACAAATGCAAATATCTCAGGTTGACTTTCAAATAAATAAAACATTGTTATTGTAAGTGTGCTTTGGGTTGGAAAATGTGACTGACTCGCTTCTCTTACTTGTTTGTTTTTGCAAGGCATAATGTACATTAGACATTCCTTAATGCTGCACTGTCTGAAATGTGTAGCTGCTTAAAAAGTAAATATCAATTAAACTCAAAAGTTCTGCCCCATAAGCACTTGGCCAAACATTAAACCATATAGTCACTCCTTTGCAAAAGACAAAGGAACACCTCTGCCTGTTATTCTTTACAAGCTCTATGCTGAGGACTTACTTAACTGCTTTGCAAAGTTGCCCACGGACTTTCTTTCACCATAATACGGTGATTTAATCTTACTGGAGCCTCAGACACCAGACAGGCTCCCGTGTTCTCTGCAAGACAAGTGAGACTTGTAGAGTTGAGGCAGAACCTACCAATTTTACATCAGGATTTGTTTCTTACAGTTAAGATTTGGTTTCTTACAGTTAATTTGTACAGTTTCCTATGTACAAATTTCACATAGTTATCAGAGAGACGTTTTTTACCTTTACAAAATTATGTCCAAAACTGCGATGCATTTACCTTCCATGAGACATCTGAGCTGCTTTTGTGTTCAGTCAGAACAGACTCTACTGAAGCAACACAGGACAGGAAGCAAGACAATGACACACATTCCATACAGCAGCAGTGACTCAGCTTTCACTCACGCTGTACCTTACTCTACTGCTGCCTCCTCTTACCGGAACAAGAGCAATAGGAGAGTTTGCTGAGTAACTTATCCCGAGTAACTTGTTCCTCAGCATGAGTAAGCCAGCTGAATTTGCCTTTCTGTGATCAAAACCTCCTCAAAGCACATGCAGTTAAACAGAAAAGTACAGCTGCCTGTAGCTGATGCTCCTCATGAAAAGGAAAAGTCACCCTCCAGTTGCAGAACAGGTTGTGTACAAGGAGCATTGGAAAACTCAGAGCAGCTCCCAGTCTGAAACCATGCTTACGGTATCCAGGTGTGTTCGCTGATGCTTTGCCCGGTCACTGGAGTTGCTGAAAGCTTTCTGGCAGCCGGGATGCTGACACAGGTATGGCTTCTCCCCAGTGTGGCTCCGGAGGTGAATCTTAAGGTTCTCAAGCCTAGAAAATGCCTTGTTGCACCCTTCAAACTGAAAAACGTCATAAAAAGTCATTGTAAAGTACTATTAAATAAACCATGCGCAGCCACAATGAGAACAGTGTAAGATCCAAGTTGGACATGCAATAAATCAACCAACATTCAAACATCTGTTGAAATCTATGGATGAAACACAACATTTTGTGCTGTTCATTTAATTTGTCACTGAAGACATGGTGTGTAGCTCAGTAATAATACAAGGGCTATAAATATCTCACATGTTCTGTCTGAAGTACCAAACGCTTAAAGACATGGTGTCAGAACAGGAGATTTCAAGAAAGAACAAGTGTTGTGACGAGTTCTCTTAGATGTTGACTGGCACAGGAACCCCTGTGGGCAGTAACAATCAGCTGCTGCAGACTGAGAGGAGCAGAAGCTGTTTGTGGCGGATTAGAACCTGGTTTCAGATGTCTGTAATACTATACAGTGGAGCAGATGAGCACGGACTATTACAAGAAGACCTGATCCATTTGAAGAGCAATCTAAAAGAGCTCTGCTGTTATTCTGCACCCTTTTCTTTACCAGCTGTATCATTCAGATCTGCTCTCAGCATTTATACAACGAGTAACCTGAGCAATTCTGAGTTCTTAAGCACCCGTTTCATTAGTAATAAAGTGCTGCATGGCATTCATAACAAAAGTAGCTGTTTCAAATTAAATCTGAATAAATAAATAACATTTCCAGCTACTAGGCTGAGGGAAGGGTGTTTTGCATTGCTCCCTGACAAGTTTCAGTGAAGGCACTATCCTAGGGTGGGCTTTGGGAGCTAACAGGTGAAAACAAATACATGTGAATGCACTTTGATGCGCCAGCAAGCCCATAAGATGCACCCAGGCACTTACACATGTGTATAAATACTCATATGCACACGTAATCAAGTGCCATGGTATGCACATACTTTGCCCACTCTGCTTTGCAGCTTCATTGACATGGTGGATCTTCTAGTGTCTCTAGACAGATAGAAACCTGGCTGCTCTCTGATTTGAGATCTCAAAGAATGCATTAGAGAAACAAAGGCCAATTCACATCAACGCTAACAACTTTGAAAGAAAATAGGTGTATCTTAAAGTGTATCTTAAACCCACTGTTCCTTGAGGCCAGATTTTCTTGTATGATTCTTGTTCATGAGTGAATTCCTGACCTTCATAAAATTAGGGCTTTGTCACTTCCTTCTGCTGAGTCAAGGTTTTGTTCAGCAGCTTAGCACTCGCTGCTGTGGTTCTTCAGATGGCATCACAGAAACCACTGCTTTGCCAATCCCCATCACACTCTTTTTTGTGACACAAACACCTCATATACACTGGTGTGTGCAAGCTCCTGACTTAGCTATTGCATCCAGCACTGCAGGCAGTGAGAAGGGAGAGCAGATGCAGATGGAATCTAGAAGATGCTGTGAACTGGAGGCACCTGAACTCCTGGTGCTATTTAAATGAATGATGGAGAAAGGTCCATCATACCCTGCTACATTTTGCAGGCTACATATTCTGTCTTTGGTTGGAGATCAGCTCTGCAAACTACAGATTAAACACAGCAAGCACTCCAACACACAGGCAGACTTCAAATTTCTGCCTTATCCAGCCACTCCTACATGAAAGGATTGCTGTGGCTTTCACTGTCCTAAACATTTTACTGCCCTGGCAGATATTGTGAATGGCATATTTGGATCTATGGCTGTAGACAGCTATCTGATACGTACAAATTTCTATCTTTCCCCATCACAGCTATCATGATAGAACCAGAGTCACCTGAGATATGCAGTAAGCATCTTCAGAGCTTGTCCAGGCCCCTCTGGACGCCATCCTGTTCCTCAGGTGTGTCAACCACACCACTCAGCTTGGTGTCCTCTGCAAACCTGCTGAGGGTGCACTTGGTCCCAGTGTCTGTGCCATTGACGATGATACTAAGCAGTACCGGCCACAGCACGGAGCCCTGAGGGACACCACTTGCCATGGATCATTCTTCTTTTCAAATAACCTCTAGAAAGATCCATCAATCCCACAAATGTCTCAGCTTCAACTACAAAGCACAATGTGGGATTTCAAAAGGGCTTTAGGATGGTAAGAGCTATTTGATCAGCTGAGAAGGCTACTGACAGTATCTCCCAGACATCTGGCCCCAATCTGTCACTGCTTAATCCTACCATCTTAAACATTTTGTGGATGTTTGATGCCTGGGTTAACTGTAACAAACGCTGCATGATCCTCAAAGTCTGTAAATGTCAACAGAGCTCGTCAACAAGTTCATCAATAACAATAATAACTATATTGCAATTACCACTTTTGTCTTTACTCCGAGGTTGTTAATGTGCGCCTCAGACAGTGCTGCGCTACACAGAGACACTAAACAGTGCCACACAATTACAGTAAGTAGCGTGATGCAGTTACTGCATTTGAGAACGACTGCTGCTTTTAGAATAGTGCTTCTACTAGGACAAAATATGTTGTAGAAATTTACAGGAGTGAATTAGCTCACTGCCATATGGCAATACATGTGTTATCTTTATTTTACACTAAAATCTCACTGGAGTGGAACTGCCGCAGCATCATGCATTTGAAAGGCATATTTATGAAAACACTGAATTATCTCACAGCGATCCAAACACATCACAGTTTTCCTACCAAAACAATTTAATCTAATAACTGTAATTGCTTAAAATGGTTTTCCTTTGCTTCCAAGTTATACTTGGAATGCACCTGAGAATGCTGCCATGCAGAAATAACAGCATATTCCCCAAAGGGTTTATATTATCACATGTTTACCATTTTCATAAGCATATTTAATCACAGTCCTGTCTGGAATATCTGTCAGTGGGACAGATCAGAAGAAATAAACTATAAACTGAACAGCTCAGACCATAAGGTGAAGCAATAACTGACATTTTCTTAGGAAATGAGTTATGACTGAGAAAGAGAAGCCTTCACAGTTGTAGTGCTAAATAGGTCCAGTGTGCCATTAGAGAAAGCTCATTAATATACACCTCTGCTCTCTGCTGCAAGATCAGTTAAACAAGCTGCCTTTTCTTTCTAGACCTGAAAGGGAAAGAGCAGGTCATATTGGCTGCTGACATCTCAGACAGCCTACAGATGGAAAACCCAAAACATTTCATTCCGAAGCATTTAATACTATCAATAGGAAATCTTATGTCTGGTCAAAACATCTACAGGCCTTATGAACATTGTGAAATGTTCTTTCTTCCCGACTGATTACAAAATTGGGAGACTTTTATTGAAAATATATTATGAGAAAAAGGATCCTGTGAGGATATGTAGCCCTTCTGGAAGGGAGGAAACAGCCACCCCACTCTTTAATAGCAGCAGTGTTTTATAGCACACTGAGCCTAATGTTGGGGACATGGCAGGAAGCATGCGAGGCTCCAAATTGTTACTGATCGGTAACTTCAGCACACGGGTTGTTCTACCCAGCACAAGAATCCAAATACCTGATTTGGTGCTTTGGTTTTTTCCAGCTAACTCCTGCCTGGATTCATTTCTAATTCTCTCTTGCAGCTACAATGTAAAGCCCTGAGCCTGCACATACTTGTGCATGAGTACCATGACTCATGCAAGGAGTTTTATTAAAACTCAACAGAACTGTGTGCATACATAAAAAACAACCCATAGGACTGAGCTCTCAGCTTCCCAGAGAATCCCAGTTCATACAGCCACATTCAAATGTGCAGATTTAAATTGCTGGAAGCTGCTTTTTTTCCTGTTGTGGTAACAAAATAATGGGAGACACCTTTAACAGAAAAAGGACCTGCCAATTTCTATGTTTTGGGGGGTTTTATTGAAGTCTGAACAATATATGTTTGCAGAGTGACACTTCTACATGATACTTCACTTGAGTCCTGGGGAAAAGTTGCTTGTACTCGGTTTATTATTTCTATTACAGAAAAAGCATTATGGGCTTTAGCCAGACTATTGGACAATTGGTGATGTGTAGGAGAAATGGTAAAAAGGCTCAGAAGAGGGAAAAGAAAATATTTAGAAAAGCCTCAGTATAAATGCAACACATCCTTCACTTGTTGGGGTTAGGGCAATCACAGCCAACTATTTGACATCAGCATCGTACACCAGCAGCTCGTTTTAGTTGGTGCTGTTAGGTTGCGTATTTCCTAACTAACGTGAAACTGGAAAGTACTAATACCTGCCCCTCTACTCTGCTCTTGTGAGACCTCCCCCATAAAAGGGACATGGAACTGTTGGAACAAGCCCAAAGGAGGCCACGAGGATGATCAGGGGACTGGAGAACCTCCCGTATAAAGACAGGCTGAGGAAGTTGGGGCTGTTTAGCCTGGAGAAGAGAAGGCTGCCTGGAGACCTCATAGCAGCCTTCCAGTATCTGAAGGGGGCCTATAAGAATGATGGAGGGGGACTCTTCAATAGGGACTGTAGTGATAGGACAAGGGGTAATGGGTTAAAACTTAAACAGGGGAAGTTTAGATTGGATATAAGGAGGAAATTCTTTCCTGTTAGGGTGGTGAGGCACTGGAATGGGTTGCCCAGGGAGGTTGTGAATGCTCCATCCCTGGCGGTGTCAAAGGCCAGGCTGGACAGAGCCTTGGGTGGCATGGATTAGTGTGATGTGTCCCTGTCCACGGCAGGGGGATTGGAACTGGATGATCTTAAGGTCCTTTCCAACCCAAACTATTCTATAATTCCATGATTCTGCGATTCTATGAATACACTGAGAACCCTGGAGGAGGTGTTTGATCAGCATACATCACTGAGTTAAACAAGGCTTTGGGCTGTCTCCTGACCACCACACCCCCCCAGTACCAGGAGTTGTAGATGCATGAGGGATGCAGACCTGGCCCATGAAGCTGTAACAGCAGTCATGAGGCTTTCAACAGCAACCTGATCTGATTCTGCATGCACAGACTTCTGTGGCTGCAAAATCCAACCATCTCCCTGCCAGTGTCCCCTGAGATGGGATTCCTCTGCTCTCACTGTGCTGCCTTGTCTGAGCTCCCAGGTCCCTGGGGAATGGCAGGTCTGCCCAGCATGAGGTCAGCAGCTAAGAAAGCTCAGTGGGACCCATCCTGCTCAGTAGATGCCTGTCCCCCTCCCCTCCTACAGAGGCAACCTAGATCTGGCTTTCTGGATTTTGCTTTTTAAAGATAGTTTTACCTGTTTTCCTGAGCATATCTGGCATTGAATTCGAGGTTTATCCACCATCTCTCAAGGTCTGCTGCCACACTGAGTGCAGAAGGCCAGCTCATCAGGGCAGGCACCGAGTCTTAGACTGTCTTTAAGGAGCACTGGCATGTTTTGGCTCTCAAAAGTCTTGCTCATGTAATCGCAAACTATCAGCTATCAAGAAAAGGGTTCAAAAGCACTGCAATATTCATAGATGCATTTCTTCTAGCACCAGCAGGTCAGGCACTTCAGTGAGCACACAGAGCTTTCCATACATTTCCCAGCAAAATCCCAAATATCTGGGAAACTATCAGGACATCCTGTCATTTTCACAAGACCCCGTTGCAAGTCTTAGAACTCTTTCTCATGCTCCTTCTTTAATCAAGCAGAAGGATAAACATTTTTCAAAACCGGGGTACTTGCATTGAGTTGCTGCAACACATGAGAATGAAGCAGGAAACTTGGGGATATTTTACTATCAGCAGCATGACAGCCACAAATTTTGCCATAAGGTTTTGCTAAATATGTCATTTGGAAACCAAACAATTTTCTGAAACCTCATTACAGTTGGACTGAATACATTATTATGGCTTGCAGGCAAAAATAACATTGCATGGAGCAACATCTTAGAAAACACAATGTAAAATTCATATGGTCATGTAATAAGCAAAGGAGACACCCCCACCCCCCGAAATCTACATGTCAGGCCCCTTATTTCCTCATATGTAATTGGGAAACTGTTCTTTATTTGGGATTTTTCGAATAGCTTGCAAGCTATTTGAAATTAAAGGACAACACAACCCAAGATTTGCTGCTCCGGTATCTGAAGGCAGATTTGCTTGGTTTGGGGACAAGATTATGACTGAACAAAATCAATTGAAGCCCCTTTCCAGCTGTGCCAGCAGAGAGCCACAAAGAAAACTGAAATGCTTCCCTCCAGTTCTTTTACATTTTCTTTTTTACCCAAAATTACATTTTACAACAGAACTTGTCCCTCTGCATTAGTAAGGCACTGTCTTACCTCACTTGCCAAGGAAACGTTTTAATTCCAGTTTGCGCCTAGCACATCACCATGTTACACCTATCTCTTTGTAAAGACTTTACTGTCTCTTGCCTATGTCTTTGGTTCACATTTTAGGCATTTTAGCTGGGGAGGCCAGTTTGACTGCAGACAGTTCCGTGCAGAGTGCATCTCCCTGCCATGCAAGATGGAATAGATGCTCATCATTTACTTACAGGGACGAGAGTTTGCAAGTTTGAAGTGAAGAACTAATTGGGTTAAGATAACTAATGCAGCGCCAGCACACAGGGAGAATCCACTGTGGCTCATGTGGACTAACCAGTTGGGGAAAAGAAATAAAGAAGAAAGAATTAGAGAGGACAACAGCAAGAAGGAAAAATAGAAGGAAAAAAAACCCACCCCAAAACTTCTGGCTGATTAGCATAGCCTAGCATCTTAAAAGGCCAAAATACCACATGTGTGGCATGTTACAAAAGAAGATTAAAATAAAGGAAAAAATATCCAGAGAACCATGAAGTCTAAAAACATCTGGAGTTTTATAGTAACAAGGAGGAAAAAATCAAAAACATAATTGAAAAAAGTCCACTGCGATACATTATTGTACAATGAAGCTTAATGGAATTGAAAGGAGAAGAGATGAAAAGGCAAAATAGGGGGGGGGGGGGGGGGGGAAGAAATAAAAGAAACAAGAAAAGGCATTTATATTTTAAAGATGTCACTGAGGGGTTTTATCCCAGTTATTAAAAATTACACACCCTGCTTCTGTAAGCTGTCCCTGCAACGTGTTGAGCGTTCTCTTTCAGCAGAGGACATTCATGCGTGCTGGGGAATTCATCAACCCTTTTGTACCCAGTGTAGGGGCACTTTGCGCTCTCGATTCTGTGGGAGACATCTGCAAAGAGTGTGGCAGAGAAACTGCCTGCCCTAGTTCACATTCTGAACCCAATTGGAGATTCAAAGAGAGGCAGGACAAACATGTAAATTAAAACTGTTTGCTAAACACAATGTGCACATTCAGGAACTAAGCAAACAGTCTTAAGCTGTTATACTGGCATCAGACACTAGAACCAACTGCAATTGAAAAACTCTGAGTGTATTCACTAACAAACATTGAAATGGAAAAGGAAAATGAAAAACTTCCCTCTTTTTTCATGTTTTTTCCCTTTTTTCAATGAACTAGCAAAGGAAGAGGAAGATCTGCACACAGTCCAGTCTGCCTTTGGAATATACCAACAGCACGCCTAGAAACAGGAAGGGTTTCCAATGCACCACAGCCATGAGCATCCTGCATTAAGTCTGTGTTCCGCCTGTCCCCTGGCACAGGAAGATCTGAGACACTAAACCCTGTCTGTAACGGATACAGCGTAATCTGGCACCAGTGAGCGTCCATCCCAACTTCCCGTTCATCCCCCAGACTATTTCCTTTTCAATCCCAGGAAACCCAGCTCATATCTTTGTCAAGCCCAATAAATAAATGTTTTCCAGTCATGGCTTGTCACATGTCATCCCAGCCAACAAAGTGAATTCCTGTCGTTGGCAGATCAAACAGAGGAGGATCCTGTGGGTGAAAACTGACCCACAGTTGGAAATTGCTGGCCACAGCTAACTAAACTAGACAGCCACAACCAAAGTCTCTTCGCAAAGATGAGAATTAGCTGCAGCAAGGTAACTCTCCACTCACCTCTGTGGTGAGTCTGCTGCAAATACAACTTTTTGTATGCAGTGCAACACAGATGATTAGTTTTCCTCACAAAATCCATTTCACAAAGTGGGTAGCTTTGTTGCCGGGGTTTTTTTTTCCCATTTTCTGTATTTTTTCTCTTAGAAGGTGCTGTCCTTCTCACACATGCACATAACGGAGCTTTTCTCTCAAATTGTGGCTTCTAAAGCTCAGCCAAGAAGAACAAAGTTTCCCTGCAGACTGACGAGTTGCATGAAATGTTCAATACTGGATCAGTCTTTGCACAAAGCGCAGAGGGAGGACATACAAATTTCCCCAAGGTTCCTCTTGGCAAGTTAGTAGACAACTCAGTGACATTTCCCATGCTTAGATAGGCTCCTGGTCTTTTCTGTGCCATGCTGGGCCAATTTGATTATCCATAAATGAAGATTGGGGTTCACCCTGTAATCCATGGAAGGCCCGGGATCTGCTAAGATATACAGGATTTCGCCCAACCCTTCCCTGCATGTGTAGAGCTGAGCTCTGGCAAAGGGCCCTACAAAAGCTCTGGTTATTCCCCAGGAAAGAGAGATTGCACAATGTACTGTGAGCTTGTTATCATTTCAGGGCTGGTTACTTTATTCTGCTTTCCCTTGTGCCCCGGTTGTGGAGCAAGAGACGTGGCTCCATCCTTCACCCACTGACCCACTCCAGTTATGCTACAACAGAATTCCACAGGGTGACTTTACACAGGGAGATCTAGAGGGTAACCACATGGAGAAGAACATCTCTTTCTGACAGAACAGGCTCTCCTCCCTACAAATGAAACTTCTCATTTCACCCAAAGTCGTTAATTTTAGTCTTGCAGTGTTTTCATTTCATCTTGCCTGGCCTTGTTCATTACATGAAGGAAATCTGTGAGCTGCATTCCTGGGAAAACGGCTTCAAGACCTCACCTGTTTTAAAGAAGCTGTTTTCTGGCACTGCCAAAATCAAATCAGTGTCTAGGCTTGGTGAGGCTCTGCATTGTTTTAGAGTTTAGAAAGGCAGTTCTGTTCTTGCACTTTGTAAATGACTACCATGTTTCAGTTGAGCCACAGCAATGCTCCTTGCCTAAGCTCCTTCTCTCTGGTAAATCCCATAGAACATGATGCCTTCAGTTAGAGGTTGATCTCACTCTTGTCACCTCAGACTTCCATCTCTAAGCACATGTGCTTCAACAGTTGCAGTGGCCGATGCCCACCAACCTGTGAAGGGATTCTGTTGGATGCTGTGCCTAAGCCTCCAAAGGAGATGCTAAATCAAGATTTTCCTAACAAACACACCAAAGTCCATTGCTGCACCCTCGCACATCAAACTACTGCGAGTAGTTACAATCTTCACCAAACCCTACTCCCGTTTTAAGTGTCAGAGTTGCCTTCTAAAGACTATTGTGAAGAAAAGCTCTGCTGAAGAGCAGACGGCATGGCAGCAGTGCCAGGTCCCTTCATTCTCTATAGCACTGTGGGATCCTTTGGATAAAAGGCAGTATAGCAATGTTCTTTTCTGAATAGCACTTAATGTTTTCCCACAGTCTTATTGTTTACAGGGAGTTTAGCAAGTCACTTCACTAATTTAAAATAGATTGTATCCCACATGGGTGGATAACAATAACACATATTGGTGAATCATATGGCTTTCAAATGATATGTATGAAAAAGAAGTGCTACACATATTGTCTGAAATTTTATTGTGTGAAACCACAGCACTTAGCTCCCTACCAGCTGTGTCAACAATTCAGTGTCATAAACTAATACAATTGTAGAGTAACAGCAAGGTTGGTTCTGAAAAATGAAAAGCCAAAAATGCAGCAAGAAAATGTAAATGAACACAGATGAACATCATTTCAGGTGGGAACAACCGGCCCTGCACATGATGAGACCTCATGAAAGTCAGATCCTGTGGCTCTAGGTTGCCATCTAAAAGCCTAAGAAGGGATGAAATGATTTTTAAAAGGGAAGAAGAACCAGTTTTGATATCTGAGGAAACTGGTGTGTTACTGTGGAAGCACTGCAGAAGCATCCTCTCTTACTGCAAACTATCTATGCAGGGTCAGCTTGACAACGAAAGAAGAATCTTGCCTGGACTTTGCTTCCCAGGTTCAGCTCAGCCTCCTACCCATGCAGACTCGTTCATAGGAGCTGCTTCACACACATGACGTAGCTCCCGAGGACGCTGCCAAAGGACATTCCTGACATACTTGACCAATAACAGCCCATGTCCAGGAATGGCTGAATGAGCCAAGCTCACATAACAAAGGTTTCACATTGAGCTGTCTCACATAATTTTTACTATGCTGATATATATAAATAAGTAAATAGGTGAATAAAAGACATTTTCTAAGATAATATTTTGAGGGAAAACTGGAAATGGACCTCAACGGAAATAAGTTCTAAATTGAAATGTTGAACTGTAGCCCAGAAATGACAAGAAAATCAAGTCCCCTTTTTTTTTCCTGAACCCCAATAAAAAAGTCTTAAACACTCTCAGTAGACCACAGTTTTGAAAGGAATGAAATTATGTTATTGTCATGCATGATTATCTAACATTTAGAAGGTATCTGCAAGGTTTTCCTGAGAGTTATACCTCCATCCCATAACCTAGCAGGAAACCACAAGCACTTCTGTACCTTACGTAAAGGACTTTGAAATGAAAGTGCTTCAAAATCAAATATAAGCAGCTTTCAACATGTGCATTTAATCTTCCTAGGTTAAGAAACACCCTGTGGCCACCACACTAAAGAACTGAAAACGTAAATTGAAGAAATTATATCCATATGATTAAGTAAGGTTCTTAAAGAGAAACATGTTGTTAAGTACTTCATTCAGAATAAAATGAAATGCAGTAAAATAGAAGCTATTTGGAATAAATCACTGACGCACATGCTTTCTATGCAAAATGGCAGTGTTCGGCTCGGGGTGGACATCTGGAGCAAATTAGCATTATGTTGAGAATAATATAAAATTAAAACATTTAGTTTCAGCTTCTAAAATTAAATATAAAATCAGAGAGCAATGTTGTGTTGGACAGTTTGCTTGTGACTCTGATAGCAAGAGGGTGTTTTGGTTTTAAAGCCGTTTATGCCTCCTATCACTGTTCTTGAAGCCCTGAGACTCCCAGATAGTAGCTGTGCAAACAGCACCATAAGAACAGTTGTACCCTGAGATTTGCCTGTTGTATCCTGAGATTGGAGGTTCAGAATGAGGAGTCCAAGGCCAAGCATGGGCCAAGGCCAAACCTTCCAGGGCCTGAATATGTTTCATTTTTATATCTGTCTGCTGACTCTGCATTTTCTGGCTCTGGAGAGTATCCGGGGTTGATGTGTTGAAGGTGCTGGATGACTTCAAGTCCTTGTGAGATGCATGGAGATGTACCTAAGGAGTCAGTTCAGATCTGTCAGCAGCCCAACAGCGTGAACAGAGAGAGCTGGGTGTGTAGGAAGTGCTGAACCGGAAGGACAGTTCTGTGCAATGTATATGACATATACTTGGCTGTGGAGATGGGCAAGTTCTGCAAGTGGTGGACCCTGTGCAGGATTTAGTCCTTTTGCTTTGGGACTGCTGAAATGCTACTGAGCAGGGCTGTGCAACACCAAGAGCCTTATGAGATACTTTTAGAGCAACTTGAACTCATTAGTCACTGGTGTAAAGCCACTAAGCCAGGAGCTCTGGAGGATCAGGCCTTCCAGAAGAACATCAATAATTGTAACAGTGGAGAGAATGACAGACACAAAACCATCTTCAGGTGCTTTGCTAATGCACCTTTATTGTGTTGAAACAGAATCACAGAATAGTTATGGTTGGAAAGGACCTTAAGATTATCCAGTTCCAACCCCCCTGCCATGGGCAGGGACCCCTCACACTAAACCATGTCACCCAAGGCTCTGTCCAACCTGGCCTTTGACACCGCCAGGGATGGAGCATTCACAACTTCCTTGGGGAACCCATTCCGGTGCCTCACCACCCTCACAGTAAAGAACTTCTTCCTTATATCCAATCTAAACTTCCCCTGTTTAAGTTTGAACCCATTCCCCCTTCTCCTATCACTACAGTCCCTAGCGAAGAGTCCAAATATTCTCATAGATGTGTGAAAAAAAAAAAAAACAAAACATCAAACAAGCAACCAGCATTTACTTTATATAGTATAAAAATGAGCTCTTTATGGCATGGTTTATCTCCTTTCTGATATAGTTGGGAACATGCCAGCTTTGCCACCTGTTCCTGGACTTCCTTTAAGGTAGCCCCGTCTTTCAGCATGAAACCTAAATTGGATGTGCACCGACTTGCTCCTGCGCTTTGCAGTGTAAACACCTGCACATATGTTTTAAATAGTCTCACACCTCTATATGTAAAATTTCAGACACCTGTGAATTGGCTTTAAATATCCCCACTGGGTTTTGTGGATGGAGAACAACTTCCAGGTGCAGAAGAAGAAGGTTATTTCAAGGGCATAGGCAACGCACACCCTCCGGTTTGTACAGAACTGCGTTTCCAAACTTAAAGCAAGACGTGAAACGCTTGTCCTCTCTGTGACTCAGTCATCATTTGCAAAATGAGGATATACATTTGGGTCTTTCTGGCTTGTGCTGAGCCTCGATTCATTGGGGTTTAAGTCCCTAAAGTACCTTGATATCCTTGCACTGAGTGTGCACTCCACAGGCAAGAACAGTTTCTTCATACAGCTGCACAGGAAAGGCCAATTTTCATTGCTCTTATGCTACTCTGCTTTGGGAGTCTTCTGGAGAGAACTTTCTTTCCATGGCTCTCTTTTGAAACACTGGAAAGATTCTGTTGGTTTTATTCCAATTCTAGCTTCACATCAGACCCTCACAGATGATTTTGTATTCCAAAATGTTGGCTCATCATCTACTCACAGAGAATTCTGATGAACACTTTCATTCTGCTTTAGCAAAAAGGATACTCTGGATAAAGGCTGGAACTCTGAGTTCATCTACAATACATCTTTCTAAATCCCCACCTTTCCTCTTATGTTTCTTCTCCAGACACCTCATAATCAAGAAAAAAATAAGGCCCTCAGTTTATTTCTCAGTGCAAGAGATGAGTTCTGTAGTAAACTTGCTTTGATTTCACGGTGATCTATGTGCCCACAATGAGCTCTTTGAAAAGGAGAACAAACTTTTGCATTTCATGAATGATTACAACTTTTCCAAACGCATTTGTTAAAAGCCCTGTTTTCTCTTTCCCCAGAAAAATGTCCAATACAACCTCAACATTCCATATGCAAACAAACGCATATTTTAATGACAGTGAGGAAAGCTTTGCCAGGAGAAATAGTATCTTTCATTGGACCAACGAATACAATTGAACAAGATAGACAGGCTCTCAGCACAAAAGCCTTTCTTTGGATGCAAAACTCTCTCCAGATTGACCACAAAGAATTGTGGCCAGAAACTAAAGAAAAGGTACAAGCATCCGATTTCCACGCTGCTCTACAAAGGAAGTCTAATGGGAAGGGGTTCCCTGTGGCATAGCTACACTAACCTGAACAATGCGGGGCATGAGCTCACTTCTGCCTTTCACAACAGTTCATTAATTCAGACTCGGGAGCTAGCGAGCTTCCAGCTGTGGAACTGGCCGCAGCAAGGGTGGTGCCATACTGCATAGTGCAGGGGGCTATGTCTGCTACATGGGGCAGACACGTGCCACGGACCAAGGCGATGGCAGCTGACACAGCCATCCTCTGGAGTGGAGCAGGTATGCTTTGCCTTGAGCACAGGCAGCCATGTAAGGAAAGCCTCCGCCTAGGACTGCTCCACTTTCTTTTTCGCTTTTTACCCTTGGGATCAGGAAGGAGATTTTGTGGATCCCTCCAACTCCAGCTCCTCTCCCACTGGTTGCAATCCTGGAAATGCTAGGACCCATTGGGGATGGAGAGATGCAGTGATAGGACAAGGGGTAACGGGTTCAAACTTAAACAGGGGAAGTTTAGATTGGATATAAGGAGGAAATTCTTTCCTGTTAGGGTGGTGAGGCACTGGAATGGGTTGCCCAGGGAGGTTGTGAATGCTCCATCCCTGGCAGTGTTCAAGACCAGGTTGGACGAGGCCTTGGGCAACATGGTTTAGTGTGAGGTGTCCCTGCCCATGGCAGGGGATTGGAACTGGATGATCTTAAAGTCCTTTCCAACCCTGACTATTCCATGATTCTACGATTCTATCCAGTCATAGATCAATGTTTTGTGTGGAGCAAAAAACCCTCATGTGCCTTCTTGTTAGCTGTATGCTTTTCTCACTGCCAAAAGTGAGCATGTGAAATAAGAACTTGAAATTTAATCTTGGAGGCTGGTGCCTTTTAATTAGACCCTAATTCCAGAGAAGCAAAAGAGCAAATAGGCAAACATTTGGAAACAAACAGTTGGAAAATGTATGCAAGGAAAATATAAGGGGCATGAGTGGTGGGCCTACCAGTCTTTCCTGTTCTCATGACTTTTATATACACATGACCTCACCAATTACATGGTATGACATCAACAGGACCGTTCTCTCCATGCTGAATGTCCTCAAAACATTCCTGGCCTGAAAACTTTATCTGTGAAACCACTCACTGGCATCAGCTTTTCACACACAGTTGTGCTTCTTCTGAATAATAAGCATAGCAGGTTACAGAGCCTTTGTATGTGTGACCGCACACACAACTACTGATGCATCTGTGCATTAAACTCTCTTAAACTGCTGGGGAAGCTGTATTGCCTCTTCCATAGAAAGTCTATAGAAGGCTGCCTTTAAAGCTGAGTCTTGAGCTACTGCCTGGCAGTCTGATAGAGTAACATAGAGGACTGGGTTCAAAATAGCACAAATACTATCCCTTGCTGAGTCAAGAGGCCTATAGGTGTTCAAAACCACTTCAGCTGTGTGATCGAGCTTACCTGCCATTAGAGCATAGCCAGCATCATGGACTCCTAAAGTTCAGAAGGCTCATCACCATTAGAATGCCTTTTCCTAATCCTCACCAGGAGCCAGTAGCTGTATAAAGCCAAATATTCCACCTCATCAATCTGACGTTTTCCAACCAGCCCAGGCAAGTAAGAGTGCTACTCAGAACTCACTAAGGGTCAGCCTAAGGGTTTCTATACACTTGAAGGGCAGAGTTAACTTCTCGGAGGCTTCTTTAGCCAAACGCAGCAGGGTAGATGGAAACAGTGACTTGGAAAATGCTGCACCACTGTTTTAAAAATAAGAGAAAAGGTGACTTCTTGAAAGGTCTAAGAGAAAATATAACGGGATCTTTTCTTCTGTCTGGCACAGGAAGAATGAAAAGGGTGTGCAATTAATTTAAAAGATGGCAAATTTAAAACCAGCCAAAGGGAACATTTATTCACAGGACATGGGAGATTTCAGAGTTTGCTGCTGTGGGGCACTGGTGTGGAGACAAAATGCATCTTAGAAAACTTTTGGACCTATGCATGTGTAGCAAGACTGCCAAAGTTCAAGCAAGCTGTATAGGAAGGATATTAAGCCTCCTCCTTCTGGGTTATGTGATCACATCTGCCTACTCCAGTTTTCATACCTGTTGAGAAGCCTTTGGTGCTGGCCACTGTCACCTGTTGTACCAAGAGGTGCCTGTTGTACTGTTTTCTTACCTACTCTTGGTGGGAGACAGCTTTACATTTTAAAGATCACAGTCTCCTCAAGTCATGTTAACAGGCAGTGCTGGTGGGTTACCACATTTAGACCAGAAACAGGCAGTTGACACCCTCCTCATAAACCCTGAAGCTAAGTGGCCTTCCAGAAGGTGACTGAGCCCCCTCATCCTCAGACAATAGTCTAAGACAGCTGGGATATGCTGCCACCACTTTCCTCCTTGTGACCATTGGGAGCTCCTAGAGAACAATAAAATTAGGGGAGCTCCTGAGGAGGTAAGGCTTAAAAAGCCTAACAGACACCCAGGCCAAGGAGATGCCCATGTGAATTCAACTGAATCCAACTGAATAGGTGCTGGCAGGACAAAATTTGTACTCCATTTGGTGGAGACAGTAAGGTTTGGAAGGACAAAGAAGAGAATGATGGCCTCTGGGAAGGCAAGACCAAAGCCTGGTTGGGTTGGAAGGCAGGGAGAGGGTCTGAGGAGATAAAACCTGATGATGTCAGCTAAGCAAAAGGAACAGTCAGGTCTCTACAGAGTCAACTGCAGTCACTATTCTGCTTGCACTGTGGGGTCGCCAAGATAAATAGAGCAGCACAGGAAAGCAAAACAAAACAGGAAAGCTGAGCAGCTTGTGCTCACTGAATGGCAGGTTGTGCCCACTGGACAGAAAGGATTTTAGAGCACAGGATGGGGATGAAAGAAATGATTAAAAGGGTACAGGATGCTCCTTCTGCCTCTGAATCATATTTACAATGAATAGCATGTTACTGAGTTTGATGTGTGAACCCAGTTCTGCCTAGGATCAACCAAGTCCGTGTACTTAAATACCCTGCGTTGGGCAGCACAAAACACACCCAGATTTTTGTTGTTTTGTTTGGTTTCCCATTGACTTTTTTCACCATAACTAACACATGATTGTCCCTCAAAACTTACCATGACAAAATCACAGCTCTTACACTTCAGAGTTCAGCCCAGAGGCTCTCTGAGCTAAAGCATGCCTTGGCACAACACCACCACCGAGGACATGCTCAGCCACAAAGGGTCACGCCAGCAGGTTATCACAGACACATTTGTGCACTCACTCTTTAAAGCCACACATGCACCAAACAGTGCCAACAGGAAGTGACCCTTCATCAGGGCACGGAAAAGATTTGGCCAGTTGAGGAGAACCTCTATGAGCATTGGGCAAAATCATCTCCCCCAGAGTGGCCTTCCCTGCAAATGAGCTAAATCGTCACACTGCAAAGCACAATGAAGCAGATCAGTGGGTTCGAGCCTTAATTAAGCTTGCAACCATTTCTTAGAGTCATTCCCCCTGCATTAAAATCAATTTTGTCAGCACATAAAACATTCTTGACACAGGGCAGAAACAAGAAAGGGAAAAGTAGAGTCCTGCAGTCGTGGCTGAAAGGGTACGTTCCCACAGCAGGGAGATGGGAACAGAAAACCATTCTCCCAAGACCATTTCAGAGCTATTCTGTGATTGCACCAGCTCAGTTACATCAGAGAGGGCTGACACACAGAACACTGACCTCCTTCTGGAGAGCCAACAGCAACAGGTCTGCTCTGAAACAACGCAGGCTGGGAACGGCAGCATCTTACTCTGAAGATCTGCTCCTTGTGCGCAACCACCATGTTCCTCTTTCCACCACCAGAACTACTGGATTCAGAATGGACTGATAATCAGCTGCAAGGCCAGCTCAGCCCAGGACCTCAAAGGCAGACAGGGCTCAATGGCAGCATCAGGCAGCTGTAGCTGCTTGTCTCATTCAACCAAGAAAACTTTCTTCAAAGTGATGATGAAGGGACAGCTCAGAGTGAGTGTGCTACCAGGTTTAATAGCAGAAAAAAGCATGAAAATAGCACCAAAAGCATGTAATTATTGGTTGCTTTGAAAAGTCCCCAACTCTCTTTTAGCAAAGCAAGTTTTGTGAATCCTTTCTTGTTCAGACAATCTCCCAGCTCAGCTCTCCCATCTCAGACAGACAAGGATCAATTGGATGCTAACTCACAGGGCTGCTCTCTTCTGTGTGTAAATCACTGACAAACAGCCCAGCACAGGAAGAGCGGAGTCAGGCTTTCACTTCACCTGGGATATTCTGCCTTTCTCCCCTTAAGTTGTGGGGTTGGACTATCAGTAAAAAGTTGACACAGCCGTCCCACATGCAAACCCATGGACTCTTCATCCAGTACCTTAAAATGACAATGAACAAAGAAAACCAAAAAGGTTTTACGCCAAACGCAACAGTGCAGCTCCAAATGCATGCTAACAGTTGTGGGAGGACAGGAGACCTGGAGGTGGAGCCCACTGCAAGTCAAAACTTCACTTTTTCTTGCTTTTAATGCCAGTTGAGAAGTTGTGAAAACCCGGTGAACTCTAAACCCAGGGCACAATATAATGCTGGCCAAATTTCATGCCCTTCCAATGCTGGGTAGGTGATCTGGGATGTAAATGGCAATATCATAATGGTGATGATAAACATAAAAACATGTAATTCTGGCTTAGGAAAGAAAAGTTGTTATGACCCACTTTTTGCTGTTGGCCACTGTTCAATAACTGGCAATTTAGCCACGAAGGAGCTTATTGCAGTGCATCTGTGATCTGTCAGAAACAGTTCGCAAGTGAAACATGGAGTTACCACTATTCTTTGATCTAGTGTTGTGTATGGGACTTTATACTCTGTTTGTGTGCACAGCATTCCTAACTGGAACAGCGTCTGCTGTTATAATACAAGGGCCCTACGCGATCTGTGATGTAGGACTCTGGTTCATTTAACATTAACTGGTCTTTTGTTTTACTTTAATCCTTCAAATTGGCACTACCAGCATGCAACAAACAGAGGATCATAGAATAGTTAGGGTTGGAAAGGACTTTAAGATCATCCAGTTCCAAACCCCTGCCATGGGCAGGGACACCACACACTAAACCATGTCACCCAAGGCTCCACGTCATCACACGTATCAACCCTCCCCACCAAAAAAAAAAACAACCCAAATCTAAAGTAATCTAAAGGTTTTCTACTAAAGTTTTCAGGTGATAAAACCTGAACAAAATCCCTTTACATTTTAGTCCAAAATACTACATAATTATTAAAAATAATGAGATTTTAAAAAGAATGTCCTTACTAAAGTTCCTCATAGGTCTCCTTTTTCTCTACCCCAAGTTTGCTTGTGAGAAAGAAACTGAACTGGTTGAAGAAAGTACAAGCAATCCTTCCATCAAATCTTAACCTAACGTCACACCACACTTCTTCTTTATTAGCTTTAAGTGTGCTTAAGAAAATGCAAGATTTGATTAAAACAATCATTTCTTGTTCATGTTTTTCAAATTATCTTTGTGGACCTGAAGGCTCAAGACTTTGTTTTCTTTTGTTTTGCTTGTAATGAAAATGTAGATTCTGCCAATCACATCTGTGCCAAAAGATCTGGGAGCTGGCACGGGAATTTTGCCCGTTGTATGGATACCTCTTAAGTGCCTGTCTCTGGTTTACTTATCTCACTTCCCTCTGACCTCGTAATTCCTGTTTCAACACAAGTATTTAATGGATTTATGTGTAAAAGAGAGAAAGAGAGATGTACATATTTTTGAATCCAGCCCAGTATGAAGCAATCATTTCCAATTAGCATGTCCTCAGATGAATACAATAAGCCAGTGTTTTTCATTTACAATTTGTTTTGTTCCATGCAGAAGGAATTAAAGAGATAAAGGACATATAAAGACTGGTCCCAGATGCAGCTGTAAAGCAAGATTTGTCAATTAGCATGTTAGAAGTATCAGGCAGGCCACCATTCCTAGGGCTTTGGATCCCTCTCTTTTAGCTGCATCAAGTTTTCTGCTTTTAATTAAATATTGAACATCAGGCTGGTTACTTGAGATAGCATCAAAATACGGAGCTGCACCCCAACACTCTCCTATGGCCACTAGATGTAGTGGCATACAGTAATTTACTTTAGGCATCACACCTAAGGGAATGAGAAGATGTAATAAATAAAGGCCTCTTTCCATTTGACTTCTAGAGAGAGGAACTTTAGAGCATTAGGTACACAGTGCTGTGCACCGTTAGTTTTATCCACTAATGCTGTTCTTACATCAGTACACAGCAAAGCCATCCCCCATCTTTGCCCTCTCTGCAGTGCCCCATAACACTGGAAGTCATGCTCAGCACTAGCACTGAAGAGGAGTTTTCTGTTAGAGCAAAGGTAACTTGGATGAGCTGCACTGGACAAAACTTAACTGTATTTGTCACACATACAAAGTATGACCAAAATCCACTGTTGGTGTGCTCCTCGTGTGTCATCTCACTTGAACACAGGGCCCAGCATCACAAAGCTGTTACCAAAACTGACTTAAGGAATTCTTGCCACTTTTTTCTACTCTTTTTTGCTCATTCCTGCTTTGTTTTGCATGCTTCAGTTCAGCCCAGACAAGTGTTTGCAGAGCCATGCTGTGAACCAGACCAGTCGTTTTATCAGAGTCAAAAACTGAGAACATTAATTTTCATCAGGATCTGTTCAGTTTAAACTGCAGATTCCATAAACACAAATAATGGAAACAAGGGAGAGCAACATTCAAACCCTGGTGCATGAATGAACAGCCACGGGAGAACTTTTTAAACCATGTTTGCTGCTGAGGGCCAATGCACTGTGAAACTACAGCCAAGGTTGCAGGATGCGAATTGGAAGCATGAAGAATCACTTTCCAATCTCTTAATTAAATACTATTTATACAGTAAAACTGCATCCCACTGTAATGCCCTCATCCTTGCTTAGCTCTCTATGATTTCTCTATTCCTTGCTATGCCGGCAGCCTCTATGGCCTGCAAAGTGTTCCACAGACAAGCAGCCTGACCTATGCCTTGGTAAAGCAAACTCAGACTTGTTGAAATGAAAGACTCTACATAAATATAAATGATTATTACATTTCCACTCATTTTCCAGAGCTTACATTTCACAGGTACGCAGACACGAGGCATCACATCCTTTAGTTGGTGCAGATAAGAAGTATCTGCTAAGCTTTTAAAACTATGTCCTGATAATGTTTATCATTCCATACACTAACACAGAGGGCAAGAGAGCATCTGATTGTCCTGACATAAATCTTTGCAGATAAACAGCATTCTGAATGCCCCTGGTATTTGCTGACAAAATCTTTTAGTGCTGTCTTCTCAGCATGGCCTGAAGAGCAAAGCCAAATGTCCAAAAGCCAAGAGGAAAAGAAAGATGTAAAGAGGGTCGTAATTCATGCTCTGAAACCCAGACAGAAAAGCTCAGCAAAGCCATCCTATCTCTGCCCTTTCTATGCAAAGGTCCGTAACACTGGAAGTCACACTCAGCACCTGCGCAGAATGTGTGCTTTCCTGATAAAGCAGACGTAAGCTACATGAGCTGCAATGAACAAAACCTCTACTTGTCCCAGAAAGGCTCAGGTTTGCCCCTGAAAACAAACCCTATCACCGTACCATAACCTCTCAAACACTATGCCTACACCCATGGGGCTGCTTTAAGCAATTAGTGTATATGTGCAGGGTAACATCCCCTCATCGCCCCTCTGCTGACCATCCCAGGTTTAGAAGAGGCCAGGATATCCCTCACTGTGGGAACAGACCTTCTCGGCTTGTCAGCTATTCTTAGGGTGGTGAAGGCAGTGAGAAGGCAGGCAGACAATGCCCAGTGGCTTTTGCCAGCTCCTGTGGCACAGCCAAGCCTGCACTGGAGCCTGTGTGAACCCATGTATTTTCTCACTCTGGCTCACATAAACCTTTTTCCATGGCTTCCGATCCTTGCGCTTACCTGAACTGGATGTTCCAGACCAGACCAGACCAGTGGTCTGCTGGTAACTTCAGAGCTTCAGGCTGGCAAGTTTCTGGTTTTGTTCTGTTGGTTAATAAAGTGGAGGGCTGTGTGAAACAGCTCAGACTCACATGCAAATCTGTAGCTAAATCTCTGCTCTGGCTAGATAGAGATCAATACTGCAAAGTAACTTCTGCACATCCCTGTCCTCCCCTGTGTTATCTTAGAAGAGCTAGGGATAATTGGCACCAGAATTCCTCTTGTCTTGAATCTCAAAGGTGTAAGTTTAGCCACTGGGCAATCTCAATTCTGTATTAGCACAATTGTGTGCCATTTCATTTCTTTGGTTTAAAACAATAATTTCTCATCACTCTCATTCATTATCCCTCTACACAATGACAGCCCCTGCCCATTCTGTCTGCCTTCTCTGCCTCTCCAGTGCAGCTTGACCCTCCCTCCTAGAGCAGCGTCCTCCCAAAGAGACCAGAGGAGCTGGGAGGTGGCACAAGGATGGTGCAGACCATGGTGGGGTCTATGAGAACGTTTCTGATTTTTTAGTGAGAGCTGTCACAGGAGCAAGGGGGGTTGGAACTGGATGATCTTAAGGTCCTTTCCAACCCTAACTATTCTGTGATTCTATGACAGACACTCCTCAGCAGCACAGGCTGATTTGTGTGTGCCGTGTCTCCTCCACCCCAGCAGCCGTGCTGCCCCAAAGCGTCACTGTGCAGCAGCGATGACCCAGCTGCTTTGCTGGCTCTCCAGGCCTCCCACACACACAGAGGGAACATGAACATTTGCTGTTCTCAGCACTTGCCATTCCAGGACAATGGCTCATTGGCTAGTGCCTCCTGCCAGCCCTAGGTGTGAAGGCTGTGAGGCTGTGGATGTGGCAGGACCACTGCCAGACAGCAGCAGCCCATCACCACTTCCTGGTGCCAGCAAGGTTTCAGACCCCCTTCCCCAGATGGTCAGGTCACACAGGAGGCTGGGGAAGGAGGTGCAGTGCCCTATCAGGACCTGCACCCTTCCTCTCTCCCTCCATGCTGCTCCTTCTCCCATGGTGCTGAGCTGTAATCAACTTTCATTTCTCCAGCACATCAGTGCTAAAGGTTCAGTCCGTATAATTTCCCTGCAACAGCAGTCCCTGAGTGAAAGAGACAGCAAATGCACTGAACATCCCAAACAAATCTATAGAGACTACACCATCTGTACTTTGTTACCTTTCAAGAACAGCCTCTCTAATGTTAGCTATGCAAATTAGCATGGTGAATCCCTACACATACACAGTCTGCATAATGAAGATCACAAACAGTGGAGGACAGTTGTGACAGGATGCAGAACACTGTCAGCATTTGCCAAGAGAAATGGATCTGGCAGCAATGTGTCCACTTGATTTGCTGAAGTACTGTCATCACACACAGTCCACAAATCCCTTTGCTTGGTCTTTTTGGTATGTACCTATACAGCCAAACTGGTTCTTTAAGGATGGTTTCAAAGTTGTATCCCCAGGGGTGCAACGGGAGCCCTGAAATAGCCAAAACAAATCTCAAAGGGGTGAAGGCAGTCAAGCAAGAAGTACAGATTTAAGCATCATGAGAGTACAAATACCCTGCGATAACAGAAGCACCTTTTGAGGCTCTAAGTTCATTTTTTCTGGGTTCAAGGAAGAAGAGTTGGATCTGACATCTTGCTACAGCAATTTGGGCTTTTGGTCTTCCACACAAAGAATTCAAACCTGAAACAGGACTCACCCAGTGAGCCTGAGCCTGTTTATGACAGGTAAAGATAGAACCAATTTCCTGATGTGAGAGAAAGGCCAAGGAGGCCCCAGCAGTTGAATTCATACAATGCCAATCTCCCCTCCTCTTTCATGTTACCACACGATGGATGCAAGGTATTTCCAAAGCATTCCAAATACGTTTTGTTTTCACAAACCTCTTTTGTCAAGAAAGATACAGCTTCACATAGGCTATGGTACAGAAAACTAAAGACACCAGCCCCAGAACACTTTTGCTTGCTTAGATCCAAAAGGTGCGCTGGGACAGGAAAGTGTTCTTCTGTATGTGCAACATCAGCCTGCTCAGGCCCAAGTCCTCAAACATGAGCAAAGGTCATCTGCAAACCTGGACACACAGTTAGCATATTTTTAGTCAATAGGATTAAGTAAAGCTGGTCAAAAACTGTGAACTGGTTTGCACAAAATAAATAGAGGTATTTTCTGTGACACTTCCACCATAAAGCTAGAATTCAAAAGCTTGCCGCAGGTAATTCCAACCTGCAGGATTACAGGCACAGGAGTGTGGCGTAGAGCCTGCAGAGATCTTTTTCAATTTCTGAGTGCTTTGCTTTGCCAATTCAGCATTTCTTCCATGGTATTTGAAAGGCTGGGTTAAGAACTGTGCAAGAGATGTCAGCCTGTGTGTGAGTGACACTGAAGGGCAGGATGCTGGCAGGTAGGCAGGGGCTGGAGAGCAGCTTCCTTAGCTGACCACAATTAGCATCCAGTACTCAGAAACACCGTGACTGTGGTCTGCAAAGCCTGTAGCACTAGTTCTGAACAGTCAACAAATAGTGCATCCATGACCGAGCTTTCAAATCAGAAGCTTTAATACACAATGGCTTAAACTGTAACTGCAAAATTGCTTCTAGTCTTACTTATACTCTCCAGAAGAGAAAGGCAGTACCTGAAAGAACTGATCCACAAGATCTCTGGTGTCTTTGCAAGAGCAGATGCATTAAATTGAGTGGCCTGGCCCAAATCACAGTCAGTTCTGCTATATAGGTCTACAATAACTGCTTCACTGTATCCCACTTCATATCTCTGTTTCAGCTGTGTTTCTACATCTAGAAAACTGGAAAGCTGCACTGGGGTTATTCAGGCTATATGCTGCAAGTATGATATGCACAGTAGCCACTACTTAAAAGTGAATTTCTTAACTAGCTTTAATTCTTTGTAATACTCAAAGGCACCAGTAGATGTTTAAAGTTGGTTTGGGGCTAGAGAGTATTAAAAAAGGGGGAAAAAAGTTTCTGAAACAATTAGATTTCTATTTCACTCGTCACTCTCTCGCAATCTGAAAACAGGCCTGTCAATAAACCAACTGCAGTTTCAATAAGAAAAGCAGTATGCTCCTCAGGCTGGAACCCTGTGTGCCAAATTACAGCTTGCAGTAAATTTTTATGACCAAGTTATAAACCCCTGAAAAATGGAGCTTACAGCAGAAACACTGGAGGAGCCATCACTGCACAGCCCTAACATATGCTGCTTGCTCCTGCCTGCTGAAGTCAAGCTTCATCGCCTCCTCCTCTTCAACATCGATACGGCTTCTCAGAGCGACTGTGAGATCAGCAGTCATCTCGGAAGCGGCTCTATCTTCCATCTCCAACACTGCTCTTGGCACTGGAACAGTGTGTTATCCACAGTGTCATGCACGCTCCCATTGCTGTCGTCTATCCGCAGGGAACATCTCCCTCTCAGATTTGTGGTTTGCCCTGTGAACCTAAAGCCTACTGTTGGCCTCTCACTTTCTACCTTGGCAGAGGAAATGTACTTCTATTTCATGCATCAGTGACTGCCTAGAGGGCTGGTTCTGGAATAGCGTTTTTAGAGCCAGGGTCTATGAACTGGAGATTCAGAAGGGAAAGAGAATTCCAGGAAGAAGAAAAGCAGAACAGAGAATAGCCAAAGAACAGATGAGGGTTCATTATGTAGTTAAATTGGCTGTTTCATGAAGTTGTCAATACAAGAGCTATAATGGGAATACACTAAATTTGCCCAATAGGATTTTCACCTGAGATGGGGAACCTTGTCATCGCAAATTTCCCCTGAAAAGTGGGAATGGGAAACTTGAGTTCCTAGCCACAGACCTCAAGCAATGCGATTGTGACTTCATCTGAAAACGTACCTCTAAACCAAGCAAAATCGAAGATGGCAACAACACAGGTTGATGAGGAGAAAATGCACAGGTTTAAAGGCAGCTGGACCTGCTGATGCAGTGACACCAAGACAGGTGGAAAATACGTCAGACCAAGCTATGCACTGTTAACCAAGACACATTCAAAGTCTGGAAAAAACTCTATTAAATGGGAAAAAAAAGGGACCCCTGGTCACATGAGTAATTCTCCTCAGTGATACCTTGAACTTGTTGTGAGAACTGAGATTTATAGCACCTGGAGTGGTCTTCGCTTTTTCTCTTTCCACCTCTGATTTAAAATGACATTGTCCCAAACCTGAAAAAGTTCATCTATTTTAGATTTTTCTAAATGTTTCTAAAAGGATCCCCACAAACTGTTAAGGATCCGGTGCTGGTCTCCCTTCCCAGTTTCCTCTTCCATATTTTTCTTCTTATGATCCGTTCCTTCTCCTTTCCCTTTTTTTCATTACTGAAAAGAGAGCGAGAGGAGACAAAAGGAAAAAAGCTGTATTTTGCATTGGGCAATCAGGGCATTTTTTGGTCAGGAAACACTGAGTTTTTCTCCAAAGCATAACTTGACTCTCTCGCCAGCTCCATTCTCTGACCTCCTTTTTCAGAGAATGGAGACTTTCTCCATCACCCTGTTCCCAACAAGGGTGCAAGTTGGGAGCATCCTCCACTACCATTTTTGACTTCTCCTATTCTGTCACCACAATAAGCCTGTTTATTCCCTCACATAGCATTGGATATTTAGCTTCAGTGAAAACCAAACACAATTAATAAGATTAATACCAACTGTCATGACAGTACTTTGAAACCTGTTTGACAAAAGCATAGTCACTGTCAGGAAAAATCACCTCCTTCAAGACTTCTGTGTTCTCTCTGCTAACAAACACAATGACAGCTGTATGTAGGACAGCCTACAAAAGTACTCCTTATTTTCTCATTGTCTCAGTACATCCTCCATGATTTAATTACAGATCTTGGCTCTGCTTTGATTTCAGTTTATACTAATGATATTTGATTGACAGTAACTTAAGAAAAATCACAAACTTATGTTAAATTACCAGATTATTTATGTATTTTCTGCTGTACTAGTAACAATGACTTCAGTGAAACATATGGTACAAATAATGGGATATTTAGAAATCAGGAGTTTATAAGAAACTGGAAACAACTTGATATAAACCATTTAAAAACTATATTGTGCTTCATTAAAAAAGATATATATTTACCTAGTCTGTCTGGTATTACAGGAAACAAATAAGAGAGAGGTACTTGCAACTGTAATTGAAGTGACAACGTATTTCATGGTAGCTGGAGATTTCAACTATCTCTAAAGACTGGATTCACTTTAAAACTATACAGCCTGCTCACATCATTGTCCAACTCCAAAACACCTAATATTAAGAAAGGCTGGCGATACGTTCCCCAAGCAAGAAAACTACTTTACAGTATTAAGGCACAGTAGATTTTGATTATGCTGTTGCTAAATGTCACCCTTCAGGCACAGCTGCACAGCCCCTGGCCATCATTCCCCCAGTGAGCAAGGTAATACACAGCTTCCATGTGCTTGGGTTAAGCTGATGTAGTTTAGTATTCACAGTGCTGCTGAGTCAGTTCTGGTGCAGATGAGGCTATGACACGTCTTCACTGCTCACCCTGTTTGGCGACCTTCACAATTGCACTGGCACAGGGCTTCCCACAAATGCTGAGACTGTCCCCAGAACACATCATATCAACCTAGTCAACAACATCCTGTCCCCCTGGGGGCCAGAACCAAAGACATCACTAAGCACAGGCTAATAGCAGACGTGGTAGAAAGCCAGTGGCAATTAGAGAGAGCTGGCATGGCAGATTAACACACTGCCTAACACCAATTAAGGTGAAGTAATAATATGTTGGGAAATTACACAATTAATAAATAGCTTGGTATAAACACAAAGTATTAAAAAGCAGTTTATGTGCTCTGACATTTTTAATTACCACATTTATGAACAATTATGAATAACGCCTCACGACGCTACGAAACAACAATAGAGCTGCGGTGCAGGCAAAGAGAAAGCAGCCCATCATTACTCCTGGCTTCTAGAGATGTCAATAGCTTCTACAAATTGGATTTGCTTTATGTGGCATCTCCTACTCACACTGCAATACAAGTTCAAAACATATCAAGGAGGTATTATTATGAGGATATGCTTCCCACAGCACAACAGCATAAGTGCCCATGAGCATAGCTCATGGCTACTCATCTCACCAGCAAAGCTGCTCTAGAATTAGTTACTGTCATTCTCCAGTCCCTTTACCAGCCAGTGAACAAATCCCCTCCACTTCCCAGTGAGGAACTTACTCTTAACAACGACTGACTTTCATTTGTAACAGTACTTCTAGGAAGGCTGGGTGGAACAATATTGGTGGAAAGGCTTCTCAGTGTGTATTCCTATGAGAAGCCAAATTGTGCTCCTGGGTAGCTGTTAGGGAATATTTGCTATTACTCCACAAATTGCTTGATAAGATGAAAACATTAAATAGCAATTAAATAGCCTTGGAGAAGGGTCACACTGCATAGCTCAAGACCTAAACCTGCATTTGTGCTTTAAACCCCCACCATGGATTCCCACCACAGCCATGGGAAGGCACTAAACACTCTTCGCCCTACCCTGTAGAGTTTGAACAGAAATAAACTCAATGTTTATGACCTGGGCCTAGTTCCTGGCTCTGTGAAGACAAGGTACATTCCACTCTAATTATTCCTAATTGCCATGACTTAATGTGTAAATATTTGCAACACACGGATATAAAAGTGCTTCCATACTGTCAGCTACAGACACGTTACCAGCTGCTGAGTCTGCTTTCTGTGCCTTTGCAGCTTCTCCAGATACAGGCCATGGAGCACAGCTCCTCAGCTGATGTAAGCCCTTTGAAGTGAGAGGCTGTCTTATTTTGCTGAGGCTTTCAACAGCTAGTTGAATGGGAACCAGTGCAGTTCTGATGCCCCAGTTTGCACACACCATCTTCCCATGATTTTTTCTTTTATCCAGTTGTTATTGTTTTCCACAGCTGTTGGATGTCTATCATTGTGCTGCCTGAACCCCACCTACCCTAAATCTGCCTCTGCCCTGCCCCAATTGCTCCCCTGGTACTTCATATTCCTCCATCCTGCTTACACTCTTCTGATTCTAGCACATTGGAGAACTTAAACTGTCAAGATGAGGCCAGCTGAAAGTAGACCAGACATGATCCAAGCATGTTCTTCTCGATTTATTCCCTTTTCTTAGTAGAGCTAAACCTGCAGAGAGTGTCAGAGACACATTGTGGGGTGGTCAGGGACGGGGCTGAGCAGTGGGTGGCACTGGGACCAACCGGGACTTTGGCTGCCAGTTCCAAATATTTCCCGGGATGGGTCTGGAGGCAGCCACCCCCAGGGCCAAGGCAAGCCTTTGGGATAGGGCAAAAAACCCAGGCAATCCTTAAGGTTATCCGGAAATGCTGTGATCAAGTTTTCCATCAGCCCCACACCTCTAGTGGGTGGGCCAGAGCAGTCTGGCAGCATGAATCCCTGTCTGCAGAGGTCAGATTTACTGACTGAATGCACGGATTGCCATCAGCCATCAAGCTCTCCTGAAGCTGTAATGTTCTCAGCCTCCTTCCACTTGGACCAGTAAACTGGAGCAGCTGAGACACTGTATGCAGACACAGTGCTGTAACTCACTACCAAGTCCCCTGAGGCATCTTGGGCCATAATTTATGCAGCTCTGAGTACTTTTATATTATATAGAACTGAGAGCTTGAAGGAAAACCAAACCAAATGAAACAAAGCAAATGCAGACAATGAAGAGCCTGAGAAATTAAAATAGCCTCAAAACTTGAAGAACCCAAACTGTCCCCCTGAATGACTCACACTAAAGAAGATGCCTCATTTGTTAGGTTAGAAGAACTGTACAAATAAAGACAGATTTGAAGAAAGAGCAAGTTTCCAGGAGATTCATCAGTTACTGAGGGGTTTTTTTAATTAGTTTTTAGTTTTAGTTTTTCTGATCTCTTATTACATACTGCGCTGTAAAGCCATGTAGCTGCCCCAGGGCAGGGGCTTTCACTATGGTGGTGACAGCCTGTTCTTTGCAGTAGAGAAGGTACCTAAAGCGCTAGGCAGTCACCACCTAACAATCCAGATTTTCTCTTCCAGCTCCCAGGCCTCTTCCCCAAATCCAACACAGAGCATGTCCCACACCAGGCCCTGCTAAGAAGCTGGGGAAGAGGAGGGTGAGACAGGACATGTCACAGGATGACTGAGGATGACAACAGCCTGAGTCATCCCTACCGAACCCTCTCCTTGTCCACTCTCACCTCAAAGAGCTCACAAGGTTTTGGCAAAGTTGAAATCATCTGTAACAAACAGTAATAGCAAACCCCCCACTAGTCTAATGCAAACCAATACACACACAGGTCATAATTCCTACATGTAATAGAGTGCACTCACTCTCCTGTTATTCTCTCTATCCACGCCATTTTTCCCACCATTTCTCTGCAAGTTGAATGGGAGTTTCCTTCTGGAACGAACAGTCCTCAGCAAACTCTGAGTAATAAATAATGATAATAAATAAATGGCAAACCCCCCCGGAGCAGTCTGCTGAGTCATCTCATTAAGCATTACAAACACTTTCACAGTGTCGAACCGGCCTTAGTCATTCACCCATTCCTGTAAGAGACTCGGTTTTCTCATCAATAACCCTCTGCAGAAGTGCCAGAACATCACAGCTGGAAAGGAATTGCTATGAGCAGAGTAAGGAGCTTCCCTCTGATCTCTCCCACTGCCTGGACAGCAATTAAAGGTTGTTCTGCACTGTGGAAGCCTGCTCTCCTAGTGTGGATTTTAACTGTATGACAAGATTTATCATTTCTGATTATCAGCCTGCTCCCACACTAGTGAAAAAGGCTGGAGCTCTGTCTTTGGCTACAAGAAAGACACGAGGGAGATGCTAGCTGCGAGCTGGTGAGTCACCGCCGTTCTTCATTACACAAATTTGCTTTTAAAAAGGAACAAAACCTTTCCTCGTTTTATGCAAAATAAATGGGATATCCTAATTACGAGGTAAAACAGAGATCAATGGTAACCATCCAGGGTTTAAAAGGTGCTTTGAAGAGAGGTTTCTAAACTCTTTCTTGAATTTCAGAGATTGGGTCACGCAATCATGCTCTATGTGACCAGAAGTGTTAATCAGAAGGAACACTAACAGCCTATCACAATGGTAGTAAGTACATAAATATTATTTGACATACTTTTTCAATAATCTTATACATGCTTTTTAACAAGCCTCCATAACGCAGAGAACATATGAGCTCTGCTAGTATATACTGTACAGCAAGGTAGTTAAGAATATATTGCATTTATAAACTATGCACAACTTTATGAGTCTCTAGCTATAATTTCATCATAGCACAGTAATTGGAAAGTCTGCATAATTTTGGAAGGATATGTGTTTTAGTTAAAAGAACACTATTATTGCTAATTGGATACCAAGCTTACATTGTAAATCAGAGCAAAGTATGGGCTCCTAATTACCAACTCTTTTGAAACAAGCCCTGTATGTCTTTACATTATTTTTGGCTAACAAGTGACTTAAATAATCTTAGTGTTACAAAGTCCATAAATCTTTTCTTTAGTTGTGGCTGATGAAATGTTACAGGATAAGAACGTGTGTTCCCAAGGTAAATATCTGGCTTGGCAGCCTCATCTCCTACAGTGAATCAAGGTAAAGGGGTATGTAAGTGACTGGCACTGGCGCAGCCCCAAGCAGAAAAGGTAAGAAGTAGAAAGCCAGTATTAACTTACGTAGCGCGTTGCAGCTTAACACATTTTAAACGGGCTGGGCTCACTCCTTGGCATCTGGAGCTAAAAACTTACAGCCATGTTCTTATGTGGAATGAACTTGTGTATTAGAGTTTTACAACACCAGCAACAAGCTTTTATGAAGCTGTTAAGGCCCCGAATCCAGAGCTGTTATGCAAGGCTGGGTTTGAAATTCTTTTTTCCAAACAGCTTCTCCCCCACATGCCTTGATCTACTCGTATGGCACCTGCAGTGGAGATGGCACTCGCTGCCGAGCAGGGGCTGGGCCACAAGCACCAACAGAGATCAATATGCTCATTGGATATGATGCTTTGTGAACGCTGATGGAAGGTGTCAAACGCCTCAACTTTATATCAGAGTCCATGGAAGCAGAAAACACTGGACAGAAGATCCCCCTGGACCCTGACTGCTGAGCACAGAGGGACCAGGCTGAATACCCTTAACACGCTGGTTGTTCACCAGTGCCTTAAAGATATCGCAGTAATGGACAGAGTAAAAAGCCTTGTGCATTAAAAGGCACAAAAAGGAAGCAACTTAAAAAAAACTGAGCTTCTTGGAACACGTAATATGGCCCAGGAAGATCAACCATGCCAAGTCTGAGGCCTATCTTTCATTCCCTCCCCATTGAAAAGAGAGAGATTTAAAGTCTGTTGTGAAGACAATAATGTACTACAAATCTCTGGAAATACTTTTGATTTTTCCTTTTGGTTTTCTACATATTTATTAAAATATTTATTTAAAAGAATGTAGACTAAGCCATGTGATGCTGTTCAAATGTCAGCCTGCACAGCATCAAGACAGAGGCCATGTGTTCCAGATTTAAAAGCTGTATTCACTTTGTGATATACCATTCAGCAAGGACTCACTGTCAGACAAGCCTTCTAATCTTTTCAGCATGTTTCCAACCTCTTCTTCTTCAGGGAATGGTTGTGGGACATTTCACCAAGTTGCCTAATAATTTTGGTGTCTTAACAGCCAGTTGGAGCAGAGGAGGTCTTTAATAGTCTCGAATAGCCTATGGATCCCATCTAGGCTGAAAAAGTCCCCAAGGCCTTGGAGTTCAGCAGCTCTGCTGGGTATATGCATTTAACCTTTCATCCTGGCCAGGTTATTGAAGTGAGTTCACTGAACTAGATTCCAGAAGAAAAAACAGCAGCAGTGTGCTTGCACTGTTGCAGATGAGTAAGTACGGTTAAGTCCTGGTTTATGACCACTTCATTCCTTTCCCATAAATTCCGTAACCTCGAATCACAAATGTGAATGCCTCTGACAAACAAGACTTGTCTGCATGGGAGCAGAACACTGCAAGCTCCACTTAGCCTATGCCAGTTTGTTAATACAGAACCTGAAAATTATTTCTGTCACAAGTTCAACCACAATCTTCCCCATCCAGGGTTAACCCAGGATCAGTCTTGTGGTGTAGGTGACACAAAATGCATGATTAAAAACATAGTATTCCATGTACATCAGCCATGGAAGCCGTCTTGTAGTCTTCTTGCCATAGCCAAAAGAAGCACAGCTCTATCCAAAACCTATATATCTGTGGTCAGGTATGAATGACAGACAAAAGTCAAATTGCACTGCCGGGCAGAGAATAAAGATTAATTTCTCTGTGTTGATTTGACCACCCTGTTCAGGCTCAAGCCTTTAGTATTGAAGATCAGCCTTTTAGATCCTTCTGATAATGAAAATACCAGGACAATACCTTGTCTCCCCCAGAATAACTGCCTGAGGTATTACAGTTTCAGGTTGGCAAGTGTTTCCCATTGACCAGAAGAACTGGGAATTGCTCTTGAAACAAGTCCTTTGAGACCTGGAGTGAAATACCGACTGGAAACTTGTAAGAGGGCAGGCAAGGCAGACGCCTTAGAGCAAAACATTAAACATGTGATTGTAAAAGAAAAAGGGGACAGAGTCAGATGTGGACATATGGAATAGACAGGAGGACATGACTCATCCTCTTCTGGATATCTTTAGGTCTTAATTAGAGTCTCCACTAGAGAATTCACCAACTTCAAGCAAGAACACATTCCTAGGAAGCTACGCACAACATGTGCTCTTAACCCCCAGAAACCCAGGGCAGACCAGGCACATAGAAATGGGAGACAAGCACACGCAGTTCAAACCCCATTGGAAGGTAATCTGTACCTACCTGAAATCAGTGGGCAGCTGGAAATGCTGTCTGAGAAGCTCTCAGAAGCAAAGATTTACTATAGCTGTCAAATAACCTTTCTGTGTACAGCAACATTTGTTGTACTAAAACCCATTGCTAGACAGCCACAGACTGCATCACCCAAACTTCACCTGCAATGAACGCATTTGAAACATTCAGGCAACTGCATTTTATGTTTGTATTTTTGTTCTGCTAGTGTGAAAATCCTCATGTTCTGTTTAACATTGCTCGCAGTCAATCATTAATTTCAACTGAAACTAGGCCAAATTCTTCACCTAGATCCTTATTTAAACACCTTTAAAAGTAGTCTGGTTTTAAAGGTGCTGAGCACTTTGCACCTCTGAAGAAAATCAAAGCGCTCTTCCTCAGACACAATTTCTCTCGACTCAAACTGACTGTGTATGTCAGACACTTGAAATACTCTGCTTTCAAGTAGAAACTTGTCCTCTCTATGCTTGGACACTTGATTTAGTGGTTGTTTCTTAACAGTCTGATGGGGGCACAGAAATTCCAATGTCTTCCCTGTCAAGATATACACATTCCTGTTCCACCTGTGACCACCTGAGCAGAGCAGTGAGACTGGGTTCCAATGAAGGGACTGAAAGAATTGCTTCAAGACTGGGGCAGGTGAAATTGGTGAGAACCCTGCATGTAAAAGAGCAGAGAAACAGCAAGAACTGGGAAGAGTCCCTCTCTTGCACAGGATATCCCGAGAGCACTGACCACTAAAGCTGCTTTCGAAACAAAGTGAAACAGGCTGCTAGGAGTGCTTTATAGCCAACTCTTAGATCTCCCATGTGCATGTTGTATGTGCATGTTCTAGACTATCCCCAAGTAACACACGGCATTCCCATTAGCTTTTGTTAACTTCACATCAGAGTAAGCCAGAATCTTCAGAAGATGAACCTCCGTTCCTTCTAACTGTTCCTTAATTTTTATGACAACAAGTTTTAGGCTGGTTTTGTGGCCTTTTTTTTCCTCCTTTGGATGGATACAGAAATTTCTCTGATGAAAGCTTTGGATTTTTTTAATTAAAACCAAACCAAACCAAAAAATAAGCCAAAAAAACCCCAACCCTGCAAAATTATTTTCCTTAAAGAAACTGCCAAAACTCTAGGAATCAAATTACAGAAACAGAAGCAGGCATCACAATTCCAGCTTTCCTCTACCTACTCGAGGAACCTGAATGTCTCTCTGAGGTGATAAGTTGATGGGAAACAGCACAATTGTGCACTGAGGAGAGAATTTCTCTTTGTATTTCATGATCTTGGTGAAAGTGATGAGCATGTGGAATGGATTTCTGTGCTCTTAAAACCTGGAAAATGATTCTTTTGCTTGCTGCTGAATAACCCCTATGCACAAACCTACAGCCATCTAAGAAAGGAGACCAAGGGTTTTCCATCTGAGGTCTGCAAAGTGTCAAGCTCTAACTCTCTTGTAAGACTGCCATAAAAGAGAAGTACAACAACCTGGTTACTAATGGACATACATTCGCTACCTAAAAGTCTGTAGTTCTCTTCAATCTGAAAACTAACTCAGGGTCAGAGGGCCTGATTTTGGCCTTCTCCTTCCCTCATGATACTGTATCCACTTTTTACAGACAGGCATTCTTCATTCATAAGCCCCATTGTTTAAATGGTCATTGACCATTATTCAGGAGAATAAGTCTATTACATTCAATAACTGCTAACCTCATTTAACCAACCAGTAAATAACCTCACTCTCTCCTCCCTCCTCAACTCCTAGGTTATTACCCTGCAACAGCTTGGCTCTACGCCTGTTTAATCTTGGTAATAATGATCAAAACCAGAGTGCATGGATCTCAATGCAGTGATTAGGATCACCATTCAACTATATATAATGCACATACTTCATTAGAAAAAGAAGGTTCTGCCAGAGGTTGCCATATTCATTTGGAACTTTCACATTTCTCAGGATTTAATATTAACATCAGCAGTTTAGATCCCACTGGACTTTAGACGGTAAATGGCAAGTTTATTAGCTTTTTCCATTGTTAGAGGCAAATGAGGAAGTGGGGTTTTTCCCTTTTGCATTAACTTATGTCAAGAATGATGACTCTAAGAAGTCATTAGAGAGAAGAAAATGGAGACTGATTACAGTATAATGCCTTACAACTGACAAGGCTCTGTTCTACTCCAACAAATAAGAAATGTTGGTGATGTTTCACAGTCACATGTGTTAAGAAACAGGCCAAACTCCATGTCTGGATGATGTCTCTTTGGAGCTTTTCATAGTATACATTGAAGAATCCACTCACAGAGGACATGACTCAGTTGCTATCTGTGACAGTGGTCAAACATCTACTGACCAAAATTGTACAGGCTAAAGGTTTCATTTGTCAGACTCATGCTATAAATAACCAGTCTCCAGGTGTACAGTCTGGTTTACTTTGGCAAGGAGAAGATGGCATACTGATTTATATAGTCCAACTACCATCAACATGTCTTGCATTCTGATGTGTAACAACAGTTACCATTTAAACAATAAACCCCAACTTTTGGTCCTAAAACAGTGGATAAACAAAGGATTTGCTGTAGTCGCGTTGCTTAGATTTTAAAGTAAATTCTACCTTCCAATATATGCGGAAAAGCCAGGAATTAATTTGGTTTCATTACACACTTACTGGCTGATTTCTCTGCAGATGGTGATTATGTCAGCTAGCAGAGCCTTTTCTTCCACTGATTTGCTGCCTGAGGGATTAAATGCAATTGTTTAAAGGGAAAAATGCAAAGATAGAGTTTTCAATAATGCTTTGCCATGGTCCTGCCTGAAGTGGATTAAAAGCAGCTTAAAGCCTTATTTTTTGCAGGGAGACAGTGCCAGTGAGGCTCAGAGCATGGACAGAAATACCAAACCTCCAGCCTTGGCTGTAGATGGCTTGAGATACCCATGTTTGTGTTGACACATCTCTGATTCACGGTTCATTTTCCTGACCAATAGGTTACCCCAGGGAAAGCAACCTGGCTTCCCTGAAACACTTTGGTGTGCAAGAGGGGAAGACTCTTCTGTATAGAGAGACAACTTCAGGCACGTTTGACAGAGGATTGCTGCTTGCAGTGATATGAAGTTCCCACTAGTTCTTATGAAAAGTGGCAGCTGAGTAGAGGTGAGACTGAAGAAAACACCTCAGTAAGAGACTGATCTTTTCTTAGACATCAGAGAATCCTCACAGGCTCTCAGGCTTGAGGCAACCAAAGGAAAATGGGCTCAATTAGCTCTGCTGGCCATAGATTTGGGCTTAGGTTTACTAATTCATCTCCTTACAGAATACTAAAGAGTCCCTTTCTGTAGAAGTGCCTGTGGTAAGGGGTGATACTGTACAAAGTGTTCCTTCCTACTGCCTCTGCCCATTAAACATTATTAAGTCCTTTGTCCAGCACGGACAAGTGGAGGGAGTCCTGGGCAGGGATTGAGAGAGGAGAGATTTGCCTGTGCACATGGGTTAAAAGGCATTTAATGAATCACAGAAAATAATAGCTTTACACAGTAAAAGCATTCCCTCTCCCTGCTTCTCTCCCCCTGCTTTTCCACATAAATTATGTGAACATATCATCAAAACATGATGATTTTTATTTTCATAAATGAGGCCATATGTCAGTTAAACCAGAAAATGTGTGCTGAACTGTGATGTGGGTTACATGATACACTTTAATTGGATGTCACTTTAATGTAAACAGCTCTACATAAAGCTCAGCCTAAAAGAAAACTTTTTAAGATTGTCAAAGATCAGTTGCTGAAACAACTCGATGCTCCATGTGTCTTTTGCATTGTCTGGTCAATCAAAGGCTATCAGTCACCAAGGGGCTACGTTCTGATCTCACGTGCACCATAGCACTCATAGAGACTTTGACAGACGTACTTAAAAAAGGGGGCCAGGGACAAAAGAGTTTCTTTTTTGCATCAATACTTTTGCCTAAATTTTCCATGTAAAAAGACTATTTTCTTTTGATTGCAAATGTCATTTGTTCACCTAAACATTAACAAGTGCAGCTCACTTGTGGTCAGGTCTGTACGCCAGCATCCCTCTTTGTAGTGGGAAAAAATCTTAAGCTGAAAAAAGCCAACCCCCAAACCCCAAGTACTATATACTTAAACTCTATAGGCAAAACAACCAGCTTACCCTCATGCAACACATAACTCTGGCTACCCATATGGGAATAACCTCCACAAACAACATACTACCATAATAACGAACAGCTGAAAATAAAGGAATTAAAACCAATTGTTTAGAAAGGCAGCTTTGGTGATGCTGATAGAACACCAGCCACTTATATCGGGAAGGATTAACAAGTCAGTATTTGCTAGCAGATACCACAGGGTTGCCACAGTCATTTTCTATTCATAAACATAGGCAAAAGCAGTCACATCTCACCTGATGTCCTGTGGTGGCTGCTGGTAAAGGCTTGTTTTTTCTTGTCACTATGCTTTACTATCACAGCAATACTTAGAATGGGAATTTTGCATGATCCTGTCAAGTTGAATTTCAAGTGATAACTGATTCCTCCTACCTTTCAATAACAAATCCATACTTTAATATCAGGCAGCTGGATAGCACTTGCTACCTTTTGAAAGCACTTATAGCTGTCGAACAAAACTGCTGGCATCAACACATACAGCACATCACAGCAAACCACTGATGGGCTTATCGAATATCTTTGGTTTCTGTTAGCAATTACTCACACAGGCACATACTGCTATGTACACATTCTGCAATCTTAACTGCTACCCCTAACTCTTAAGGGAGAAAGCCATAGCATGGGAAGAAGCATCCCCTATAAGCTACCCCACCAGAACCCAAGGTCTGCTCTGTAGGAAAAGTAACAGCTATCATTTCATAACGTGCAGCTCTCCAGCAAGCCCTCTGCACCTCAGAACCATGGCAGAAGCCTACAGGATGCCATCTTAGGCCTGAACTACTCCTAAGAACAAAAGAAGCTGCATGCTTCTCCATGAGAACCATCTAACACGTTTGGGAATTATGTTTGGACCACCAACAAAGCTGCTGGAGAAGAAGGGGAGCAGGGTTGTATTACAAAGCTATTCCTTGCAGTTCCTGTTACTGGTTATTGGACATCATTACAGCTTTTATAACGATGGCAGCATAAATCAGCAGGCGAAGCCTGAATAGAATGTTCTATCCTTGTCTCCCAGTGAAAATTCCTGTCCAAAGAAGGGATAAACTAATAATTTTGTTTTAAAGAATCACTTTTTTCCTTGGGTTTATTTTGGTTTAATTTAGCAGAATGCATTAAAGAAGGATAAAAAAAAAATCCATAAAGCCAAGAAAACCACAAAATCCTCTTAAAAAAAAAAGGGATTTAGGTTCACGTTTGACATGGCATAAACAGGCATTACAAACACCATCTCTGTTCCAATCACAGTAATAAAAATTGTCTGATGAATTATAAGGCTGTAAAAATTGAAGATGACTGTTGCTGCAGTCCACTTGGCTTGCACTAACTTCAGTATTTGGAATTCAGATGTAAACAGCACTGCTGATTCTTCACGTGCTTGCCTGTCACTTCGGCTTGCCACAGACCCATCACAACGTATGTAAGGGGGAAGCATGTCTGTGTGGCTGCTCCTCAGGCTGCAAAGCACTCGAGCTGACCCCACAGGCAATGCCAGGGGATAGAAATGATCAGAAAGATACTTCCAAAGCAATGTGCCTTTTGCAGTGGTTGGTACTGAAGGGAAACTTACCCTCCCTACAGGGAAAAATTAGGGGAAGTTTATTGCTTTAAAGCATCCTTTTGCACATTAATGTCTGCTGAGATGGAAATCATCTTTCACCACATATTGTGGAAAGAAAGACTGCTCGAGAGTGCTACTTTTCTGGCTGTACTAAAGCAGGCATGCAGTACCTCAGTCCATCATGTACAAAAAAAGGCAAAACTTTCATGATAAAGATGCAGTAACTGAAAAAAAAAAACACAAATAGGAAAATTCAAGCCAATGGCTTTTATTCTTTGTATCAGGAAGACTGGATCTGCTGCACCTGAGCAGGGCAAAGCCAGCCCTGCACCCCCAGTGTACACCATTTGGTCCACATAAGCACATCTTTGTATTATGCAGCGCAGTTCTTACACCTCCCATCCTGCCCATTAGTTAGATGGATTCCTTTAACAAAAGCTTATTTACACCAGCAGAATATAGATCCCATGCATAAAGGCTTACTTGGGGTGGGCACTGCCCCAAGCAAAGTCTCACCAGGGATGGCTATTGGATTTAGCCAGGATTTATCCCAGACACCCAGACCCTGCAGGGCTCATCCCCACACGGGGTCTGTCCCACCAGTGGTGCCACGGCTCAGAAGAGGGGAAGCATTTTGTGTTTCTCCCTCTGGCACAGCCCTTGCAGGCCATAGCCCTGCTATTCTTTTATTTACGTTTTCGACTAGGCAGTAGGATCCAGCATCCCATTGTCACTAACCGCTGGGGATGTAAATCCTTCTCAGAAAGAGGGTTAGTGTCCGGCTCTGCAGCAGTTCACATGAAAGGTTAATTCAGGTGCTGCAAGAAGAGCTCCTTTCTGTTAGGTTGGAAGTACAGGAGAAAAAAATACATACTGGACCTATGGCTGCTCAGTCCCTGCCTCCTACATTCACCTGCAGTATATAGAAGAGAATGAGCACATGAAGAGGTTAAATGTGCCTGGTAGCAGGTGAATGATTTCACTGTGACTTGGTAACATGTTTTGCACAGGTGGTGGGATTTTGCGTGTAAAGCGTGACCCTAGTTCAGAGAACATAAATACCCTTCCTTTCGCCAAGAATTAGGCTGGGGAAGGCAGGTAATGTTCACATGTACATATATATATATATATACTTACACATATACACACATGCAGGCAGACATATAGATATATGCTTTAAAATATATCAAGAATAAAATACAGTTGCCTAATGAAACCACCACATTTTGTCTCCATTACAGCAGTGCTGCCAATCTACCACCAGGCATTCTGTCTTCCATATAGAATCCAGTATACCCATCAGTCCAAATGTAAGACCCATAGCCAAGGTATCAATAGCAGTGACATGTTATGAAACTTTCATTCCCTTTCCCCCTCTCCCTCTATCCCAGTAATAACTGTCAGGCGATCCTGGCAATCTCACAAGCATAGCAGTGATTCAGCTGGCAGGTTTCAGTGGATTATTGTGGCCAATTTGGAAAAACACTCTAATAAGCACTACTTTCCAGAAACCAATATAAATCTGGAAGAAGGGATTATTAAACCCAGGGAAACTACAACAAAAGACACTAATTGCATTTTTTTTGAAGGACCTTTTGAATGGATTTATTACCTGCTAGCTTATAAGGCAAATATGTAGATAAATATATTATATATAGATAAAAACCACTGCCATGACAAGGATTTATTTATATTGGCCATATATACTGTAGGAAATCTATATAGAAATATAATTTACACACAAACACTATGCTCATTTATGGCATTATATAAGCAATACATTCTGGTTTATGTCTATATCTTCAGACAATTAGGATTAAGCTATTTACTCTCACATACACACATATGCACACAAGTGATGTTAGGTAAAACACCAGGTCAAAGGTAGGAAGTGATCACAGTGAAGCAGAAGCCACATGTGGATTTGTAAGCATGTTTTAAGGTTTCTACATAGTCTTACAGCAGAATGCATCAGTTTAAGAAACTGGGTCTACAGGACTTAGAAAGATCTTCCAAGCTTGCTTCTCACTTACAAGTAGTATTTAATAACCACTGGCCTGCTTCAAAGTCTGGTGAAGTGTATGAGGAGCTTTCTCTTGACACCAGTAAATGCTGGATCAGGCCCTTAATATAGGAAGATTTATCACTGCCTCTAACTTTTGTGTCTTTGGGGACTGTGTGAGAAGAGCGATGGAACAACCACAAGCCATTTTGGAAGTTCAAACACTAAATGAGTCAAGGATTCATCCCGCTGTTGAATAACAGTTTTGAAAACAAATTAATGCATTCTTACAGTAATGTGATGTAACCTCTGATTTTCTTGTGGGACTCTTAGCTCGTATACGTGTTCTTCACATTTTGTCTGCTTTCTCTTTTCATTTACCTTTCCAAAGCACATCACGAGTAGGTTTGGAAGTAAAGGAGAAACTCTTTCCCTTCACAGTGAACTTAATTCTTCTTTGGAGCCAGTGCTCTAAAAGGCTGAGTAACACAGCAATGAGCATATATTTAAATAACAGAGATCATATAGCCACATATGACTAAACCTGGTCACAAGACTTCATTTATTTTGATAACCCAAGAAAGGAGCTAGGATTTCACACTCCATTATTATTAATGAATAGACACAGAACAAACACAGGGAAGCCAAGCTCCAAAATAACTACTGTATTTGTACTGACACTGCTGCTAAAACCCAAAGTACCAACCGAAGAGGTAACTAGAGCAGAAATACACACACAAAACACAGGCAGAGACTGTGGCTGAGCCACAGGACTCCCACACAGCTACCTTTTGCTATCCTCGAAGGCTTGTGTCCTGAACCTCAACGTGGTCAGGACTCCTCCTGTGCCAAACACCAGCCCTGTCTACCCTATCTCTGGTATTTCTAAGTCTGCTTCTTATTACCATAAGGGTCTGAGAAACCTTTAAGCTTCTATAAATGCAAGCACTCTTCACAGGTCCTTTCCTGTTCTCAACCAGCTCCTTCCAGAGAGTGACCATAACAAGAGTCAGCTGCAAAGGGGGTATTTGAACCTTCTGCTGACCTTCGCAGTTGGCAAGGTCTTCCCACACCAGCAGGACTGCTCCTCATGGATGCTCACTTGCACATGGTGCTGTGGCCACCTTGCAGGCCTAATCTAAATTCCACCAGGAGCATGCTGAAGGGGATACAACAGTGGCCTAAGCACCGCTGTTAGCTGTCAGTGTTATTAATTCCTGAATTAACTGATACACCATGTTAATAAATAACCAATGGTCCTTTTTCCAGTAAGAGGTAACTTTTTGTTACCTGGATACCCCAAGACCAAAAACTAAAACAATCATTCTGTGGTAAAGTTAAAATTCTGCATCTACCATGAAACAGAGAGGGCCACATTTACAAAGGAAGAAAGGACAAAGGAGCTGTCTCCCTTCCTTCTCCTTTTAGCACTGCCCACCGATACATTCAAATCAGACATGCCTACCCCAGTCCCCAGAAGACAGCCAGGCATGAGCTGTCTGCTTAATTTGACAAACACTTGACTTTCAGTGGGATATGACTGTCTGTAACAAAAGGCTCCAATGTCTTCCACTGTTTTGCCCTAAACATTTCTGTAATGTGTAATTACCATAGAATTTACTGAGAAAACAAAGTTCTGGGATGATTCATGTTGCATAATTTCCCTAAACCTGAGCTAAAAAACTTCAAAGCCTCCCAGACTGAATCACCAAACTGAATCACCCTGTTTTCAAACACATGGAGCAACTCACGGAGGGCAGCATTCAGAGGTGCCGTACAATGGAGCTGTGTGCAGTACAGCAAAGCCCAAGGAAAGTCATCCACTTCTGCAGCAGAAGCACTCGGCATCCTGTGAACCAGGACCTGATTATTAAGCTTGTATCGTTCTGGCCTTGGCTGTGACCCTGCAACTTGTTTGCAGTCAATGGGAATTTTGCCCCGGCTTTGAGAGCAGCTGAAATTCGCCTTTAGGAATTGGCAGAGGCTTAGAGTTTGCAGCTGGGAAGGCTCCACGCAGGTGCACAAAGGATGGAGACCCTGCTTTGCCTGGAGAGACCACAGCTGGGAGCCGTCACGAGGAAGCAGAGGTGTATGTCCCTCACAGCTTTGTATGGTCACTGGCTGCTCCGGAGCAGACAGGCCAAAGCAAAGTGCAGATGGGAGGGTGGGAGAGCAGCCTTGGCTGCAGTCCCACCTGGGAGCTGCAATGGCCACTTCATGGCTGCTCCAGCACAGCCAGGAGCAGAGAGCTGCCTTCTCACCAGCAAACAGTTCTACATAGTTACCAGAATAATCAGTCCCTTTGCTCTCAGCACTTCCCATCACCCTCTCTTCCCCTCAAATAAGCCAAACAACTTGATAGCTAAATGATGTGTCTATAATGTCTATAATAACATTATGAAGCATTTATCAGCATTTATCAGAACCAGACTCAGGACATGAATAAAGGCACTGTACGCTGATAAATGATGTAGAGAACTGGGAATCAGGATTTAAAGGCTTCTCTGTTCTTCATCTTTCATAATCTTAGTTAAAATTGGCTGCAATCAGTCCTGGAAATTAGACAGTCCAGCTACGGCTGTTTACTAATAAATGTATTTAAGCAACATTTGCCAGTATTCTATATTTACCATTTCCTTAAGCACACACTGGTGTCTTTGACTGCATGGAGGGACAGCCTTGAAACAATGACAACATTTTCAGCGCAACACTGCAATCAAAGGCGCTCAATTTAACATGCAAGATCTGATATTTTGTTGTATCTAAGGTAGCTATTTTGCACACAGTTGGGTTTTTAGCTTGAAATGGTTCCTGGGCAAAGCACCACAGATTTACAATGATATGCTGCCATAGTTTTAAAGGAAAATATGCTTTTGTTTAGGCTACAATTAGATACTTGCAGTTTGTCTCTAGCAAACCGCGACTGAAAACTCCGGAGTCAATTTGTTTAGTGTGAACTGAAGCAACATGTAAAGAAATTTTGCAGCTAAAGAGCCTTTATCATCGCAAGACCTAAGAAGTTTCCTTCTGAAAATGTTAAGGCTGCCATGCAATTCTTAATGCACCCCAATTCACAAGGCTAGGAGCCATGTACTGTCTGGAAGCCATGGAGGTAAATCAAATTATCATGAATGACATTAACGATTCCATACTTGCATGTTATATAGTCTTGCCTTTAGGGATTATGTTTTTATATATCTAATTAGTATAAACGGCTCACTCCCTCTCTTTGTTGATTTTACAAAGCAATGCACTCAGGTACAGAGCCTGCCTTTCCCAGGTTAATTATGGGAGCCAAACCAGCCATGCCCATCACGTGAGAAGTCCCTAGGTAATGCCTTGGAAAGACCCAAGTGCAGTAAATGAAGTAGCGTGACATAAAGTGCATATGACTGTGCTCTGCTGGCTGGAGCTAAAGGAGCTGAGCAGGGATCCTCAAAGCTGTGGTTTGGTAGAAGTCCTTTTACACTGGCCGGAATGGGTTTGGTTCTTCACGGAAGTGGATCTAAATGCAGTTGTCAAAGGGAACTCCTGGGGGATCAGAGTATGGTATCCTGGGACAAAGCAAGCATCTCTGCTAAGTACAGGTCTGTTTGGGGGTTGGAACTTGATGATCTTAAGGTCCTTTCCAAGCCTAACTATTCTATGATTCTATGATTCTAAGTTGAACCCTGCTGTCATTGGTAAACATCCATAGCTTCAATGAATGCAGATCTAGAACAAGATTCAGCATTTTAGATGAGTTTCAGGAGTGCTTAAAAAAGGCCAGTCATAAATACTGAAGTAACAGCTTGAGCTAGAGACTGGCCTAGATAACCCCCTGAGGTCCCTTCCTTCCCACCCGAATCATCCCAAGATCTGACATCTTATTTAATGAGCATTTAGTCATTTCTTTTTTTTTTCTTTCCTGTATTCTGCATTACTTTCTAATGAGAGACAAGTCCAACACAAATGCATACTGGTGATCACTGCTGCCTGTAAACCACACTGAAGGGCTCAAGGGAAAAAACGATAACAAGCGGTTGAAACAGAGAAACACGACACAGAAAAAGCCCAGGCTGTATAATGAGAGAGGACAATCACCGTGGACTTTGGAAAATCCAGAAGGTTTCTTTGCCTTGCACTTTTCTTTCCCAGCAAAATCAGGCCAGCTCCTAGCTGGTAAAACCTGGCAAATTTCCATTAGTCTGCGGGTCATTAACTCTGAAAAAAGGGCAGTTTCAAACCCAGTTTTGTGTACAGCGTTAGTTTCTGTCAGCGTTGCTATAAACAATCGAAATTGAAAGTATCTGGGATAATACCCATTTCTTTCTCTTGCCACTCAGAGATGTGGTCCAACACAGATTTTCCTGAAACCATTTTACACTTATCGGAGCCTAAATCTTAACAAGCCAAATATTAAAAACAAGCTCCATCTGCCTCCTATGTTTGCACCACGGGTGTTACACAAAGATGGTCCTCTGTTGTCCACCTACAACCATTAGGCTAACTCTTAAGGGGGTGCTTTCACCTGCTAAAGGGAGCAGCTCTTTCAAAACGGCTGGTGCAGATGCTAAGAGCAAATAAAGAGCTGGTGTGCTCTGTCCTTCCTGATCAGCAAACGCCTTTGCAAGGAATCTCAGTCCTTGCCAAATGTAAAACAGGAAGGCAGCATTAACATGCTTTTCATTACCTCCCTTTCTGCCATGTCTGTCATGCTCAAAAGATGCAAAAAACTTGACAAACATAAGCTCAGGTACAGACTTAGTAGAGGAGATGTCTAGAAAGGAGCTGGCTTCTTTCCCTCTCCCCAGGTTTTGCTTAGCATCATCCAATTGTGATCCTAAATCTGTGCAGCTCCCCCATCCCCAGTGCAGCTCTGCCCTGCACCCTTCCCCAGCCACACACAGACCAGTCCTGGGGCTTGAGACATTGATCAATGCCCACCAAACAACCTGATCCAAAACTTCAGTTCCACTGCTTGAATTTTGAGGAAGTTGGACCAGGAATCTGCAGGTGAAACTTCAGTGCTCAACACTCTTTAACTGCCCCATTTCACAGCAGAAATAAAATCTCCAGATGTCATGGCACAGCCATTTCTGGCACAACGGTCCATGTGGTATATTAACATTCAATGGAATCAATAGCGAAGCTTTCGTCCACGGTGAGGAGAAACTTTTTGTTCTCTAAGGTCAAATGTGGTAAGGGCAAAGCAAAACAAAAGGTATCTTTCTTGGCAAACTGACTGCTCTAACCAATCATCCCTGATTTCACACATGCCAGTGTGCAAAGCAAGCATCTGTCTGTGAAATGGTCCAAGAGCCTTGGCGGGGAGGACAGTGGGGCCACACTTCCAGCGATGCTGAGCACCATCTCTCTGCATGGTGACTATCCCCACCTACCTCACAGCAAGTATACAAACAACATCTTGAGAGTGCAAACACCTGTAGGCTTAAACTGTACTCCAGTTCCTCCTCTTGTGCCTAATGGTACTGTCAGTTTTCACAGAACAGCAGAAATGACGAGTAAACCAGTTTAGATGTAAAACCATTCTCTACAACGTATTTTCCAGTTATTCGGACAGTCCAGCTTACATTATTCACACAGTTTGGCATCTTCTATTTCCACTATGAAAATAGTTTACTCTAAATACATCTCATTTTTAGGAAACTTTTACTGACAGATTAAATTTTCCTTTGCTGATTCTGCCTGGTCACCCCTACTTATTCTCTATTCTCTTCTAAACAATCCCTCCTTTTCCTTGTTCTCTCCACCCCAGCCCTCATTTAATTCCTTTAATCTTTCCTTAAAAGACTGTCTCTGTGTCCCTTTAATCGTTTTTTATTCCCCATCCTTTAGGCAAGTGCCAAAGATGCTAAAAGGAGAAATGGATGCTTGCCATAAGGGAACAAAACTCCTGTAACTCCAAAACACTTGAAATCATGAGAACTTGCAGGCCATTACCCCATTATGTGAATGGTATTTTTACAGCACTAGAAATGAAGTAATGCAGCTACAAATATTCATGTTTTAAATGTGCTGTCAGTCTAATGACTACAAGTTGCCTGAGAGGTACTGATGAATGTTAGGGATGTCACAGACCATAGTTAAGAACACCCATGCTTCAAAAGGTTCCTTCCACTCTGATCCCTTCTAACTTTGCTCAGTGTTAAGAAGACTTTACCTTTAAAAGGTTCTAAATTTGCTGCTTTTCAATATCCACCTGCGAGGATAGATGATACAGAATTCCTCACCTGGCCTTTCCTGTGATGCTCCCTGTGTACCTCCAATACCTCTCCTTCTAAATTCAGCAAAACCTCTTCACACCTGGCAGTATTTCTGCTTGATTCCTTTCCAAATGTGAACAAAAATGGTCAGCAATCACCTGAGCTAACTTTGGCAAATCATTTCAGCCCAGAAGTAAGATATATACAGCAGGAGATTTGCCAATCCTAAGTGTAAAGCATGCTATTAAGTAGCTGACACTGAGAACTTGGTGTGCTCTCTGCATCTGATGCTTATGTCTGATTTCTGTGTGTCTGTTGTCATCTTTTCACTCTTAGGCCTTGAAGAGAAAGGACAAGCTAAAAATGGTTAGTTAGACCAAAGCATTGTAAACAGTGAGTTCTGAGATCACCACAACCATGCGATTAAGAACATGACTGTGTCTGAGGGTATGCAAGAAGATAAAAGTCTGTGAATAACTGTTAATGACTTTTAAATATCTTCACATAATCTACTTTTTTCTACTCTCCCCATGTCTTGTCCGAGGAGACAATTTATTACATGGAGGCAAGTGGGCAACATGTCAAGCATTAGATGTGGTTTTGTTGAGAGCACACCCCACTGAGTCAGGTCTACTGCTGGTTTTCTGTGGGTGCAAGCATCACAAGGTATGCCCACTGCCAGATCCCTTCTCCTGCAGTATTAGAATGTGCTTTCAGGCATCACGACCTGTGCCATTCCAGGAGTAGCCCCCTGGGCCTTGTTTTACATGGAGACAGTGTGCTTGCCTACATGGAACTGGGTTAAGGCTGTATCTCTTTATAAGGAAAAGCAAAGCAATTCCTACAGCTGGTCCTGCAAAGCACAGTTATACCCATTTTGAAATCAGGGGGGAAAAAAGGGCAGGATTTGTTTTACGACTTTGAAAGATCCTGACTTACAAGTCATAGTGTTGATGATACACCTTTCTCAAAGGCACAGTATAAATGTGTTCTGTGCCTTTGGATGTACTGAAGAGATTACTGTAAGGTGACATGATACCTGGGATCGCAGAGGCTGAGCTCAATGACCCAGATGGCCCTACCACTTTTGCCTTGTGTTTGCCTTTTTGTAATACTCCATCTTCCTCATTCTCTCCCTGAAACAGAGTGAAATCGTATCAGCATGGACATAGCAGATTAGTTTTACAAGGTTCCCACCAGTCTGACATTCATCAGCTTTCTAATCTAATAGTAACACAATACCCTTTACAAGTACATGTTGAAGCAGCATGCTCTCAGTCTGAGTCCAAGGGCTGCAGGTTAAACTGATACCCAGGTTCTGCCTTCGACCAGCCGCTGAGTGACTAACGTTACTTCTGGCATTCCCAGGGCCTGGCAGCCTTCCATGCAAGGGTTAAAGGAAAGTTGTAAGCAACAGTTCTAAGACACTTGGAAGAATCTCCTTGAATCAAAACCATTTCATAAAAGGCTCTCTGCCAGGCAATAAAGTATTTTTGATGGACTCTTATTTTATCATTACCCATGTAAGAAAAATGTATTGCAAGAATCCCAACACAATTCAGGGAAGTAATCATTTGCAGATTTAGTAGGCATTCTCAATTGGCAAAAATGAAAGATTTATTGTAGGCATGATGAAACAAAGAGCAGTTGTGCAAACTTTACTGAGCTGGATTATGAGAACATGCTTTTTCCATTTCCCACTTTTAAATGCCTTGGATGCAGTTTCAAAAGACAGATCAAGATCAATTATTTAACACTTCAGCTACACGGTACCTGAGTGTAGGATCTCTTCACACATATGCTATCTGTACACAACAATAAGAGAAGGAGATAGAGGGAAGACACTGCTATAGATAACAAAAGCAGACTTTGAAATAAAACTCCTATTGTTCCCTCATTCCACAGTAAGCCCAGGGACGTAAATAGAAAAGTCAGGCAATGACAAATGTCTGTGATAGAAATGCTATTTGAAATAAAGCCCCTTTGAGTTACCCAAATACAGAAAATACAGGTGTCCTTGAGACAGAATACAGGGTGCTGAATACTCTATAATGGCAACATTCTCTTTGAAAGTCATTATAGAGCTGAATAAAATCGTTGTCTCGCGTACCCTTCCTCACATGAATAATGGTCTGAAGTAGAAGGGACTTTCTAGTCAGCAAAGGTCTCACACCAGCATGAAGAAAGAGGTGGCAGAAGTGGGAAGAAGAAAGTCTTTTTCTTGCCTTCTCTGCCAGGCGCTCAGTGTGTGACTTTGGGCACTTTGAGGCTGAGCCATTCTGGGTACCTTGGTGTAGATTCAGGGTTTCTTTACAATTACACCAGTGTGCTCAGTACCCTAAGTAGCAGAAAGTAGCAGAGCAATTTGCCTTAATTCAACTGTATCTGGAACTCGGGCATGAGAGTTTTTACCACACAAAAAATGCTGTAGGCAGATAGAAGCTTGAAAGCTTTGAGATCTCAGCAGAAGGAACCATCAGAGATGCAAAACAGGGTTACGGGTGTGAAGTTATCAGCTTCACCACCTCACTGCGATCATTCACCCTCACTCTAAGGGTGAGAGAAAGGGATTTAATTCATTGTATATGTGACGAAATGGAGATGTGAGGCCAAAATTTCCACAAGTGCTCATGAAGTTTCAGTGACTTAGTATCACGCTGTCTGGTTTGAGAGAAAGAGGAGCTCAGTTTCAGAGATGCCCTACTAGAGCAAGGCACCTCCAAAACCAAGCTATCCAAACACAGGGTATCTTGAAAATCTTGCTTAATGTGAGTCGTCAGATGCCAGAAGGTCAAGTTTTGATATATTTGGTTTAAATAGCACATTATATTTTTACTAGGCCCACTGGGCTACTTGCTAAACAAGTGAGTGAAGACTTCAGAATCTGGCCCGTTGTGAAGCCCAAGCCGACATAAACACCCTGCACTGTGCAACGATGGCTTTTCATTCCTCGTCTGATTGTTAATGCCGAGGGTTGCTGGTTTGCCCCGGAGTAACAAACAAACGCATCGCACTGAGAACTGAGCTCCAACTGCATAAATGACTGCATAAAGTTTTTAATATGCACTAAATTCCTCTTTCTCCCCGGAGACTCGACTCCACAGCCTCTGTGCTGCCTGCAAATGCAGATTAACATTTTTATTAAATGACATATGTTTCGCTAATACAGAGTATTAAAATGTATTGGCCTAATAAGAAACATTAATGAGCAGATCGTTGGCACGGCTTTTAAACAATATTTAATTTTACTGCTTTTTAATTTGCCCAAGCCTTCTGCCAGGTGATTCAAACTGCTTTTCCTTCTCGAGGTTAAGCACTGCTAAATCACAGAGAGTTCACAACAATTCCATGCCATTTTTAATAAGCCCCACAGAACACATAGAGAGAAATAAAATAAAGCCAAACACTTAACCTCAAGAACACAATTGCAAGTACTTTGTTTAAAATTTTAGAGCTTTCAAGGTCTCCACCTTCTATATGACAAGATTAATAATATTCAGATACAATATATTCTAAAATTAAATTGCAGGAAGAAAAAAACATCTTCTCTTATTGCTCCTCAATATTAGATATTCACAGACTGCCTTCAAATCACTCCCTGCAGCCTTCTTTCCGAGATCTTCTGCAGACAACCCACCCTGCCAAAATGATGCTGGACCCTGCAAAGCTCTAGTGTTAAGACCCAACTGCTGGACACATCTTTGAGGTATTCTTGAGGTGTATTAAGACATTCCTACAGGAAGCACGTAGTTCACAATTCTTATGAGTATAATGGAGAAGGCATCTGACTAGTTGAGGGTGTATCACTTCATCCTTGCTGCTGCGCAGATTCATGTAGTGAAACTGATGAAGGATTCACTCCCAGACAGGATGCATAGTGAGAAAGAAATCTTGTCACACTTTTGCTACATGGAAAATGGTGAGCTACAGAAATCTTTACGAGTTATTGCAAACCCAGGGCTTAGAGGCTGCAAAGCCTTTCCCTTTTTGCATCTTCAGCTGTGATCATTTGATAGAATTCATTGATCTGCATGGCAAAGAAAGTGATCTTGTGGTGCAGCTGGAATGAATTGGGAGTTAAGAGGCTGCTTGCAAGGTATCTTCAAACAGTGATGCCCCATGAGAGGTTTATAGGTCTGGGCTGAGACTGGGGTTTGAATAAATCTACATGTGGAGTATCATCCAGAGCCAGGCCACAGCAGAGCTGGAAATAATTCTGAGTGTCTTAAAAGGAGAAGGAATCACTACTTACGGAGGTTTGTGGGACGAGAGGATCAAGATAAAACCATAGCGTCGAGATGTCCTTTTTGTGTGCAAACTGGGCAAAGGGGAGGCCTAGCTGAAATATTCCAAAACTACCTGGGAGACAAGCCTAGAAGTTTATCTGGCAGCCAGACATTGCAGATCACAACTAATAAATCTCACTTTGCTAAGCTGGGCATGCTTTAGCCTGCATTATTTGACTAAGAACATGAATGACTTTGCTCAGCGTGAAGGAGCTCTGATGCAACTACCTCTTCTGTGTGCCACAATGGTGCCAAGCGGTACAGTCACTGTGGAGACCCATTTCTAATAGAAGAATGTTTCCTTCCTTGAAGATGTTCTTTGACGATGGCAGCATGGCCAAGGATTTTCAAAAGCTCAGTGTTTAGGATTCTGACGAGTATCTGCTGCTGTGTAGGAGAGGGGATCGTTTTCCTTCTACTAAAACCATGTCACAATTGGAATTGTGGTTAAAAATATGTATTTCAGTAGCCAAATCAAAACACTGGAGAATGAAGAGAAATCAGTCCAGGATGAACTGAAATGTAATTGTTTGGGGGACTGTGCTAACAAAACAAAAACACTGAATAAACCAAGTGTGGAAAGCTTTTAAACACCAAAAAAACACCATCTTTGTTTAACACTTTTTCGTTCTGAAATGGAATGATAGGACAAGGGGTAACGGGTTCAAACTTAAACAGGGGAAGTTTAGATTGGATATAAGGAGGAAATTCTTTCCTGTTAGGGTGGTGAGGCACTGGAATGGGTTGCCCAGGGAGGTTGTGAATGCTCCATCCCTGGCAGTGTTCAAGGCCAGGCTGGACGAGGCCTTGGGGGATATGGTTTAGTGTGAGGTGTCCCTGCCCATGGCAGGGGGGTTGGAACTGGATGATCTTAAGGTCCTTTCCAGCCCTAACTATTCTATTATTCTATGATTCTATGGATTAAAATACAGAAACATTTCGTTATTTCTGAGATAGTACACAGGTTATAAAATGTCCACAGTAACAAACTCCTCCAGTCCTGTTCCCTGTTTTCCAAGTTGAGGGTGACCCACATTCACCAGTGGTTTTACTCTTAAACCTGTTTTACACTGATTCGACAACTGGTTTGAGAAGAATGGCATGGAACACCTGGTAAAATTACTGATGGGGGACATAGAAATGAATATCCACCCTTGTGTCACAAGGCTACCTGTTCACTAAAGCACTATCTGCTTAGTGCTATCACCTTACCTTCAGTAGGTACTGTTATTAGTGGAAATTATCCAACACTGAGAGCCATAATAGTGGTACTTGATTACATTACATCCTGTGACAGCGAGTTTCATAGGGAGAGTATTCACCCTGCTGTTATTATCCCACTCTGTTTCTTACTTCAAAGACTGAACGAACAGCAGTATCTACGCACAGTGAGCAGCTCTGTATAAATATGCCAGGAAAACTTCAGGATAATTATGTTTTAACCAGGTCCCAAATTACTTACTAATTTATCAAGCCAAACAAAATAAAACAAGACCTTGTGGAATTAAATGCTCTTGTAGGATAGAAAAGTGTGTATTTGAAAGGCCCCTCCATGGAAGTTCCATGCTATGCTACCGTATTCCATTTATCAGATTGCTTCAATGTCCTGTATAATATTTTTAAGGCACACAACTGAATTTGAGAACCATTCTGGGTGCTGGCAGCGACAGTCACAAGTTACTACATTTGTATTTATTCCGATTTATGCAAACAAAAACCTGAGAGAAGCCAGACCCAACCCATAACAAACTGCTGGAGAATAATAAAATGGGCAGCCAGCCCTGCTTGGTCAGAGCAGAAGTCCACCTAGCTCAGCATCCTACAGCTTTTTCTATCAACCTGATAAAGCAGCTGCACCTCACGGCATGATCTGAAGGTCAACAATCCCAGGACCACATTGGGAAGCTGATAATCCCTCAGGGGAAACCCTGGCAGCTACTCCCTCTGCTGCTTAGCTCAAGTAGGAAGATCTCGAGCCCCTATTGCCACCATACCATTGTGCAGCACCATTGTACTGAACTTCCCATCTGCAATAAGAACTTCAGGTTTGCATCTGTCCTGCTGCACTGAAACATGGGACAATACCACCCACAGTTGAATCTGGGCCCAGTAATTTCTACAGCTTTTGCTCTGCGGGATCTGCTGGTGTGGAGCTCTCCTGTGGACAGGCAAGAGTTCAAATTCACCAGCAGCCATTGGGCATGAGCTGACAGTGCCAAGCTTAAAGCCATTTGCCAGCCTGCCCTCCAGTGCATGCTTAAACCCTGTACTCTCATTAATCTGTAGTGGTTTTTGTAAACAAACAAACACTGTATTTTCACAAAACCACTGAACTGCTGTCTACTTCTCTACTCAGAGTGGTTTTAATGCTGCAATTCCTTGACAGTATCGGGAAACGCCATCAGAGACCTAATAAAAAGAGAGATCTCTGGTGAGGCAGCTTTGATAGCATGGATGTTTCCTACTATTAACTTCAAAGGAAAGAAAGTGAGCCTAATATTATTATTGGGTTTTTAAAGCACTCCTTTGGCACCAGTGCATGACACCCTCCACCCCAAAAGCTGAAAATACTTTCCAGACTTCCACAACATTCCCTCGAGTCAGGCATGGAAACTTATTGTTTAGGTGAAGTAATTCAAAAGCATATAAGCTGGTGCATGCAGACCTATTTTCCCTGCAGATGCAGGATTGTCCTTAGACTCATCTGTAGATGTAGCCTGTAGAGATCTCATTACTCACCATGCATTGCTAAACTCATGCTCCCCACTGACCGCAGACAGCATAATACTTGCTATCGACTGAGAACAGAAATTCCACATTGGTTTCCTTAGTAGCAAAAGCAATACTACTGATCTGCTCTATAGGCCCCTTTCTCCTGTAATTGTAATAAGCATTACAAATATAGCCAAACCTTCTGATGAATTTTTTTACAGGTTTATAACATGGCAAATCACCTGTGTCATAGGTGTACAGTAAAAATAACAGGAAGCTTAGCCAGGCTGCTACCTTTTGCATTATCTGTACAAAAATCTGTTTCATAGGTAAATTGCAAATGGTCCATTTGTGTGATGTACTGATTTGAACACAAGATCTGCACTGAAATGCTAGAATTGCATAAAGCTGCCTTTAGGCAAGTTACTTATCTTCTCTATGTCTCAATTTCCCCATGTTTAATGCAGGACCTACAGTGTCTCACCCTTAGGGATTCAAAAGAACTGACTACAAACAGCAGAGGTGCTGAATTTCACTGTGTGCAATACAGCAATCAAATCATTGCATCAAGGCTATTCCCAAAGTGAATATGTTGCATGTATGCAAGAAAAGAAGATTCTGCTTTAAAGTCTTAACTATCTAGGCAAGGACATGATGTGACAGGTCCAGAACATACTCAAGAAGCATTTATTTCTTTGAAATACATGAACTAAAGACATTAGCATAAACTATTAGCACTGTCCGGCTCCTTTCATGGGTATCACATGCATTATGCTACCCAATTTATATAAACACAAATCGCATATTGTGGAAATCACATAGGATAAAGATATCTACCTTGATCATGTCTGTGGAGGCCTGCAATGTAAGTTCCCTGAGCACATACACATGCAGTGATGGGAACTTAATTTTCTACTCTTTATGAAGCCACAAGAGTGCAAGAGGGTAAACTAATAAGCCAAGTATGGATTTGTCCAAATCAAACAATTCTAGTCAACTAAAGGAGCAGCTCTATATTTACATTTGCAAGCAGAGGCTTAAACTGAGGATGTAATATCTGGAGATCAGCAGGGTTCTACCCACCAAAGTATTGGAAGAACTGAAAGACACTAGAAGATGCAGCTATGAGAAACAACTTTCTTTTTTTATATATTAAAAACCATTTAAGCTTGCTAATTTTTGCTGTCTCAGACAATCAAAATTCCAATTGTCTGGGACATCAAATCTAAAAAAGCATGAAATTAATCTTCAGAAGTTAAGTCTTACAGGCATTGCATCATTATTTTTGTTGGATATATTTTTGATTATAATGCAGATGAACCTCAAATTTAATAAAACTAAAATAACATGAGTTAAGTATGAAACATAACAGGATATTGCAAAGAGATTAGGCAGTTTCCTTTAGACTACTTGCAGAGCCCAAGGAAAAACCAAACTGAGAGACACAATGACGAGAAGTCACTGCTCAATTAGAATATTTAAGAGAGGATGAAACCAGAATACTCATAGCACCGGCTTTGGCAACACAACACAGTGAGCAGAATATGGACCCAAAACATCAGTAGTTCTCTCCACCAGATACTGTTTTGCTTGTCGAGTGTCTGTCGTACAGAAAGAAGCAGGCTAGCTAAATTTAAACCAGCTGTAATGATGAGAGTGTTACAGTTGGAGTGGAGGAAGCTTACCTCATGAAAGTATTGTGGAAACTGCTGTTGGAAAGATAATAAAAGGATTAACTGCAGTTTTAGTGAACCATTTACTTTTCAATCAAAATGTCTCTTGTATTTCCTGTTCTCAAGTAGCTTGAATTCCAAAATTCCTTTGTCTATTACAGTACATAGTAGCAAAGCCTGTCATAAGAAATTAATAATTTTACATGGAAAAGCACTTGTATGTACGAGGGTGGGGTGCTGCTCACTGTTAGCTTCTGAGCAGTTCAATACCTAGTCAGGCAGTAATCTTACAGAGAGGAACAAAACTAAGGGCTTAAAAAGAAAGTACAATGGGTAATTGTGAACAGCGAAAGAAAATCTCCACTACAAATACCAAGAGATGTAAAGTTACTTTAACAGAGCTACAGCAAAAACGAAACAAAATCTCAGACCTCTGTAGACAGAGAATGAATCGCCTTCATAATTTGCAGGAATAACAGCACAATTATTACCACATCAAAAGAAAAGCCATCATTTAAAATGACATCACTGCACAATGAAACACTGCACAGCAACCCTGGTTTAGAGTGGAATGGAATTCGCTGGGCAAATAATCCCCACTTGATATTAATAACTTTACGGAGCCCTGTTACAGCTTTGGATCTTGCCCTTGTTAGATCAAGGTCTTTCCAGAGTAGAAAACTAAATCTGCAAAGGCGACATGTTTCTCATGTGGTCACTTGTGATCCAGCTTTACTTCACACAAGATTCCAGGTTGTAACATTTAATACACGGATACCTCTACTGACAGTGAAAGGCTTATTCTGGGAATAGAGGAGTTAACTGCAAGTTGTGCAATGTAAAGTTCCTAGTTCTGATTGAGGCATTCCATGTATGGGAACAACTGCAATATCTGCTCAAATAAAACAGATCTTTATGTACTTACATGCCAAGGCTGTAAGATATGTGCCATGAAGGCTGTCTGCAATATCAGATGCAAAGGTTTTTCCAACCTATTCACAATGTTAAACCTTGAGATGTTATCAAAAGCCAGTTCTTTGGTGCAGCTGAAAATAACTGAAAGTAGGAAACTTTTACCATTTGCTAAGACATTACATGATTTAACATCACTGGTTTATCCAGTTTCCTGTAGGAATGGGAATGTAACATTAGAAACCTGCTATTGTAATACCCGTCAAATATCCATTTTGCAGAAAAAGACAAAAGTTCCCTCACCCATGGAATCTACTGAATCTTTCAGCATCGTAGTAAAGCTAATCAGGGTTTCATGGTTTAAGTATTTCTTTTTAAAACTATGAGATATAAGTGGGAAGAAGCCTGATCTCATTCCAGATGATAAAAACACTAAAAACAACAAATAGGCTAAAATAGAATCCATAAGTGTGCTTTCACGGCTTGCTTACCTATACTTTTGTTTGGAAGGCAGGAAGTAACTTGCATTATCCTTTGATGACTTCTGACCAAATAAAAGATTTAAATAGGAAGTTAAATTCCTTTGTACGTTGACAAATTGTGATTGAGCTACTTCTGGAAACGAGCAAGTCAGTTCCTTTCTCTCAAAGGAAAAAGAAACGGGTAAGTCTTACAGTAATTCCATTTTATCTTGGACAACTTGACTGCATTCTCTATCTGCAGTGTTTGCAGCCTTACTTTAGGGAATACCCACTGAACAGCGCAGGCATTAAGTTAGCATTTTTCATTTATCCAGTGGAAGTAAGAAGATCACAAGGAAGACCACTTCCCGAGAAAATTATTCTCTGTAACACATTCTGAATACTGTCATCTTCTTCCTTCTCCCTTCCATAACCATTGCAGGCCAGCAAGCTTTTTCTTGAACAAATGACAAAAAAACCCAAGATTTTTATATAGACATTCTTTCCTATTCCTCCATAGAACACTCCAGCTTGTCATGGAAAATCTGCCTTGCCTTACAAACATTTTCCATTATATCCCTCTCTGATCAAAACAATAAAATAGATATATAGTCAAAAAGTCCATCTATCGAGAACCACAACCTGCTGCTATAACCATTCCCTTTGTCTGTACGTCTGTGTGTGTGTGTGTGTGTGTGTGTGTGCTCATGCACACGTGTTGGTGTTACAAACAAGACTTGCCAAATTTCATGGCCCAATTTGGAAGCTTATGTCAAACTTGTTTTGCTTCATCGGTTTCAGTCAGGGTCTTATATCATTGTTGTTTCAAACATGTGGAAAGCTTAATGGAAGTCATTAACTTTTATTTTAGTTTGGCCATATTGTCATCATGGTAGGCAGATGCAGAGATGGTGTTATTCCCAAGATCCTCTTTTTGGAACACTGATGTTGTTTACATCTTCTTGATCAGAAGAGAACAATGGTTTTTACTTATTTTTAAAGCTCTGGTTTGCAAATGAAAAAAGCCCCTAAAAAACCTTTGAAAATGTAATTAAAGATATTCTTTTATTCTTTAACTGTTTAAAATCCTTTAACAAGTTTCTTTTTCTTTTCTAAAGTACCACTTGAAACTCCGGCACTCACAAGTCTATGGGTTATTGTTCAGCTGAAGGAATGAGAAGAATTTCATTAGATGTGTTTTATGTTTCTTGATTAAAAATGTCACCCGAGGCTCAGTGACTTTGTTTTACATTAAGTGACTGCTGTGTGCTTTGATCATCACTTTATTAATGCTTTAATGAATATTTAAAAAATAAAGCACTGTATTGAAAGTTAAGCTCTCCTATAAGGAAACTGAATCCCCCTTCCAAGAACTACAGTATTTCTTACTCAGACATTTCCTTCTAGATTATGGTTTTCTCCAATTCCCCTTTAGCCTGCTGCAAACAAAGTTACAGGAAAACACAACGATTACATTGGAATAAGACTGAAGAGAGAGCAAGAAAGAGAGCAGAGCAGTATGTTTCTATTCAAACAAATATATTCCAGGCTTACCATGCACTTGTTTGGTTTTTCTCCAGAATGAACCCTCATATGAATCAGCAGTTTGTATCGAGCATTGAAGGGTTTATAGCGGCGGACACAGCCTGCCCAAAAGCAAGTGAAGTCCTCTCCTTTCCGCTGGTCAATGTGAGTCTTTTCTATGTGTCTGACCAGTTCATCTTGTTGGTCGTAAGTGGCACTGCAGTCAATCCACTGACAGACCTGTTTGCCATTGCTGAGCTCCTGTTCGTCCCCATCGCTGGGCTGCAGGGACTTTGGAGACATAGAGGCGTGTAAGTGAGGCAGCGTCCCTTGGGCCTGGCTTAGCTGCTGGTGTAGATGGTAAGGAGGAGGCAGCCCCTGGTGATGTCGAAAAAGATCAGCAGTGGAGGAATAATCGTCAGCTGGTTCTTGCTTTAAGAAACTCACCTTCTGGGTGCCGTGCAAGGTGTTTTGATGAGGGACGCTACTACCGTTCATCAGAAGGCTGAGGCTTCCATTCTCCTCAACTTGCTGCATTTGTATCTGCTCACAGTCACCTCTGTCACATTCAGCAGAAATAGGTACAAGACATGCTGGAGGGGAGGGAATACTGCAAGGGTTTCCAGGCTGAGAGCAAGACTGGGGCCGAGAGGATTTCTGAGCACTGTGATGACTGATCTCCACAGGCTGAGAGGAAATGCCAGCTGAATTAGTTCGCAGTCCATTCACACAGGTGACCAGTGACGTCTGTGATGTGCGGATGATAGCTGTAATATCAATTCCTTCAGATGAAGACGGCACAACAGAGATGCATCTCTTCTTCAGGTTGCTTGTTTGTAGCCTGGCCGAGTGCTGAGGGGTGCCAAGTGACAAAGGACCCAGGGAGGAGCTATGTTCATTATTAAACAAGTAGGATGAAAGTGAATTTGTAAAGCTATTATTCATTAGGTCTATTTCAGGATGCAGACTACCAGAGGCTCTTAGCTCCATCCCCTCTGTAATCCTCCTATGTGTGGAAGCCTCAGACAGAACCTTATAATCACTCGGGCATTCTTGTTTAATGTGCTGAGCTGGGTGACTTCCATTCAGGCATGGAGCAGCAGAATCAACTGAGTCTTGAAACCTGGGTGACCTGTAATACAGTTTTCATTAAGTATCACTAACTACTACAGGCTTTATGATTTTTCTATGAGACACAACACTTGTTAAACCCTGCAGAATAGAAGCACTTGCTCTCTGTTGAATGTTGCCAGTTTGATGCAGCAATTACACCCAAAACATCTGCAATGTTTCCTCTACAGCCCTTGTAAAGGCAGCATCATTTTACACAGGATTAATTTTACACACTGGGTTACGCACAGAACAGACAATCTCCCCTCCACTGCTACAGGCAGTTCATCAATCACAATCTAGGTTTTCAATGCATAATAGACTGGGCAAAACAATAGCTGAGAACGAAGTTTCAGAGCTTTGGGCATTTTTGAATTATTCAAATATCAGCATTTTCCTCAGAGCACACTGGGGAAATGCCCTGGCATTCTTGTTCACAAGAATCAAGAAAAGCAAGCTGAGCTTTGCTTACATCTCAGAGAGATGCTCTCCTTCACTAAATGAAAAAAGGAGCAAGATCAGCGAGGAAAAAAGGAATATGTGTAAAGAACAGCTCATTTTCAACCAGTGGTCTGGAGTAGCTGAGAGATCAAGCAAATACTTTTGCTTCCTAAGAGGTCTACAAACCATAACTAAGGAAAGTTCACAACCTGTAGATTTAAACTGGTAGCCTGTGTATTCCCATCTCTATTTTTCATATTAAAGTCTATATGTGACTACAAATCAAAAGAAAATAGTTCTTCAGAAGGGATTTTTAATCTTTTTGGATGTGTGCTGAATCCAATCACTCAGGAAGGAGAACCTTGGGGAATACCACGTAGACATTGCAGAAAGGAAACGTTTCCTCCTAACATTTTTCTTCCAAACGGTTAGCAACTGGCTTATGCCTTAAAATAAAACATTTTATCTCAGCTATAGACATTTACTGGGGGTGACCAACTGTGTGTTTTTATCAAGGACCAGAAGGTGTTCCTTACGTATCCCTAAAGCACGGGAAGGTTTAACCTATGGCTTCATCATGCAGCGATGTGCCAGACCGAGAAGAGGAAACAGTGCATTTGTGTGCAGGAAAGCTGTACCTGAACTAATAAACCCTCCAGAGAGGTGCTCCATGGCTCTTACACCGACATGTTCCACTTAAATGAATTTTATGCTTGATGCTAGCACCACGAAAGCTGAAGAAAACCTGGTTATTGGGCAAATTGCGTGTGACACCACAGCTGAGATAAATCTGACACATTTTAAAGCATGAAACATGTATGCATAAGGTATTTTGGATATACACATACATTAAACTGCAAAGCTGCCGAAGAAACTGCATTTATTTTACAACTTTGATGACTTTATCACTATTATTTCCATTGTTACACCACTAACATTAAGATGGGAAACTGGGACAACTTCTAACACTTCCTTCGTGATAGCTCTCAAAGAACCATGGATTAGGAAGAATGAAACAATAACGGCAAGGTTTAAAAAGACTTCCTCCTCATGAAATTAAGGTTGTCAAAAAATTAGAGCTGTGAGGCACGCAACTGGTAATGCTGCATCCACTAGTGATAGTGGATCCACTAAGCCCCACCAGTTCTCAGCCAGTAGGGCTTGGTATAAAAAACCCCTTTGAGGGTATGAAAGAAGTGAAATTCCCCACCACCCATTGCTATAGAGCAATCAGATCTTGCATTTGCCACCAGAAATTTAAAGAGAGGCTTCCATAAACCATTAGTTGTAAATCCTCCCTTTAACTTTGGTCTCAGGGTAAACTTAAAGCACCTGGTTTTGCAGATGGCAAATTAAAAAAAAAGAAAACAAACCCCATACATATTCATACATTATTTTTTAACATTTACAGAACCACGTGTCTCTAAAATATGGGCCATAAGCATACATAAAAACCTTTTCTTGCACATGTTTGGGAAACCCTGCCCTGCTTGCTTGTAGCTTCATTGCTGTGTAGAATCATAGAATAGTTACGGTTGGAAAGGACCTAAAGATCATGCAGTTCCAACCCCCAGTGTAAAGTGTGCTGCTTTAAACCTATTCTGAGAAAGGTTTTACAGCACACCACACTATTTCCTACTACTTAATTTCTTCTGTACAAGAACTCTGTGAAATAATTCAGTTTGTATCATATTTTAGCGGCCCCAAAGCCTCAGGCTAAAGTAAACACAACACATTTCTTCCATCATATAAAGCTAACCCACGCTTTACATTTCAGCCTGTGATAATTGGTGTCATATTATTAGGCTTTCTGTAAAGCTCCTATCTTGCCAGAAGTCCATGTGAGGAGTTCAAGCTGAAGTCTGTGCAGAGAACCTGCAGGATGGATGCAAACATCCTTGTCCTGAGGAATATTACACTCCCCAAAGTCCCAGGAACATTGATCTGCATTTCCATCCAGCACAAGATCTTACTTGGACTCAGGACTATATTGCTCTGATGTTGCAGTGCAGAATGTGAGACACATGAAAGGGGAGTTTTGAATCGAAAGACAAACTGGAATAGCTTATCAAAAGCAAATGAGAGGAAGCTGCTGAATTCACGCTTCCCACTGCCACAGCCATGTCTTATCCATATTCTGCCTACATAATGATAAGCACAGGCTGCTTCTGCAGATCAGAAGCAAGCCCCTCCTGGGAGCTGCAGTTTTCTCTGTGGTCCTCTACATGTAGATATATTATATATCCTATGTCAGTTAACACTGCTGACAGAATCTGGCCTTCTTTCACTGTCCCAGTGCTTGAGTGTTGGGGTACTTAATGTCAAGGTAATACAATTAATACAAACTCCCGGTGTTCATGGCAGAATTTTGCCCTCACTGTTCCAGGGAAAGCCCTGCTTGAATCTCCCAGTCCTGGGCAGGGTGAGGGGAGAAGGGGCACGGAAATAAAACTGATGTGAGAGAGAAACAAAACATCTGGCATCCAACTTACTGGGCGACTCCTCTTCTACCCACTGGCTATTTGCTCTTGTAATGGCATCTTGCTGTTGGAGCCAGGGATCAGATTCCGGGCCTGGTACACACAGGCAGTGCCGGCTGTACGGATTTCACAATCTCTGGACAGTAGCCAGATATAAATGCATATGAAACAAACAGCCAAGAGGAGAGCAAAAGGGACAAATGAGTGCAGGAGAGTGTAAAGAGCACTGTGTGGACACGCAGCATGAGCAGCTCTGGGAAGCTTCCAAACGAGCAGCCCTGGAAAGGAGTGGAGTCAGCAGGAGAACACACCCCTCTTCATAGGGAGCATCCACGTACCAGAGATGGACAATCTGAGGCAACACAACTGCTGCTTAAGCACATGAAAGCTGAGTGTGAGGCTTTTGAAGAGTAACAGCAGCCTCTCAGAGGATACTACGGCAGCGTTTCCAAAGAGACTCCCTTCTGTGGTAATTGGAGCCAGAGCACGAGGCCAGCAGCACCATGCCAGAAGTACTGCAGTTCCCAACTGCCCTCAGAGGAAAAGACGACTGTATCTGAAATCTCCATATTATTTACAAAACATGCATGCCTTCAACTGCCACTGTAAATGTGCAATCAGTGATAACTGACAGGTTTAAGAAGCTGGAGCGGATTGTTCTGCTGCGCATCCCTCTGCAACACTATCTGACTGCTCTGATGTCTCCCCAGTTTTAGATGCCGAGCAGTGAGCACATAGTGGCGGGCTTGCCGTGACTGATAATGGATTATTTGACAAAAGGCCAACATGAGCTGTGTGCTGACTCCAGTTGTGGTGAGGAAGGTATGAGGACTTTTCCAGTCCCACACACAGATAGCATGTCGCAGCAATTATGTTGCACAACTTAAAAGCTATTAACTGAGTGGGAAAAAGGGGCTGGGAAGAAGGCGGATTGTGATTCTTGGATTAAGGCAGTCATCCCTAGAATACAGTTACTGAGAGAATGTGATTGAGGAAGAAGCTGAAGGGGATAACAAATTTCAGTTCACTGAGGGAAGGAAGGACAAAGCCAATCATAACCCCAAATCCTAAGGGAGATTTTTGATTGCTAGGGGAGGTGCTCTCTGGTTTGTTGGGTTTTCCTTGGGTGTTCCATACCCTAGAAATGCAGAGTGGTTCAAAGCTCAACCCAAAGAGATCATTTGAATTTGCATCTTCCTTTATTTCTGTGCTGGTTACTAGAGTTGGACAGAACAACCAGAGCTTGCCCTGACTTCTGTGTGCTCCAATATCTCTCTCTATTCCAGCCCTATTTCTCTCTTCTATTTTCTACTGAAATCTGGGGAGGCACAGAGCACCGTTGACTCCCACTGACTTCACTGGAACCTGATGGGCATTCACCCCCACCTCAGTTATGCTCTCCTGTTTTCAGATCTTCAGGGAAAGACCATGTTTTCTGTTACTTGCTTGTCAAGAACCTTTAGCATCACAAACAGCATGAACAGAAATCATCCCAACTGCTGTCCATCCTCTCTCACAAGAGACAAGGTTTTGGCTCGGTGTCTCATGAGTAGTATAATGATGAAATTAGACACTGTGTCTATGAGGTCCATAGACCAAAGCTGGGCATTAGCTTTACCTTGCAAACCCCATGCAGACAAAAGCAGTATTAGTGAGGTGGACAGACAAGCAGAGCATGACTAGTGGGACACACAAATAACCCATAAAGGAACAGAAGGTCCTCCAAGATCACCTCCAAACATTTTCAAACTGTTGCTTAGAAACAACAGAGCCTCAAGGCTTTAGATGATGCTACAAAGCAAAGGGGAGGGAATCAGGCCCGTCACCTGCTAGTTTCTCATGTTATGCAGCAGACAATCCTTTATGTCGTTCTGGGAATCCTCTTGCAAATGGGAGCTGGAATAGGTTCATATTTCTGAGGTGGGTACTGCGATGCCTGGTATGCAGCTATCTGTCATTTCTTCATTATAGATTTTACAAAAAGGTTCATAAAGATCTAAGCAGAGTATTCTCTTCATCCTTTTTGTTTGCTTCTGCCCTAATTATCTTTGTTTCATAAACTGATAGAATAAAAGAAGGTTGGTAACTGCTAGTCCCACAGTGAGCCAGAAAGAAGCTAAGAGGGAGCAGACTTACATCCAGATGCAAAGGCATCTACAAATCCTTGTAGCAACTGCAGGGTATTTTTGTTATGTGGCATGGATATTATTTGTCCTTTTCAAACAAACAAACAAACAAACAAACAGCTCTTTCCACTTGCTTGCCATATTCCTGTGCCTCCTCCTACTGAAAACACAGATGTTCTTACCCCACCAGTAAATGGAAAAGGGAAAACAAGACATAAATATGTATAATAAAATCAGAAACAGTCCAAGACTAAGCTGTAGGCCATGTTTCCTCTTGCTATGACTATGGAAATTTGGGCTTGATAGTTCCATGCACAGAGTGCCAATTATTCCAAGTATCTAAGATAAAGGCTGCAACTTTACTGAGGTTTTTCTTTTCTACAGCTCTTCAAAAAGGTCAGGATTATTCCGTATTATATTGCCTGCCAAAAAGCAGTGCAATTAAAATAGATGGACAGATTTTAATTTGTAGCAGGCTTCTATTCACAATGGATGTCTGTTTAGGGTACTTGTTTAAAATCTGGTAAAGTTAAATTTGTAACAACAACAAAAAAATAATGGCGTTCTGTGTTTTCATATAATTAATTTATAGCAAATGTTTAAATAGAGATTCTGTTCATCGCATATCCAGCTTCAGTGTGTATATCAAAACCAGAGCCCAAATTTTCACATTACGGCCTTAAAAGCAAATACCAAGGATGTGGCTGTATGGGAACATTGAAAATACTTCATTAAAGGAAACGCTGTAGTGGCATTGGCTTCCTGTAGGTTTGATGGTGACATGCCAAATTGTCATATGGGAGACATTGGTTTGGGAGTAAGTATCATCCCTGCCTTCCAGGCTGCAATTTAGAAACATGGCATTGGGGTGGAGGTACAGAGGAGGCAAGTCTGACCCTGCTTAAGCCCCTAGCAGAACTCTCGTTGACTTTTGAGCATGCTGGAAGAGCCCCCAGAGAGCAGCTGTGTTTAATCTTCAATTCAAGGGGCTGCAGCTGCACATACAGTGACTCCTCCTGGCACCGCCTTGGACACTTTCTGTGCACACATGCATGTCCCTGCAGTGCAAACCTGCAGATGAGCAGTGTGGTTAAAGAAGCATTCAAAGTACTTTCAAAATGAAGCAAAAGCCAAAAATACCCTTCCAAATGCAGCACCCGTGGAGGGTATTGAGAAATAGTTCCAACACAGAAGCACTCCAGAAGAGCAAAAGTATATCAACAGATAAAACTTGCGGTGGTACCTTATATCGGAGTGTGTCAAGTTCAGCTGACCAACATGAAGCAGTCTCTCACAGGACAGTGGGTGGTCTCGCATCAGAGAGTTCCCTGTGTGGATGAATAGACCTTGTCTGCAGACAGGTACCGAGCTACTTGTCATCTCCATGTCCATCATGTTCTTCTTCTCGGAGATCAAGTTACAATGATTGTAGCCACCGTTCACTGTCAAAAAAACCCAAAAGAAATTAATAATCATAAGGCTTTGACTGAGAACCCTCCACCCTGACTACTGCTTTGCATGCTCGGTTCGGATCTCCTTGCAAAATTCTTGCAAATGACACGGCAGTGGAAATGAAAGGTTTCACAAGGAAGCAAAAATGAATTGCAAAGGAATGTGGATCTCTGAAGTACGGTTGTTTATTTCTCATTTTAAGTTTTGTGGCTATTTTACACTTCATAATGTAACTCAAAAACCCCTTAGCCTGATAGCTTCATTTCCTTCTGTTTATTTTTATGGTGGAGTCTTGCCTGTGTTAGATTTTGAAGAGCGATGTTTCAGACTCCCTTTATTTTCAGGGAGAGGCACCCTCTGAAAACAGTGACGTAAGTCAAGTTTTTCTTTGCAGACAATTATCATTATGACTTTAGATGGGCATGTTTCTACTTTACTGTCAGGTCAACAGTGTGAAAAACTGTAATTCATTTAGTTTCAATGTATACATTTAACTGTATTTTCCAAGCAAGCTATTATTATCAATGTTAATGCTAATAATAATAATAACATATTTGTCCCTGGTGAATATTACATTTTAACAGAGTTGGTAAAACAGAGTAGAGCTATAGCAATACTCTTCAGAAATACATCTTGAACCACAAATGACAATCTAGCTAAAAAGAGAAGACAAAGCAGAAACTGAGAGTTTAGATTGCATGGGTCAAACACCAGCAATTCCATTTAACCTAAACCATATTAGTTGGGTTCTTTACCTCTAGTGACCTAGTCAAATACTCATAGACAAGCATATATAAAAGCAGTTGTAAGAAATGTAGCCTTCAGAGGCCAGCTGAAAGTCACAGTAGCCATTTCCCATCATTTTCACCACTGTATATGAACTGTGCTTTTAAAATACTACATCTTCAACACAGTCCCTGAAAGCAAAGATATCCTTAACATACATGAACCCCCTTTTTCTCTCATGGGCAGCCGCTAATGCTTCTGGACTTGGTCTTTTCCAACCTAAATGATTCTAATCTTATAGCAAAGGCAAGTGGGAGAGCCTGGGCTGCTGTGGTCCTCTATAATGACAGTCAATGAATGCTTTGAAAGAGATGAGAATCACATTCAGGTTTTTGGTGAGTATAAATGAGAAGAAACAGGTGACTGGGGAAGGCAAAAAAAGTCTCTGGTAACTGGAGAATTTGTGAAAGGGATCACAGCACAAAAGTCCATTCTCCTCCACTGGCTGGGCTCCACAGCCTCCCCATCATGCTCCGCAGCACCATTGTGATAGGAAAGCCCTATGGCAGATGAAGATGCAGTGCAGGCAAGCATCCAGACCCACAGAAAAGAGAGGGTACATGTGACACCCAAATTACAAGTTTCATGAGGCATTATTGTGACATTTCCAGAACAGAGTTCCCTGTTTGCAGTGAAACATTTTCAGCCTTTGGCTGATACATTACATTTGTTGACCATTTCTTTATCTGATTTCTATTTTTTTTAAGAAGTCAGAATACTTAAAATTGGAAAAAAAAAAAACAATACTGGGATTTTCCCACCCAGCTCCATCACTATGGCAAGGCAACCCTCAGGAAGTGTTGGCCAGCATCATTTTATATAGACAAAAAGCTCATGTTAAGATTTTTAGGAATAATACACGAGTTTGTATTTAACTATACAAAACGGGCTGTTAGCCTTTGGCCTGGTAATTAATACATATGTTCTAATTATTTCAGGAGTATATTCAGAGGCCTGAATTCACCGATACTGTGTGATCATTCTGAATGACTAAAGACATGAAGAAACTGTACAGACATGGAGCATCCTCTAGCCTGCACAGGGCAGCCACTTCGGACCAAAGCATTTCAGAAGATCACTCTGGATGCCTTTCAGCTCCTAAGGGGATGTTTGTGACAATTAGCACTGCCCCGGTTGTAATCATGACACAAGTTATCATGATATCCTCTGGAGTCCACAGCTCCATCAGGCTTTATCCCATTCCTATTTTGGCTTCATCCCATCATAATTTAACTCACTTCAAGGCTGATATCTTCCTTTACAAGACTGTGTAATCAGGCTCCTGGCTGTTAATATGGGTAAATAAATGAAGCATTTAAAGGGTATCTAAATACAGTGTTGAACACTGGTGAAACAAGTTCTATACACTTTTAAAGTGCACACACTAACAGAACTTGGTAGATCAGTCATATTGAAAATACCCAGTTCACAGTTCCTCTCCTTTTCCACCGGCAGTGGAATATATTCAAGATGTACCTTCCCTCCAAAATACTACAGATTCTTTTTAAATGTTTAAGACTTATACTGGATTTATAATAAAAACACTTTCTTTCTCAAATTCATTCCCCAAAAAATACAAGTCTGAAATTCATTAGAGCTTTCTAGATATTCATTTTATCAATTTTATCATATTATCCAAACACTGAAACTTGAAGCCTCCACCAAAGTTTAGCAACACCAACTGTAGCACACACCAATACCTATTTATGTGAGGATGGAGATTTCCCAGAATAACATGAACATTATCCCTGTGCTGTCAAAACTTATTATCTTCTCTTACAGCTGTCAAATCAGAGAATACATTTTCCCCCTGCAAAGGAACAGAACACTCATGCTGTATCTGTGAAACTATGTCTTTCAGCCAATCCACTGTACATTTGCCTTCACAAAGCACCTTACAGAGTTATTAACAAGACTAGAAGTTTCTCGCACAATAGTGCCTTGAGTGAAGTCACACTTGCCTCAGAGCCCTCTGAAATGTGCCCACCACATGGGAGTTGGAACAATGACAGGCAAGGAACAGCACCAGCCCCACAGCAAGTAAAGTAAGAATCGAGAGGTTGCCTCTGAACACAGACAGCCAGAGTCCACGTTCAAGCACACGTGAAAGCAAATTCGTTGTCTCTGAAAAGAAGGAAAACAGTCTGGTTTACACCAGTGTAACTGAGAACAGAATCTGGCCTTTTGAAAACTAGCTGGTTTATAGAATATTAATATCACTGGCTGGCATACACAAGATTTAAGCATTTTCCATGTCTGGAACTTGAGCTCTTCTTTCACTGGCATCGAGGGGCCTTTAACTTACATACTGTAACTCACCAATAACAGATGAAAAGAGCACATGCTCCCTGCCTTATACCAGAGGGTTCACCCTGCTTTCAGTACAACCATAGCTATTTCATAAATCCATATAAAAAACTAATCCTAATTTACAGAGAGTAAATCTAATAAAAGCAGAGTGGTTTCCAGAAGGATCTCATGGAAGCAGAATCCATCAAGGTAACTTTTGTCTTTCTCTTTTTCTGTCCTGCAGTTTTGATTTATACCTTTACATTTAAGTGTTCGTGGAGGGAACGGAAGAGTTGATACAGTAGTGTGCAGAGGCTGCAATGAGGCAATTCCTTCCGTATGAGTAATCACGTTGGTTAAGTTTTGGATATCTTGCTTCTTTTATTCTGGGGCAACTGACTTTGGGGGAGACTTTTCTTGATTTATGCCAGATTAAGACATGTGAGTATTGGTCCCATTGACTGCAATGAGGCTACACACCTCACACTGGTCAGGATCTGCAGAGTCAGCCCTATGTGTCTTGCTAGGGGTGAATTCTCCCAGAGGAAAACAGAACATCTCCCTCACACAAAGGGAAACCTGTCTGTCTAACAATGAGATCAGCATTTAAAACAACCCTACTAAAGGGCAGCAGCTCTCTTTCATCCCTGGAGAACATCTTGTTTACCATCCAGGACGGCTTCACTCTTGCTGATAAAATTAGCTATTAAGGCTAAGAAGGTAACAGCAAGAACTTCCCAAAAGGGCAATTATTCAACAATAAACACATGTTGCAGTGCTTTGGAGTTTACCTCATTAAGGCCAATGAACAAATAACTGAAATGATGCAGAATTGAAATGACTCATGTTCGAAATCGAGATAGATTTGAAGTATTTGCCTAACATACTTCTATATCCCCAGAGCATTGTGGGGTTTGTGGCGAAGACCAAACTAGGTCATTTGCCTTTTTTTTTTCTTCTTACTGTTTCTTCTCTTTAATTACTTCATTTTATTAAAAAAAAAATTAATTTGCCATTCTTGGTTTTGTTTGGATGTGATGTCCAAAATTTACCACGACAACACTGAGAAATGGAACGCTGTTACTGGCAGCTGGATGAGTCACGTGAGAGTGAAAGACCAAACAGTACCAGATTGTCTCAAACAAGTGAAAATCAGCCACGCTACAAGAGGCCATCAGAGCCCTCCACTGAGAGAGAATGATTAACTCAAAAGGTGCCAATGCAGCAAAGCCATGTACTGTAGGGAAGAGACTGAACCCGTACTCAGCAACCCATTCCACATAACTAGAGCTGAATAATCTCCATTACTGTATGGCTGGAGTGACTGACACAGCTCCTATACAATTTAAGCAATTTAAGAGCATCAGGAGAGATGCACAGCATTAGGCTGCCTGCTTGAAGGCTTTAACAAATGAACTGAATGCTTTCAAAACACTGAATCTTCAAAACGCTTCATGAACATAGAGCATTTTCAACATTTTCAACAACTAAATCAACACTTTTGCAAAGTTTAGTATGCCTGTCATACCATTCTCTATGGTAAATGTGAGGGCTTTTAAAGCCTTTACCCCAATGTAGCATTGTTATTTCACTTATATCTTCAAGCTCCTAAAATGATATCTTAAACATGGACTTCCAGACCTCGGCTTTGACACTCTAAAGAGGGGATGTTCAGAACTTTTTTTGACCTCTTTGCAGTCATTTGCACCATCAGGTACACAACAGATCTCTAAACATTCGGGCTTTTAACCCCTTGCAAGATTAAAGTTCTGCACGTTAGGAAGTCTTTGCAATAATCTGTAATTCAGTAGAAGACTTTCAATAATGTTTGAATATGAAAGATTAGCACTTTTGAATCATACAAATGAGATGTGGTCCCAGATTGGCTGACCATGACTTTTCACGCAGGTGAATGTATGCTCTCACAAAGCTTTGTGAGCTCATATATTCTTTTTACAGGTCAAATTTTACCCTGCGTATTTTTGGAAGTTCTCTCTGTGTTTTGATTTCATCTCTGTGTGATATCAATATTGTGCCCCACAAGGTTTCCTTCCTGCGTTAGAGGGCAACAAGAAATGCCTCAGAGTTGAATAGTCCCAGAGCTTTGCATTAAGGTGCAAAATGCCTTTCCTGTTCCATTAATTCAGTCATATCACAGAATCACAGAATGCTTTGGGCTGGAAGGGATCTTAAAGCTCATCCAGTTCCAAACCCCTGCCACGGGCAGGGACACCTTCCACTAGAGCAGCTTGCTCCAAGCCCTGTCCAACCTGACCTTGAACACTGCCAGTTAATAATAATTACCTGAGTCTTCTGTGTTGCACAGGTAGTAAATGCATGATGCGAACATCATGCTGAGGAAACAACTACACAACCACACAGCTAGTGACTACCAATCAAAGTCAAGATTCTATGGAAAAGTTACTCAAAGTGTTCAAATAAAATTGCACAATTCTTTTAGCCCCTTGGGCAGCCCATGGGGTCAAGCATCCTGACTTTCAATGTGACCATTTGTCATGAACAACTCCTTCGGTTCATTTACGCTCAAAGGAAAGCAACAGTTTTTTTCTCCAAAGCAACGAGATCTTCAAGTCTCTTTTGTTACTGTTTTGTCCTTACCTGAGAACTGAAGTAGTTAGCAATAACAGCACTGAATTTTCACTGCTGCATTCAAGAGTTTGTATCTCAAAGACTAACAAAGCAGCTCACACCACAATTCCAGGTTCACCTTAGACCTCTGTATCAGTTACAACTTGTTCACATTTTAAGGCCTGTTTCATACAGCTGGCAGGGACTTGGCTTCGTTTTTTATACTGCTTGTATACTATCTTAATAAAAACACAGTAAGTGAGAGCCAAAAGGTTCTTTATTACAGACCATACTGTATCGTGAGAGTCAAGTGAAAACCCAAATTGTCCTACATATGTGTATCACGTGTAGGTGGCAGATCCTCTGCCTAGTTGAAGGGGATACGAAGCTTATAAAAGATTAGGGTTAAAACCAACAGCAGTCAATGAGACTAGAATAAAAAAGAAGGATCTCTTTCCTCCACCATGCTATAAAATCCTATAACAGAAATACTTATTGCTTTACTTTCACATTGATGTATGAGTGAAGACAGAAGGGCTAAGAAAACTCTTGTAATCTAAAACAACCCAGATAGTGAAATAAATTGTCAAGTATCAATCTTAAAAACTTGTGAAAGATAAATACAACCCATGTGTGTCTTTCCAGTAAAAGCTGGACCCTAAGTGTTGGCTACATCTATATTTGTTATTTCACGTTCAATTTATTTTTAAAACAAGTAATTTGGATTGCATTTTATTTCTGCTCTGTGGAATCTCTTTTTTTCAGACTCCACACAGGATTTTGGAAGAGTGAATGACTTGGGCTGGCATTCCCGAATAAAGCAGCGTGGTTGATTTTATATCAGTCTAACTTAAAACAATTTGAAAGCATTTCAGTAGTTTAGAGATCTGCAACCTTTTCACCCTCAAGTATGTGGATACATATGGCTCCCATATCTGACTTTCTCGTGCTATTTTAAAGGTAATCTTGGGGTCCAAGAGGCAGGAGAAGAACGCAGTAACAATACACTACATCTTTCAGTGCTAACACGGCTTGCAATGGTTCGTAGTTTAGGTTTCCAGCAGAGACCTTCACAACACTTTCTGAAGTTAGCAAGTACAGCCAAGATTCAGGAAAACACATGCCATGCGCTTAGGTTCCAGTGACTTCACAGCCTTAGCTGATGTTCTGAGTTAGGCTCTAGATGTGTAAGAATATAACCATTTTAGGTAACAGTGAATAGATTGACAGAGAAATAAAATAACTCTCTGCTATCACAAGGAGTCTCTCATTCCACTCAATTTTGAAACTCAGCATTCTTCCCTCCCTATCTGGATCTCAGACCTCTAAGTTATGCCCCCAGACAGAGCTGAGAACAGACTGAAAATGACCATTGCCCTCTTTTGTGGCACTCAGGACAAAAGCTTCTGGAGCCTGATGAAACACAGGTCTTGTCATTACATTCATTGTTACGTAGTCTCCTCAGCTTGGAATCACCTTTTGCCTGTTGCCAGGCAATGTGCAAAATATTATTCTCAGCACATCTGGCCTTTTTTGTGGTCAGTTATCCTTCCTCACTACTTGGATTGTAGTAACAGGGGGAAAAGACATTAAAATAAATGTTTTAGGAAAATATTAAGCTCAACAAACATTATTTTAATTAAAAGGAAATCCTAAAACCCACCTAATGGGCACTTGGAGAATATAAGCTCAACGTAATGAAATTCGATGTATTTCTTTTTCTTTTTTTTTAAGAAGCCTTGTGTTTGGAATGGTTTAATTCTCAGTATTTCTGATAGGTTGGATATATCCTTATGATCCTCCTTGCCCTGCCAAATACAGGAGAACAGAGGCTCCTGCCTCTGCCACCTTATCAGTAACCATGTTCAAAGGAGATGGATATACAGGCATTGGCACCATTCTCCTTTCCCACCTCTCCACTCATCTCCATCTTCCTTTCATTTCTACGCTCAGTTTGCAACTCTGTCTTCCACCACCACCTTTAACCTTCTCAACCTGTGCCTCACCTCCCAGTACATGTTCCAGGATGCCATAGATGCAAGACTGCTGCTGCACTGTACAAAGCTGGCTCTACCAAAGTCATTGTCTGATTTAGATTCACAAGGTTTAACCCTAGCTGAAGCTGGTCACTCCATCTGGGTACCAACAACTGTATTTTTCAATCTGAGCAACACACATAACACACAGAGGCTGCTGTCAGTCTGTCTGGTTTAAACTCCCTGCTCTCACACATGAGCTCGACCAACAACCTGTGCTTCCAGGGACCAGCTCAACTGGGACAAATCAATCTACACACCCCAAATGAACACCACTGTGCATACTGGTGTAAGGTATAAGGCAACTCTATACCGTTTAGGGTTAAGTACACACTCACCTGCCCTTGTCCCCTTTGGTTTGTTTCTTTTGTTGCTCTAAATGGACACCAGCAGGGTTTTCACTGCAGCCTGTAGTTAGACAAGGCCTGTAGGTTAAAAGAACTCCAGAGTGACTCTTTCGAGACAGAAGTTCACATCTTTTCTGATGAGGGTACTTGCATTATTCCTATTGTAAACATGCTTTCATCACGATTCTATGACCCCATTGAGAAGACAGGGTCTTACCATACATGCACGTTTGAGAAAATCTATTCCTTTGGGGTTTTCTCCTCTCAGCATTCACTCATAGCCAGAGCTGCCTGCCATGAACCGCCAGTGGGTTATTGCTTTCCCATTTTCTTATTAAACCCTGAACTTTTAAACTCCCAGATCTCCACTCCCCTATATTTTACTTAGTCCATTTAGCCTCTCTTTTCCATGGAAGTTCTAGCCAGCAGACCATGTAAAGACTCCGCAGGGGTATATGTTCTCCCAGACATTTGAAACACAAGGATGTGCAGGGAATGAAAGCTGGGGATTTGCCATATGGCACCTTGCATGCGTCTTGTATAAACATATATGTCCATCTCCCAAGAAGGAATTTTATGTCTGCCTGGCTCAGCACTACACTATATACATTAAAAAGGTAAAAACCCCATCACCCAATGGAATACAACAAAAATGATGTCGTGCTTGAAGATTCAGAAGCCTGGAAGTGTCACCAAGTCAGGAAAGGCCACCGAAGCTACCTGCTCCAAAGGGAATCACTGCAGATCATACAGAGTTATACAGAAATGGTAAACTTTAAACAAAGGGGGAAGCTGGTTATTATAAAGCATTTTGTTCTTTTCAGTGCAAGCTAGACAGAGGAAAAGGTCTGGTGGGATGTGGATGCACAACAGTCTTAAGGACCTATTTCTGATGCATATATTTAGAAACCAGTCTACTCATAGTCCAAGGAGACAGAATGACTCATAATAGGAATCACTGGGAGTCTAGAACTAACTTTCCATGTTGCTATGTGATAGGAATGTTCCAACATGTAAAGGGAAGACAATGGAGGGGAGCTAGTTAACCTGCACATCAGCTTCCAGCAATAGGTTGTCTTCCTTTTGATGGCCCTCCAAAAGTGCGGATTAAGCTCCTTTTCTATGAGAGGCTTCATGATTCTCTCCTCTCTACTGACATCTTCATTCCAAGCTCACTTGTTGTAGGAGCTTCTTGGAGACATTTTTTCCTGGGTCTTTACAAATCAGTGATGAAAAACTACAGTGAAAAGGCATTTGATTGCTGAAGACTACACATTGTCCTAATGCAGCTTGCATTGCTTTCTCCATTCTCTTGTTAAGAAGGAGACATCTTCACGTAACATGACCTCCATCTATAGCCACTACAGCTCTCTCGCACTTACCAAGTAACCTACATCACTATCAAGCTCTTCCTGCCCTTGCTTAAAATAATTACAATGAAAATTCAAATTGCTACCACAAATAGGCAGTCATTGCACCTACACAGTCTCACAGTCTCTTTGATCATTTGACACTTGATACCTAATACATTAATGGCTTCTTTACAGCTTAGAATTAACGCTGCCAGCAAGAAAATTCAAGACAAACAAACAGTTTGCCCAATACAAGCTGAAAAGAGCAACAGCCTACCCCTGCTACTCTTCACTTGCTTTTTTCATTGTTTGTCATTGCTTTCTGCCAAGATTTTGGCGTTATTTCAAGACTTGATTTGAAATATATTTAACACCAAGTGACTTGCAATGTCATTTTCTATTTTACCAGAATTATGCTTGGGACTAGATCTATGTAAGTAGAATTAACCCTTCTGCACTCATTGCCAGTGAACAGCCTCTTGCAGGCTCTCCACAAGAGTACACTTCTCCCTAACTTTACACAAGTCTGAGGATAGCAGTTACGTATATTGTAGATACATGCAGTGCGTGTTAATCATAGACCTTAATGTTATCACCTGTAAGGACAGTAGCAAATGTGAGTTATTGGTGCAATAAATACCTATATGAAATGTAACACAGTAAGAAGAAAAACTGTCTTCTCCTCTACAACTTATATATAACTCATTCAAGTATCTATCCAAAACAGAGCAGCTTCAGACAAGTGGGAGGATGGAACATCTTGACTGTATCAATCTCCTTTAAGAAAGTCAGATTCGGGTGATAACCATACCACCCTCACCATTACCTGCTCTTCTGTGGGGTTTGTTTTAGCAGACTGTGGGACAGGATCAGAATGAAGCTATTGTGGAATCCGTTGTGAAGAGGTAAAGGTGCAGAGAAGAAGAAAAGGAGAGATGAGAAAGATTAAAGAGTACAAGGGCTGCTACAAAAGGGATAGTTCTCACTGAATGGTGCTGGCTTATATGAACACTGAATAAACAACAATTAAAAGTTTAGCTCCTGCTAAAAGGCCTCTGTGAACCTTTGAGTGATGACAGCAGGCAGTTGCTATGGATTAGGAGGTATATAGAGTACTCTACTTTTATTTATCATCAATGCCTTCTACATCCTTCTGTGAACTGGGCCTGCACTTTCAACAGGAGTCATAAGGTATCTCAGTGCTTACATGAAGCTGGATATGCCAGTGAAGAAACAGATACATAAATGTCATTGTAATCACAAAAGGCCCTTTACTCGGATACACAGATTGTGCAATCACAGAAACCAGGGCTGGAAGAGTCTTCAGAAGGTGATTTAGTCTACCCTGTGTCTCAACAGCATAATCCAATCTCATAGATTTAATGAGGTGTTTGGCCAATGTGTCCTTTACAGCCTCCAGCAATTCCTCAGCATTCCCAGCAACCTATTCACTTGTTTAACTTGACCAAATTTTTTCCTTCATGTCTAATTTGATGTCCCCTTAGCACAACTTGGTCTGTTACGTACTGTCCTGTCCAAACTGGACATGGGGAAGAGTCTGTTATCTTGCCCTCCATAGCAACCTTTTATGTCTTTGAAGGCTCCCTCCACTCAGCCTTCTCTTGCCAGCACTACACAGCCCTCATTATTTCAGATTTTTCTCATAAATCATGCTATCCAGAGCTCTGATCTCTTCCCTCTGTCTCCTTTCTGAACTCTCCAGCAGACTGGAGAGTTCAGACTTAATACTTTTTGTCCCCTCCACATTTTACATTGTCAGATCCTGTTCTTCACAGATGGTAGCAGGTACACGCCTCCTTCACTGTGAGGCAGCAAGGAAGCAGCACAGTGGCAGTCAGACGCAGCAGTTAAATCTCATCTAGATTACTTTATCTTGTTTCTTGGCTAAGACACAGAAGAACAAGGCTAATTAACCTTTTGTATGACCCGGTTTTCCTGTTGGTTCTTACTGCTGCATTAAACTGCTCTCTGAAAAACACCTAGAAATCTCAGTATAGAACTCACCAAATGCATTCATGCAGAGGTAAAAATGGTCTCCACTGAGGTCTCATCACTCCATAATTCAACTTAGCAGCATAAAACACTAAACAAAAACTCCCAGGAAAGTGTACATACTTGCACACTGTCCAGATTCCAGTGTTATGGCATTCTCAAAACTCCAATTAGGGCTAACTCTTCAGATTTACAGCACTTTTTCTGCTGACTATCCCCACCATCAAGAATACATGAAGAGCATGAAATCATTCTAACACACTGATCTAACTGATCCAGTGAAACTGAGAGTAACCATATTGTCTCCAGGTCCAGTTCTGGTTTTGTCTTGATTGTCAATCAGGAGTCACTGCAATAGGCATTGAAAACTAGAAAGTGCAAGATCAGACTTACAAAATCTTCTAGAACTGAGTATCTGAAGATGCACGACAGAGGGACAAATTCTAACATCTCCATTTTAACAACAGCTTCCAGTGCTCACTTAGAGATACAGATGCTGCAGCCAGCAACTCAGTAAATACTGTTGAATGATCTTCTACTCAGACCAGATTTGAGGGCCTCAGACTGTTACAACTCTGGGCAGACATCCCATTCTTCTTCTCTTCCCTATCACCTTGGCACACTGCTAACCTTGATAATGCTGGATGAGGATTTATGTCTTGAATGTGCATTTTAATGTGAATTTAGTGCTGGAGAAAAATGACTGGTGAAGAGCTGTGGAGATGGAAATGTTCCCATAGCAGGTAAAGTGTGGTCAAAAGGTGTGCAAGGTTCCCTAAATGACCCAAGAGACAGAAACTTGCTCTATAAGGACTACTTCAAAGTGGGAAATGGAGATCCTACGGGGAAGTAACTGAGTTTGGGAATAACAAGCATAGCACAGAAATAGAGAGCAACTTCCAAAGACCACACAGTTTACTGGCTGAACCCAGCCAGAATGCCAGTGAACTTGGTGGATTGTATTTCTTGTGGGATATCTGCATCCAGTTTAACCACACGCTGCTGGATCTAGAGTGCATCTTTTAGAAAGACATCAAATCTCAAAGTGGAATCTCTACATGATGAAAAATTACTTCTGCAGCAGTTTGTTCCATGTTTCTCAGCATGAATTTTATATAGCTTGAACTTGTTTGACTTCAGCTCCCAGGCACTGGGTCTCATTATGCCTTTGTGTGCTAGATTAAAACACAAGATATACCTGGTACTTTCTGCATCTGTTAGACTTTTCTTCAGTGACTAACTGCCCTTCTCTTTCATTTTCTCCTGGTATAGTATATTCTCCAGATCATGCATCATTTTTGTGAATCTTCTCTTAAACACAGTTTAAGGGAATTTAAGCCAGTTTTTCCAAGGAACCTTGTTAAATTGTCAACACTAGAACAGCACAGCTCTAGAACCATTAACAACATAAGACAGCAGCGTTGTTTTGCTGCTTCTGCCTGCTACGTGCCTAAACAGAGCCCTCCAATTTCATATTAACTGTTATTCTGCTGCAGTATGGGAACAGGAACTCTTGTTCAGCATATTCTTCATGTTTTACCTGAAGCTGCCTGGCTGGGTCCTTTAATCCTCTCAGAGTTTGGAGGAAGGGGGAAGGATGGTTACTCTGGTTTTGTTTGTACGTGACTTTATTACAAGTCTCTGCTAAGAAACAGAATAAAGTCACCAAATTATACTACTGTGCCTCCAAACCTTAATGACCCAAAAGTTCTGCTGTCGATGGGCCTAACTCAATAGGCACCGCTGAAAACAATGGAGTCCCCCAGTGTGTGACCAAAAAAGAAATAACATTTTAAGGAATGTAGCAACTGCAGAAGCTCAGTAACCACTTATGAAACCAACCATTTGAATTTTTTGTTTACAGGCAAAAAGAGCTCCAGCAATAGAGACAGCGAGTGTGAGATTTCTGTTGTTTTAATTATGCCTTTCTTAGGTTTGCCTTGTTTGGTTTAGCACAAGTTCTGCACAATACATCTAAACCCTATTTTGTGAAAGACAGCAGAGAGGGAGTAACTGAAGCCATTTAAAACTAAAGGAGCTGGAAGCTGAACGTGTGTGCCAGCCGAGCCCCACGGTAAGCCATGGCCTTTTACAGCTAAAACGATTGCCGAAGGAGCAGAGTACAGCTCACAAAAATCCATGTTACCTGGCAGAAATCCATGTGATCCTGAGCGCACACTGACTAAGAAATTAGAGGAGATGAAGTTGGAGGAATGCAAACTCTGGAAGTTCCCAAAAAAAGAACTTCCAGAGGTTGGAATTTTTCCTTCTCACTGTCATAGCCCTTCATTAGCACAGCTCCTGGCAAGAGGGAAAAGGTGAAAGCAGTTCAGCTCCAAAATCACTACTTGGGATGTGACAGAAGCAAATATCATGCATTATTTGCACTGTAAAGCACTAGCAGTAGCTTTCCAACAAGCAAAGCAAGGAAAAAAAAAGAGACTAACAACAACAAAGCTGGGCCACTTCAGAGCATGCTGCAGGCATCTCTAAGCTTGCCGTGCCTTGAGCTACCAAGTCCTCACTCTGCAGGATAACACGGGGTGGGCTTCCTTCCCCCCAGTAAAAAGGTCTGTCACCAAAAGCTATCTTAGGCTGGGTCCATGGCTAGGCTGGCAAAACCACTCAGAGCCTGGTTCAAAGGCAAGCCCAGATGCTGAGCACTGTGCTGCCCGCCACATGTGCTTACTCAGTGGCTACGCTTAGGAAGAACTAAGCTCTCCACAAACACCGGGATGTGTGCTGCAGTGACTAGTCCCACACCAGCAAGAGTGGCTTCCCAAAGCTCAGGTCTACATCCCCTGTATGTCAGTGCGAATTTCCCTCAGTATGGAAAAGCAAAGTATCTTGTTTCTGTGTAATTGAATCCCAGCCATGTATATACAGCTAATGACTAGTTACACCACACATAATGAAGAGTCACGTTTTGCTAATTGCATAGAAAATAAACAAGCTAAAAAAGAAAACAATTACTGGCTTTGGTAGGAATCTCTCTTGACCTTCCTTCTGGACTCAGATCCTTGCTGCTTAGACTGCTACACATTACAGTCACTGTCGGGTGCATGCACAGCCTGCTCTGGTTTTGCTTTCCCTTTAATGCCCTCAGGATCATCCATGGCCTGTTTCCTCACACCCACTTGACTGCGGTGCAGCCACGGCAAAGGAGCTATCCTCAGCTTTTACTTCTGAGGTACAAGTAGAGTTTGTCTAAAACAGACATGCTATGGCAAAGCTGTGAGGGAGCCTTATGCCCTCAGCACTGGAAAGGGAACCATTCTTTGTACGTACAGCGAGAACTGCAATTCTACAACGTGCCCTGTTATTTGTTTATTAATATTGCCAAAGCATAACAGTTTATAATGCAATTGCAGTTTATTCTGCACAGGGATGATAAAAAATATTACTCCTGCCTCAGAAAGTTCACATCCAAAGAGGCTGACAGATACAAGCAACAGAGCACAAAGGAATGATGAGCCTGTGCCACTCAGCACAGCAGCAGCGGCCTTGGCACAACTGTAATGGTTGGCAGGAGGGAAAGGGGGGAAGAGGCAGGGAGAGACCTGACACCCATACACAGCATGCTCTGCCTCTGCTCAGAGCTAAGGGAATCCCTCGCATTTTCATATCAGAGCTTTTACTAAAGAAGGAAAACGAATCCCTCCTAAACATCTCGTTATCTGGTGACCTGTCTCCCTCTGCTCTCCGATAGTCTGAGGTAAGCACCGTGTCACAGCAGTGTATCCAGAGGTGACATGGTGGCCTGCACCCTCCGTCTGTGTGTGTGGGCGCTGTGGGTCCTCTCTTCCAGGGAAGCAGCAGCTAATCAGTTGTTCCAGGCATGGCTGGACAGGGACATTTTATGTGGAGAAGTGGAAGAAGAAGGGGAAAGAAAAAAGAAGGGTAGGGAGAAAACAAAGAGACAAATAAAAAGTGGGACTTACGAGGGAGTTACACTGACAAGTGGCTGTGGGGATAATGACCCAGACAGAGTCCATGTGCTCTTATAAAAAACACCCAACAAACCCCAGCATCTGGTAGTTCAGCTGTGGGTTTCCGCTGTTTATTTTTCTATTCCAGTGCTCTCATCCCTATGCACTGCCTGTGCCTGGCTCTGTTAAGCATTCCAAATGCTCCAGAGTGTAATTGAAAGAATAAAAACCCCAGGCTCAGCATCAGGCACGTACAGAAGAAAATGAAACTGCTTAAATCCTTTCTTACATTGAGGAGAACACAACCGATAATCCTCCAACACAACACCAGGCAGGGCTGAGGTAAATGCAAGCTAGGAGTGTCATGACTTACCTGAACTGGTGATTGCACACATGAACACCAGGTTATTCTCTTCTAACAAGTACGAACCATGACCGACCCCTTGGATGCACAGGAAGAAGCAGTTACTCCAGTGAGCTGTCCAGAGGATGGATCCTGTTCATCAGGTTCTCTTAATTTCAAAGAGCTTAGTCCTTTCTCTACTTCTTTCCTCCCTCTTCACCTTCATACTGATAATCTCAATTACAAAACCCAACATAACCACCCTGCCTCTGCGAGTTACTGTCTGCCTACTTAAAAAATTCAGTCTCTGACATCACTACATGGATGATGGGACTCTTCATCGGGGACTGTAGCAATAGGACAAGGGGTAATGGGTTCAAATTAAAACAGGGGATGTCCAGGTTGGACATAAGGAAGAAGTTCTTTACTGTAAGGGTGGTGAGGCACTGGAATGGGTTGCCCAAAGAAATGGTAAATGCTCCATCCCTGGCAGTGTTCAAGGCCAGATTGGACAGAGCCTTGGGTGGCATGGTCTGGTGTGAGGTGTCCCTGCCCATGGCAGGGGGCTGGAACTAAGGTCCTTTACAACCCAAACCATTCTATGATTCTATGGTAAGTCATCAAAGGTAGCTCCATGCAGCTAAACAAACAGACTGCTGCACCTTCAGTCTGCTTTTTCCTTTCACTCTCACTGACAGTCCCTATCATGAGGTATTGATAACGTAGACTTCATCTCTGACTTGGAACTCTCAGCCCTCACTTCACTTCCAGGTCTTTCTGTAGAATAGTCCTAAAGCAATGCCTTCCTGATCTACCCATACTGCCACCTCATCCATCCAGCTCCCCCATCACCTTTGTTGCTATCATAGAATCACAGAATGGTTTGGGTTGGAAAGGACCTTGAGATCTAGTTCCACCGCTCAGCCATGGACAGGGACACCTCACACTAAACCATGTCACCCAAGGCTCTGTCCAACCCGGCCTTGAACACCACCAGGGATGGAGCATTCACAACTTGGGCTGTTGCTAATACATCCTCTTATGTCATCTTTATTCATGTAATATTCCCCCACTCATGGTCATGCAGACTAGTGTAGGAATAGACCGATACACAGGGACAATAGGGATAAAAAAAATGCAAGGTGGGTAAGGCTGTTCTGACAAATAAAACAAGCCCATGCAGCTATGATTAAAAAATATGGGAACCCTGAGCTCTATGTGTACTTGGTGAAGATTTCTCTCTTACAGCTCTGGCAGAACTACGCTTGTAGGGCTCACCACATGGCACCTAGGTCGTTGCTGTACCACCCCTGCAATGCACTATTTTCCCACTATTCCAACTCCATAGCTCAGAGTCAGGAAAGGAGCAGGGGTCAGTGCCTGAAAGGCAGAGTTTAGAGAGAATCCCAAAGTTGAGGCTCCGTTTCTTTACGTTTCAGTTTGGCAAAGACACATTCTGCACCCGACCAGCAGCACTGTTAACTGCAACCGGTCAAAATCATTGGAGAAGCTCATTCAGTGACAATTCCCATTCTCTGCAATAATTACTCTGTTCTTATGAAAGAAGTTACCTAAACGCTGTGCTCACGGCTACAACAAGAACATTCCCTTCACTTTTAGAGATGCATGATATTGAAAGCAGATGTACCCAACTGAACCTCTCTTTTTTGCAACGTACTGTAAATGTTTTTAAAATGTGCCTCTGGTACAATGCATGTCAAACAGTCAAATTCAAGGTAAAAAGTGTTGCCAAAACCAGAAGACAAATGAAGCTTAAAATCAGTTTTGACAGATTAAATGGAGACTCTCTGAATCCATAAATCAGACGGTCAGTCCCTGGGAAGTTAATAATGAATGTATTTTCTCCCCATATTTATTATCCCAAAGATATCTGGAAAACCAAGCCAACATCAAAAGCAAATTTGTACCTCAGTGTCTAAAATACTTCACCCAAGTGGCAGAGAAAGTATGAGCAAGTTCATCTCCCAATATTTGCTTGTTCTGAAGGCAGATGAAAGACTAATATTTGTACATAAAACAGACAACTTCCCCCGTTCAGAATCATTCTCTAAACTAAACATTTGAGCTTGGCGCATTTTCGATATCGTGTGACTCGGCGTTCACAAACCAGTGGATATCTGGATCAGGGTTTTTAAGGGTTGTTGTGAGCAAATGGGCGTCTCTTTCAAGTTGCTTGAGGGGGGGGGGGGAATTATGTTTCAGAAGGGAAAGAACATGAGGAAACAAAACTTTATTCTACCTTCTGTGCAATCCGGTTGGTTTCATCGGGTTAATTTCTTCCCATGTAAAAAGATGCATACAAATAAAATCAAACCAAAACAAAGAAGGCAGAGAAAAATGTTTTCCAAGCTTTGCAACAGAGTGCTTACAGTGTTTATACAAATAGTAAAGTCTGGCTAAAACAAGCATTTGACAGCTCTGCTGCTTTCAGACACGACTCCTATTTGCCATTTATTCCATGTAGGCAGAACTGGGTGCCCAGGCAGAGCCCCAGTGAAATCCCTGGGGCAACGCATGAATGCAAAGTTTTGCTTGCACACATGCCATTGCTAGATTAGATCTTGTGTGTTGTGCACTCCTTCCATGCTCACTCAACACGCTCCCACTGCAGCTGGACAAATCTAGATAGAAACTGTCCTGGAGGAATTCGTTACTACAGAATACTTAATAAACAGAGGCCTAAGAAATCTGCGCACTAAAACCCAACTTCCATCTCCTGGCTTTCTTTGTGTGTGTGTGTGTATTACAAATTAGATTCCACAATCTGCTGGCATGGGTTTTGTTGGGACATCAATGAATTCCTCAAAGAGAACAAGGTCTAGCCAAAATGGATTCCCCAACAGTTGGACGTTCTTAAGACAGGGTGCTGGGCCATCTTGTCTAGATTGGATACTAGGAAAAAAATCCTCCATTGAAAGGGTTGTCAGGCATTGGAACAGGCTGCCCATGGCAATGGTGGAGTCACCGTCCCTGGAGGTACTTAAAAGATGTGTAGCTGTGACATGGTTTAGTGGTGGGCTTATCGGTGCCAGGTTAGCGGTTAAGACTTGAGGAGCTTAAAGGTCTTTTCCAACCTAAATGATCCTATGATTCTATTGACTGTGTTTTTGCTGAGAAAGGTTGGAGCAGATGATCCTTGAGACACTTTGGACCTGGGATTCTATGATTCTGTGATGATTCAAAGTGCAGCACCTGACAGGCAACTCAGCAAGGATTAAAGGAGGAGAAATAGCTGTCACAGCAGCCTCTGAAATCATCCAATCCGGAGGGAGAAGACTGGGTTTGTACGTACATCTGTAAACATGTAAGTGCCAATACAAACATTAGCATTTGGGAATACTCCATGGATTCAGGACACTGGAGAGTTTAACATCACCACAATAATCTAGACATACGGGGAAATAAAATTCTCTTCAAATACATTTGATACCAATTCATGGAAATGGTTCTGCCATTTCTCTCAAACAACTATTGTGAATTTTAGTTCATCTGTGAAACCAAATCAGGAATGATCATCAAATCTCACCAGACCGTCTATGAAATCACAGTATTGAAATAACACAGACAACGTTTTCTTTCAGCTGCTTAAGATCACGGCACCCTCAGAAGTGAGATCATGCATTAGTTACTATAACTTGATTTTTATAAACACAATCACATACTGATTTTATATAAGCAGATGTATGCAGCAGCCTGACTGCAGCAGCTCTCAGAGGACTGCAGAGTGACACCCAGCCATCACCCTGCCCTGGGCTCAGCTACATCCCGCAGCAAAGAGCCTTTCACCAACATGTGGGGCTAAGAAACAGCCATCCTACACAAGCAGTATTTGCATCCTCTGCAAAGTCATCCATAGCCAGTATCTATTAAATACAGCTCTGCTTTGATCCTGACATAAGACAGCGTTGGTTCCACTCCCAGCACAGGGCACTCAACATCACCCACTACCTCAAATCAGTATGCACCATCACTGGCACTGGTAATTACTGCCAAATTCTCCTAATCCACAGATATTAGCATTTAAATGACAGATACTTGAGTTTCAATCCTATCACACACATCTCTATATAAGTAAAGTTCATTTGGAATTCAACAAAATGCCATGAGGCTTGTGAAAGTCACTACATAAATCATGTGGAAGGGGGGAAATACACAACACAGAGACTAGCAGAACTTGTTTTCTTTGTAAAACAGCATTTTCCATAGTTTGTGGTACCACATTCCTGTGTTCTTTTGAATACAACATTTGAGTTAAAACCAGGATTTTAGTCAATGTGAGGTTTTCCTTTGCAAATTCTTACCTTAGGAGACAAATTATGTTATTTTCTGGATCACTGAACTGCTGTTCACAAAACCAACCCTAAACAATATGCTTTGTAAACTAAAAAGCAAGCTCAAAGCAAGCCACTCATTGCGAGATCCTGTACCTTGCCTATAAGCACACTGGAGCACAGGGAAGGCAGCAGGGCCCCATTTCATTAGCATCAAAATTAATTGTTTTGCAACACGGAAACCTCAATACTGTTGGTTTCAGCTACTTCATAGATACAGCAGTCAAAGGCAAAACTGGGAACGAGAAGTGCTCCTTCTATAAACACGGTTGCTTAGAAACCCTGTATTTTTAATAACCTAGCACTCTAAATTCAGCATGGTCTGTCAGTACGGGATTTCAGCACAAGACACAAAGGTATTTTGAGGCCAGTTCTCTAATTTGCACTGTACCAGAGCTGCTCATTGCAATACAATGACATGATCAATTGGGATAAGGAGACAGGAAAATGAGGACTTGCTCATTATTCAGATTACCATAGTGCCTGAAATCTCCAGTCCCAAAGTCAACTTCCTTCTACTAGTGATGTTCAAATAAGAAACAAGACAGACAAGCCTTACACCCAGAGAGCTTAAATGTGTAGAATAGGAGACCAAAAAAGAAGCAAAGGGACAACGCATTTGAAAAATAACATATTCTACACAAAAGTTAAAAGATAAAATCAATAAATCAAAAATTAAGTGCAGTTACTTGGTTTTACTAGAAAAAATACCATGTATTTGCTTAAATAAGAATATGGTGTATTTGCTTAAATACATCCTTTGTTCTCAGAAAAAACAAACCACCAGATGTAGCTACTCTCTCTGCTAAGTGGTACCTGACAGCTTACAGGCTGCTGCTGAAGCACAGTCACATCTGTTCCCAGTATCTTCACTGTGTTTCATTCTCTCCATCCTGCTATACTGCTTCCTCACCTGTTAAAGTTTTAAAGTTAGAAAGTTTTCTCTTCTTTAGAGGACCCTGGAAGAGCTGCTTCAGCTCAAGCAGTGAGGGCTGTACTAAGGGAGATGTGATTTTGATACAGTCAAGCAGGATTTCTCAGAGACATGTGTTTTTTCCAAGCTATGCAAATATCTGGGAATGAGAACTGTATTGGTAATGAATTTTTATAAAGGAGGAACACTGGATGACGTTCCCTCTGAACTGTGAGACAAGAATGCAAGGCAGAACCAAGGACTACATTCTGAGCCCTCCCAGACTTAAATCATCCATGTTTCTATGAGAAATTAATTATGAACAATAATTTAAAATACTTAGGGAACCAAATCCTGGCCTTGCAGCCAAAACCTTCTTTGAAGTCTATGAACTTTTTACCTGATCCACAACCAAATCAGATGTAAGTAAGGATATTGGGATTTTACCCTTAAGTTTTACCTTGACTGTACCTGTTTTGATTGCCATTGTTTTCCCTCTAGCACTTCCACCCATAACAGATCTTTGGTCACATCCCAGCAACATTACTTCATCACCCTGTAATCTCTCTATGCAGCTGGCCAACAGGTTGGGCTCATGTGGAAATATACCATTCCTAGCCCTAAAGGATGCACTGTTCTGTCAAGGATAAGCTCGTAACTACCTATAAATGTCCCTTCTCCTCCTCATCCAAAGGGATGGCAAGTCTTGCTGTCTTGCCAGGAAAACATTATGTCTCAAAGCTGACACTTACTTTGACCCTGACCCTCTAAGGCATGTTACATCTTGTTCTTCAGCCATCAACTTTTAACATCTATTGTGTAATTCTGAAACAGTGATGCTTTCAGAAGATACCAGAGGCCACAGTTTTATTGCAATGTGACGCATATTGAAATCAATGATGGGGCCTCAGTTTAAACAAAACAACACACTTGCATATATAGTTTATGGACTTTAGCAGAGGGGCTCTAACTTGCTATGAGTGAACAGCGTGCTGTGGACATTTCCAAGCATTTCACTGCTAAAAGTTTCCTAAGGATCCTCCACTAAAGCCTTAGTGTTTATTCAAACAGAACTATGCAACAAAATCTGTTTAATTACACACAGCAACAACAGGCATCACCGATATGGGGGGGTTAAGTTCTCTTTCCTGGTGTAGTGCTTGAGGTTGCGCTATTGGGGGGGGTTAAGTTCTCTCTCCTGGTGTAGTGCTTGAGGTTGCGCTATTGATTCTTTAATAAGGATGCTGGAAGAAAACTTTACAGTCAGTCAAGGCAGTCCTTAAACATCATCAGGATATTCTCTCGAGTAAGGTGACCGATTTACCTGAATCTCATCTTTTCTCTAAGAATGCACATTGGCTCACAGTGATCCACAGTGAGGTTTGTGTGAAAATTGCCTTTTACTTGAAAGCAAGTAGCAACTTGAAAGCAAGTAGCAACTCATAGGTAAATGTAACAAGATGCAACACAAAGAGAGCACATCCTGCCAGAAATTACTTCTTTCCCCTTAGATTTTCATCTTGGTAAGAATTTCGTAGATTGGGTAAATCTGAAGATTTATCTATTTCTTTATTCATTCAGTAGCAATGCAGCAGAGACCAAGATTTTCTTAATATAGTCCTTAAAAAAAAAAAAAAATACTTTCTGTGGAGAAAAATGACCACTAATTCCTCAAATATCTGAAAAATCTTCAGAACCACTCATAATTCTTTGCCAAAGCCAGCAGAGCCAGAATTTCCATGGATGAATCAATACTGTTGCCACACTAACTCCTGCTTTGAACTTGACAAGTCTCGCAAGCAAATCAACATTGAACAGCCAGGTTTTGGTGCGAAATGTCCACGAAAGCCTCAGGCACTGAGAAAGTGCTCCTGACACCCAGCAAGCTGTGTTTCACTGCAACCAGTGCCTCCTGCATGCTCCACAATGGTATTACTGCTACTAGCTGCTAGGGTGCCAACTGCTCATCTAAATAGCAGAGGCCCTGCTTACACCAAGTCAGTGCATGTGCATGCACAACTAAGTGCTCTTATGCAGGTTAGCTTTTTAACAGCAGCTACTAACTGCAATGCAGGAAGACTGCACTCCTCTAGAATAAGAGACAAACAAACATGTAACCAAAATTAAACCACCGCTTTATGATCACTTAACTCATGTCAGATTATAGGACTGAGAAACAACCTCTGAATTGGTGGATTACATGCAACAGAACAGGCAAACCAAGAAGCAACATCGAGTTGAAATAAACCTTACAGATTCCTCTAAGTTTTACTGGATTATATCAATGCAGAAGACACGAGGATGGCCAGCTAACTATAGGCTAGAACTATAGGCTTTCAGGGATCAATAGAACTAGGCTTTCACATACTCCATATACTTTACTATTCTTTCAAAAATGACCCTTTATGGTCTGAATCCTTCAGGCCTCCCTCTCAAGCTCAGTATTTCCATCACAGCTGATGTCTTCTAGTGTTGTTTTCTTAGGACACCTTAATTAGGGTAAGGTTTGGGCACTTTTAGGCTTTCCTCCATCAATACATGATTTATCTTCAAGGTCTGCATTGCCTATGTCCACTTTAAGGCCTGGAAGGTAGGAGGGTCCTTGGATTACAGCAAAGACTGAAGTGCTGGAGCTGCTAATTCACATTTTGGGTGAGTCCCTGAATTCAGCCTGCACTTTATGTCTTTCTGGTTAAGTAGGAGTAACAGCACTTCTGGATCTCATAGGGATACCTGTAAAAGAGATATATTAAAGGCTGAGGGATACCCAAGTTCTATGGGACCATACAATCACCCTGCATAGAGAAGATACTGTCAAAGCATCACTGTCTGGCCACCCCCATTTCAATGCTTTATGTATTTGCTGGCAAGACCTGACATAAAGTCTCTACAAAAAGTATCTTAAAATACAGCCGGAGAGCACACAGGGGATTGCATGATCTTTGTCAGGAAGAAGTCCAGATAATTCAAACAGGCTCTAGAATTGCAATACATATGTATTTTGTGATACTCACTGGAGCTAAGCCTGAACTCTGACTCTCCTAAGCCTCTGCTGTCACTGCCAGACAGGAGAAACCTTCATGATAATTTTTAAAGCAGAAGGAAAGGACCTTTGAAGCATCTCAGGGAATCATTGGTACAAGTGTGTGTGTGTCCAGACATGCCTTCTATCACAAATAAACTGATGCAAAGGCAAAAGAAAAGGGAGAAAGTCAGCTCTTTAGAGTACGTTTCTATACCTTTGACAATCTGTCTTCGTATCCGGCAAATTAGCTTAGACTGCACTGCCTTGTGTGCTGCAAGGACCATTCCCTACCAGATTATCAGTCAGTAAAAGAACAGGTAGTCAGAGCCTTGCCAGAGCACATTTCAGCAAGGTTTTCTGGGGAAAATACATTGGATTTAGTGCTCAGAGGATAGAAAGATTGAGAAGTGCTTTCTGAGAATTAGGGTTTTGATGGGGGCAAAATAATAGCTCGAGCCAAGCAGCAGTCATACATGGGGCACAGTGTGGTTAGCCCCAAGGCTTTGTCAAAACTGAGAGCTGGGCCTATGTGAAAGTTAAGCTTAAGGCAATAATTTTACACATCTTGTAGTGTCAGATTTCAGACATTTCTCATTCACCTTAAGTTGTGGCCTAGTCACATTTTCATGGTTGCATCCACATGGAAAAACAATAGGAAGGGACAAAAGGAATGGAAAGAAGAGGAGCCCTGGAGTCCCTGTCACCACTTTCTCCCTCCCTTTCCCCAGCTTGTTCCCTGTTGGGTCATCCCAGCCCTCCCATCCCATCCCTCACACCCTTATTTACAGGCCCTCAAGGCCTGTCATCACCAGGGAGGCAAACTAGCACATCCACCCTTCCAGCCTGCATTGGGAATACGGAATGTTTGTAGTCTCCATGCCCAACAAAATGACTGCTGCTAGCAGACCCTCATAGGAAGGAGGAATGGCTGCAGGACATGTTCTGTTCCATGGCTGTCCAGAGACTAAGAATATACCCAGGCCACGGCCTCTAATCACAAACCTCCCATCAATCATTTCCTGTTACAGATTCTAGCTGAAAAGAAAGCCAAGCACATCAGCCTTCACGCAAACATAGTCTCTGACCAGGACTCAGATGGAGAACCTCTCCATCTGAGGGTGGAGGGAAGGTGGGAAGAGAGCTTTCTCCAGATGTCTCTGCTGAATTGATTTGATAGGGCTCATGGAACAAAAACAGCTGAGAGAAAATACTTGCTTTGAAAGGAGGACATCCCTCTTCCCCTCTCAGTTCTTCTCCTTCCACTTCATCCAGTTTAAAGGACTGTGTGATTCTGAGTTTCAGGTCTTATGTTCTTCTGGAGAAAGACCATAAGGAAATGAACCATTCAAGTCAACAAAGCCGAAACCTATGGGAGACTAGCTATTTTTTTTTAATCCTTTTTGAGCACTAAGGGAAGGAAAAGAGGATGATTTTGCTGAGGGGAATGCTGTGGTTCAGGAGAGAGTAGAAGTTAATATCCCAAATGTTTATTCTACCAGAAATCCTCTAAGGAAGGGTATTTCTTCAACAGAGCAGCAAGAGCATTTTTGAAAGTCCAAGGAAAGTAACAGGGAAATACCTACACATTCTGAAATCAGAAACGGAGAAAGGAGATTAAACTGGTTTTGATTTCTCTGTGAACTGGGGGAAAAAATACAAGCTATATTTGAAGTTAAAGAAAATCCGAGAATCTCAGAGATCTGGAATTCTGCCACTCAGATATCTAAGTATCTACAAAGTGGCAAGTCCTAAGTTACTGCTTATCAACCACTTCATACTGTCTTGTACAGGCACTGTCCTTAAGAAGTATAACCTAATTTAAGGTAGCTTTCCTTCAGGGAAGGAGAGCTCAGGTACCTTTCACTGACAAGGAGGTGCTGCAGGGTAAGAGTGTGCATATGGTTACTCACAACTGAGCAATCGACACAGTGATTTGTTACTGTCTAGTAACTTAGGCTGATGCCAAAGCCCTGAGGCCCAGTGCCCCCATGAACACTTCTGCTCCTATCCATGGGCTCTTAAAAAGAGCTGAAACATCAACACAATAGTGATGTGTCTCCTAGCAGTCAGAAACACTCATGCACCTCAGGAGCAATGACTTTACACATGGAAGTATTAGAAATAGAGCCGAGGAATGTACATGAAGATATACATTCTTGGAAAACCTGTACAGTCTAGGAAAACACCTTGGGAAGGAAATACTGTCTGTCCAGCCACTCTCACGCTGTGCTGTCGGAATGACTGCCTGACCTCTCCAGGATGGTTCTGTTGCTACTGCCAGCTGAGCAGAACACAGAGCCCCACGACTGCTTATGGATGCTCCTTTTACAGATAGCATGCACAGCAGAGTCATATACTGCAAAGAGATCACAGGGCATGTTCTCAGCTCATGCAAATTACCAAAACTCCCTTTATTCGGGCCCTTTAGTGGATGAACCACAGTGATTTACACAAACAGAGGCCTAATGGTCTATGTCTTAAAAGTCTTTTCCAACCTAGTTGATTCTGTGTTTAGGCAAACACTGTAGAGCTGAAGGGGACAGGATATGATCTGTTACATCCTTTATAGAACTAAAGATTGGTTTCAACCTAAAAGCAGACATCACCTCAGGTAAGCTAAATAGTCCATCTACAGGCTAAATGGATCCACCTAGTTCTTCCACTCAGAAACCTGTTCAATAACTTTCCAGCATCAAGCATGGGGTGGGGAAGGAGACAGAATGAAACATATTTCGTGACTTACCCTGCTCTACAGAACCAGTGACAGACTAATGGGAGAAGATTCCCTTTTGCTTCTTCAAATGACTGGATAAACAGAGAGGAAGAGACATGATGTTTGGCAAAGATGCATCTCTTAAAATATTGCACTTAAATGTTTAACAGCTGCCAGGTGAAAAAAAAATCATGTAGCTGCTTCACACAACTGAGGAAAGAGAAATAAAGTCATGCTGCCTTGCTCTGCCTCTGCATCACATGTGAGGATGCCTAGGCATTCAGCCAAAGCCTGGACAATGAATGGAAACAGCTCCAGTGGCTGTCCTCGGAGGGATGGGTCTACCTGGCTTTTGGCGAAGCATGAAATGCTCCTTAAATAAGGAAATAATCTTTCATAATAAGGAAAGTTTCTTCCTAGCTCCTTTGCTTAAAGGTTATATGCAGAACCATGAGGTTTCACAGCCACCCCACAGCTCACATGAGCTGGGGATTCAGTTCCATTTCTAATACTGACTGACAAATGTATGCCACATCCCTATGGTTAGAGCAAGCTCTGTGTGATCCCTGCTGCCTGCAGACTTCGTCTTGGCCATGAAATGTGTGAGGGCCTTTCATTTCCCACAGGACAGTGAAGTTGGTATCGCAGATGCTCTATCAGCCCAGGGAGGAGAGGAAGGAAGGGAGAAAAGATCCACTCATGTTCATTTCCAAATTTCTGGGAAAACCAGGTTTGAAACACTCAACTTTAGGACCAACAAGTAATTCAGCTTATACCTTCTTTTTGCATAGTCTCAAGTGACTCCTGAACTGCTCAAGTTATGTGATTTCATTGGAGTCTCCGTTAGATACAGACTGAGGTAAAGGGTCATGTACCATCAATCGAACAAACCCAAAGCCCTGAATCAAATAAATCAACTGTTTTTAAAGGCAAGGACAGGTTTGCTTACCCAAGTTCAGACAGAAATATAAGCTCTTCACATTCCAGGACAGCCTCTGAGTATTTTCCATTTTCATTTACATACCTTATGAAAACAGCCAGCTTTTCACGATATATACTCATAGAAGTTAGTCCCTGAGGACAGATGCAATTTTTGTTTACATGGAAAACCTGTCATAGGCATTAGGGGATATATGAGCATTACTGTTAGCTGCTTGAATTGTGTCCAAAGAGAAAAATTAACTTTGTAATTAAAAAATCCAAATCCTGCCTGAGGCAAGGCAAGGAAAGCAAACAACAGTGGAGTAGATGCTCTGTGCTGGGGAAAGCAGCTCAGTGTTTAGTGTGGTATCTGGCACAGCCATGATAAGCACAAAACGGAGCTGCCTATAGAAAATGGCAAAGGAAAAAAACCAGTCCAGGGAAAGCAGTAAAACACACAGAGAACAAAATGTGCCCTTAAAGGCAGTACGGTTTAAGTGCACCAGGAGCCCCTTCAAACATTCAAGGTTCACTGAAGAAGTGCCACAGAGACAAACTCACTCTGGAGCCCAACTCAGTGTTGGGCTGTGTTTCTCCAGCTAGTTCCATCACCAACGTAACAGGATGGGGCTTTTCACCCTGCACAGAGCCAATCACTCACAACACTTACTCATGACTAACATCAAAGTTAGTAACAATTTCTGGTAGACGGTGTCAGTTAAGAACCAATGAGTGTCGCTGCTCCGTTGGAGCAGGTGCTGTGTAACAGGATGCGATCTAAGAGATACAAACCAAAGAACACACTGGACATATAACACAAGCAAATGCCCTGCACTGCACTTCTGGAATCATTTTAATATAAATAAAAACAAGTTGAAGGAGTTCTTTATATCAGCAAGATGTTCCAAATGCATGGTAGCTTCTGGATCAACCTGTAACTTGTGATGCAAACCAATGCAAAAGGGTTTTCCTTCCCATTAGGTAATCCATTCAGTATCATAGACTCATAGAATGGTTTGGGTTGGAAAAGACCTTAAGATCATCCAGTTCCAACCCCCTGCCATATGCAGGGACGCCTCACACTAGAGGGTGTCACCCAAGGCTCTGTCCAACCTGGCCTTGAACACTGCCAGGGATGGAGTATTCACCACTTCTCTGGGCACCCTGTTCCAGTTCCTCACCACCCTCACACTAAGGAACTTCCTCCTTATATCCAATCTAAACTTCCCCTTTATAAGTTTAAACCCATTACCCCTTGTCCTATTGCTACAGTCCCCGATGAACAGTTCCTCTCCAGAACAGCCTCAATATGTCACTCACCATATTCTTGACTTCATTACAGGTCATAAAACATGCCTCCTTGGAAGACAGGACTGCACCAACCAAAACACTTTCTTAAGCCAACATGACAGCACAAGCTCTTGAAATCTGGGAAGCTGTTCCAGCAGTATCTGCTGCTGTACAGAAATGTTAGCTTTCTGCACTGCTTTATATGGAGCTCCATGCCAGACCCTCTGTAACTCCTAATCCAGAATAAAATACTTTATGTTCCTTGTGTATCTATTGGCAATAATACTTACACAATTTTAATGAATTTGCTGGTAAATCAATAGCTCTGTTTCTGTTCTGCATTACAAGTATTACTGCATGTCAAATAAATCATTGTAATGAAGTTTGATGAGCAAAGGGTTTGATGGTGGTGTTCCCTAATTATAAACATCAGCAGTAAGACTTTTTCAAATCATGAAAGGAAAAGGGCTTTGATGATGGCAAGTAAATTCCCTGATTAAAATTACTTTCGACATTTCAGGCAATGGAAGTCTTCAAATCTGGCCCTGACCTTTGCTCTTCAAAATACATCTCTTCATTAGTAAATTGCATTATGTTTAATCATCAAATAATAAGAAGACACTGAACATCACAAAAGCCATGGTACCTCGTTGATTTATGTATGCAAATATCAGGGATGCAGTTGCTCAAACCATTTTGAAGGTATCCAGCTTCTAAGAGAAGAAAGAGCCATATCAACCTGATGGAAGTATTTGTTGCCTTCATATGGAAAGAATCAAAGGACTGAAGAAATGAAGTATCAGCTGGAACAGACACCACATTATCAAGACTATAAAACATGATTTATTCTCAAGTTTCTCCTTGACACAAGCATTATAAATTTAAAACTCCAGCTAACATTGGATCAGGTGCAAGCCTCAACAGAAGATCACATTCACCACTTACACAGCATTTAATCAGATTCCTCCCATCTGCATGGCAAATGAATCCCTGAATCTTTCATACATGAAGACAACAACTGACCCAACTAAACAGCTCTTGCTGTGAACTGTAAGTAATTTAGGTGTCCCCATCAAAGAATAATAGCAAACAAACCTGGACAGTAACATCAGAACAGATGTGCAAATGGACTGCTTGGAAATAAACAGGGTTTAGGCCACTATCCAACAGAACTGGCTATTATCCAGGTTTAGCTCATTATCCAACAGAATTACTCAGGGCTTTTACAGGAGAAATGATTTTATTTTTGTCACTTTGTAACACCCTGATACTCCTATATTCTCTGTTATTATGTTTATTTGTTTGGTTCAAACAATAAACTCCAAATACACAGCAAAGCCATTTTCCCAAACTCACCATAACATGAAACATTCCCACTCCTCCTCCCTCCCTATATTTGCCCATGCCTCCAACCTTGCAGAGTGCAATTCCGAGGACTTTGGAAATGGCATAGAAAGGAGCTGTTATTTCCAGCCTTTCTTCAAGACTGATCACCAGATTCCAAGGCTCTGACAAACTGCACATGCTGGAGAAGCATTAGCTCAACCAGCACCTATGCAGGCTCAAAGAATGAGGAGCAGCAGAAACCTAATCCAGAGACCTGCATTCAGGAATGTCTTATCCTTCACCCTTCTGATCCAGAAAGGAAATACAGGAATTCAGCCCTCCTCTAACTTCATGCCTTTCTTACGGGTCTCTCTGGGATTTGGGCAAGGACTGCTCATTGTGCAGGTGCTGTTCATTCTACACAGCAGATGAAACCCAACCATAGCAAAACCAGAAGACATTTTCTAGCATAAAAGTCAGAACACATCAGCACAGAAGTCTGAGACATTCTCCCCACAGATGAAACATTGGTGACAAACAACCTCCCTTCAGGGTGCAGCATATACATCAAACTTGCAGTAGTCAAGGCAATAAAGGACATGATGTATGATGGGCGTGTAGCATGAATTCCTTATCACTGACTGCACACATGATTTAAACAACCAAACAGAAAATAGCACTCAAATGGGACCAGACAGGTGGAGAAAGACAAATGTTCAGGAATCAGCTGAGATGCTGATCCCTCAGCACTCATCCCTGAGATGCTCAAATAAATGGGGGAGAGTTATTGCTGGAGACAAGACTGGCCCTGTGGCTGGATGGAAAGGCATGGCAGGCAGCTCATTCTGAATGGTGAGGGTAGCAGATTAGAAGGGATAAACAGAAAGGAGTCTGACGCTTTGGCTGCCAGAAAACATTGGAAATATGCTTTTAAATATCTTAAACTTGGCCCTTTTTTTCTCCAATCAGTAATACCAGCACAATGGGAGACAAACTAAAGCAGCTGCCTATATTGCCACGTCCAAGACATTCTGCAGAGATCACGTCAGAGAGTCAGCACGCCAAATCCAGAGGTGAGTACAAGCAAGTCTGCAGGAAACCCAGGGTGGTGTGAATTATGTCACCTCCAAGAGCCATTGGCCTGTATGTCATCTCCATTCAGGCTCCTTCCAGCCTGGTGTATGCTTATCTGTGGCAACCTCACACATCCTCGTACTCCTCATGCTCCACCTCTGAATTTGGCTCTCTGCACATACAGGCATGTGAAGGATGTTCTGGGGAGCCCATGCTTTGGGATCTGACAAGCAGCTGAATATTAAGCACATAATGAATCCTAGAGGGGGGGCAAGAGTGCAATTCTGTGAGCAACTAACTGTAACGTGAAAGACAGTACAACATAAAGAAGGGAAGGAACTACTTCAATTTACAGCATAGTATGACTGTTGTGTGTACAAATTACAGTAACATTTTGCAAACCCTCCTAAAAGCACCTACATTAGAGGGAGGTACTTGTGACATGTCACCTCTGGGTTCTTCTGCCAAATAACAGGGAAATTCTAAGGGTTTCCCAAGGTGGTTCCCAAGGATATTTTAGTGTCTAACCCAGTAGCCTAGTGCAGTTTCCCAAGGAGCAGGCTGGTGTCTCAATGTGCACCGGACCCAAACCTTTCCATTCACCATCAGTTAACCATCAATTGTGCAATTCTAACTGAAACTCATCACAAGCTTTTACGCTCTGCTTCCCACATCCAGAATCATTTTAAGTAGCTCCCAAAAGTTAGCCAAAGTGAGCTAACGTTTTCCTTTGAAACCATGAGGCTTTAGAAAGGTTGGTAAAGTTCTACACAGTATAGAAGCGTGGAGTGCTTGCTACTTAACAATCCAGTTCTGTGCTGGATCTGTCACCACTACAGTAAAATGTTTAAGTGTATAGTGTGCTTATAATAAATACTTTGCACAAAATTATTCATTCCACAGATGGGCAAAAGGGGCTTTAATGCTTACTTTGTTTGCAGAAAGCTATATAAACCCTGCTAGTTACAGGCAAGAATATGGAAGTCGTTTTGTTCTATTAAATAAAGGAAACAAGGTTCTCATTTTAAAATTAATTCAATGAAAACTATTAAGTAGCTGGCTGTGAATGCTTTGGGAATTTATATACACACACACATATACATTTTTACCTGATACTAATTTCCCTCCCCCCTTACCTCTTGAACAAACACTCCGTTAACCACATCGTTTCCAAAGAGCTCTGCATAGGAAGAGCTTGCAAGTCAAAATGGCACAGTAACATTCACTGCCCAAATGCTGCAGCTTGACACCGTATCTTCCAGCAGGCACAAAGGGAGCACAAGCCAGAGGGTTTTCTCCCAACAGATGCAATTTTTTCTCTCCTATAGTCATGCTGGTTTAATACTAATTGCTGAGGAGGAACAGCCACAGCCCTCTTGTCTCTTGGCAATATCAGCATCACTTGAGGAATTAGCCCAGAACAGACTTTCGGCCAAAGTAAGAGATCTGAGAGCTTGCCTGTGCTGGGTGTTTGCCTTGATTTTGGCTCCCCTTCACTGGTATCAGGGCAACTGAGCTTTTGTCCTGAGCTGAGAAAGAAAAAATAGCCCCATGCTTTCTGCACTCTTCTGATACAAACCTAACTAAGCATTTTAACCACTTTTTCTGGGAGGTTTCCAAGAGCAAAGGCACTATCTATGGAGTTGTACCTTTCTCTTTCTTCTTTTTCTTTTTATCCTCAACTGTGTCTTTGGTTTTAATACTTAACACCAAGCAGGATGTGTGATAACACTCGTCCTGGACATCCCCATAGTGACTGTGCGAGGCTACGAACGTCGGGTTGTACATCTCAACTCAGATGGAGGTTGAGGGTTTGGGGAGCAGACAGCTTCAATTGAAATAAAACTAATTGTTTATCCAGAACCACAGAACAAAGCAACAATCAAAAAAAAGGAGAAGAAATTAATGTGCATAATTAGGAAATGTCAGTCATGCTTTTAAACACTTTCATAGAACTTGTATGTATCTGTGCCTCGGAGCTTCCAGCAACTTATTTCTTAATCTGTCACAGCACAAGTCACACATCATAAAAGGCAGTCATAATACAGCCGAAGTCAGAGATCCGGGCACCACTCAGAAAGACCCTGCTGTGGAGCTCTGCACTCTCTTGAAGGGCGCTTCCTATGTCTCCTCTCAGGGCTGCATACAAACTTCAGAGACAAATTCTGACTTGCATTAAGATGGCTGTATCGGGATGAAATGCGCATGTCTTTGAAAACTATAAGGATAATATATCAAATCTTTTAGCTGGCACGATTTTTTCTGCAGCTTCACTGCTGATTTACACTATGTAATGATCTGTTTATTCTCTGGATTGTCTGTAGTCCACAATGGTTTAAATTACTCATCTGCTTGCACTTAAGCATTTGGCCTCTATAAAAGACATGATAGGTAAGTACAATGCAAATGTACTTTCCAATAATCAGTGCCACCCAGGTCAAGATTTCAGCTGGATAAACACAGTTCAAGCACACAGATTTATGCCACCTTTAACAGAACCCTTTGGTGAGGATCTGTGGAAATCTCCAGTAGGAATGGTAGGGTTTATTCTTGGTTTTATCTACAGGAGGTTATATTATTGCAATCTCCAGTGACACATTTTGAAGCTCAGTCTTCTAAGCCACATTAATATCTTTAATGAGAAGCAGCAACCTCTCCACATAGTTACATTAAAAGAAGCAGCGTATACATCAGATCGGCTTGAACTAATGCAGCACTTGGATAACAGTGTGAACTGTATTCAGGTTGTCTGATCTCATCAGATAGCTCACAGGTATTTCACAGGGACATCAACATCTGCACTTACAAGGTTTACAGTGGGAGATTAAAGCAAGGCTCCAGGTTATTGTGCTCTGTGTTGCTCAGGCACCTTGCCCTTAACACCAGAAACTCCCTCCCGGAGAATCCACATGTCATCTACACACAAGCACACTCAGACACAATACTTCAGCAGAAATGATCTATATTCTCACTGAAATATAGCCCAGAATCCAAATGAAATTGAATTGAAATGAAAATGAAGCTTCCCAGCAAAAACGATATACTTAAAACAGTCAGAACAAAACCCAAGCATCTGGAAGCTGGACTGGATCATTAAGGCCAGAAGGAATCTTTCACCATCCATAGGGTAGCATACCGTTCTTGTCAAAGCTAAAATCAGACATAATCTTACCGTGATGCTCTTTTTTGTGGAATAACCACGTGTATTGCAGGTCAGAGTTAACCTTATGCAGAATAATCCAATGTAACATGTTTCTTACTGTGGCAAGCCTGAAAGAAGCCCTGCACCACACAAGATATATCAGTAGTTTAACCTCACAAAACAAAATGGCAGCGAGAAGCAAATAAAGCAGAAAGAACAAGAGAACTATTGTTAGGATCATTTAGCTATTCAGAGAAAGAAAAAGAAAATGCAAGCATGTTTTCTTAGGAAATAACAGTAACAATTGGCTTTGTCAGATAATTCCCTATTGGCTTTATTGGTCTCCAGTAGAGACTTAGATGAAGGGCATCGCCCAGATGAACTCAGTGAGGGCCTGGCATGTGTTTGGGAAATCCAGCAGAAGGAAGGGAGGCAGTTGTTCGAGAGATGGCTAAATAACCTAACGTGTGAGGGCACAACAGATGGAACAAGGGGAAATAGGATTAGTGATAAAGACAAATTATCAGGGCCAAAGCAAATTATCAGCTTTCATAAAGACAAATCAAGATGTATTGTACCTAAAGCAGAGGAACATTGGAAGCAAACAGCAGGATTCATTCAGGACATGATGTGATCTAATCACTGGGAGGAAATGCTGAAGATTTATCGCATCCATCGTTTATCCACCAAAAAAATAATCACTAAAAAACAAAGGGCTCCAGCACTTCCTGACTACAACAGAACCCAGATTTGCCAAAGTATAATCAGAGACACAATCTGGAGAGAGTGGACTGCATAAGTGAATAGGAGACAGGCTTGTCAGATGTGAAAACACTTTGTTAGTAGAAGGTCAAATGAGAAAATGAAGGTAGGTGTCATCACAACTATCACGCACTAGAGTTGTGCAAGACTGACATAAGAAAATAAAAGTGCTGCTTTAGTGTGTATGCTTTGGAAATATCAAGGGGAAAAAAATATGGAAATCTTCAATGCCGTTTTTAGAGCTGCTTTTCAGGGAGGAGCTGCCCTTTAAGTCTGAGTGACTAATGGCAGCGAATGTAATCTGGTTTTTATTTGCAGTGCCAGGCTCATTTGGCTTGTGTAAAATGCAACTCTTTGTTTGGTAAACAAGCAAATTAAAGTGGTGATCCAGAGAATCTTGGAAACTTTACTTAAATAAAGGAGCCTCTCTGGCAGAGTCATGGCTTAAAACCCGTTGGAAGGTGTGTTTCCAGATGTTTATCACGGGGTTTGCCGTCAAGATCAAATAGGTAATCTTTGCTAATATAGTCATGCCATATTGAAAACAGAAGTAGTGAATAAACATCTGTGTATTCAAAAAGCAACAGTGGGCTCCGCTTCTTGGTCAAGCCAGAACAGTGCTGCCTAATGTATTATAAATGAGTTAAAATACAATTACATCATTGAAAGACAAATATCTATACCAATGTTATGACGGGAAGACTAACATGAAAAAAAATAAGGAAACAGAGCAAAAGGAAAGAAAAATATGCACAGTAAGAAGTGAATAACCCCTCCAAAATCTAAGTTTTTTGGTATTTCAGGATAGATGAGCCAAGACATATGCTGAACCTTGGGGGAATATTCCACAAGAGGTTCCTCACAGGCAATGAATAGGTCCATGTGAGCCAGGGCGACACACTGGCATCCCAAAAGGGACAAGGCAAAACCGCACATCATCAACCTGCTGCAGCTGAATTATGCCCATGTATTCACACTGTCAGCCTGCCCGTTGTAGAAGTGCAAATATTCCCCAGGATCCGTTTGAATCAGTAAGCTTCCCATGGAACACCATTCCTTGTTGGTAAAGCTTTCTGTCCTAAAAGCACCTAGAGACCCAAATGCAAGTGCAGCTGTCCATGACAGGAAGAGAAAATTGCTTTGCCCCCATCAGATCTCAGCATGCCTGTGCAGAGCAGAAGTTGCAGTAACAAAGCCTGGTAGTTTTCAGTCTGTTTGCAGCTCTTGCAAGGAGCCTCTTCACAGGCACTGTACCCAGACCATGGAAAATGAAATACTGAAAATAACACATTGAATCTCATGCTGCAGTTCTTCTAAAAGATAAATTATGCAGAATGTTACCCTCTAGGTCTCTGGGCAGAGCTGTGGTTTAACATCTTGGACTGGATTGCTTTCAGGTACTGACAGAATTTGGAAGATGCTACAGAAACCAAAAGCTAAACAATACTGAGACACTCTAAAGACATCACTGGCCAAAACGCTTGTTTCCCCCTTTTCCACAGAACTAAAGAGAGCAGAACCAGGATTCCCTCTGCTGTATTATCAATACAACGCTGTGTTGAACTCCAGACAGTTGAAGGTATTTAAATACACAGTGTGTGTTTAAAGGAACTGGCAAAGATCTAACGTTGGCTCAATGACATACAAGATGAAATAGCCCATTTTTAAAGACCAAGGTTAGTTTGAGAAGCTGGCAGTCAGAAAACACATCTTTCGATTTACAACTGGAATAAACTGCGAAGCAAGCAGGGACATGATAAATCTAGAAGCCCTTGCTATGATTTTCATAGGCCTACTTTTCACAGCAAGGCTGGAACTGAGTCTGATTTATGTGCAAACACCACAAAATCTGACAAATTGAAATATGAAAAATAAGATAAAGTAAAGCAGGTTCCTTCTGAGTTGGGACACCTCTTCCATCTCTAGCAAGTAACACAACAGAGTACACATGTAAAGCCATTTTATCTATTATTTCTCATTGTGAGGTTAAGCTCAGAACAGCAACACTCCAAATTGTTTTGATTTTGTTGGTTTAAACTTGATCCTCCGCATTTGGATGGGTTTTTAATTTGATTATACACACTCTTCTCAGAAAGGAATGCAAACGGCTCTCTCCAGCTTCCAATTAGGATGATGAGATTACCTGGAATTTCCTAACACTGCAGTGATGCCTTAAAGTGAGGCTGGAGCAGCCCCTTCACCCCAACAGCCCCGGAGGTACTGTGATTTCTAAGAATCTGCATATGCTAATGTTCGCTGTTTGGATGCAAAATCAGCAGCCAAAACACAAATTAGAGCTGGTGGTAAATCAACTCCTGATCTGTTTGGGACTGTGCAATGAGATCCCCCAGGAATTCACTGTAATATTTTGGCTGCTCAGCCTGTTGCCTACATACGTGGTCAAAAGCAGACAGTAAGACCAACACCCTACTAATGAGTGAACTATAAAGTACCAGGATAGCTGAAGAAAAACTCTGCCACAAGCTCATGCACTCATTGTTCTTCCTCCTTCTCAGACAAATCATCAGCTGTTAGGGGGAGGGGGGAATTTATACCTTTTTCTTCTCCTGGATCTTCCCTAACCCAGCACGTTGCCAACACCATGTTAACGGTTTTTGAATATGCCCCTGAAGAACAAAGATACTGCTTTTGCCAGATCCCAGTATTTACAAGCAAGCCCAAATCTGTGAGAAAATTCAATTGAATGCAGATGGCAGGAAATTCCTCTAAAATGACAGTGGCCAAATTCAAACCACAAGACATGAAAATAACCCAACGTACTAGACATGAAGAACATATCTTATAGATTTTTCCTCATGCAATTCGCAATCTGTGATTGATTACTGGGAAGACAGACTGCAGATTTATTGGACTTCTGTAGAACAAGTATTCCATTTGCAACAATTAAATCTTATGTGCTTGAAAACTAGGTTGGAGGAACCAGTGGATGGCTCTGACACTGAGGAATGCATTTCTAGGTTATCCGTAAGACTGTAGTTTGTTTAGTTTTGCGCTGTGCACTGATTTGTTCAGTGGAATTAACAGGGCTGGCACAAAATTCTTGTCATTGTATCAGAAAGATGAACATGAGAAATTATTTGTACTGCTAACATTTCATGTCTTCAATGATAGAAAATGTCAGTCTTTTTGTGATCTAACAGCTAACTTCATCCCTTTGGAATAAAAGGTGCTACATACGTAGTAATGTGCAGATGGAGCCTGGACAAACTACTGTGGTGCTTCCAACTCAGATAAGGGAAAGCTGAAGCAGTCTCCATGCCAAAGGGACTGACTACATGTTGGTAGATGGACTAAGCTAAATCCTGCTTCACTGAAACATAAGGAATTTATACTTTGCTGTGTGTCTGCTGTAAAACTCAAGTGGTGATCCAAGGACAGAAAGGCACAGTCTGATACCAGACAAATCCCAACAAACTGCATCACAGGAAATTTAATAGCCATCTTCTTTCCTTTGGCTCTGCCTCAAATCCAGGTGACCAGAGAATTCTGAAGGGCAGCATTCAGCAGAATTACATTTCTGATATCACTTCTGGTTTGGTTTTGTTCTAGCAAATTTTCAGGATTAATATGCTTTGTGTCAATACCCATGTGAACTACGTGCCCCTGCATTCTGGATATTCTGGTTAGCCAAGAGACAGAAGTGTTATCAAGCAGCTAGGAAATATGGGATGACCTTGTTGAAGAGCGGGTGTGCAGAGTAGATTCTGTACACTAAAATATGATTGCACAGGATATATGTGAATTTCTGAATAACTTCTAATTCAGACACACACAAAAGGCTAAACTGGCCAACACAATCATTCACCTGAAATGATCCACCCAGCCCTATTAGGCTTTCCTGAGCCCACAGAGTCCAAAACAATTTTTCTGGTATTCTCTTAAATTGACAGCTTCTCTCTCTTCCTTCTCTATTCCCATGCCTAACCCCCCTTCCTTTCAGTCAGTCTCCTGGCACCTCTCAGCCCAGAGTATTGAGGCAGACAAACTCCAAGTTTGGTCTGAACGTGGCAGCTTATGGGGAACAGGAGTATAATGAGAAACAAACAGTAAATGACTCCCTCTCTCACAGACTGTAGCAAGGCATCTGGGTGCTACCCCACTACATCCCCTCTCCTGCCCCTCAGGAATACCCTGCCTGAGGACCCAGAGTCACCAGTGCAGGCTTGCAGGCAGCAGCAGGCTGTGCAGCTCAGGTGTATTGTGCCCATTAGGTACCATTCCTCTCACTATCCCTCGTACAGTTTTTTTCTCCCCACCCAGAGGAATACAGCTCCTTCCCCTCAATTCCTAACACATCCCTCCTGCTAAGACAAGATGGGGCAGCAGAGACTTCATGCTGGCCCTCGTGGCACGCTATGTCTGCTTTCTGGCTGCAGTGTGCGTTGTGCACACAGCAACAGACAGAAACTTGGCAGTCCCTTTGCTCACTGCACTGACCCACAGAGCCCTCCCCAGCCTCTTCCCCGCGTATCCATTAGCTTTCATGGGAATTTTGCACGGGCATGGAAGGGAAAACAGAAATCCTTGCTGAAGCCTGCAAAGAATAGTCGCCTAAGAGCATGGAGAAGACACAAACAACCTATTTTCAGACAAAATACCATCTTTTCTCACAGTTACTGGGAAACAGGTAGCAAAAGCAGTGGTTTGGACCCTGATCAGGAACTGGCAGCCTCCCCTCCAGGCAGAAAGAGATACACAGAGTGGATAATTCATTATACAATAACCTGGTGAAGTGTGCCAGAAAGAGCTGCCCCAATCCGTTGTTAGGTACCACTTGTAACATCTATGCTAGGAATACCTCTTCTTTTTAATTCGTCTCCAGGTCCTTTTTAATATAGCTGTGAGACAAACCTTCTCTCTCTCTGCCTGTATTCTCCTCCTTCTCCCTGCACTTCCTTCTTCAAAATAATTCTTCAAAGTCCAAGGAGATCTCCATGGAAAGAACAGTGAAAACACGAAAGCAATTACAACTGAATTGTGCAAATATAAACAAGCCCCATTCTGATCTTTCAGTGTATTTATATGGGGTAGGAATAGAACACCTTTATTGCAGTTGTTACCAAATGACACTGGAAAACTCAGTATTCGAATTCTAATTTGTGTCAGATCTCAGAAGGATAATCAGTCAAATAACTACATTCCAATGCTTTAAAATTGCACTCAAAAAGGCTGCCTATATAAGAATGTGTTAGCAAATCCCCTGCACTTGATATGTGAACACTACCAAATCAGAGTGCTGATCTGGGAGTAAAAGTAATGCTATTTTGACTCAGTCATTTTCACTGAAGCCAATGAAAACCCTCCCACTGAGCTCCATCAGACCCTTTTAAGGATGACAAAGAAAATCTGGTGAAGGTTAGCAGGAATGTGATATGATTAAGATCTGGCTTTACTATCCATGAGAGAACACTGGCTCTGTGCCTGACCCTTCGCTTTAGGTGATACACTTTTTCAAGACTTAAAAAAAGACTGCTAGATCCATTGAATCCCATTGCCTGACCCTGAATCTCTCTCAGTTACCTCTGATCCTGTAAACGCATGCTCTAGCTGAACACAACTGCCAAAAAAAGCATCCAGTCTTAATTTCAGAAGGCCAAGAGCCTTCACTTGCTCCAGCGATTCTTTACATCTTTTATTAAGCATTTATGACCTTTGTTACTTTATTTGTTTGATCTCAGTTTCCAGCCCCCAGTTTTTGCTACGCTTTTCTCTGCTGCATTAAGAATCCTTTAATGTACAGTTTTCCTATCATCGAGTCACTTAACCTTTTTGATAAGCTAGAGGCTAATGCCCTGAATTCCAGGAAGGTTTCTTCAAGGCACTTTCTCCAACTTACCGTTTCCACTAGCAGCATAACACTATGCAACACCTCATGTATTGCCATTGCTCCCTACAAATGGGAGTTCAGGCTTTCTAGGACAAGGTGCCCCTCCTGAGGATCCTGCCTGCCTGCTTTGCTGCCCCAGCACTTGCAGGATCCAATACCAAGCTGTGCTAAACATCAGTTTTTCTCAGTGGGTTCCAACCTGTAAGTGCCTGACACCCTACCTGTTGTACTACTCTGTTCTTGTCATTCTTAGGCATGGGATCAACCTTCACCTCGTGTGGGAATTTCCATCATCAATGGTTTAAAAGCTCTAGCCTTAAGTATTAAAACCCTTAATCACTCCACGTGCAAACCAACTGGATCCACCTACTTGCTACTGGCAGTTACTCTGAGCCAGGACTTAATCCGTTTAGTGAATGTTTCAGTAATATCACATAATGTGTGTTGGGGTTTTTATGGGTTTTGATTGCTGAAGCTTGGTTTTTTATAAGAAAACCTCATCCATTAACCTCATAACCTCATGGAAATCTGACATCGCACTTCTTGGACAAGATGCACTTTCGTTACAACCACACTAAACTGTGTGCCTATTCTTCAATACTTCAAACCATGATATTGCCAAACATGAAGTCCCACTAACTGGCCCACCACCACCCTATTAGTTCATTGTTTATATTGGTCCAACATCCATTTCATGCTTCCTTTTCACAGCAATGCAAGCAGTAAAAGGTTAAGGCATAAGGAGAAAACAGCCATGCTGCTGTGCTGTCTGCTTACTCCATGGTGGAGCCTTCAGCAAATACCTGACTGTAGTGCTGCAACATGTTAGCAGCAGTGTTCAACAGCAGTCACAGAAGTCAAAGCTCCTTCGTGCTAGAAATGGGACAGATACTCACTGATTTTTGTACACACTGATCACATAGAAAGATAGGTGAAATGGGGCAAGGGGCAGGAACAGAAAACAAGTGGAGTGTGTGCCTTGCTCAAAGTCAGTCAGTCAACAGCTGTTCTATATCCAGGAAACATACTGCCGCAGCAGCACGGGCTGTCAGAACCTATCATGGCTATTAAACACCTCAGGCAAGCTATCCTTTGGTTACTATTAGCATTATTATTTTAAATATGAGATTCTCCCATTATCCTTTTATTTCTGCCTCTGAAGTGTTGCTTCACAGTGAGCCTCGGAAGACTCCTTCTCCCATGCTCTGCTCTGTAACAACTTTAACCCCTGCCAGCACTGCAACCGGAGATTGCAGGATTCAGGCATCTCACAGCTGTGTGCCTCAATAGGATGAACTCACTGCAGAGCTCTGGGGTCAGCCTGAGCTACATTCAGACTTGCGCAGGAGTCAGCAAAGCCAATTGAGTCATATGCAATCTGCTTCCCACAGAGCCATCAGCTTTTGAGGATGAAGCAGTTGCCACTGCTGCAATAGCATTTTGTGTCACACTTCTGATCCCCTGTGACTCACCCCCACGTTCTGCCATGCATCCAGTTATCTTATCCCTGCAACTTCTTTTTCCCAGCCTCTCTGTCTCCTGGCCATGCTGAGGGCAGCACAAGACAGCTGTGTGGCAATGGTTATCCAGTCACTCACATCCCACTGCTGAAGCAGAGAAAGCACCAGGGTAGCTCCTTTCTTCAGAGCAGAGACAGGAGAAGGACAATATCACTTCAGCTAGACAAAGAAATAATAAGAAAGGCCTGGAAAGTAAAAAACCCTGACATTTGGTTTGGAAAAGTAGATCCATTAATCTGGGGAGAAAGAACAGACACATACTAGGAAGGTGGCTGAAGGGAGGAAGGCAAGTGGACAGCAATGATCCTACAGAATACACAGCTGTTTGTTGTTTAAAAAAAAGGGAAGCATAAGCAAATGCAAGGGATGAAATTAAGGACAGAAAGCAGCAAAATACAACCTGATGAGGGAGATCTAAGCAGCTACAAAGACATTTCTCCAGCAAACACACTCTTTGGCCATATGGATGCATTACCAATAAATCTGCAGCACAGAGCAACCCCACACTGGCAGGAGGAGCAGCATTTGGCCAAGCAACTCTTCAGCCTTTGTTTCTTTCTTTGACAGAAGTTCAGGTAGGGCACATTGTACAACAACTTTGTATATAAGGCACACCAAGAAGGGCCAAGGTCTGTGGACAGGTTCTCAGTGCCTCTGCTTCTCCACTTGGAAACAGTGATAACCTCATGCCACAAGGACAATGTACTCTTTTAAAAGAAGCAGAAGAGCCTGTAATAGAAGATGCTGTAAAAAGTACAGAATGATGTTGTTAAAATGGGAGAAAATCTAAGAAGGAGCAAAGACAAGGAGTAGCACCCAACAGCAGAAGAAAATGAAAGAATAAGGACCTAAAAATCACATGTCAAGCCCTACAAAAGCATTACTGTGTTTGCAGAATTGCCTGAGTAAGCTCTTTAAGGGAAACACACTTACAGTAAGTGATGTCTAACTCGTGTGTGAATCACCCCTCTCCCCATTCCATACTCTTTGCAGAACAAAAAAAACATAAAAGATACATACTTTTGTACTGCTCTTTGCACAAATAACTCCCTCAGAGCTGGGCTGGCTGGGCATTCACAACACAAATACTTCCCCACTAGTGTTGCTCTTGGTGACAACTTCTCCAGCATTTAGCTGGAAGCCCTGTTGGGCAGCTATTCTTACCAGGAAAGGTGAAGATAAAACCATCCATTCTCTATTGTCTGCTGCTTGGCATCTTCTACAGTCAATATTTTCAGGTTTGTGAGGCTTTTTTCTTCTCTTGCCTTGAGCTGCTTCCTGCCCAGGTACTGTCAGAATCCCCACGGATCCTAGTAGCTCTGGGAAACACTCAGCTATTACTGGAACAAGAAGGGTACAAATATGTAATTTGATTTACTGCACTGGCAATACTCAAGTGAGGAGAGATGAAACAATGCCTGTGCCCACAGTGGGTTAGGATCTCCAAGATCTCAAGCCTGGAGCCAAAAGACACTTCCACAGCATGAATTACAAATTGCTCTTTAGGGAAAACAAAGCAGAAGAAACAAAACCCCCACCTTTAACAAGTATTGATGATGCATATCTAGCAGAGGTAAGAGAAGTCAAGGGCAATTACAGATCCCTGGAGGGGAGCAGATAAAAGTGAACAGGAAATAACCAGAGAAATTCCAAGATCCTGTAACTGGGAGCAAGATTTCTACTGTGTGCTGTAGGAGGGCCAGTCCGCATCAGCACAAGCAGCACCATCGCATGTAAACCTTCACACATTACTGACGATCTCAGATGATTTAGGCCACATGCTGATAAACCGAAACAGCCAAGTGAGCTTGATCCACCAGGAAAAGTCAGCTGCCTCTGGAAGTGCTGCGGAGGTAAGTTACGGAGCAGGGTTTGCTTTTGGTGATCAGTGAGTCACTTTCCCTGGGGTGATTGGGCAGTGTGGTATGAACAGCCATGTGTTTAGATGGTAATGCCTCTCTCTGCCTCACAGATCAAGTGGTTGATGGGGCATTTGCTCCAGCAGCTCCTGGAACAGTCTCAAGGTCATGAAAGTTGTGCTTAGTCGCACCGCAGTGCTGCGTCAGTGTAAGTCAAAAGCTAGACTCTCTCTCGAAGTACTCCTGACGCCATTCTCCTCTTCGCAAGTAAACAACAAAGAAGTCATTTCAGTTTCTGTAAACATGTTTTGCTTCATGAGCTGGCCTGCTTGGTGTGCATTATATGCCGTGCTGGCACAGGCTGGGATGTCTTACAGAAATGCTTTCCACTAATACTGGAATCTTGCTACTCGGAGGGAATGCTGGGTTGCACAAGAGAGGCATCAAGAATCCATTCTGCCTTCCCCCCCCCCCCCCAGTTTCAGATCCGAAGGACGGGGTTGATGTGAATTGCACATTCCAGTTTTACAAAGCCCTTGGGTGCGAGTCAGAGTTTCAAAAGCACTTCTGCCTTCTCCATGTTTTCAGACAAGGAGAAGAAAATGCTAATATTTAAATAAAGCAAAAAGAGCGCTTCCTAGGCTGAAGCAGGGAACACTGATTTGTTCCACAACAAAGCAGCCACTCCCCACTCTAACTGAAACTAGAATAAATACAGTGCCATGCCAGAAGAGGAACTGAAAGGAGGTTTTACACCTAAAACTTGACACAGGTAACAGAGCAGTAGATGACTGGTGTGGGCTGTGGAAACTCAAAACTTAGCAGAGCAGGAAAATCCTCTGCTTGGCAAATGGCATGGGGTTTTGCATCCATAAACTGGAATTATGATGCACTCCACTGAAGTATATTTTCTTTCCCCTTTCGCCTTCTCTGGGGCTGATTCTTACAACTCCTCCAATGGAACTGGCAGAGAACAGTGTCCCTGATGTGGTTTTGATGAAAACTTCTTGTTAAAGTAATTGTTTCATTTTTGCTCCCATTTGTTTATTAATGAATCCTCCGAAGTTTCCGTTGGGGATCTTCCCATCAGACTATTCTGACAAGAATCCCTGCTCTTCCGAACAGTGCATTCAGTACTTACTTCAGATTTCCATGTCTGTTATGAACTGAAAACTGAAATGCAGTCAGCACTGCAGCTAGTCTGGGAATCTTCCAAATGATGCCACTTCCCAAGATACATGTAGCATCTAACTCCTTGTCTGTCATCCCTCCTCTGAGCTGTCATTCACATGCTTTGTACAGCTTCTTATGAAGTCAGCATGGCTATCCAAGATGCTGTCTGCAGTAGAATGGTGATCAAGAGAGCATTTGCAGAAAACACAAGCATAGGCAGATTGTGTCCTGTGGGAAATGGGGATCACAGAAAGGAGCTGAATATAAGGTTCAGTGCAAATCAGCAGGATTTGTACTACATTTTAGAAAAAAATAAATAAAAAAGCCAGTTTTGATTGAAACTCCCCCTGGAGAGGGGCTTTTTCAAGGGTCTGTAGTGACAGGACAAGGGGGAATGGCTTTAAACTGATGGAAGGGAGAATCAGATTACACACTAAGAAGAAGCTCTTCCCTGTGAGGGTGCTGAGGCGCTGGCACAGGGTGCCCAGAGAAGCTGTGTCTGCCCCATCCCTGGCAGTGTTCAAGGCCAGGTTGGACAGGGCTTGGAGCAAGCTGCTCTAGTGGAAGGTGTCCCTGCCTGTGGCACGGGTTGGAACTGGATAATCTTTAAGGTCCCTTAAAGAATCAAGATTCTTCATGTCCATAACAACGCTGTATCCGATCTACCTTTTGTGATGGAAAGTACGAGGCTGGCTCCACCCTCTTTTGAAAGCTTATCAAGAACTGTGGCTCAATTCACTACACCCAAAACTTCACACTACATTCTGCCCAATTTAGGAGCCTCAGAGCCCTGCATGAGATTCAGCAGACACAGACACACACGACTCCAGGTCTCAGGTGGCTGAACCGACCTGTGGGAAGTATCTCTGTCTTTTCATTAACTCCAGAACAAGCCTACAGATTTGGCCTCTCAGCAGAGATGGTTTTAATCTGAACATCTAAATTTAGCCGGGATGCCACTAGTAAGATGTCGTAGTCCAGAGGGACCTTACGATGTAATTGATTCTTCAGCTGGAACAGATCCCTTATCTCTAGCATCACTTGTTTAGTTTTTTTTTGGTTGGTTGGGGCTTTTTTTGTTGGTTTTGTTTAGTTGATTGGTTTTGGTTTTTTAATTTATAAATAAAGACTACAGTTTTCAAACGCACATTATGCAACCAGACACCTACAAGCATCTAAATGTACAGTGCATGAATAAAGGCAAAGAATGGAGCTTCCCTGAATTTCAGTTTGAATCTGCTAGCCCCGGTGTCACTTCTGCCTGCTTAAAGTTGCTCAGATTACTGGGGGAGCAGGCGTCCTGCTGTATGCAGCAGCAGAAGCCTCTGGTGCCTCAGCTGGAGCTACCAGCAGCCTGTGCATAAATGCAGAGCGGTGCGACTGAGCTCAGCAAGTGAAAAATCCCTCTAGTGGGACGACATCGGAATAGTAAACTGAGCACAAACCCGGGCTTGCTGCTGCCTCCCAGCAACGCGCACTCATGCTCTGCGGCATCCCCATCGAAGGTGTTGCTCTCTACTTGTGTAGCACGATGTCAGGATCCAGCTCGTTTTCACAGTGCAGATTCTTGCCTTTTCTTATTTCGGTGCTTCACACTGTCTAATGGAAAAGTTTCTCGTGGACACAATGTCAGCTCCCAAACAAAGTGGATTTTGCTTTTGTGTTGTAAGTGCTCCGACTCCAAAATCTAGGAAACAAAGACCCCTCAAAACTCACTACAGAGAATGCACAGGGAAGTGAGTTTTCTAACTTCTACCACAGGTAATGGCCCTTCTGCTGCTCACATTGTCCTTATTACTCAAACTCTTACTGCACTTAGCCAAACTCCTATCAGCTTCACCAAGAGCAGGATCAAATCATTAGGTGACTACTATATGTGTAATCTTCTAACGGGATGCAAAAGCTTCACAGCCCAGAGCACTTCACATCACTCTGAGATGTCACAGGTATTGTAACTCAGCTCAGCCCCCGGTGTCATCTTTCCAGCAGGCACTATCTTATCTATTATCTTTGCTCTTTAGTCTTAAATGAAGTTAATTCCGGTCAGACTGCAGCATTTACTCCAAATGCATCTTATTTCTTGCTGAGCACATTCTTTGGGCCACCAGAATGCTTCTGTGCCAGATGTACAGTTCTGTACACAGCAATGGGCTTCATGAATTTAAACCATTACGAAGGAGTCTTTCGACTGTCCTTTGAAACAGTGAATGAAAATGCAGCAAAAGAAACATCCGCCCACGGGGCTCATGTCCATACTATGCTAGAACATCTCACCAAGATCAGCTTGGCACTGGATACAAGAAACAGCTGTAAAATGCTAAAGGAGAAATCCTTGTTTAGAGTGCAATTAGAATGTGCTTGTCTTGCTTAAACAGATTGTGACGTGAAAATAAATATACACAGGAAAGCTCAGATTTACTGCTCTGTTAACTAGACAGGTCTCCTATGGCTTGGATCATGCAGTGACAGCCCCTGCCCTCCCCCTAAACTCCCCTCTGCTCTCAGCATCAGTCTGCAGATGAGTATCACCCTGTCTCAAAACATCATTACTTTCTCTTTTTGTCCTGCATGATGCAGCTCCTTCCTTGCAGTCCAATTCCTTCGCTTTCCAACCAGCACCCCACTCATATTACACTCAGGAAAGCCACTGAATTCTCTTGATGCATATTAAGTTATCCAGGAGACAAGGTCTTATGCATGGGACATGAATAACCCCCAACAAAGGCCCCTGAGCATTTATGTACCCCTATAGAAGAATTATTGGCTCTCTTTCACTTGTTCAGCGAAAAGGTACCTCTGCTTCTCCCCACATTGTGTCTGCACACTGGACAGTACATGGACATCTCCCCACACTGCAGCTTGCTCAGCCACGTCTCAGCACCACCAGCCCAAACTGGTCTGCCTTCACAGGAACCACACGCTTACTAAACCAGAGAAGAAATCCACAGTCTGACTGCATTCTGCACAGGATGCTCTGTAAGAGAGGTTTTGGTCATGATTACTTTCACACTGAACAGTTCGAAAGGAAAAAGAGCAAATAAGAAGGCAGTGCTAATATCAGACTCTCAGATAACTATTCTGTCCATTCAAATTTCTCAGAAGAGGGTTTTGGAGAGAAGGTGATCATCTCATAAGCAAATTGGTCTTACAGCTGAAGACCACCTCTTTTCTTTGGGCTAATCTTGTCAGAAAGGAAGGAAAGCCCAGTCATACCTGAACAACAAAGAGCAGCCACAGAGCAGCTTGATAAAGAAAGGTTGAGGCGATTTATGTAAGGAAGGAGTGAGCGCTGCCATGAGAGCTTACAAATGACAAGAATTAAGAGACACACCAAGCCTTTGGAAGTCTCTTCATCGGCTTGAGGAAAACTGTTGGGTAGCACAGGGCAGAGCTGAACTCCTCTGCTGAGAAGTCAGTGGTCACCAGTCTTTAGAGATGATTTTCAGGCCACTTTTGCCAAGCTCAAAAGCTTTAATATCCCAAGAGATACACATAAAAGGAGTATTTTCAGAGCTCATCTTGCTGCTGGTGTCCACAAATTTCTGCTGCCACCTGCCCTTCACAGCTGCTCAGCACCTTATGAAGGAATCAAGCCCCTCTTCCAGATGTTTTTGTGAGATTTTAAAAGGCTCAGTTTATTCTATCTTCTTTCAGCGCTTAACACTATATTCACAGCTTCCTTATTTCCAATTATTTAAAACATTTCCTCTCTCTTACCATGCAGTTTCAACTTGAAACAATCTGGTTCCTCACTCAGACTGAAAGAAAATACAAGGATCAGGGTGGATGAGGTATGAATGGAATAAGTACAAAAGCACACTTAATGGAGTAAAGTGCTATATTCAGACAACCAGTTGCTCATCCAAGGCACAATTGTCCCATGTACTCTGCCAGTGCCACAAGCTGCACCCCTGATTTTCTAACTTCTGTGGCTGATGAGCAGGCTCCACTTCCATTCAGGAGAAAAACGTGAGCCCCAAAACCATTTCTTCACCAATAAGATTCATTTTAGGTACTTGAATCTCAGGTGGCACATCACCATGCTACAAACTCAATGGAAGAGCACTTGAGGGTAGTGAACAAGCTCAAACAGCAAAAAACTCTGTTTAATCAATGACTACCTCTTATCAAGAACATAGCTAATGGTCAAGCCAAAAGGGACCCTCTAGAAACAGAGGGAATGTCAGACATAGGTGGTAAAGATGAGCAAAAGCAGAGAATGTAGCTCAGATTAAGAGATCCTACAGAGATCTGGAACTTCATCTCAAAAGCAGAGATAAACAGGAGGTGGCCAATCTACATTAAGAATGGGATGAAGCTCACCATGGAATAGTCAATTCTCACCTCCTCATGTCATAAGAAAAAACATGTTCAACAAGACTTTATCAGAAAGAAGCTATCTCATAACTACTCCTATCTCCTTCTCTGAAGCATCCAGGCCTCACTGCTGCCTCAAATGGGACTCTGAACTAGACAGACCAATGGTCCAAATCACTTTATAGCAAGGCCTTTGTTTCTGCTCTTAGAAGTTATCACTCCAGCAAGGAAAGGGCTTTTCTTTTTAATTTTCTGAGTTGATTTAAGAAAGCAATTGCAAAGCTGAGAGGGGCAGAAAGCAGAGGACTTCTGTCACCTAGGGAACAGACAATATCCTCCCAGGAGCTGGTGTATAATCATAGCTGTATTAACTGGCATCAGCTAACAGTCACCTTAAGCAATAAAACAATCTCAGAGCTGGAAGAGTCCATTAGAGAGCAATTACTCAGAATAACAGGGAAGGTAATAATTTTCCATATCATACCTTCAAACTTTCAGACACATGGCACTGAAATGCAGTACAGCTCGACTGTAAATCAACTGTGCATCACAGGACTATTAAATGCTTTCAAACCATTCAAAAAGTGTTTTCCCACTGCTTGGTACAAATTGAATCAAGATGTATTCACAGCTGTAGGAATATCACAAGGAATAATAATTTATTCTCTCTCCATTTCAAAATTCATTCCTATTGGTTTATCTAATGTAATAGAATTTGGGGGTCTAATTTCACAGAATATGGCTAAAATGTAGGACAGAGAAATGGTTGTTGACGCCTCAAGCAGGCATCTCTAGTCATGAATGGAAGCTTATTGTGCAATTAAAATAAAACTCCAAAAGCGTCTTTAAAATAACTTAAAATGGTTTTTAGAAAGCTCATCACGATGACTTTGCTGCTTGTTTACTATCAAAATCCAGCTTAGATTGAAGATGAAAGTAGTAGAGAAACCAGATGTTTGGACAAATATCTGAACCTAACGCAGTGCAAAAACAAGTAAGTACTCCTGGTTTTAATGATTCCCCCCATTTCCCATTCCATTCTGGCTCCCCTGAAGCAAGATGCCCTTTTAAAATGATCGCATTCTACTCTAAAGGTCATCCTATAAAACTCGAGCGTGTGCCTGTACCCAGCAAACTGAGCTCAATCCTGTGACGAGTTTCCTTCAGGACAAGAAATGACAAGTTTCCTTCCCTAACATGTTGTTAAATATTGTGCAATCCAACCAGTATAATAATACTGAGGAGCACATAGATTATGGACCATGCCATTCACTCTCCTGTAAAGTGCAAAGCAGAGGAAGTCCCAAAGGAAAACACCATGTGGCAGTTTCTATATAATCAGAATAGGTCTCCTTTCAGTGGGGAGGTCAACTTATGAAACCTTATCACTGGTGGATATTGGGAATGAATATGTTCAAAAAGTGGCTAGAGAAAATTAGGATATAAAACTGGTCAAAGTCTATAAGGTTCTTCCCTGTGAGGGTGGTGAGCCCCTGCCACAGGTCACCCAGAGAAGCTGTGGCTGCCCCATCCCTGGCAGTGTTCAAGGCCAGGTTGGACGGGGATTGGAGCAACCTGCTGTAGTGGAAGGTGTCCCTGCCCATGGCAGGGGGTTGGAACTGGATGAGCTTTAAGGTCCCTTCCAACCCAAACCAGTCTGGGATTCTGTGAAACAGAATGGCACAGGTACTAAATAAAGAAGTCCCTGGCCACTGTGGCTGGGAGAAGACACTTAGGAAGTCTGAGTACATGCTTACATCCTTCTGCTCTTCCTTTAGCATTTGCTCCCAGCTCCAATAAGATACAGAGTATTGGACTGCAATTCCAGTACTGGTGTTTGTATGTCAGAGAGGATTGAGCAAAATGATCAGTGTCATGGAAAAGATTAGAAGGTTGCCTGAGGTGTTATCTATACAACTCTGCCTCAAATCAGAATAAATCCCTCCCCAACAGATGTGTTTCTGAGGTGTTCTTAAATACAGTAAAAGGTGATGACTTCACAAGCTCTCTGTCCTTAACCAGGTTGAGATCTCACTTTGATCTACAAAGGCTGATCTAGTTTCATGTGTGGGGTTAGGGTTAGGGTTATATATCATTATCATGTTGCTGAGTGTTAGGCTTCTACTGTCTTCCCTCCCCAAGCAAATCCACAACTATCTCACACTAAGTAGCTGGCCATTGCCTCCTATACCTAACAAATAAAGCTGCAGTCAAATTTTGTGCCTTGTTATATAAAAATCACCAATTTATTTCAAAACTATTATTATTAAAAGCAATTACGGGCAGCAGTCAGAAACATGCTCAAATTCACCTTTCAAAACGACGAGAAATACTGTAGCATGATGGAACTAAATAGCTGTGTTGGTTATAAATCAAGGCCACGGGTTTCCAAATCCCCACCTCATTTTGCACTGTAAGGGAGGCAGAACAGGCACACAGTCATGTACCAATTCACATGCCAAGGAAGCGGTAAGTCCTAAACCACACTTACATGTGCCCAAGCCCTCATCTTGAAGTAAAGCATTACTAATCATTCAGTGTTGTGGAAGACTAACAAGAGGATTTGGTTTGCATCAACCTCAAATCAATCTGGGATCTAAACCTCAACTCTCTGCAAGCCTGAAAGCATCTGAACAATTTTAGGTAAGGCTTATCTTTGCCTTTAGTGCAGCAAGAGGAATAAAATCCTGAACCCAGACTCCAGAGTTTTACTCCTGAGACATACACCTAGAAAAGAAAAATAACAGGATTTCCATATAGACATCTTTAGAGTCTCCTTTTAAACAAAGGCCTACACCCCTGTGCTACATAGATATATCACCAATATGTATTTGAGATCTCTTTATCACAGAATGCTAAAGAAAATGCAAAAGAAAATGATGATTTGAAATTTTCTGCTGGAAAATAATGCTGTCAAGTACAGCTGGGGAAAATGTATGATTTGATTGCATTCAATAGGGTCTAGTTTCAACTTCAACAATGTCACCATGGGATTGATCACTGTAGGATCGTGGGTATTATGTAAGTCACGAGACACATACTAGCTGAGACTGAGCTTTCAGACAGTAGAAACTATCATCTTATCCTCTCCTACTGTGCATACATAAAAGGCTATCACACCGGTAACACTCCTCTCGTTCCCCTTGCATCTATGTGTACTGGGGGAGGTAACTCAGAACAGAGCACGTAGCTCCTACAGCCTATGTAGTTTCTACAGCCTATGTAGTACCAAGCATGTCATTATTGTCTAATTGAAAATCTACACAGCAGCTCATATCCTCCGTTACCTTCTCCTATATTCCTTGAAATTACCTTGTATCTATGCCATTTCCCCTCAGCGACCATGTAATTCAGTTTGTTACATAGAGACACATTCATCTCAAGATAAGCTTTACAAAATATCCAACATATTCTACTTTTTGCATGAAATATATAAAACAAATCCATCTCCCATTACTTTTTCATTACTCATAAGCATATACTTCTCCTTGGTTTTATTTATACTTTTGAAATTACATCTCAAGTTTTCTTCTTTTCTGGAATGTGCATTTTCAAAAGGTACTTAACATGCAGATTAGATTGTGCCTTTTGATACTAAGTTTTCTACTTGTTGCATTGCTTTGATTATTTCTAACATCTGGGATCAGCATGTGCCATTTCAAATGCATGACAAAGCTCCTGCCATAGAATAGCCAGTTCCTAGGAAGGATTCTGCAGCTTGCACTATTGATACTATGTACCTCAAAAGAGAGTCAAAGTGGGCTGAAAGCACTCCAAAACACGTCTACTTCCCGGCTTTTCTCTCATTCCAAGCTCCGAACACTTGAGCAGCCAGCCAACAAAGCCTTCTAGCATCAGCTCCTAAATTCCATGAAAATGCATGTTAGGTGCTTAAGTATTTTTCTTACAGCCAGCCCCCAGAATCCGTCTGCTCTGAATGAGCATTGCTGTTAAGAGGTCCTGACATGTTGCTTTTAAGACATACGATTTGCCATCGGTGTAGACACTTGTTTTTGTGTGAAATCATGTAGTATGCGAACGAGCAGAGCAGCTTGAGCAGGAAAGCTGATAAACCATGTTTTCTATTAGCTACAGTTAGCAAGGTCGGTCCCCTGGACATGCAGTTTGCTGTTTTCTTTAGTTCAGACACACAGGTCTTCAGCGGTCTCAGCTGCTTCTTCTCCCACAGGGTCAAGTGGCTCTTGGAAAACCATTGTGAACAGATGGGCCTTTTCTGCCAGTGTCTAGACTCCTCTGGCTGGAAGAAAAATCCAACATGGCCTTCCCATTTGAGCCTCCTTGAAGTTTACCTCTCTATTTCTCCCATTTATTCTACCCTATTGTCCTGCTTGTCTCAAAAATGGCTTGTGTTTCACTGTTCACAAGGTAAGCGACTGTCTAAGGAGGCTTGGTGCAGTCTGGCCACTTCCTCTGCTCTGACCATTTTTTCTCTTCTCCTGCCTCTGAGTTTCAAGAATTACCTTTGCATGAGGAGCAGTCAACAGCAAGACCAGGATCTTTTTAGTGGACTTTCTGCACATTGAAATCCCACACTCACAAAGTAAAATAGTTTCTTTCTCCCCTCTTAAACGTAACTTTTCTATGGCAGAGGAAAATCCAAAGAGCTACCAGCTCATTGCTTATGTTTTGTTTTTCTGTTGTAAATCATAAGGATTGCTCCTCTCCTTCTATAAGCACTGCAGTAGCTATATAAAAGCTTCATTTTTCCAAACAGGATTACCCAAGTGATAACTAACCTATTGTGCAATATCACTGTGTCAGTAGTACTGAATAAAGCACAAAATTAGTCAGTGTAACTTCCAGGTGCCAAAATAAAAATCACTTAAAGCTTTCTTCTCCCAAGTAACAAGTGACAGGACAAGAGGCGATGGCCTCAAACTGCACCAGGGGAGGTTTGGATTGGATATTAGGAACGATTTCTTCACAGAAAGGGTGGACAGGCATTGGAACAGGCTGCCCAGGGCAGTGGTGGAGCCACCATCCCTCAAGTGTTCAAAAACCATGTAGATGAGGCCCTCAGTGACAGGGTTTAGTGGTGGATGTGGCAGAGCTGGAGTAACGGTTGGACTTGATGATTTTAAAGGTCTTTTCCAACCTAGTTAATTCTATGATTGCTGGGAAAAGAGAAGAAGAAGTGAAGAAAAAAAACCCAAAACAACTTACCAGACATTCAGCAACACACAATTATCTGCAGCAGAATCCAACTAGAGCTCATCACAGAATCATAGAATAGTTCAGGTTGGAAAGGACCTTAAGATCATCTAGTGCCAACCCCCCTGTAATTCCCTTATCTGACTGTGTGCTCAGCTCCCTGATTCGAGGATTTTTAATAGTCCTGATTCTCCAGGTAGTCACAGCACAAGCGGTCTCTCCTGTTGTAGCTTGCACCCCAAACCTGAACTTCCGACTAACTGCACAGATGACGCTGTTATGCCATCCGTGTTCTCCAAGTGGGAGAAAAAACAGTCTTAAAATCCCTCTGAGATCACTGCAAAGCAGCTGATACCATTCAAAAGACCACAAATGTGTGGGTGAAATGCTAAATTTTCAATGCTTTCTAAAGAAAAAAGAAAACAGGAAGATCCTTATGAAAACACTAAGTGGGAGATATTATCTTGCCTGACAAAGGCTTGCACTGCAAGACCACTAAACTAAAGAAACTGAAAACATACCCTTCAGCAAAGAATAAAGTTGAAATCAATCTTAGCTGTCTTGTTTACAAACGGAATCTCATCCTCATGTTTTAAAGTAGCTGAAAATGACTCAAGACAAATTCACAAATCCAGTTACTCAACATGAGATAATGGAAATGATGGCTCTAAAACTCATGAGGGAAGCTGCTGAGAAAATTTCTGGAAAGTGCTGTACAATTATGAATGATGAAACAATGGATTTCTCCAAAAGACAGCTAGTGGTTTTATGTCTGCACTGTGTGGATGACAACATGAGCATTCATACAGAGTTCACTAGATTCTGCAATCCATTCTATACTTGTGGTGAAATGACATCAGTAAGTAGAATGCTGAGTGCAGATCTGAGGGACAGCCGGTGGTATGGATAATGCTACAGCAGCGCTGTTAAAGCAGCAAGCTTTGCATCAGCCTGACTACAAAAGGAAGAACTAGAACTCATTACTACTCACCACTTAGGATGTTCCTTTATCTATACAGACATTCCTGAAAATGTTTAACTTCTTTGGAAATACCCAGAAGGGATGAAGCATATTAACAAGGATATGTTGCATACATCACCTAGGATCTGTGTCCTCTGTCTCACAAGAGGAATAGCTTCACGTTCTGAGAACTTCTGTGCACATATGAAACTTGGGAGGATGTAAAGGGTACAGTGAAAGATCTTGAATTAATAGCACAGATGGGAAAGATTTAATTCAGACTTTGGTACTGAATTAAGTACCAAAGAGGCTACAGATTCAAAGATTATAGAGAATCCTAGACATGGTAAACAACCAGTCTTTCACAGCCCTGCGAGGCTTGGGTACATTAACAGAAAAGGCCACTTTCTTACACAAAGACATTAATTTCCTTCAGTCATCCAATTGGGATAAAAGTTACAATTTGTTTGTATCCAATGGCTTTTCACCAAAGATTACTGGAGCGCTTGAATGCAGTTAAAAAAAATTTGAAGGGAGTTGTGTAAGTGTATCTGTGCTGAAGTAATTGTTTTTACAGCATCCAGTATTCAATCAATTTGAATGCACCAGCTTAGAAAATGATTCAGGATCTTTAAACTCACATAACAACTCCAAACATAACAGAAATGCAAAAACAAAACAGGCTTCAAGTGGCTGATTCTGATTTCAGCTGTAATTGCCTCATTACTCAGCCTCTTCTGTTGCAAGCCAACTGTAAGCTCACAGTAAAGTCCTTGTAGTTAGTTCAGAAGTATCTCAGCTAGCTCAGCCAAAGCTAGCTTCCAGAACAGCACAACTGATAAAGATAATGATGATGTTACCAGCCACTGGTGCTATAAGCAAGTGCAATTTCAACATTCTCTATCATATAAAAACTGGAGCTTCAATCCAGGACGAAGCAATTATTACTTCAGTGTTGTATGGTTTTAGAAATAAGAACAGAGCTGATGATTTATGACTTACAGATATTTTGGAAGAACTCATATCAAGAAACGGTGGGCAAATATGGGTGACTAGAACTTTGGGGGGCGTGCATATCATTTGTTTGACTCACATTTTAAAAACAGCCTTCTGTCCTCTTCTCACAAAGCAATGCTGGGTTGGCCCTATGAGCAGTTGCTTCATCTTGTCCTCCAGCTTTCAAAAATAACCTGTTCCAAACGTGTATCCGTAAGATAAGGCTCTTCTTCTTCCAGAGGCCTCATACACTCAAAACAATCTCCTGGCCCAAACAGCTACTTGTTTAGAGAAAAAGTTGCCTTTCCTCTGAAAACCTATCAGGGGCACGGCAGGAGCCTTCTCTCATCCTAGGGCCTAGCATGAAGAGGGCCTGGGTTTCTTATGCCTTCCCTTCTTCCAACAATGGCTTCAAGCATCTTCTTCACCTTCCTCTATTTACCCCCTGGAAAAGTGGGACAGGAAAAGTGGCCTCACTAAATTAACAGGCTCTCAAACTACTGTCTTGAGCAATAAAGGGACAGTCCCCGCCCCTCACAGAGACAGTTTTCCCTTTCAAACTCAGCATTTTCTTAGGTTATAACTACAATCCCGTTTTTAAATGAATTAAAGGCCCCAAAACCTCACCTTATTTGTGCCTATGCTTGTTCTAAAGCTAAAGCGTTTAAAGTTCATCCTGTGAAAGGGACATTTCCTCAATTCTTTTAAAAGCTGCAGTTTTTAACAGCCTAAATTTTGCATCGAGGCACTCAACTTGGTCTATAGGCCATGAGTTGCTATTTTTAGAGCTACAATGACTACTCAAAGGCTGGTATCAGAACAGCTTCCAAGGGATTTTTTGCTTAAAAATAGTGGCCTTGAGCCCCTGCTTCCCTGCTCAGTCTGACACCAGAGGAAACCTTGAGAACAGGCCAGACTTCTAGAAATAAGAGCATCCATTACCTACACAGTATTTCTCTCCCTGTAGGACATCCCACTAGACTGATGCCTGGACTCTGCCAAGTAGTAAATACTTCAGATATATAACGCTTGATCCCTCTGCGTCCCCTAGGAGCTACTTCAACATTAACAACGTAAGGAACTGATTTGTGTTCCCTCCTCCGTTTCAGTACAGAAAACAACAAATAAGAAAAATCCTCATACACAGTTTGTCAGAAACCTTTGGCTTTATCACCAGTGCATATATTCCTGTGATTTGCAAGTCTTCTTTCCTTATAAGAAGTCTGACTTCATAGTTCAGCACAGTTTGATCCAGAGATAGCTGGCATCTTTACAGTGTTCAGATAAGTAATGTTTTCATGCAGTGTGACAGTAGTTACTGTACACACAGCAAAGTAATTCAGTCCCCTGATTTATTACAAATGCTATCAACACAAAATTCACAGTAAGACTTTCATTATATTATGTTTTCTGTATAAACATCTCCATGGGTTTTGCCGATCCATTTTACATCCAAAAACACGGAACAGCAGGGATGCATAAAATATAAATATGTCTGAGTCTGTATTTTGACTATTTCTAAGAAATATGCTTTCAGCAATTAAAATGATAAATAGAATAGGAAAGGAAGCTACTTCATTGTTTAAATCCAACATTTCATGCTCAAATGATTTCACAGGATCTCTCTCTTCTTCAAATTGTCCTTCCATCTACCTGGACTTCCCCTTTCCCCCAACCCCGAAGGAAATGAGCTACAGACAGCTTAGGGGGAGACAAGATTTATGTGTCTTAAACACTATAAAGACTTATTATATATTGCAGACAAAAGTTAGACAGTTCCTGCCAAAACCCCAGTCTATACATCCCAAGCTACAGATTGAGTTGGTGCCATAACCTGCAGTTTGGAACGTGTTTAAATCAAGCATTACCCAAGGTACAGATCAGGTGCTTTCAACCACCCAAAAATGTCAGTACTGAGTGTAACCCTGCTGACTTTACAGAACTACAGCACAATGGAAACTTTTTGTATCATCTAGTTTGTGATGCCTGAACCAACTGCAATATCCAGTACTGGGGCTTTTTGGAGAGGTGGAACCACTCCTCTGGTAAAAGGCATCTTCAATTCAAAAAGCTTTGGTCTGAGTCCCTCTCACACAGGTGAGATTTGAAGCTGGGCTTTCAAAGGACAAAACTGGGGCCACACTCAAAATGTGTCACTATGTGCACACACCTGCTCATGTGTTAGATGCAGATGAAAACAGAATGCCTGGGGATATAGCAGTCTAGTTAGGGTATTACAGCAGCAAACTGGCTTCAATCCTGCTCTCACACTTGGCCTTCAAGATTGAGCCACCAATGAGACAATGCTTTTGCTTTAATTGTGAAGAACTTTACACAGCATTTGGGTTAGATTTTCAAATATCACTCGTATGGATAGCCAGACATGAGACTCTCATTAACTGAAGTGTCAAACAAGAGCAGATGAAAGCACTATCACTAAGCATTTTTCCTCCAATTCCCCAATTCTTTCAGCAGCTATACGCAAACAGTAGCACTCTTGTCCATCAGGAAGAGTCTGTGGGCCAGACAGATCCTACTGGCTGGAAATCAAGATAACTCCCATTGAGATTAAAACAGAAGAAAAAAAAGAAAAGTAGTAAATTGATGCTATTCTAGAATCTTACAGAAATTTGTTGGCAAAAAAAAATATATGTACATAGAAGGCAGATTCTGAGCTTGCATCTGAAAAACGATCTTGCAAATGTTTACTTTGTAAAACATCTATTTCTTCTGCTCCCACCCATAAATCTCCTGTATGCCAGCAGTCATTTATTTATTTGCAAGGTATTTTAAATACAGGTAGCAGGTCATATGCATTACTGCGGCTGCTGATGCAACATCCTTCTAGAAAAGCAGGGCTTCCATAATCCCCATGGACTCTACCTTTAGAAAGTAGTCCTAGTAATCCTAGGACACATTAAAGTCTCATTCCTTCTTAACTGGGCTTGTATATTTGAAGGCTGTGCGGATACTTCATAGCATCCTTCCAGTATGTGAAGTGGGCCTACAAGGATGCTGAGGAGGGACTCTTCATCAGAGACTGTAGTGACAAGACAAGGGGTAACGGGTTCAAACTTAAAACATGGGAAATTTAGATTAGATATAAGGAAGAAGTTCTTTACTGTAAGGGTGGTGAGGCACAGGAATGGGTTGCCCAAGGAAGTTGTGAATGCTCCATCCCTGGCAGTGTTCAAGGCCAGGTTGGACAGAGCCTTGGGTGACATGGTTTAGTGCAAGGCATCCCTGCCCATGGCAGGGAGTTGGAACTTGATGATCTTAAGGTCCTTTCCAACCCTAACTATTCTATGATTCTTTATCTACTTTCTTATGCATCTGAACAATATATAAGGATGACAGCTAGAAATTCCTGCAGTTACCAAGAAGTCCAGTGAAATACCACTTTCCATATCTTTCCCCCTTTGTGATATTACCATGCCTTCTATGGGCCAAAACTTTATTTCATTCTACCAAGAGGAAGAAGGGAGAACAAACATTCAGTGGGTCTGACCAGGAGACTTCTTTATGCTTCAGAAACAAGGGCTGAGGTGATGATCTTCAAAGTCCATCAGTAGATCAGAAAGGTCCTCCTTGCGGTAGGGCAATAAAGCTCACTCCAGCACTGTATAATTTGTTTACACAGCAGCTCTGGTTTAAGATTGTCAGCTTAGTTTTTTTAAATACCTCCATCCAATCTTCATGAATGGTCACTGTTGTGCTACTCACTCACATCTCCAGAAACAGGAGTCGCAACAAGAGATCTTATTACTCATTGTGGAAAACAAAACAAAACTCCTCTGTAGTGGAAGTACCCATCAGCTGTCTGATCTCATGAGCTCCACAGGTGTCCACCAGCGTGATCTTAAATGGCTGCCTTCCAAACACATGTAATTTGGTCTAGACCCCAGCAGCCAGCTCTTTTTGTGCAAACTAGAACTATAGCAACTGCCAAACCCTTCCACAACTGCATGGTGCGCAGTATGTGTGTGTCCAGCAATGCATGTCCAAGCCACTTGTAGATAAACAGCTCTCCTATCACTGCCTTGTTTAGGCTTAGGTCCAATGACAAAACATTCTGCTAATGAAAACAAACCATGACACTCAATCTTACCTTCCCACTGTCTGAGAGTGAAATACTGCCCTGCAAAGTAGTTCTTGCCACCATTTTAATAATGACAAAATGATTCGAAAAGCAAATCCTTGGCTTGAATGAAGTTCGCTAATCCACTTGTTGCATCACTTGTGTTCAGAGAGGAGGCTTGTCTGTATTAGGCTGTAATGTTGAATCAGATACTCACAGGAAACAGCTTCTTTATCTATTCCAACCCCCAAAATCAGCATAATCACCGAAGTAATGCTCTTGTACTGTTAAAGGTTATAGGGCTTATCCTCAGGAACAGCTATTACAGGATTACAGAACATTTTCTACTTTGAAATGTGTGTAAGACATCAGGAAGGACAGTGACTTGCATTCATCCTCTTTCTGTCAGGCCAATTACAACTCTACTCCCTACTCTCACCAAAACAAAACCTTTCAAGAAGCAGAGCAGACATAGCCTCCGAGAGCTCCCTCCCAGGCTTCAAGCTTTGCTGAAGAACCTTGGCCCTGGCTGCTCTTGGGCTACTGCAATTCAGCTGAAGTAACTTCTGCAAATGCAATTCAGTACTGACCCAGTCAGACGCCTTTATTATTCAAGCTCCCAACTCCCACTGCACACAACAGCTAATATTAAGTCAGACTTCAAGGCAAGTAGCATCTTCAGTGCTCTCTGGAGACATGAATGAACCTGCACAGAGTTCAGGGTAGTAACCTGGTAGCTATGACTTCCTGCCTTTTACAGGTGATGGACTGAAAAGGGAGACTTCAGTAAATCAGCCCAGGACAGGTTGCAGAGCTATGGTCAGGATAATGCTCTCCCTTAAGTTCACAGTCCTCTCTAGCTGCCTCTGCTTGTGTTACGCCTCAGAATGCTTTATGAACTATATCTGAAGATGAAGGATGGGAGAAATTTGTTCTTAAGGAAGCAGACTGTCATCCAAACTTGTGCAATAGTGGAACAGTATTGCTGGGACCAGGGTAGGGACAGGAGCAGCTGCTCCGAATATTCATGTAATCAAGATGTCCAAATGAAAACCTGCGGTTGTAATGGTTGCCATTTCTGCTTGCTAATTTTCCCCCTGTTGCTGCATACATAACTCAGCCTGCCTGACATGCATATGTACACGACAGTTTAGTACTTGCCAGAACACTTGCAAATCTTTCTATGGTCAAAGGATCTCCCGGCCCCTCCTGAGATGCCGTACTCCTTGTTTAGATAACATACACAAGGCTTAAAGGCAGCTCCTCCCAAAGGAATTAAAGAAGAAGCACATGAGTGAGGGAAAGAGGAGAACTGAGGCACGCAGTTCAGGTAGTGTGTTCACAGTTGTACAGCAAGCCTGGAGAGAGTTGGGAATGAAAGCCAGGCTTCTCCAAGACCAGCTCAGTGCATTAACCGCTAGACCCTCTTTACTCCCGCTTTCAGTTGCACAGCAAATCGAAGCATGGAGCTAAATACTTGGAACCGAACATCAGTACTGATGGATCACTTAATTTCCTGATACCTCAAATCATCACTACACACATCGTGGCGTCTTGCTGCACAATGTATACAATATATACTCTATTTTCACAAAGCCACAAGTAATTGTTGCTTCATCTGTTAAGAGTATTTTGGCCGAAGAGAGGTTTTTTTGTTTTGTTTTTGTTTGGAAATCCTGCCAAGAAACCCTCTTTGGTGGATAGTAACACATTTAGGGACTTGTTACATTATAAGTTAAAAGGAAAACTTGATTAAAAATTAAATTCAACAGAATGGAGTTGGCTAAAGAATCAGACTATCAAAGAATGGGAATCTTTCCCAGTAAGGCTGAAGTTATTGCTCAGAGTCCATGGCAAACAATGGAAGTATTCATCAGTATTAGTGCACCTTCCCCGCTGTACGTTTGCAGGAGCATAGGAAAGCAGAGCTGGCCCTGGTATCAACATGCTAACCCTATCTTAATAAAAAATACAGTCTAGAGTCAGTCACAATGTCCACAATATAGTTCAGATTTCAGCCATGCTCCACAAGATCAGACAGATCTTTTGTGCCTCCTAAACACCTTCAGGAGTCAGGTCAGAGGGCTTCCAAAAAAAGCTCTTCTGAAGAACTTGAGTGAACCCCTGAGTTTTACATATATATCCATGTATACACACACAGAAATACCTAGTGTCAATTTTCAAGGCTTTCAGGAGACCTGTGTACATACAGTGGGCTGCCAACACGAGCCAGAGCCCACAACCCCAACTCTAAGAGACAGTCAATAGCCCTGTTTCACTGCTGGAACAGCAGAGAGCAGCTTATCATGATTGACCCACTGACCTGGGGATCTACAGGTCACTGAAACCTCTTGAGATGGTTTTCTCTCTTGTTGCTGGCTTTTGCTGTAATAGAATCACAGAATCATAGAACAGTTAGGGTTGAAATGGACCTTACGATCATCTAGTTCCAACCCCAGAACGATTTTCATTTGAGTACATACAAGATACTCTTTGACTGGAAGATTCCCTTGGTTTAAAATGGAATCCAAGTCAGCTGCAAGTACTATCAGCAGTCACCAGCACTGAGCTGCAACAGCTCCACCATCTCAGTAAACTAGCCAGCTCCTTTCAGATTGTGGTTTAACCACAGTTGCTAAAAATACTTCTCAATGGGAGTCAATTTAACAGTGAAAGGGGAGACAGACAACCATCATTTTCTGTATTTACAAGAAAGCAGAACACTTCTGAGGATACTCCTGCAGGTAGTGTTAACTATGGGTTGGAAAGTCATTTGCTCCTCAGTTGTCAGAAGAACTAAGCCCACCTCAAAAACAAAGCTGATCTTGAAGAGGGATCAGTTGATGAAATACTATGGCCCCTTTCTAGCTGGTGACCTCTGTGAAAGGACCCAGTTCCCTGCATCATACAGAGTCAGTGTTGCTGTTGGGAGCCAAAGCAAAGTTTTGAGATATTCATGGGAAGAAATCTGCTTTCCTGCTTCTGTGAGAGAAAGCAAATGCTCTGAGTCTACACAAAAATGGAATGGGTTACTGTGTTGATCTGTCAGACCTTCCACGTGAATACATGGAAAACTGAACTGCTCTACTGGCCATTGCCACACTGCTTTGTGAATTACAGACATGTCTCAGCTCTGCTTATCTGTCCATGTGGTCACATCACCACAGCTTAACAGCTGAGCCATTCTGTCCATGGAGTAAGCATCTGTAGCCTGAAGCAGGTGTGAGATCATTCCTCTCAAATATTTTTTCCATGGTGAGCCAAGCTAAGTTACATTGTCTGCCCTTTCCCACAGGCCAAGAGCACAGTAGGGGACAGTCATCACACTGTAGCTGGCACATGCGAACTGAGCAACTCTTAGAAAAGCAGAAGATTTTCATTGTCCTCTGTCCCTGCAACAAAACCCCCCAAACCTGTCTAAAAACCAAACTTGTACATGAAACAGGGATGTCTCTGGCCAAATAAAGGCACAATTTTAATGTGTGCTTAAAAAAATTGAACAATTTAAGTGACCAAAAAACATTATACAGAAATTCCAAGCCAACACAAAGAAGAGAAAACAAAACCCGAAGAGAATGAGCTGCTCCCAATGGCTCAACTCAATGCAAACTGTGGGTATAGGGTGTGAACACTTCTTCAGTGAAATATGACGACCAGTTCTAAGTGAAAGAAAATGCAGCTCTTAGACATGTAACATCTGAACAGCCATTGGTCTAGTTCGAGCTCTCCATCTTTTCTCTTTCATTTTTCCCCTCCACACCAAGCTGAGTTTACAGCAATCAAACTATTTTCTTAGCCCTGACTGCACGCTGCAAGCACCGGTGCTGCAGCATGGGCATTGTGACTTTAATAAAACGAGCAGCAGCTAATGGTTAACAATAAAAAATAATATTTTTTCTTCAAGCAATTAAATTGTAATACAGGGCTCTCTAATTCCTTCCTGTCTGGTCCCACGGGCCTAACAATAAGGCAACCTGAGAAATAAATAATGTGTTGCTGTTACGCTGTTTCAACCAATCTTAAAGTCTCTACAGGAGAAATATTGTCTCCCTCATTAATTCTGAAATCTCTTTTATGACTTCATGTATCAAGTTACCTCTCTGTTAACCTTTTATTTATATGCTCCTTTACTGCATTATGTTTCCAATTCAGCATTGTTTTAATGAGTAATTTGGCTTTGATAAGTCAATGACACATCACAGATAAATCCATGTTTAGCCCAGCAAGCACTCCAAAATAAGCAAACACCCAGCTCAAAGGACCTGCAAGATTTTGCAGCCACACCTTAATGTTGGCCTGTTTTTATTTATTCCCTTCCAAATGTAAATAACTTCCCAGCTCACTTTAAACAAGTACTAACAGCAGACAAGAAAGGGATTACGTTAGAAGGAAGGGAGGGTTCCGTAAGCATTTAGACATGAGTATTAAAGTATCAGAGAAATCACACCCTGAATAACCTGTGTGGAATGAAAAAAAACTCCCAAACCTGCAGCTTTAAAGTAAACTGGGACTTACAATCTGCTATTAGGGAGGCTTTAGGGGGTCTGGTCAAAATTAGTCTTCCAGTGCTGCATGAATAGATGAAGCCCTCTTCTGTTTCTATGCAATCTGGATGGCAGTTGCATGCAGGTATCAGAAGGCTCTATAAGCAAAACAAGCAGCTTCTCAGTCTAAAAAGTAATCTGTAAGCATTTACAAGATTGCACTTCTACGAAAGAACCAGATAATGTACAGAGAACAAACGGGAAACCTCAAAACATGCTGTGGAAATGCAACTATCCCATTAAGCAGTCTTTCACAGGGATCTCAGGCAAGAGAAGGAATGCATACCTTGAGGTGAAACTGAAGTGGGACTAAAAGGGGAAGATGAGAAAAAGCTGCAAAGTGTCTGCTGGACTAAAAGGAGATGAGAAACCCTCAAATTCAATCAAGTGGGGTTTTTTGGAGGAGGGAGGTTAGAGTTGTGAGAAACTAACCCCAGGTTGAACTCAAAGATTCTGCAGGTGAGGGTGGGAGGGGTTCTACTTCCACCACATGGCTTCTTCAGGGCTCTTCCACCAGCCACTGTGACCTGAGCCTTGGACTTACAGATACTTGTTCTAGGCAGGAGGCATGCTTGGTCTCACTGTCCTCCCCAGTGACAGACTTCTCCAGGAGAAATGTCTCTCTCATGCCAGGTTGCAGGTCTCTTGTATAATGTAACCCTGACATCGTCAGAGAACCTGCCTCATGAGGATGCACAGAAGCTGCATAGTGCAGCAGATCAACTATGAGAAAGTGTTAATTCCCAAATACTGTAAAAAGCTCACTACTATTCAAAAGGGGATGAGAAAAAGAGGGTTTGGTTCTGTTTCTTTTTTTAACCTGAAGTACGTGAAAATCACAGTTACAAAAGCATAAACTGCTCTGAGGAGAGAGTCTATCTTCCCATTTCAGAGGAACTACATTAGGATACAGATCCTATGGCACCAACTTAATGAAAAAATGAGGGTTTTCAGTGTTGGCAGCCATTTAAAGTACGTGCCTGAACTGAGAGTGTGTTAACCAGCTTAGCTTTGCTTCAGAAAACTCTTCCATCTGGTCAGAGTCCCTATTATTGTACAATGACACACGTGACCCCACACCCACATACACCACTAGCATCTACAGTGATGATCTGTGTCCTGGAAATACTAACTGTAGCTCCAAGCTCTGCATTTTATGAGCTTTGAGTAATTCTTAGCATTCAAAAACCTCATTCCAAAGGAGAAGAATAACAAAGTTTAAAAAAAAAAAGAAGGATGGGTAGTGGTTGGCATGAACAGAAATGGGCACCAGAAGCTTCTTTCTCCCTGCACATAGTTTTGGTTGCACTTACATGCTGCTGCATTCAATAGTTTCATCATTCCACATTAAGTGAAATTCTACTCTTCTAAAAAAAAAGTGGAGCTCTAAGGATTTCTGGGTTACAATGTTTGCTTACATGCAGTGCTCTTGGACCACGTATTGCCCCCTCAGTCACTAAGCACTTTACAAAAGCAAGTAAGTATCACTTAGCCTCATTCTGCAAGCACCAAACCCAAGGCATGGAGAAGCTGCTCGACTCATTCAAGACTGTAATGATGAACCTAGGCAGAGTCAGGCCCCAAACTCAGATCTGACATGCAGCCACATCACTGGACTCCAGCCCTGTAACCAGAGAAAGATGTCATTCAGTTCATAATAAACTTTACTGGACTTAGGAGGCAAAGTCTATCACCTTTGTTGGCAAAAGGCTAAATAAAGGATTCAATCTTGGAAACACTGCCTGGGAAGCATTTTCAGGGATGTCCCTGAGAGAGGCAGCAATACTGTCAGCTGGCTGCAGCTCTCATGCATTCAGTCAAGTCACATCTGTGCAAACAATTTAGCCTTTATCCAGCCCAAGGATCCTAATCAGATGCACCTAAAGCACTTCACAAACAGGTCTGTAGGTCCAAGATGATTAACAACACACTTGTGCAAGTAGACCTTTGAATTCAAGAAGACTACTCAAGTACATAAGGACAACGTACTGGAGTACGAGTTTGATCTTTCCAGAATTGAAATAACTGATTTCCACAGTATTTTCTAAAATTAAGAGTAGCACTGGAAATTATTAAGTGTAAGGACATTTCATGCCTGTTGAATTATGTCTTCATTTACACAGCATCAAATTCATCAACTTGTTTTCACTTAGAATTTGAAAGAGAACAATATTCACTTTTTGTCTTCCTTCTCCCTCTGCTTCTCTGTGTCATTTGCTTATGAATGTAGGGAAGAGACAAAGAATACAAAGAGGCAGAATTATTTGCTGCTGCTCTTCAAAGTTGTTACTGCTGCGATACCATGCAGGACACTTCAATATCTCTGATCCACATAAATAGCTATTTATATTATATAATATATATATATATTAGTGTATGTTAATATATAAACATATGTACTACAGTACATACTGAACTATTTAGATAAAATATTGGTCAGAAAGGGCAATGTCTTAAACCACACAGAGCTGAAGAGAATTGTCTCTGTTTAATTGTTCTGTTTCACTGAGTGCTTATTCCACTCCATGAAACTATTTTTCCTGTTGTCCTTCTCAGCTGGGCTGATACTGGTATCACTCTCAGCCCCAAAACTGTATCTACAAAATGCTCTATAAAAGCCTGAGTTATAATATCATGGTTTAATCAGCCTTAACCTGACTAACTTAATGAGGAACAATTGTATAAGTAGGCAAATGATTTATCTTGGGACTGTGAGGCAGATAATTTTGGTTAATTTTTTCCAGATGGCTTCAAAATCTGAAAATTAGCCAAACCCTTTACCCACCTACTGAAAGAGCTTGGATACCTTCCCTGCTGATTCACAAAAGAACATGTTGTATATATTCTATATAGCATGATACTCTCCATTCTTGGCCACCAGCACAGGGATATAATTAATCAGTATTAGCCGATACATGTTTTTCGTTCCATTTATATTAGAAATGCAGATTAAACACAAACTTCTTACAAGTTTTGGGTGTGATATTCTTCCCTTCTTTTCTTTCATCCAGTAAGCTCTAATGGCAGGAAATGAGGCAGTGCTGCTCCCAGCAGCACAGAGAGCTAGGATAATTCTAGTGCTTTATGTGTGTATGTACATGTGTATGTACCCATGTGTGAACACATCTATCTCTAGCATAGTGCTTTGATAATAAGGACTTGAATATGGCTGTTTACCATGTAGAACACACCACAAAATACAGTGCTTGTGTTAGATAAGGATTAGTGATACCTAGTGCACAGTTACCCTGCGGTGACAGCACATCCTGTGACTGTCTCTGCCTACATAGCAGCTGGCTTTCCTTGGAGTTGTCCTCTCTTTACAAGAACACCTCTCTTTACAAGGGGCCAACGCCACAGCCAATAGGTCATCCTCGCTTCCCACGCACCGTCCAGGAAGATCCTGAAGTATGATACGGCCATTACATGCATCTTCTAAAGGCCTCCTGTGCAGCCCGTTTAGCTTCCTTCAGCAATGCCCCAGCACCATGAGTCTGCATCCTCCACAGCAAGGAGATGCAGAAACTCAAGCCAGCAGTAAACAAAACCAACCAAACAAAATGCAAAGAAAAAGCAACGACTTAAAGAGGTGTAACTGCTCTGGCAAAGCATGGCAGGACAGAGCAAAGGAAATCAGGAAGCTGGCAGTGCCAGCAAGAACCTTTTCTGTAAGAAGCCACATTGAGAGGAAAGACCTAACTGGAGAGCTTCCTCCCTGGCAGCCTGGTACCAACAGTTTGACTCCAAGGGCAATTCTTTTATGAGACAGGAAATCATTAATAGCTCAACTAGTTTTCCTAGTGAAGCAATACTGGTTGGAGCTGAAGGAACTCAGGTTTCCTTCGACTTACACAGATTCAGAAAAATCTAAGTCAAGAGGATTTCTGGATCCAGTTCCTCTGCTTTTGCTACCACAACTACATAAAGCTCCAAATGAATTCTGCTGACAGGAAGTCAACGTTAGCAAACAAGACAGATTTAAGCATCAAGGAGAGGGCTGTGAAAGTCAGCTAAGTATTAGGATAGAGGTGAACACAAAATCTCTGCTCTTGGTGGTGTTTAAGAATAGACTTCACAAAGATCTATTAGAAACAGTGTGGGAGCATTGATCCTGGCTGGGGACAGGAGGATGACAGTCATCTGTTGAGTGCTGGCCACCAGCACCAGCCATTTTCACTGGTGGTTGAAGTGCTATTTTTCCAGGAGAACCTGACAACCTGTCTGTGAAGGCAGGGATGTGATTGCCCTCACAAAGCTTAGCAGTACCATTACCAGCACAAACCAAAACGTGATGAATACTCTTCTACCTGCCCTTCACAATCAGCTTTCATTTTCCCATTTGAAGATAGCGTGTTTCTAAAAGCGATACATTTTTTCTCTTTACCTAGGACTGAAGGACCTAGCTGCATCGTCAATACCAGCCGTTTTCTCCCCCTCTCCTTTTTTCTGTTCTGCACATTGTGCATGTCTGATCTGTACCAATTCCCAACAAAATCATTCCCATTCTTTTCAGTCTCAGTCCACATTTTTAAGTCTCTGATATATTATTCAAGCTGTCTTTGAAGTCTTTTAAATCCTGCTAAATCCTGTAGCAGACAAAATACTAATATAACAACATTATATTGCTTTCAGTGCTATTTCCCATTCCCTTGTTTCTATTCTCTAACATCTGCTGTTTTGGCTTATGCCATATGGTTGGGGAAGGAGGGATGAAATCTCTGTAGGGAAACATCTGCATTATGAGGATTTTCACTTTCTAAGAGAAGAGTCTCAGGTAGGTAGGTGTGTTCTAGTGAGCAACCTGGGGGGAAAGAGGGAATTTCCACTGGATTTGTTGGAAAGCAGGGATGTAATTTAACTAACAGATTTTCAAACACAACTTGCTCTGATGATACTAGGTACAAAGTCTTGTTTCAACTCAATTAAATTAAATCACACAACACTTCATAACACATCACTACTTCTTACATAGCTTTCTCATTTTGCAAGTATTTTTATTTACCTATCCTGAGAATCCAAACAAAAGCAAATCATAAATGTTTCATAATTTGCATTCCTTTCCTGTAGAAGATACTGAAGCATTTTATTCATTTAAATACTTGAAACTTATAATTCTAACACGTTTTTACTATATGTCACCCAGAAAAGATACTGCTTTTAGATGAAAAGTACACAGCTATTAATTTAGCACAAGTCTTTCAGTTATGATGAAGTTACAGGAAGGGGGTGAATATTGCACAACAACATGTCATTTTACTTTACTGTCATTAAAACCATACTTAAAATTTTCTTATATCTCCAGTGAATGGTGCTTCTAAAAGTCTAATAAGATTTGAGACTAAAATGCTGTATAAACCAACTTATGAACCCAAGCCTATCTTCTCATGCAGCAGTTTGTCTGTTCTAGAGAAGATGCAGCTTTGAGGAAGATCCAGGTTAGCACAAATTCAACCTCAGAAGGCTAAAACTCAGAATTGAAAATGCTGCACCAAGCCAGAGTGTGTCCTTATACATATGTATACGTGTAGCTGCAATCACTTGAAATATTGCAGGTTTGCACCTGTGTAACTAAAGGCAGAATGCAGGTATCTGCTTTCCCTTTAGACTCCATATTCAGTTAAGACAAGAAAACCAATTCAATCTGGTCCCACTTCTTATGTTTACTAAAATCCTTTAATTGCTCTCCACAGGAAATACTCAGAGGATGCTCTTATGCTGACAAGCAAAGTATTATACAGGGTAATTCCCTGCTAACCTGTTACTAAGAACTCTGTGCAAAGCCCTAGGTATCAAGGTGGGAACAAGCAGCTCCATCTGACTGTTGCCTATTTACCTCATTTGCACCCATACAAGCAGAATTTAGAGCATGTTTACAGAGCAGTTTTTAGCAGCGTCAAAGGCTATTTGCACAGATCTGCTGACCGGCAATCCTAAAGCATATAGAACGTATGCAGGGCCAACAGTAAAAGCAGTAGGCCATAAAAGGTCACAAGTTCTTAAGCAGAACTGAATAAATTCACTTGAAAGACCAGAAATACGAGGTGACCGGTGGCTCACAAAGGGAGAAAAACAAAACTCAAACTTTCCAAAGAGCAAAAGCTTATTAATCTTTTTCTGTTCAGCTTCTAAAGTTTTATAACCACATCTCTCACCTACAAATACTCAGTCTAAGACCAACATGTCTTGTTCCGTGTAAACTCCCCAATCAATGCTGCCTCCTTTTCTATTAATCCACCCTTTAAAATACATTCTTTTATCAGGTTTTAATGTCTAACATGATTTAATCAAGAACACATGCCTCATAAATATCATCTGTCATGTTCCATTAGTTTCATGTGGAAAAGTACAAGTCAATAAACAAAGGTTGTGCCATAAATCTGCCTTGAACACATTATACCTCAAATAAGAAAATAAAAACATGTGTGTCCTTTGACCTGGATATTCTTAAAATGGGACTTCAGGTATTGTCTTATGCCTTTAAAAATGTCTAAAGCATTCACAGTTAATTGCGTACCTAAGCAATTTCAATTTACATAATGTTGATATGGAGACGGTGATTAAATAAGCACTATGCCTTTAAGGCACCTGCTAAATAACATCACTGCCTCTGGGTTAGAACTGATATCCCAGCCTGCACAATGAAAACCAGGTCTCTCCACCATGCAACTCTGCTGTAAAAATCCCTCATAACTCGGAGAAGCCATTGGGTTCACTTATTAAAAGAGAGAGGGGAAGAAAAGGAAAAGAAGGGATAGAGGGAAAGCACATTCTCTTGTGTGCTGCATGGAAATGTGGTTGCTGTAAACACCAGCGAGCCTTAACAGCACACACAGCATCACTGTGAGCTCCCCTCAGCCTCTCCACTTTGTCACTTGTGGGCACCAGTTTGTCACCAGTTCTCTGATCGTTCAAATACACAAATAACTTGAATTTTGGTACTTACAGCAACGATCAGATTTGATGCTTGGGTCACCTGAGAAGTTTTATTTAAGGGAATTCCCAGTCTTTGCAGTGCTGCAGGACATGGTCAGTGCTTTCAACCTCTCCTGCTCTTTACAACAGCAGTTTGTGGTTTTTGGTATTTTCCACTAATGATCTCAGTTTGTCATAGGCTGTTGGGGAGCTCTTTGTGGTTTGTGGGTGGTGTGGGACAGATGCTCCCTGGACTGAACATTGATTAATTACAACAGCAACAAACTGGATTTGATCATCCATGTGGTCCTTCCCAGTCCCTCGCTCCTATCAATCCAGTGGGCTTTGGATCAGACACCCCCCTGCCCAGCATCCTGCTCTTTCCCAATCCTTCAGCCACCAACTAATTGGCCTATGATGTGCACAGACACACATGGTCTGGATGCCCTAACCTGCTCACCATTCATCTCTCAGAAGGAAATAGGTCAACATATTGCCTTTCCCTAACCAACTCTGTCGCTGGGGCATTTGGTCCTATGAGGAACAGCTGAAGTTAACATTGAACTGTTTTATGCAAGTCCCCACACAGTTTCCTAGATTTCTGGAGTGAAATGGGATCTGCATATTTACAATCTGAGTAACTCACTGGTTCCCCTGCCTCCTGTAATTTGGAATTAGAGGATAACATAAGTGAGGAACTGGTAAGGTACAGCACTCACACAGTTATCAAGCTCTGACATTCACTTATCCAAATCTCTACCAATCGTGTCTTGTTAAATCATAGAATCACAGAATGGTTTGGGATGGAAGGGACCTTAAAACTCATCTAGTTCCACCCCCCTGCCATGGGCAAGGACACCTTCCACTGACAAAGTCCATCATCTTGTTGTAGGAACGTGTGCTGCTTTTGTTCCGACACTAACGCTGCCCAAAGAATGTCACTGTGCCTTATGACACCGCACTGTGCTTACCTGTGTGGGGGCAGCAAGCAGACCTCTGCTGCTGCCCTCATAGCATCACCAGCCTGAGGTTGTGCCTGGGATAGACACCTTCTTATGGGGTTCCTCTGGGTTCCCAGTCACACCTATGCGGTACCAGGCAGGCCAGCCCCAGTGCAGGTCAGCCAAAGCTGTGACTGGATGTTGTGGGGATAGGAAGAAAACACGGGAGGAAGAAAATGACAGCAGATACAGGCAAAGGAAGAGTCATCAAGCAAGCAAATCTCACATTCAGCCAGTGGTGCTGATGTGGCTGGTGTCTCACAAAAAAAAAAACATAGAAGCCTTCCAGCACCACAAAATCGTTGCAGTATTGCTGAGCATCACTACTGTTTTTACCTGATAATCAAAATAGATTATTTATAGACAGCATCACTGTCATGAGTCTCTGCAAGGAAGGGGCTGACAACGGGGATTCCTGTCACCACAGGAACTTCCTCACTCTCACACTACCCAGTTGGCACTACTACCAGACCTGTGGGCCCACATTAAAACTGTAAATTGTAAAGCACCCAGTAGGGTGAGCATCATCATAGCAGCCAGCACAGTAACCCTCCCAGCACTGATGCAGCCCTGTGCAAGTCAGAGTTTAGAGAACCAGCCCAAATGGCTAGGCAGTGACTCAGACGTCCGGAGCGTCTCACAGGACACGCTGGGAGTACACAAAGTATTTTGGTTTATATGTTTAGTGAGAGGACACTTCATGTTCTCAGTGCCAGAGACAGAATCAGTGTATGGTATGCACTTCCCAAGTGCTTACTCCGAGGCTGAACATCTAACCTGGCTGAACACCAGGGCCCTTTGCTGGCAGAGGAGCAAGCCTCTTCCAAAACCCTGCACTAATTACAGTTGCTCTCAGAGCCCTTATAAACATCAGGTTCCACTTCTCAGCTCTTGTGTTTCCTTTTCTTTCAATAACGATGTTTTTAAAAGAAAGCTAGTTTTCTAGGTCAGAGGACTCCACACATCAGAAAGGATTGATAGGAAAGTCATAATACTTGTAATTCCTGAGATCTTTTATCTTGCACATCTCAGACAGACTCCAGTGGTATCACCTGGCAAGCAGCCAGAGGAGTTCTGCTACTAAACCACCATGATAAGATCAGCACTGAGTGGAGGAAATGGCAACAATAATCTCCCACCTTTCCCTGGATTTTCATCCAAACAAATGAGTATGTCACTTCAGTTTCCCCATCAGCAAAGTTTCAGTGTCTGAAGGTCAGCCCCAATCTCCCTCAGTCACACTACATCAATAGAAGAGCCACTCTCCTGCCCCACTGCTTGTCTACGAGGCCTCAACTCCTTGGTGGAACCATAGATTATCCCATGGCAATCATCTGCATCACACGATGCTGGAACGCACAATGGGACGAATTCAAAATTCATACTATTGCACCACTCACAGAAGACGCCATAAAAGGAGACTCACAGAAAGCATGAACTATGTAACAGTCAATGCCAGAAGACTAAGCACCAGATCCAGAGAGGTATTTAGGCACTGAATTTTCACTGATGTCAATGGGAATTAGGTGCCTAAATACCTCTGGATCAGATCTTTAGTAGAGCAGGCTTTAAGGCTTGATTTTTCAGTAGTTCTATGGTTGCTACAAATTCTTCAGCACCTCCTTTGAGGAGCAAGTTTTTCAAAGGAATGCCTAGGAGACTCATCACATGTGTCTTGAAAATAACCATCCAGTTCTCAAAGGAAACAGACTGGATCTGCTAAGTACATGTAAAAAACCCCCACTTTTTATGACCTTGTTCAGGTGTCACAGCTTGGTTTCCTAGGAGCCATTTAACTCTGTGAATCTGTAAGGTAGGATCCTATCTCTATTACCAAGCTTGTGGAGTGGCAATATGCTAGGAGGCATCTGACGACATCTGCATTGTGGAAGAATACCTGACACACATTAGCTGCTCATCGAAACTTGGAGATTGTTTTCAGTTAACACAGACACCACCGAATTCCACTGGCTTTTAAAATGAAACAAAACAGAGCAACCAAACAAGAAGGCAAAACCAAACCAGATGAGAAACCTGTCCACAATAACATAAACCGAGAACCTGACAGAGTTCTATAACCCATCATCTATAAAGAAATTGAATTGCACGTGCTCTTAGTGGACAGCAAAGGGCAATCCCTTGCCCCATTCAGAAATATAAATCAAAGATACCACCCAAAGGAAAGGGGAAGGAAAAAAAGGCCCTTGTGATGACAGTTCAGATTGAAATTAATTTGCCCACTTGCAGAAATTCTGAAAGTGTTTGCTCTGGATTTTTCATCCCCACCACACGGCAGCTGCTTTTTTCCAAAGCACACACTCCCACTGTTGTGGGCTGGTGGAGCAAGACAGCCAGCATTGGAAACAGACGTGTCCCGCGGTGGCATGACAAGCAGTGGGCACAAGCGGCCACACCACAGGGTGCGCAGAGCCGTAAGTACATACACAGACACAGGCTTGTGTCTGGCCCAGGGACTGACAGAGGGGGAAGGTGTCACAAATATAAATCTCAGGCCGGGGAGCCAAAGAACTCAAGTGAGTTTTAGTCACATGGGTATCTCTGAGTTTCCCTTGGCTGCCACGATCAACTGTGGCCCAAAGTTGTAAAACCTGCCCACAGCTGCTCTGCTCACCCCCAACCTGATGTTTCACACTGTGACTTTATGCAGGCTTGTTTGGGTCTAACAAGGTCCTTATTTTTCTACAATGCAGGAAATAAGGAAACCAGCCATCAATTATTAGAAGCGCAGCAGATCTGAGCCGCGTGGCTGTAAAACAGATTTTTCTTTAATGAAACTGAGCTGGCATTTGCCAGAAATAACAAGTGCCCAAGACCAAAATGTAAATCAAAACTAAAGGAGAGTTTTCAAAACTTTGAATCATTGGTAGCAACAGACAAGCTCAGAAGGAGGTTGGTATGATTTTGGAATGTCTTAAAAATGTGTGACTAATAGGACTTCTAAAGACATTATTTGTGAGTTAGTATTTCAGTCTCCCCACAGAAAGAAAACATCATGACCAGAGAGGGCCACAATGTTTGCTGTAATAACTACTGTGTTAGTATGTCACTATTGCTATGCTAGGAAGGAGGCTGAGAGCCTTTGTTTTCATTTCAGAAAGCAAAGAAAAGGAAGACGTTAATGTTGAAAACCATCAGTGCTTGATAAGAGAAGATCACAGCTGTTAACCTTTCCCTGTGTGTCCAGGTTTTAAACCCAGCACTTGGTTCTAGTTGGTCTCAGCCCAGGCCCTAGGCAACAGGAGGTTCCATCACAACATCTCTGAATAGAGACTAGTCTAGTCAAGGAGGAGTGGTGCTGTTTGCTGAAGACAGAGACGTAACAAGAGGAAATAAAGGGTGGATTTGGAGCAAATATTAGTTGCTAGTGATTGCCTTACCATAATTACTGTCAAACTGTGTGATTGTAGTGTGGTAATACTCCTCCTTCCCCAGCCTGCCCCTACTCTTTGTCATGAAATCCAGAATGAGGCCCTGAATTTGGCCTCAGATGGATGCTAGGCCCAAGGATTGCAACGCAGAGGGCAAACGAAGGAAGAGCAGCACCAGGTCTGGCAGCAGGACATGGCCTGGAATCTTTTACAGATTGCAAGTGGAAACCATTGGAATGGTCCAGCTTGTTCATCATTGAATGAAACTGTCCATGGTTGAAAAGAATAATTTCTTTCAAAAGAACATCTAAACTCAGCTCAGCAACTCCTAGTACCAGAGGATTTATCACATTCTTTGCTAACCTATGCCAGCGTTTAATTAACCCCCTGAAGTCAAGGACAGGCATCTTCCTTCTTGTTTAATCTGCCTCAGTTTGCAGCCATGAGATGCCATTCAGCATTTATCTGCACCCAAGAGAACGCTCAAGTATCACCTATTTTCTCCTCTGGTGCACCTCCAGAACAGATCAGATAGCCTCTAATCTTCCATTAGTCCATGAGCGCAATATATGGGTTTAGCATCTTTCAGTTCTTCTCCAAATCCTTTGAGTTTTCAAAGTTGTTTAAGAAAATTTGAGCATTAATCTGCCTTCCTGCAACAAGAGTGATGCTTAACAGAAAGATCATGTTATTAAAAACCATAGGGAGGTATCACATCACTTTGTAATGCATTAGAAACTTATATCCTCACACCAACTGAATATGAATGACATCCTGATCCTTTTTAGCATCACTACTTTCCAGGACATGCAGCCTCCCATCTATAAAAACAGTTTAGATCCTCTATGCCCAGGTACATGTATTGAACTGTACGAAAACATTCATTGCCCAGTTCCTCATCATTGCTTAAGAAATCCACGTCACATGCCAGTCACTTCCTAATTTTTTTTTATTACTCCCTTTATCTGAAGCCACAGACAAACTTTACTGGCAGTGGGTTTCTATTTTCTGCTAAGATTTCAGTAGAAACTATTAGACAACACTGGGAACAAACTCAGACTTTCAGAGTTGTATACAAAATACTGTCACTGTACAAAATATACTTGTATGATGAGTATCTCAATTCCTAAAGATAAACCAGTTTTTACTCCATTCAAAAGGCAACATTATTGTTTTCTATACCCCTATTTTCCTGCCATCAACACTGCATGTGACAATCCAAAATGTATTCCAGAAGCTTAAATCCAATCTAGCAACACATCTATTTCTGCCAGCCTCACTCTCAGGCTTGTTATAAAACAAGAACAAGCTTGGTGAGCTCTTTTAAGAAGCAGAACAGTTTCCTTCAGCTGCTCTGTTAACACAGATTTCTGCCACAATACATCCCCAATTCTAAATAGTCTCAACTCCACCTGGACCACCAGGATCTAGGTATGACCAACAACTAAAGGCCAATACTGCTGGAGGACTTCAGCATGGTCAGTTAATTTTCATATTTGGAAAACAAGATGCATTGCGAATGAATAATAGTTCAATGTGAGCCTAATTCAGTATCAATAAGGCTATTTCCTTCTTCAGAACAATGGTTGGCATTTTCTATCCCCAACAGGCAATCATTTGTTAGCAATGGCATGTCCCCAGAATGCCACAGAACATTTCACAACTGCTTTGCACATAAAAATCAATCATTTTCCATGCCCAGTTGTCCCACCACGGGCTCTCCCAACTGCTTCTCTTAGAGCTCTTCACTCAGTCTGGTTTATACTGTGTGCCTTCTCAGTGTTTTCTTGACACACAAATGAGTGACTAGAAACACCAACATTAGACGAGGAGGGATCTGAACTTTGTTCACTAAGTCAGAGAGGATAGAAGCCTAGAGTATTACAGTTTGAGAGACCTCTTGTAACTTTACAGTGCCTAAGCAGTTGAGTGAAAGAATTAGAAATGTCACAGGAAAGACAGTTGGGCCCAAAGAGTTATATCTCACAGTAGGATTTCCACCCATTACTGTCTTTAAAAATTCCAGTGACAAACAACTCACAGCCCACTTGGGCATCATATGTCAAAAGCTAAGCATACTCCTAGTTAATATATTTCCTAGTGTTGAGCTCACACAATCCTCGTGGAAGAATAAACCAATGTAGAGGAGACAAAAGGTGCTGAGCATCAGGTGCATTCCACAACATACTGAATATCAACAGAGAAAACCTACAGTCACACTCACTTCAGAAAGTGCAATAGGAGATTTTCTTCCACACCAGCAGAACAAGACTGGTGCCTCTGAAGAATGAGCACACATGCACCATATACACATATTATAACTCCAATCTGTAAATCAGTGGATAACAAGTCTAGAAAGTCCTTCTCTTATCTAGCTCATATTATAAATCTGGGCTGCTCATCAGACTAGCAAACACTGTAGTCGGGAGCCTTCACATTGGAGGCAGTATCCAATTTCCCAGACTGTATTCTGTGGTAGTTAGTATCATAATTCTTTTGTACCTAAATGCTAGCTGGTTACAAGGCTATTTTTCACCAGGTTTCCTCTCAAGCCTCCTATTATCTAGGCTCTGAAACCCTCCCTGTCACTTCAGAGTGCTTGCTGCCAAAACATCTACCCCATGACTAAAACATCTTTATCACCTCTGCTATTTACTGTTCTTCATTTTCAAGTCTCCCAGCAACTTCTCCAGCAGCTAATAAAACCTCTATGGTTGGTATTAACACTAACCCTTAGCAAGGAAAGTTCCCTAAGCAGGTTAGTCCCATTTTGAGACTTAACCTGGGTATTGGTGAAGCGGCAAGCTTCTGCAAAATAGCAGTGTCATCTCTCAAACCTGCCAAATAAACTGCCCATGTAGGCGATGCCATCATACATTTGGGCTCAAAACACTACTGATGATTAGTCATTGCACTCGTTTGCTTTCCCCTTCTAGATTTTGGTCCCCTTTATATTGGCTTTCTATGACTGATCTTCCAAAATATACAGACTTGTAAAAGTATTTGTGGAAGTGGCAAACTTACAAGCAAATAGGCATAAAAGTGAATTTTGACAAAGCAGTCAGACTGTTCATGCCAGCAATCTCTGCCCAACAGCTTCCGACAGGATGCAGTAAGAGAAAGGAGATCTCATATAATGTTTCCAATGAAATCCAGCCAAATCACCCTGACAGATTTTAAGTATTTACACATTCAACAGACCCAAAAGCTATTTACATCAGTTGCCATACTTCCACATATTCAGCCTACAATTCAAGTAAGTTACAGCCCTTTCCATATACTTAAAAATAAGCCAAGAGCAAAGTTGCACAAAGTAGAAGACAGAGGCCAAGAGGCTGAGAGCATAGAAAGAATAAGTTATTGAGACTCAAGGGCAGGCAAAAAGCAAGTGGGCTCTAGGGGTAAACATCCCCTTAAATTTCCTGCATACCCATTGAAACCAGAGAGATGCTGAAATGCTTGTGGATCTTTGTTTTGAAAAGAGACCCATTCACACACATAGTTTGTAGCTTATCCCCACAAAAATACAAGTCAGCGAGCCTTACCAAATAGCTCAGGAACTCAAAAAAAAAGAAGAATATAAGCCAGTTTGTGGTGAGTTGGCAAAAGAAAAATAAGAAGCAAAACTGTTTAGATGAAAAGCGTGAGACATCTTTTTCTTTTGCCAAGTAAACTGAGTCCACACTTACAGGACAAACTTCCAGGGCTCAAGTCTGCATCCTTTTTATGCACTCTTGGTTTTAAAATGGCGTCACTTCAGGTTTGCAGCAGAGCTAGGGATGATGGAATGAAGCCAGCTGAGTTCCAGTTGAACATAAACCAGCTCTGATGACTTCAAGGAAACTGAACCTTACAACAATCAGATATCCAGAAAAGAGGAATTTAGCATTGCTTTTTCTTCTTCAAGTCCTGGGAGACAGTCTCAGCTGCAAAGTCTGTTTTGCAGAGATCTTGGGAACCTTGCAGTAGCTACCTGCATGTCAAGCCCAGGCAGTATACATTCCATCATCAGATGATTTCTGCATCAGGAACAGCCGTAAGAGACTTCCATCTGCTGGAAGTCAAAGGCAACCCTGAAGTTGCTTCCTCCAGCAAACCAGCACGGAAGATTTGCCTCCCAACAGGTACATATTATTGGTTATTTCCAACACAGTTCCCTTAAAGTAGCCTCCTTTCTCTCACTTCCGCCTGTCAAGCACTAAAATAAATGGGAGAATTTGTTCCTCAGCAACAATTCTGTAACTAGCAGTGTAAACCAGATGCCAAGCAGTAAGAAGCCAGACTAAAATGTTCCATTAAAAAGCTGACTTCCCAAAGATAACAAATATGTATTTTGCACTTTTCACCACTCACACTCAAGGGGGCTTACCAACAAGGCCAAGCACCACGTATTTCACGTAGCAGAGCGAAATCTGGTCCACACACACACTGTGCAGAGGGGGTGCAGGCATGCTCAAGCAAGTGCCATCCTAGGCGGATACAGCCACATGTTGCAGTGCAGCATCCTGCTCCACCACCAGATCAGATCTCAAACAGAGCACAGCCACATCACCCAAACACTGCACCTGAACTAACAAACTCTGGCCCTCGGCATAGAAAATTAAGCTGGTGCTGATGCTGTGCTGAAACAACTGCACTGCTGCTGGCTCCAAAACTGACTTATCTTTCTCTACACCTTACTCCATTCCACTCCTACAGCAGAAACATCAGGAACAGTACACAGACTTGCCTCAAAATGATACAAGCGCTACAGCCTAGAATAGGGTTCAAGCACCCTAACTCTTTTCATCCAAAACGTTTATGTACTTGGCCACATCAGCTGCTGACAAATCCTTCACCACTTTTGCCTGTTTCGTGTACAATGGCAGATCACACCAGCTTTAGACCCATGCACAGTACTGAACAGGAAGAAAAATTAAAGGAAAACATACTGTTCCAACTGAGTTTGGCATCCGAGCTATTGTGCTGCTTCAGCTTGTGCACTTCTCACTTCAGGACAGAGTTTAACACTTGGATCTTCTTCTCTGTGCCTCAAAAGCATGGATGAGATTTTCAAAACTCCTGAAGCCAATGCTACAACTCCCTGCAATTTCAGCAGGAGCAGCAGGGAAAAGCAAGAGTTACGGCATCTCATGTTAAATCCCTTTCTGGGATTTTCCCAGAAAATACTGGGTAATAAAACAGAAATTTCCTCTTGTATCTGTTCTCACTTCACTCTCTCTTCTCTGTCCAGCACAGATGGTGGCTGGGAGGTAGACAAGACTTACCTACATAAGGAACAGTAAGCAAGAGCTGGTTTAGAGTAAAATGAGTCCTTCTGAATGCAAACTGCTGCTTTCCTCGAGCACCCTTCCTATGCTATTTAGTCTTCTCTCTCAAGCGTCTACCCCGACAGAGATGTTCCATCAAAGAGCATAACACAGCCTTCGTAAGTGAGTGATCATTTGCTCTAAGAGAAGGATTCAGGTTAAATCAAAGCCAGCTGCTTTAGAGAGGGGCGGGCGGCTAAAAAGAAGTTAAACAAAATGATAATAAAAAATGCAATCTAGAACCTACATACGTAGGAAATCTACTATTGTGTTTCAATAAATAACTCTAAGGTATTTAAGCCTTATGCACAGAAAACAATTTTATTGCTTTTTTAAGTCATCCTCTTGCATTGTTGTTCTGCCCTAATAACTCTGAAATGTGCTACTCATCTCTCCCAGTTAAATATCCTGTTTCACAAGCCCACTCCTAGATATCTGAAACTGCACAGCATTTCTATCTAGCTTTAGGCATCTAGCATTCCAAAGAATTAATATTTAAACTTATTATAAAGGAATGGGGATTACGTTAAGCATGTAGCATTTAGCAAAACATTCACATTAATAAACTGGTGTGTTGCTTGTTTGAAGCACATTTATCAGCCTTTAAAAAACTAAAAATAAAAGATTATGCTCCAAAACTGACACATGTATCTATTCTCCTTTTAATACAACCAAGACTTAGATAGGATTATAGAGTGGAAGCTATCAAATTTCAATTTTTACAATACACTTAAAACTACATTATCTTTCTTTGCCCAGGGGATTGTTGACTTCACTGTTTAAGTGACTTAGCCAGAGCAAATTGTAAAAAAGCAGTGCATCACAGCACATATTTTAAATAACCCTAGACCATCTATCTCCTCTTGGGAAGTGCCTCATGTTAACATTATTGCTCTTACAGCTCTTGGTTAGAGATAAATTAATAAAAAACCTAATCAGTTACAAGACATCACTACCTCTTTATTTTGTCTTATATTAGTCAGATACGCTTTCCCAAGCTAACAAATATAGTTTATTTACAGCATTGGAAGGCAAAATACATCATCTACTGTTATACAACCTTCTACTAGGTATTAAAAATACCAGGTCCCTGGAGACACACTTCATATAGTTCAGCAAGCTCCAAAATAAACCAAACCACCAACCCCTTAAGCACTTAAAACAACAATGGACATCTGTATTAAAAAAGCTAGTTTGACAGTATTTGATGATGTCGCCTTAGTGTCATTTACCCCTCTGGCTAAATATGCAAACAAACACATAAGAATGTATTTGCATTCTAAACCAACTGACAACTCTCTAACGCTCACAAAGCCCTCTTATCACACACGTAAATGCCAGAATTAAATGCCGTTTCAGATGGTTTGCATTCATTTAACCCTTAGAATAAACTCGATCAGGTAGATTCAATTACAGTGCTCTTTATGCAAAACAATCACACATACATTCAGACATAATGACAGAAAAGTCAGACATAATTATTAGATTTAAAGCAAAACAATTGCTTAAGGCAAAAAAAAAAAAAAAGATAGCACTTAAGCACTTTGTGACTCTCTGACTGAGACCAACCTCATAATTCCTAAATGCTCAAACCATCAACATAACCTAACACAAAGAATTTGGAGCTATTTCTTGTTGCAGCTCTGCTAATGTGTCATCTGTTTTTGCAGTAGTCCCCTTTCTACAAATAATCTTAATCATTAACAATCATTTAATACATCCAAAGTAATGACAGCAATTTAAAAGGAAAACAAAAAACAGTCCTTGTTCCAGGTTACTGGTGAAGCGCAGAGATTGTGAGAACAGAAAGTTCCAGGTTCCAACCGAGATTTCACATACTGGGTGCCAGAAATGTAATAGGAGGTGAAGGGAAAAAGGGGAATTCTTTGCCTCTATTCTTCAAAGCCTGTGCAGAAAGGCAGTACTGCAGTAGTCTGAACTGATACTTATCTGAACGGAAGAACCGGCCCTTGCTTTCTTACATGCCCCATTTAAACGCAATAAAAAGGCATGAGTGGTTTTAACTGGTCATTCTGGCTATGTCATTGTAACGCTCCCTGCTCTCAGGAGAGGGTAACAGCTGTGGCATATTCAGAAACACATACTTTTGCTATTGTTTGCACATTTGTAGGGCAAGATTATGCTGTACCACAGTTAGAGAGCACTGCCCTTGCTTTGGAACCCTGTATTCTTTGAGTTACATCAGTATGCTGGGAAACAGAGTTTGGTGGCTGAGTTAAAAAGGCAAAGAGAAAACAACAAACTATTAAAAGCAGTTTTATGCACTGTGAAATGATTACTAGATTGCATGTCTTGTTCAAGCCTGTTGATACATAATCATAGAAACCTGGAGTGCAAAATGGAGCAGTTTACATCTATATTCCCTCTCCCATTACCCTGCCATCGACGTCTTCAACAGTTCCAAAATCACTAAACAGCTGAGGTTCATGTTTCTAGAATAATGGTAATCACGGTACTGAACATGGAAATTACATTCACAGTACTACAAATTTCTCTTCGTAGTCTATACGTTATTCCACTTCCTAGCCTACAGATGGATTTAATACAAGCTTGTTATTTGTTCTACAAGCTTTTCTCTGTACATAGGATAAAGAACTTTTGGTAACATTAGAACTGAAATACTGACCCAGCTAAAGTCAGTGAACAAGATTCCTTCTGATATTAATCGTTTAAGTAAAATCTTGTCCCTCTTATTCAACCTGCTAAGAACCTTTGCTCACTGGAAGTAAACAAAACCAAACCCAACACTTGGTTGCAATGATGAAGTACTATCTCCCAAAAGACACTCACTTTACATGTAACAGTTTTACTAAATAGAATCTTGAAGCACTTCCAGAATATATTGTCAAACCTACTCAAAATCCTCAGCATACACTTAACAGCTTCTGTGTATACAGGGTTGAGCTCTGACACACGAATAATCATTTAGGCATAGTTGAATACATCATTTGGAATATACTATTTGGAGTCGATGAGAATATTGTCAGGAACACATTGATGCACATACTCAAGCACTCGCAAGATTCAGATTTTATACTTACAATAAGAAGAAAGGAAAAGGTATTTTTCTTCTCATCCCATTTAGCAGAGTATGTGATGATTTCCATTTTCATACCACATGTTAATGGTTTTTTGCTTTTACAAGTACTGAATGCCTTTATATGACAGGTCAATCATTAAATCTTCTGGTTTCAATCTACTAAATATTCTGTCGTACCAATGCCTAAATAACAAAGAATTTCACTATTATGTACAATGCAAGCTTTTTTAAATTAAACCCATGAAAGAGTCATCTTCAACTCCGTGACTCTGATTTTGCAACACAAATCATTAGAGGAACTTCCTTCAGTAGCAAGTAACTCAGTTATTTTCCTATTCAAGACAAATAAGCATTTTAGCCAGTTTAAGGGAGGAGAGGACAGTTACAATTTATCCCAAATGACGTTATGTACACATTTTGCAACCTGCAGTTCATTCTCCTTTCTTCTCTTACAAAAAGGAAAAAAAATAAATAGGAAAAATAATAATAATAATTAAAAAAATCAGACCATGAAATAAGGAGTTCTATAACTGCAAGTTCTGTTAAAATAAAGCTTTAAATTCCTTTTTTGTAGCAGAGAGTTCAAATGCAGCAAGCAAGAGAACTACAGTAGAAAGAAGAACAATTTATTACTACAGCTCTATATAAAATTGAGACAGTTTAGAGTTTAGTGAGCCCATTCCCTGTCCCCTTTATCAGCCCATATAATATTTATCAGGTCCAGGCAGTCCCATTTGCTCCAGTGGGATAACTCAGGTGAACACAGACAAGGTATTTGAAAGAAAATGGCAGAATCAGGCCCAAGACCAGTCGATACACCTAATAAGTCATATAACCAAAACATATGCTTTTGCTTAAGATCCCAACAGTATAAGCTGTTACTTATGCAAGGACTGTCCTGCTAACCTAGGGAACAGTCGCAGGGGTTTGAAATGGCAAGATTTAGCCCTCCTTCTGAACAGCAGAAGAAAATTAATGCATTTCAATAAATTGGTTGTACAATTGCTGAAAGCAGCTACAGCTAAAAAGTTAAAAAACAAAGCCAACCCGCTTTCTCCTTGCCCGAATACAAAATACTCTCAACAGGGAAATATCCAACTCCTGCAACGCGAACGGCTTATTGTTTTGCTCACTGTAAGTTAATATCTGAAGTGGTTCCTGCAAAGGTCTGGGCCATTTGGATGATTTCCCAGTGGCACAACTACCAGGATAAATCTCGTCATTTCTACTGAGTCATGAATTAGGTACACGAACGAAACTGGAAAAGAATGAAAAGGAGAAGTGGTTCCTGGTAACAGCCATAATCAGTGGCATGAAAAAACTGAGATATTTGACATCTTTATAGATTACTCTTTTGTCACCACTAAAGCTTGCTTTCCCAGAAGTTTCTTTCCCATTGACATTAATTATTTTACTTTCAAAATGGTAGTACTGTAGCATGAAATTCAACAAAACAGAACAAAAACCACAGGATCTCAGTAAAACATTGCAAAATGGACTCCATACCTTAAGGTACAGTTAGTCTCTTCCAAGCAGACCACAAATGCCTCTAAGAAGCACCGCCTGGGTGCAAATACTCTGCCTTGTGAGTAATACAGGGAAATCAATGATCAAGAAAAGTGGGGTGTGTATCACAGCCAATCATACCAGAAGGGGGAGGCTGGGTAAAAACTGGGTGTTTATTTTAAACAGCTCCCAAACAGAACAAAACATGATTCCAAAATACTGATATTTTTGGTAAACAACCAACAGCTCCATCCTGCAAAGTTTAAACCCAAATGATCCGATTCCCAGAAGTAATCTTCACCACCGCCCCTCAGTTTTTGTTTGGCTGTTCATGTAAAATGACTTGCTCAGGCACAGAAGCATTTTGCAGGATCGTAACTTAAAACACTGTGAAGGACAGGAGTAACACCACAGAGACACTACAACAGCAGGATGCTTTCTTTCCATTGTGATTACTTCAAAGTTGCCCTTTTTATTAGTAGGGTAGTGTACAATTTTGATTCATTCTTTTTTGAAAACATAAATAAATTAAAAAAAAAGTAAAGGCATGTTTAGAGAAAAGAGAGTATCTTTTACAGGCAACTACAAAAATCGGGTTGCTCTTGTTAAAGAGCTTCTTTTACCCTCCGTACTTGCAGCTTTCAACTGTGGATAAACCAAAACCAGGAGGCACATTCAGTAATCTAACCCAGACTGCGGAGGGAATTACTGGGTACATGGTACTCTGGGGCTGGAGAGCAGGAGATGTACTGCACAATGATCTGAAATCAAGCTGTCATCAGTTTCCTTCCCAAAACCTTTTACTGGGTAAATCTGAATATTTCCCTCATTCCCATTTCTTAGCTCTCTTGTTGTATTGCACCCGCATGCAGCCATCCCTGGTCCTTTTGTTTATCTTCCTGAGAAAACCAGGGCTGTTGGGAGATGGTTTACACCACTCCTTGGAAGATCAAGTGGCTCTCCCAATTGCTTTTAGATTCACAGAGCTCTGATTTTACAGTCAGATCACCGTGAGTACATGTGCAACTTCTGTTATTTCTGACTCAGAAGCACAGTGCTAAGCAGGGGTTGGTAGCTCATTGTATTAAGTGGGCAAACTCCAAAATGTCTGAGTGGACATTAAGGCACTTGCTGACATCGTACAGGTCAGAAGAAGCACAGCCCATGTATTTTAAATCAGACTCTAGCTCAAGGTTTTACTTTCCCAAACTTCTCCTGAAAATATCTTCACAGGGAGAAGAAAAAAAAAAGGAAAAAAAAAAAGGCAGAAATGAAACAAAAAAAAAACACACCCAAAAAATCTCCTCTGCTGCCGTCTTTGGAAAAATCCATCATTATCCATCAAATCACCACACTCAGTAAATGAACCCTATCCTGCCCATGGACACCTCCTGCTTACTCCCATGACTCAAGTCACCCATATACAGAAGCAACCACAAGGCAACACCCTGGACAGAAAACACATTAAACAAAAAACAGTAGCAAAACTTAAAACACCTTTTTTTTTCCCCCAGTGGTGAAAAGGGGAAATTGATCAGCCAGAAAAGATGAATTAGCAACCTTCTCTCATGCCCACCTACATCTACTATGAAAGCCCCAAGTCAATGGAAATTACACTTTTCTTCTTTCCCTCCCTACACCCCTGCCTCAGCAGTAGTCACCAGAGTAACACCTATGAAAAGAGAACCAAGTAGCTCAAAGGGAAAAAGAAAAATAAAGAAAAAAGGAAAGTGCTTCTAGGTAAGATATAAAGCTGGTATGACCTCTAGTCAAGTGGCAGCAACCTCACTCACAGGACCACAAGGACTTGAGTATCTCACAATTCCCTTCTACAGGCAGCAGCCCAGCAGTACTAGAGCTCATAGCTGTCCCTTCATACTTTGTGAATCCTCCTTCTCCCCCCTCCAAACCTGGTTCTGTGTAACAGACCTTCATTTCATTGCTGCCAAACATTAACAGCCTTTTCTTTTCTTTTTAATCAGGAGAGGAGAATTGTAGCGTTAACAAACAGAAAAATAAAAAAGGTAATTTATAACCTGCTGCTCCACTCTGTATTCACTGGCGATGAACAAACATATCCTGTGGTTTGCAGGACAGACCTAGCACAGATTGAGGTGTTCATTAACATAACTTCACGGCAATGAAAGGTGCCATCACCCTAGGGAACGGGCTCACAAAGGAAAGTGTTACTAGTCCAAGGGCACGCAGCTTACTTCTATTTTTCAGAAGAATAGGCAGAAAGGGATGCACTGAAAAAAATCATAGTGGGAACTGCTTTACAGCAAGAAGATAATAGCATGTAGATCTCTAAAACTGAGAATGGGAAAGGACTGAGAGGACAAAAAGAGAATTACCTTTTTAACACTGCAGAAATCATTGCTTTAATATTAACAAACAGGTGCACGTTCAGCTTTGCAAGCGGCTTTGTAGCATAAAGGAATGCTTCAATTCCCACTGATCCCATCCAGTGATACCTTAGAGGGATTATTTCAAAACTAAGTTTTGATTAACAAATTCCAGCCCAGTTAACAAGTTCTGGTTTAAAAGGGTAACGAACAGATTTCAGCGGGCAATTCCCAACCTAACTTCAGCTTTAACAATGGATGGATGAAAAGTGGGCATTTGTTGAATTCGCCCTTACGGCAATGCCTTTCAGGCTACCAGGAATCCCAAGCCTGAGGATTCGCTGCATGAATCCAGCATTTGTAACACCTCCTTGAAATACAAACTATAAATCCAAGCAAGCGTGGTGAAACTGCTGAATAAGAACGAGGCATTTATTGTCAGTCTGGCATGCTCGCAAACAAACACCCCACACGCACGCTGCGGCGCAGGACAGACGAACCCAGTGTTCAGCACCATCCTCCCAACAACCACCTCCGAGAGCAGACCAAACCGAGCTGCAGTCGCTTAGGGCACCTAAAGGAGATGCTGGGCTTGGGATTTCTTAAGGAATATTGAGAAACACTCCGCTTCCCATCAGTAAAAACCACCCTGGTTTTGCACAGAAAGGGGAGGGGGAGGAAGTTTTAAAGTTAGAAAAGAGTCTGCAAACCAAAAGGAGAGGGGAAGCTTGATACACGTTCTGTTTGGCTGGTGGTGGTAGTGCTCAGATCATGCGTTTTTAAACTCACCCTTCACGCTCTGATGTTTCTGCTGCTGGAAATAGTCTTTAGAGCCTCTAGCACATCGCAGCTCCTGCGCCCTGGGCAGGATGGGGATCCTCTCGAATATGCTGGCTCTTTTAGGGATGAAATCCAGCAGAGGCGCTGACATCTCAGGGGGGCTCTGCTGAGGCTCCGTGCGGTCACCGCCGTTGCTGACCGCTACTTTAAAGGACATCTGAGGGTTCAAGACACCTTTACCAGCGCCGGGACGAGTCCCCCGCGGCAGTTCCTTCACAGGCGCTCCGGGGCATTTATCGGTCACCTCGAAGCGGGCGCTGCTTCTCTGGCCCGCGGCGAGCTCACTGTGCATGTCCGCGCCCGGCTGCTGACGGGGCCCTCGCCGCTCTCCTGCACCGACCGGACAACACCGGCTGTCAGCCCCGCCGGAGGCCGCCTCAGCCGCCCGCCGCCTCAGCCGTTAACCGCCGCCTCAGCCGTGTGGCGGGAGGCGGCCCCGCGCGCTCCCCTCACGCACACCGGCCCCGGAGGAGGGGAAAGGGAAGGGGAAGGGGACAGAAACGCGGGGCTTAGACCTCGCCTGTGAGGGACGGGGAGGCTGGCGCCGCGCCTCCGTTTTCCTCCCTCTCTAGGCAACACCGCCGGGCTTTCCGCAACCGCTCCCCGCAAGGCGAGACCGGCCGGGAGGGAAAGGGGAGGGGGGGTGGAGGGCACAGGGTGTCGAGGCCGGTGCCTTTCAGCCGAGGCATCCAAACAGCGGCCACCCAGGCAACGGCGGACGCGGCGGCAGCGCACGCAGCGCCTCGGGGCGGGTTTGGCAGCGCCCGGCGCTCACCGCAGCCCGCGGGGTCAGCGGCCGTGAGGGAGAAGCCCGGCCGGGCTGTGACAGCCGCGCCGCCGCGCTCCTACCTGGGAGGGGCCGCCCGGGGGGACGCGCTGCCCGCCGGCTCCCGCCGCGCCCCGTCCTGCCGCCGTGCCGGGATCATGGGCTCAGCCCCGCTCCCCCGCCGCAGGGCCGGCTGCCAGAGTGAAAGCGGCCCGGGCCATTACCCTGGCGCGGCGGCGGGGCCAGCCCTTCGCTCGGGCTAGTCGGGGCGGGCAGGGGGAGGGCTGTGCCGCCGGGGCCGCCCCTCGGGGCTTTGACAGCGGAGCGGCGGGGAGCAGGGTCTAGCTTCCCCGGCGAGCCCCTCACGGCCTCGGAACCCTTCTCTCGCCTCACCTCCCTGCTCCCCGAGAGAGAGCCCGCACCTTCCCGCTGCCCGCCTGGCGGTGAGAGGGCCCCGCGCTTGCCCATTCCATACCCCAATGGTCCGTGGTTTCCCTCGCACTGCCCCCCTCTTCCCCTTCCCCACGAGCTTCGGCCGTCCCCCATGCTTGCACACCAGACACACAACAGGCAGGAACCACGGGACACCCAACAGCACCCTATAAACAACTTGTGTGCGAAAGCCACAGTGACTGCAGCGTGCCACAAAGGAGCAGCGGGAGAGAGCAAAAGCCTTGCCAACAGCCTGGGCCCGGGAAGCAGGAGATGAGACAGAGGTGGGAACAACCTGGCCAAGGCATCCCGATGACACAGTCTCAGGTGCATTCAGTGCTTCTGTTTATAGGGTGGCCATTCATCGTTCCCTTCCTGTCCTACAGGTGCCTGGAGCTGGCCCACTCCAGTAGAAACAATTAGGCTAGCTCTGAGCACGCAGAGCAGTGACATTTGCGCTGGCTCCTCACAGGCCAGCTCGGGTCTGGAAGCAATCTAGCTGGGTTTATTAGCTTGGGCCTGGTTCCAAGCAAACGCAGGCTGAGCTATGGTGTGCAGCTTTGCACCAGCGAGCTTTACCAGCCCACTCTTTGCTGGCACCCTGCTGCCCTGCACGCTGCTGTCAGCACAGGTGCAGCACAGCAGGTCTATAACGCAGGGCAGCTCCAAGGTAGGAGTGACTTGGAGTCATCCCTGATTTACACGGGCGTGAATCAGACAGACATCTGGTTGGAAATCATGACCGTTCACATTAGACCTAAAGGAGAGGCTTGGGAGATTTAGCATGAGGAGGAGGGACAGCTACTGATCTGGCGTCTTGCTGCACCCCTCCTGAGGAGCGTTCCACAGCTAGAGACAGAGATCTTCATCTTCTGGCAGCACAGATGCTGCACAGAATGCCTCACTCACACTTTGTCCAACCCCTTAATAGCATATGCCACCCTGCAGAGTAAAGGAATGGTTCAAGACAGGAGTGCTTGACTTTTCCTTGGCAAATGATATGAATGTTGTGGATTTGGTGGGAGGGAAACAACTGTCCATAAAATACACGAGATCTCAAGGTGGAACAAGCAGTTCTGGGAGCAGCAGTACTAAGGGAGCCTCATTTGCAGTGCCTCTCCTCCTCCCTGCCCAGCACAGATGCCCTGATGTCTACTAAAGAAGCTTGCCAGCTTTTCCCCTCAAGAAGGGCAGTAATGGGGTCTTCTTCTTGTGTAAGACCACATCTTAAATTGTCAGAAGTTAATAGCTCTCCGTCAAACGTGGTTAAAAACTGGTAAATGTCCTCAGAATATTAGTAGGAGCAAGATGCTACAAAAAGGGAGAAATTCCCACATGACCTCTATAGGAAACAAAGCTAAATATCAACCACCTAGCACAAACAATGGATTTTAATAGCGGTGTCCTGGGGATTTTAAAAGCAAGTACGAATTGTCAGTGTACATTATCCCTCTGCATGGCTGTTCTCTACAGCCACACAACACCTCTCAGTGCTCTGCTGACCTACACCCACCCATTCCCCACTCCTATCCGTCTGCAGGGCCACTAGGACTGAGCCACTCTCTCTTTGATTTGGAAATGCTGAAGGCACCTGGCAGTAATTACTGGAGACACAAATACACTGTGGTAACGCTCTAAACCCCAGTGATGTGAAGAGGCAGTGAAATTTCCTGGGGGAGATATGATTCCAGAATGCAGTGTAACCAGGGTAATCCCACTCCTTCCAGTGCAGGAAAGAGGTAGGTAGGGTTTGGTGGGCAAATTATCAGAGCTGTGCTGATGCACACTGCCTGAACACTGGAACTAGAGGGGGTTTCCTAGAAAACAGGTAGTTTTCTAACGTCCGAAGGGGGAATTGTGGTACGGGATCTTCCCACAGCAAGCAGGGAAAGGACAGCTTGGGCTCGTGGCTGCTCTGAGCCCATTAGCCCACGTCATTCCCCATCCCATACCTGAGGACACGCACGCCCTGCTCTGACCCGCAGTTTCTGTTTCTTTTCATCACTATGATCCAGAGTACTCTGCAAAACACCGGCAGGGGCCGCCACTCGCTCAGCAATAGCTCAGGGCTGAGCTGCTCTGCAGGCAGAGGGGCACGGAGCATCCTCCATACTCTGGGCGCCCTCTGAGCAGGAGTTAAAACAACCTCGGAAGGCTTCAGGCTAAAGCACATCGCAGCTCCAAGCTTCAACAGCGCGTAAGGTTAAGGCCCTTCACAGCAGGATGAATTTCTACATGGCAGGTCATCTCACAGAGATGTAGCCTGCATAGCTCAAGCTGCAGGTACCCACATTCCTTCCCACCCATGGACAAAGCTTCTCTCACAGCACTGTTTCCTCTGTTTCAAGTGTCTCTGCAGCTGCCCCGTCTTTGCTGGGACTATCTCATCCCTGGGTCTGAGCAAGAGAAGCAGGCAGTGGATGGAAATCCTCCTCCAGACAGAGACCTGACACCACTACAGCAACAGCTTAGCTCCTGCAGCAAGCCCACAGACATGGGAGGACCAAGTGCCCCTTGAATCACTGTACTAATAAAAAGAGTTCAGCAGCTCCCTTTCTCTGCTGAATCAGAAGATGTTTCCTATGTTTCAGTTCTGGAACAAAGGCCAAGCAAGTGCAGTTGTGGTTAAGACTGTTCTATGCCCTGGGTCACTGTAACTTTGCTGTATGCGCATACTGTACAGCAAATACTGATTCACCCAATGTTGTCACTACAGCCATGAACTAGATGGGTGTCTCCCCTTCTGTCCTTGTGAAAACCAGTCATTAGCCTCTCCTCATAACAGCAATACTCTTCTTGGGGGGGAGCACAGGGAGAGATTTTTCCATACTAGCCTTCTTGTTCAACGTTCCCAGTTGCCAAGGGCTGCAGTCATGGGTCACAGTATGGCCCACAGCTAGCCCAGCTGCCTCTTCCTTCTGTTAATGAAATCACCATCACCAAAGCAGACCTTCCAGTTAAGGCAGATAGGCCCTCTTCAGCCCCTGAAACTAATCCCTGGGTGTTGCTTCATTTCAAGTCAGATATGAAAAGCAAGGCTGCAATTTGGGATAAAAAAAAAATCCCAGGAGGAATGCAACTGCTTGCCTGCATATTCTCTCCCTAGGTCAAGTGGGTAAGACACAGGTGATAAATAACCAGAGACTTGCCCATATGCCCATTCACTCCTAGCTGGTGACCAAAGAAAGAGAAAACAGATAGTAGTCTAAGGCTAGCTCAGGTTGGGACAAAATCAGACCTCAGAGCAACTAAGAAAAAGCCAGGACATAGACAATTGCTGGTGCAACGGTGCTGGTTATGTTGATTGGTGCCCTTGGAGCCAGACACTGATGAAACACCAGCAAGATCCTTGGCATTGTGGATCTGAGCATTGCTGGTGATAGGATAAGGCAGTTACACCAAAACCAGCTCCTGAATCACATTAGCCACATAAACTAGCAGTCCTGTACCACCACCACAGCACAGTTAGCATAACTCTGCCTGAGCACACACCAGGGCCCAACTCAAAGCTTACACAGAGCAGTGAGGAGAAAAACACAGTGTAAACAAGTTTGATACATCAGGGTTTCCCTGCTGATACCAGCCAAGATCATGTCATTGCCACAACAGTGGTTTTCTCAGGGTCTACAGGTACTTTTGCAGACATGAAGCCTCTTTGCTCCAGACAGCATGAACCCCTGTGGTCGCTACTGTCCTGGCTTGAGGTGATGCTGAATACACAAGGACAATGAGAGATCATCTCTAACAGGTAAGGGGAAACAGTGGGGGAAAGGACATTATGTGAAGGGGACCCCAGTTTGCCAAATCCAGCCTCCAAGGTGTGCTCTTTACCTTTGTCAGGAGCGGACGGTTGTAACTGGCCTCCACATTATAGCTGGTCACAAACCGGATCTTCAAGAAACTCGTGGAAGCTGAAAACTCCAGTTCCCCAAGCAGTTCCGTGGGAGGAGAGGAATGAAGCAGAACGGATACAGGTAAGCTGAGCTGGGTAGAGCAAACAAGCAGAGCTGAAGAATTAATCTCCAGCTCACATACTGGAATCTCTGCTTCTACCCCAGCAGGCAACAAAATTGAATTTCAAAAGGACACAATTGAAATTGCAAGGCCTTTGTGTGACTGCTGCAGCATAGACAGAGGTGGGAGGTGTTACCATAATCACTGTTAATATAGGACAAAACAAGCTCTCTGGTAGGAGAAATAACAAACTTTGTTATAAATAACCTGGCTGCAAACGAGCTGTCGATTCACACACAGCAGTTTATTTACACAGGCATGCCAAGTCCAGACTTGTTTTTGTTTTAATTTACTGCACCACAGATAGTAAAAATGAAACAACCAAACAAAAAGTGAGCCAAAGGGATTGTCTCTGTAACTATGCCCATTTCTTGGAGATTGCACATACCCCTTTAAGGCAGCACAAAGCCCTACTTTATAGTGGTTTCAATGACGCCCTGAATTAGGACAGCAGGGTCAAACTGACCACACGTTATCCAGCGATGTACTCAACCATTGCCTCATCACTTATAGATTCATTTATAGCTCTTGTAGTTAGAAAAAAGAAATTCCTCACATCACTGTGGCTTATCTTTCAAAAACAAATCTCTTCTCAATAGCTTGCATATTTGGGGAAATCATACAGTAATCTTGAATCTACCTTTGTCTTCCAAACACTGCAAGAAGTGACCAGCATCTCCAGAAGCTGCTGTAACACTACACATCTCTCCCTCCCTCCTGCCTCTCCAGGCAGAATGAGCTGCCAATTAAGCAGTTCATTCTAGAGGACTTGGAGAAAAAAAAAGCCTGTAATGAAGGGTTTGACCAGCCTGCATTCAGGCTGGGGTTATTTACACCTGCAGTTACCTTCCTCAGACATTCATCTATATTATTTCTCTGCCTCAGTCCATAAATAGATGCATCTCTCACACCATGCATACACAATGCAGGTAGGAAAATAAACTTCAGTAACAAACAAAAAGAAACAAAGACAGCACAACTTAAGGATGTTCAGTGTGTAAACCCCAATCCTCAGCATTGGGACATGCCAGGAATAGAATTGCTGGGGCACCCTTGATTCATGCCTACTATAAATGAGTTATAGTACTGGCATTATAGCACAGCCTCCAGTTATTTTGCCTGGGGATCCATATATTCAAGGCACTGAAGGCAGTGATAGCTGAATGAGCAGCCAGTCACTCTTCTGTTTCTTCTTTATTGGCATAGTGTCTGGACCACACATTGAATATATTTACTGCACAGCAGCCAAGCCCTGTGCAGAATACAGAATTATTCGTTTATTCCAGGGCATTTCTTTGCTGTCTGTCACTGCAGCAGCCTACTGATTTGCAAACAAATATGTTGTTATCATCATTGGAGGTGAGGGAAGGTGGAGTTAGACTAAACCCCATTTCGCAACGGAGGCCCAGAGGCCAAAAGCTTCAGTTTGAGCGCAAAACTTGTGACAAAGACTCACTCCAGGTTATTTAGCATTTCCCTTCAGTGTATGTCATAGAGCCCATTTCCAGTTCCAGCAGTTAAACTCAACCCTTGGCATCTCAAATGGAGCATGCAGAAACTGGGAGCCTAACAAAGAGTGGCCACCCGTGAAGAGCTGAAGTGCTGCACAGGATCTCTGTGATAAAGGCAAGGACAAACCCATTTCTCCCTGGCAATGTTCAACTCACACTACCTGTGAGACTGGGCTTTCTCTTCCTATAGCACTCGTGCTGGGTGCCGATAAACCCTTCCCGAGCTGGCTGCCAGGGTCTGAAAAGGCAACAGCTGCCTCAAATATCTATCTTCGAGCCGCAGCCTTGTGCTCAGCCCAAAACTTCGTGCCACCACCGCCAGCAAGGTACAGAGCCTGGCGCTTCCCCAAACCTGCTTTGAGCAGTGACCTCTGCTGGTAAACAGACGGGAAACCCAGCGGTTTACAAAGCTGGTGCCCCAGCTACCTGGTCTTCAAAGCTTGCCCTGTAGAGTCACCCAGCCTGGCTCTTGATCTGAAACATCTACCATTAAGCCCACAATTGAAGCGTGCTGAGCGAGAGCAGAGAAGGATGCTTATGGATAAGCTACAACAATCTTTACCTCACAGAAGGCTCACAGTTCCTTCAAAATTCACTCCAGGCCTCTCACCATACCTTTACAGACAAGATGCAGTTAAATACGACAGCATGCCCCAGTGCTGTGCTTCAGTAGTCAGATTTACAAGTTGTGTGTCAAGAAGGGAAAGGCAAAGCCTGTATTTGTGTGTTTTGGGCAGGGGAGGGAGAGGAGCTCACTATACACTCAGCACTTGGTTCCTTTGATGACTGCACGAGTACTTACATGTGCTGCTTAGGCCACAGCTCCCTCTGAAATTCTTCCTACTTCAGGAACTGACTCTTGAGGGGGAATCAAAGGAAAAAAGAAAAGAGGGAACTTACATGCCATTGCCACCTATCAGAAGAGTCAGCTAGTGTACCAAAGGGGAACTATTCCCCCTTGAATTTGTGATTTGTGTTTTGATCTCATGACAGGCTCCAAAGACTCCATCTTCATCTACCTCCTGACTAACTCTGCTGCAGCCCTAAGAGTTTTGCAAGAGCAGAAAGGTGAGGTCTTCTCCAATATATTTTGTGTCTTCTGTCATCAGTGTGGTGTAGGTTCTGCTCTCTCTCAGGCTGCTTTCTCAGGCACAGGCAAGCCGCACAGTTTGTTTATACTGCAGGTTTGTCCAAAGCTGATATGCCAGATGCAAATCTCTACCATGAGTCTGCAATATTCTGATGTGAGAACAGCCGCTTACAACACAAGAGCCTGGCAAACCACATTCCAGGTATGGCCACAGCACCCACATACATTTAATCCACATAACAAATATGTTAACACACTACTGGTGATGGAAAACATTAAGACCAGAGGGGGAAGAAGGTGTGTGGGTAGTGGGGAGGGTCCTCAGTTTGCACTATCCATGATGATTCCACCCAGAACTTCATCTTTTTATTGCATCTTTATAGAAAGGTGGTGATGGGAGTGGTGGGAGCTCAGCTGCAATAAACAGGGAAAGCCCTGCAGCTACGAAATGCCTGCCTGAATGTGCTCCAAAAGCACTGCAACCTGCCACCGTGCAGCCCCTGTGAAAAGGGGTCAGCACTGCACACGGCAAGAAGCACCTCCACAGCTGAGGGTGCCTCTGGGGCCATCTCACGTGGATTCATGTGCACCCAACCCACCGAAAGCACCAGGCCCTCCCCCCAGGATCCTGCACATGGCTGGTTCCAGTAGCTGGGAGGGAGGCACATAGGCCACAGACTGCACAACTTGCCTGTGACTGAGCAGGTACCAGGAAACTCATCAGCAAGAGAACAGTACTTCCTCAGCTGCAGCTGGACGCATCTGCAGGGGCACTTGCCTTGCCCTTGGAGCCATACATGTATCTCAGTAGGTGGGAAGATGGCTGCTGGAGGCCTTAAAACACCAAGCACAGCACACACAGTACAGCCTCTGTTCAAAGCAAGCAACAACAGAATCGAAACCACTTCATTTCAAGGGCACATTCAGGCCCCGAGCTGCCACTGGCAGTGAGACAATTCTCCAAGTGGCAAAGTGCTCCTGTTGAGGGAGCAAGTCCTGCCCAGCTCCCTCAAGATACAGCAGTGTGCAAGAGCTGCAAGGACAAGGGCCATTGCATTTGTCCACCCTCAGACTGCATTTTCAAACCTGTATTGCTTAAGAGCTAAAGCCTCTATTTCATTACTCCTTTGTAACACAGAACCAGACCTGGGCCATCAACTGTGTACCTCTTCACAGCAGCAGTGGAAATAATTTCAGATACCCTTAACTCCAGCTAGCCTGCAGGGAGAAGCAGATGGTTCTCAAGGTTACCAGAATGCTCTCAGACCCACTTGTGCATGTGGTAGGCAATCCAGCACGAGGATGCAGCTCAGCTTTGAGATGGTTAAATGGATGAGAAATAATAGCAAGGCTTGAGGGATCCAATTTAACTGCAGGTATAACGAAGCCAACTGTAAAAAAGACTTTATTTTTTCCCCTTTATACTCAGAATGCAGAAAAGAACTTGAGGGACTCTTCCCGTATCTCAGAGGTTTCACAGACTGATTATTTTTATGTTAAGACAGAAGTATATAAAAGGACTTGAAATACCAGCATGGTTTGCCAGAGGAACATAATTATTCCCAAAGCCAAAACTAGAATAAGATGTTTTCCCTGTTTGAGTTGTGTGAGCCAGTTGCTGCATCTTCAGAGGGCACCCAACATCCACTTTGTATTCTTGTACACTTAGAATCATGAGCATGAGATATTGTTAAAGATACCCTTTTAAGTAAAGGCTTAAAAAAAAAAGGGCTACAGCTCTTTAAGAATTGCAGCTTTTAAAGAAACCACAGAGCAATCAGCTTTTGAAAGCTCTTCTGTCATACACAGAGAATGCCATGAATCACTCGTACATTAGCAGATGTCATGTGCAAATCTCAGCTGCAACACAAGGAGGACAGACCTCAAGCACTTTGGCATCAAAAAGAAGTCTGCGTTTTAAGCCTGCTGCTGACAGCCATAACACTGGTAATTACAAGTCACAGCTTATAGTGGTGGGAGTGTTGCAGAAAATACCAGAGCAATAAAAATACAGTTCTGCACCTGTTTAAATGCATGAAAAATGTATTTGAAACTGTCTGGGTCAGCAGGTACACCTGAGGTATGAGCTAAAGCACTGTGCTAGCTCCAGCTGCACACTGCAATACCTGCAAATAAGCAAATTAATTTCATTAATAAGCCAGGCAGGCAAGAGGCTTTGATTACAACAGTCAAAGCTGTGGTAGAAATTAAAAGAGTGTGCTTAAACCTTTAAATATAATGGAAGGCTGTCCTCACCTTACAGTGCTTGCTGTAAGCCATCTCAGAGCAAAAGGAACAAGGCAGTTCTAATTTCCACTGTCATATCTAACAGTGTCTGCATTACAAGAAGATGACATGCCTCTGTACTGAGGAAAGCAATACACAGGTCTCACTGTAGATTTAGGCTTTTATCTCTTACCCAAACCTTACAGGCCCCTAAAGAATTATGACTACACAACTACTCACTGTCAGCTGATGTTTCATCACACCAACATAACTGACACTGTAGCCATTTTGGGTTTTCTATCAAAAAAAAACCTCCCAAAAAATAGCACTAACAGAACTGGGAGAATGATCCAAATTTTGTTTCCTCTTAGTCACACTAAATTCATTTAACTTACTGTTATCTCGAGGATATTAAGTAAGGTACCTGCAGCTACATCCACACTCTTCATACTCCATACATGTTTTCCAGTGTAGATATCATAATAACTGGAGTCAGTTTAAAAACAGAGTTGTTTGTTTGCAAACAATTTGGACAGGTTTACTTCCAGATAAAAAGCTTAAGAAGTGCTTTGAAAAAGACATTTTTCCAGCAGAAGTTAATGTATATTGTTCCGAATTAAACAATCTGATACCCTGCAAACATCCTTCTTATCCCCCTTTACAAAAAGATGTTGATCCCAACTTTAATTCACAGTAACATTATCTGGAGGTTTTACTAAATGCAGTAATGTTTCCTGTATGTTTCAGTGTAGATCAGAACTTAGTTTCCCAGGTCACCTTAAAGATAAAATCCAAGCTGGTAGCTTTTCAAGCCGTATTTGTGTCTTAACAATACCTTTCCACACAAGCATTTTACTCTGAAGGAATAGTTTCATCTTCCAGAAGAGTGGCATGTTTTATTCCTGGGCACATCTGTTTCCTACTCTTAAAGAACACACTTCATCTGCACTAAAAGTGTTACCAACTAAATTTATGGAACACTTAGGCCCACTAAGCATCTCTGTAAATCTCTACTCAGCCCTTTAGCAGAAAAGGGTAGGGAAAGAATACATCATGAAAGCCAGTGAAGGATCTGAGTGGCAAAGTAACTTGGATCATCCCAAATGTCACACTCTTATGTAAAATAAGAACTGACACGTTCTCATTTCTAAGAGATAGTAAAAGAAGGCAAGATGAATTTTAAAAAAAGTTTTATTATACAAAATATGATTCAAACCTGGGAGAGCTCTTCTACAGTTGGAAGAGTTTTGTCCAGTGACTTGTACTTCCATACATTTTTCCACAAGGCCAGGATAACAAGGCTCCTTAGTCCCAATTCCTTCTTAGCCAGGGTGTTGGGGAAAAAAAAAAAACAATGTAGCAGCATCAAAATCTTATTTATTCTTTGTATTCCAAGAATTGCTGAAGCCTTTTCTTATGTTCTGTAGACACTTGCACTGCACTAAAACAAACAAATGCAGCAGGTAAGGTTTTACATTCAACGCAATACACCGCAAAAATAAAGCCTCATGCCAAAATTGAGTATACATTGAAATCAACAGTTACACTGAAGCTACGTTCTGGAAAACCCAGCTGCATGAGAAGCCTACATTCCAAGACAGAAAGACTACATTAACCCTTAAAACTGTCAGTTCTCAACAGCTTCCACTACTACTACTATTCTTCAGTCCAGGAAACCTAGCCTACTTCCTTACCTTTAAACACACACAAGCAATTGTTCAACTCGAACAAATGATTTAGGTAAGAGAATCTCTTCAAATGATCTCTCTGTATATCAGCACTTGCAAACTTGAGTGACATTTCATCCCTACAGGGATGCACGGACTTTTGTCCCACATATTCAGAGGCCAGATATGAAAATCTGCCAGCTACAAGAGCAGCTGAGCAAGAGCCATCAGATCAGACAACCAAGCAGCAAGGGAATTTGATTATTTGGACTCTGCACAGGATTCTCTCCCTATAGAACAGACAATTGTCACAAGTAGCTTTGCTTTCTTTTCAACAGCTCAGATTTAGTATTTGTGGCCTGCTTCTAAAGAGTCCATGAAAAGTCATTACAAAAATTGCCCAGGAATCTATGAATAATAAGTTTCTAAAGGGGACCTAATACCTACACAAGAATTTAAGGTTCCACAAGTAAGAAAAACAAACTTAAAACACCATGTTAGAATAACGAGCAGAGGGGATTTTTGCCCAAGCTTCCCTTTTCACAGGTCACATTAATTAAAACTACATTCAGTAAGCAAACAATCATGAAAGAGTTCTTACTTCAAGTGCTCTCCAAAGACAGCAGTTATCCGGTACAGGGCTGTTTTCAGAGATGCTCTAAGTGCAAACCGTAGAGTTTTATAGGAGGTATCCACCAGACTTCCTGACACCCTGGGGGGCTTGCTAGAAACATGAGGCAGTTTGAAGTGTCTGTCTACAACCTGATTGAGAGACATGTGGATGAACTTGTTCAATCATTTCATAACGTAACCAGCAACATGTTTATGTCAAACAAAGCAAAAAGAAAGTACAAGTTCAGAAATTCCACCAAGGCACACAGAAATGGATTGGACACTGAGCTTGACCTTGCATTTCCTGGCCATCAACATGAGCATTGAACCAAGTTCTGTGAAATACAATTCTCTGCTGCACAAATACAATTCTGTCCTGTATTATTACTTGCTTCTTTCACAAACAAGGTTACTGGCTTCTTCTTCTTCCCCCTGTTCTTGGAATAGATGACTTACATTGAAGAGCATTAATAACCTCTAAATTCTTTCCAAGAATCTTGATTAAGGCAGTGTAAAATGATTATGTCAACAGGAAACACGTAGCCTTGGAAACAAATCTGGATTATTTCTTTTAAATACACATTACACACACATCAGTAATTTGAGAGTAATGTCCTAGCATTAGTAGAGAAACACCACGCAGATCTTATCTCCTGTGACTTGCAATGTCTCCAGGCTGCACCAGGAATTGTGTACAGCAAATTAAAGATTAAATCCTAACTGTGCATTGAATATAGCATCATAATTGCTGCACCCCTGAAATAAAGTCTAACTGAGCACGTAGCTCAGTTAAATTTAAGAAATGACACATTCCATTAAAAGCATGCTTTCTAGTTTGGCATTTTGAAAAACTACCGGGGTTTTTATTCAGCTGATTCACAATGCACAGAAAGGCAACCAGCTGTTTGGTTTAGATTAACAGCACAAGTTACACTGGTAACAACTTGAATGTTACAACTGGTCAGCAAGGTAAAAAACCAAAATGAACTCAACTCCTTTTCTCCTAAACTCATTCTGCAGTAAGGAAAAGGTAACAGTTTTTACCTCCTGAAGAGTCAGTAAGGTATTCAGGATAGCTGGCAGCGTAGTTTGAACAACTCCAAACTGGTCCTCAGTAAAGGAGGCTGCTACCAAATGAGACAGACCTTTAAAAAGAGAAGTTTGGTATCATTACTGAATCCTCAGCTTCTGAAGCACTGACAAGGATCACAGGTTTGCCTGAAGACTCCATCAGTGTGGTGGAATTCTTCAGGACTGGCTGCAGCCAAACAACAGCTGCCTCAGCTTTGGCTTGCTTCAGGACTAAACCAGCCACTGGTTTAAGAGAGGTTGAGGTTGAGAAGGCAAGAGGGATTATATATGAAATACATTTTAAAAAGCATTGGCTCCCTCTTTCCCCTGCTCTGATCAGAGCTGTACGTGACATCAACTATTTCACAATTCTTCTAGCCACAAACAAACAGTTCCAGATCACTTCACTTTCTTTGTTCAGCTTGTATGAGAACTCTGTTACTCTGAACCCTTGATTTACCTTTGAATCCCTTCTCATATTAAAAAAAAGCCCTTAGTTAGAACACCAATGCTATCTGCTTAGGAATCTCTACCAAACCTCTACAGAACATAAACTAAAATCTCACATGGGATCTCAAAACTAACAAGTGAATTAGACCTTTATTCCTGTCAGTACCTGAACTGCAGCTGGGTTTTTGTAAAGTAGATTCAAAGATTTTTCTTCCATTACATTTTAAAGCACAGAGCCCCCAAAACCTGGAATCAGACCCTTTTAGTTTGTAGTTCCACAAGCCAGCAGAGTGGATGCCCGGGAATAGGAACAGCTTACCTTCCAAAGCCCAGATGTGCATTTGGGCATCAGAGAAGACAGCTTGGATGGAGGCTTCTGGGTGCTGAGAAGAAATCAAAGCATTCTGAATGCACTGAGAAACAGTATCACCAAAATTGCAGGTTTCAGTTAAGGTATTACACATTTGATAGGGTCATGTCTCTCCCCTCAGAAACGACCTGCAAAGCTGACAGCTCTCGGGGAATTCCCAAAGAAATCTGATCTTTTAAGAAACTAAAATTAGTTTGGGACAGGACTTTCCACAAAGGAAAACCATAAAGAATTTATTTGCTACATTGACCTAAGAAAAAACAGTTAGCTGCATTTTAAAGTTAACTAGAAACCATGACACTTTCCAATTAGTTGTGTTTTACTATTACGTGATGCCTTAAGTAAAAAAGCAGTTTATCAGATGAGTTTAAACAAGTATTATTCTTCTCTTTTACGCAGATAAAATATAATCCTGCTACAAAACTCACACAAAGCAGAAAACCTTAGATTAAAAGGGTTTAGAACTGTTACTGTATGCAAAACGTAGTGCCACAGCAGAACCCATATACTCATGCATTTCTAGTCCATGCTGCACAGTCACAAACCCTAAGATCAGGATTACCTTGCTGAAGAAATACATTATCAGCACACGTTTTGACAAGAAGGTTTTTATCTGAAAAGAAACAGAAGATTAAAAACATCCTCTATATTTATCTAAGGTAGGTACAATTGTCCCTACCATCTTCACACAGTATAAGGGGACTGAGGGGGGGGATTTTTCTTATGTAAGTAACTGGAGAAGGAAGTATTCATTCAAAAACCCCTGAAAGTTCTTCTGGAGGAGAGAACACCTAAGCTGCACTGGCTGTAACCTATCTGTACAGCAATTTTACTTTACCTGTTCTTGCTTGTTCTGAAGCCATGTGTAAATAAATCTTGGCTGTACTGCCTCATGGCCAGCTTTTGCAGCAGAGAGCTCTGGGAAGGATTCGTGGTGGGAACCATTCATGTGCAGATCTACAGAAGAAATACAATATCTTCAACAAAACTGGTTGCTGTCACTTTAATCCTCAAGATACAGATCTCTATTGACACAGCTACTACACTCCTGACTACGAGGATAAAAACAGCGCAGTCAAAAAGCATCTACCTGTAACTGACGTCCACAGCTTTGGGCCCCTCCTTATAACATAAGGACTTTGGGCTGATCCATGCCAAGGAGACTTTACATCCACAATTCCCATCTTGCCATTTAAAGCAGGTGAGCTGAAAGGTGAACCAACATCAGACCCTGGCGATGCCTTTAAAGACATTAGGGATGATTTAACCATTGAAGACATGGAAGCTCTGGGAATGATATTCGATCTCTGCGACTGGAAAAACATGCCTTCTGTCGCAACAGCTCCTGACAACAAAGAACACACTGCATGAAGACAAACAGGCTGGTGCAGGTGAAATAAGAGATGAGTTTCCTATTGATTACTATTTCAACAACTTCTCTATCATCAGAGCCTTTATTAAAGAACATTGTTACCATTGTGGTCTTGCAAATAAGTACACATCAGCATGAGTACGAAGTGTTTTAGTTCATCAGTTTAAGAACAGCAGGTAATGAAAAGGATTCTTATGGATCTATTTATTTTTCTACTTTTGCTAGGCATCATTACTACACCCCGATATATATCTATATATATCATAAATAAAAGCACACTGTATCTATAAAGTGTGCTTTTAGGATTAAGAATGGCAATCCTTTCTGATTCTGCTCGGTTTGTAAGAAAAGTCAGATCATCTCAAAATCCAAGGAACAGCAGCACTAGGAGAAATTCACCTCTGACATGCCAACAGTCCCCTGCTGTTCCCAGGGCACCAGTATCCTAGGCACTAACTGCTAAGGGATTCAATTAGTGGCACCCCTCGTGCCAACACTGCTCTGCTGCCAGGAATGATGCCCATGTCTGGCATGTAAAGCACCTGGAATGCTTGCAGGCTCCAAGAATCAGGCTGGCTTTTCTTATACTACAGTGATATTAGTGAGTCACACAAACATATGCTTGTCTGTGGGAGTGCTGATCTGCTGGAGGGTAGGGAAGGCTCCACAGAGGGATCTGAACAGGCTGGATCCATGGGCAAGGGCCAATTGCATGAGGTTCAACAAGGCTCAGTGGTGGGTCCTGCACTTGGGCCACTATCACACCATGCAATGCCATAGGCTGGGGAAAGAATGGCAAGCTTTTGCTGCTTGGCAGAAAAGTGAGCCCAGGTGGCCAAGGCCAATGGCATTAGAAACAGTGTGGCCAGGAGGGCTAGGCAGTGATTGTGCCCCTGTACTCAGCACTGGTGAGGCTGCACTTCAAACCCCATGTTCGTTTCTGGGCCCTTCTCTACAAGAGAGACATTGAGGTGCTGGAGGGGGGCCAGAGAAGGGCAATGGAGCTGGTGAAGGGCCTGTAGCACAAGTGTGATGGGGAGAGGCTGAGGAGAATGGGGCTGTTTAACCTGGAGATAAGGAGGCTCAGGGGAGTCCTTACTGCTCTCTACAACTACTTGAAAGGAAGACGGAACAAGGAGGGGGGTCTGTCTCTTCTCCCAGTTAAGAAGCAATAGGACAAGAGGGAAGGGCCTCAAGCTATGCCAGGGTGGTTTAGACTGGAGATTAGGAACAATTTCTTCCCTGGAAGGGTTGTCAAGCATTGAACAGAATGCCCAGGGAAGTGGAGTCAACATCCCTGGAGGTATTTAAAAGACATGCAGACATGGCACTTTATGGCATGGTTTAGTGGTAGACTTGGCAGTGCTGGATTAACAGCTGGACTTGATTATCTTAAAGGCTTTTTTTTTTGACCTAATCAATTCTATGATTCTATATTCAAAGTCCCTACAACAACAAAACAAAGACTGATTTTACCATCTGAACTAATCATAAGAGCAGCTATGCAAATTACAGAGCATCTCTTGGCAAGACTTAACTTCTCCCTGTACTAGGTTACCAAATCAGGAATAATTAGACTTCCTTAATTCATGCAAGTGTGGAAAAAACATTGTACTGAACATAACACCATGCAGAGCAAACAGAGTAAAGATGATCTTTCCAAGTTTTCCAGTTATTTTAGATTACTTCAACAAGAATACCTTAAATTCAACAGGGAAGAGACTGTGTTTGGATTTATTTGCAGAAAACCCCATGCCTCATTTTCCCCATACAACTTAACTGAGACTAATGTGCCTATGTAATCCATTGATACTTTCCTGCTTTATGAACTGTTATGAGTGTTTCCTCACATACCTGGAGTCTGCGGAGGTATTTTCAGCTCTCCTGCTGGCAGCTTTGCTCTCCCATTTGCTGCTGCAGCTTCCTGCTGTGCGATCAGCCTCTGGGTCAGATCACTCAGAAGATTCAAACACTCTCTTGATATTGCAGCCCAGTTGTGCGGGTGCCCACCTAGCAGCATGCACACAAAAGGAAACTCAGCAGGAGTGTTTAACCCACATGCTCATCCTTGTAACTGTTCTGACAGTGCCTGTGTGCTCTCGGCATAAGCTTCGAAGTTATAGTACCAGTCCATTTCTAAGAACACACAGGGCATTTTCACTGTGATAGTGTATTTATACTGAGGGGAAGATGAAAACATGGAAAGATTCTATCCTTCTGCCAATGGATAACTCCAAAAAGACTTTAGTGAAACTTGCTAAGCAAGCAGAAAACAGGCAGTTCTGCCCATCGGATTTAAAATCACTAAACAACCAAAATGAACCAAGTAGTATCAATGGTGATGGTAAACAGTTCTGAAATAGTACAAACACTAGAATTCCTGATAAGGTGGAACAAAGAGTTCCTGAAGGCTTCTAAGCAGTTTTCATTGACCTTCTCTTTGTATATCTTTATATATAGCAAGAGGCTGACGTACTAACTAAAATTACAACCGTTGTTTGCTTTCACAGCTCCAGTGGTGACTCACTATTCGTGCTTGATTTTACTTCATATCTCAATGTTACACTTTCATATGCATCTGCTAGATTATTCAGTTTGGACTATGGGACTGGTGGTGTCAATACCCTAAGACCTGTGTTTCCTCACAGCTGTCATTTAGATCAAACAACAGGCAGCAGCGTTTGTCAAGTTTTGGAGATGAAACAATATGAATTTACATTATTAAGCATCCTTTTGGAAAAGGCACCATAGGGATGAGGTCTCCTGGCTTATGTGGCATGCCTCACGGTGTTAATGACTTGTAAAAGCATTTGACTAACACTTCTACAAGAAAGAAAAAGAATCACCAGTAGTTTTGCAATTACCTGGCTGACTAAGGCTAAAGACTTCCTGTCGTCGAACAGGGGAATACTGAGAAAGTAACATCAAGTCTTGTAAGGCTAAAAACTACAAAGAAAGGAAAATGTTTTAGTGCATGCAAAGTCCAATGCATTTCCTTAAAAAAAAAAAAACAAAAAACACCCAAAGGTAGGTATCCATACAATAGCAAGCCCTAACAAATAGAGAGTTCACACAGAATAAAACCAGCCACGTAACAGAAAAAGAAAGGAGGCAAATGACCACAGACATCCCCCCAGAACCACTCTGGATGAAGCTGCTGAGTTAGCCAGAGCTTCAGGTAACTCTACTTTGGAGTTAAAGAAGATCTAACACTACTTTTTATCTTAACAGCTAGCTACTCAGACAGAAAGAACCTAAGACACAAAAAGGTCTAAGGAAAGAACTGATCTTGCAAGCTAGAGCCCTCTATGCAGTGTGCTGTACAGTACCAGACCTAACACTGCTTTTCCATGTGATGAAGTAATTAACGTGGCAAACCAAAAATAACCACATAACTCACACTAAGTAAAACCCAATTATAAACTAGACTCTTTAGTAACTGCTGAGATTATAAATTAGACTTTCTCTCCCTTCAACTGTGCTACGCTTGACTCTTCCCCACCCATCCTTTGATAATGCAGCAAAGCTTAAAAAAGGATTCAAATGGACTGCAGCCTCATCCATCTCCAGTATTAGAGATCTGTAAAATCAGTAAATGTGGATTTTGAATGCACAGAAAAATATCTTCATCCTTATTTGCATAATACTTTTTGAAGTCTCCAATTTCTAAGTATTAGAATCTGTGAATCCCATCAATGATTACCATAGTCAGACCAAATTTACTCTTCCTTACTCACAGGTTTTAAGCAGCTTTTCAATATTTTCTTTTTAAAGAAAGAAACCCAAATTACAGCATAAACATGGAAATATCTTTCTAATGTCATGAGAGAGCACCCATGTAAGAGCTCAAATGTAAGCAGCAGGGGCAAAGTGTTGAGAGAGTACAAAGGTGTGACAGAACACCTGCTTATCTGACAAGCTGAAAGAGTTTTCAGAAAGCCTGAATATCACTAACCTGTTTGTTTTACATCAGTACACACTAATATAGTTCTGTTGCAGACAGATCTTGCCTGTAACTATGTTAGCCTGTCCTTGGCTTAGAGTTAACAGCGTGGTGAACACCAGCAGATGTCACTACTAAACCGATTTTCACCATTAAGCATCACTTCCTCCTGTTCTGAGGCAGCTTTTTAAAGAACTAACTCCCCAGTTAAAATAACTGGTACCTGGAAGATCTGATTGCACACTTTGAGAAACAACCTCTCAGCACACACCTCGCTGGGAAGATGGTGGGAATTCAGTTACCTTTATAATGAGGGGAGGATTGCTGTTTAGGATTTTAGGCAGGCTCTGGTCGGTCTCCTCAGCAAAAGTTGGCTGGACAGGAAAATGGTGTGTCTAAATACAAACATCAGAAGTTGTGTTATACAGAGCAGAACAGAAGAAAGCCTTACGAGAGATGATACCCAAGCTGTTACTTGTCAGATGACGAACTACAAAAGCACGTAAAAGCTTCAACTGACTGTAAACTAGCCTGAAATTTCTAAGATAAAAAACAAAAGGATTTTACTCCTTATGTTTAAAATTAAGAAACCTTAGGAAAAAAAAGCAGGTATCTTCAAATTCCTTTCATTACACAAATAATTTATAGCTAGGGGCATCATATCAATATGAAAAGAAATTCCTCTAACTGGGTTAGAGCTTGTTAGAGCAGGGGTTACTGAGCCTGGAGAAGAGAGGGCCCTGGGGAGCCCTCTGAGCAGCATTCAGTGCCTAAAGGGGCCTACAGAAATCTGGAGAGGGGCTTTGGACAAGGGCCTGCAGGGACAGGACACAGGGGAATGGCTTTAACCTGCCAGAGGGGAGACTGAGATGAGCTCTTAGGCAGAAGTTCTTCCCTGTGAGGGTGCTCAGACACCGACACATGGTGCCCAGAGAAGCTGTGGCTGCCCCATCCCTGGCAGTGTTCAAAGCCAGGTTGGACACAGGGGCTTGGAGCAAACTGCTCTAGTGGAAGGTGTCCCTGCCTGTGGCAGGGGGTTGGAACTGGATGAGCTTTAAGGTCCCTTCCAACATAAACCATTCTAAGGTTTCCCAGGAAAAAACAGTGAAACCATATTCAGGAACATGACTGAAATCAAAGCAGCACTGTCTATTTTTAACAGTGTAACCACTCTGCTGAAGTATTAAGGGTTCTTTTACCAAATAATAAAAGAAATTAATTTTTTTTGCACTCTTTCACTGATAAGCTAAGGAATTTGTATTTTTATTTTATTCTGTGTTTTAATGGAATTTCTGTCTTGTAGCTACAACATTTACAAAGTAAATAGCAGTCTTACATCGTATCAAACATTCCATCGAGCATTGCATCTATTCAATGCTATTTAACATGGATCAATTTGGGCACAGACTAGGGGTCAGTTTTGCGTTACTGCACTCATTACACATAGCCTAGCTTTATTCTCCTGCTTCCAGCCTGTGAAATTGAAACTGAAGGTAGCAACTGCTTTCAAAGCATTAATGAAGTGACTTCATGGGGTCTAAGTTTGCACATATTTACGATCAGATTAGGAGGTTTTTTTAGCTCATTCAAAAAATCATCATGTGGATAGAGCAATCTTTTGTTGAATAGTCAAAAGGACAAGACCTATTTGATACCTTCACAGCTGGATGTTTCTTTTGTCTTTCACAGTTTTATAAGCAAGACAATAATTAACAGACATCGACACACAGTGTTCACTGGTGCTTCAACTACTGCCCTTTGAAACAAGATGTTCACACCTCAGAGCTGGTTTTGGAGCTGTCTACTGATTCTGACACATCATTACACCAGTTATGCTTGACCCGTTGTTAATCTTTGCTGCATTGCAGTCACAACAACCAGAACTTTTGAATTAAAGCTAACATTCCAACAAGTACCATGTGCTATTTCATTCCATAAGAGTGCTTTGCATCAATATCTTGAGCTAGGATTTACACTTCACTTTATTTTCCTACTAATCTGTAGTCTAGGAATGTTTAAAAATGAAAATCAAGTTAGGTGACCTTTTTTTTCCCCTCTGTATTCTTATAAAGAAATATCTGGATTTGTTAAAAAAGATCAAATCTTCTCCAATTCTTTGTTGGCAAGATTTATGTCCCACCCCCTCCCCCCCCCCCTTCAATCACAGTCACACATTTATTCCAATACGATTCATTATATATTTAAATGGTCTTTTTTTAGCCATATTAATTTGTAACTTTATGACTGAATGAAAAAGCACAAGTGTCTTAATTCCCAGGATTGCTCGAAGACTATTTCAATACCACAGCCTGAATTACATTAACACATCTCTGCTTTGGAGAACTGTGTGCTTTGATGGTTTGCCTAAATTTGAGATTTCCAGAGCTTAGCTCCCAGAAAACAGATATAATTTCGTTCTCTTTCCTATTGTAAAACTCAATTCAGAGCTATGCAGTTTCTGGATATTATCTTCCCATGTAACCTGCATCTGTGTCACACTCAAATAAAACATCACTGCATGGATAGACATGCAGAAACCAAGCTAGTGAGCTCTGCCCAACACATACGGGCCTGGCACTGGCTCATTTGTCTTGACACCAAAAGAGGACAGAGAACATGGTGCAGACTCCATGAAGCACAAAGTGGTTTTTTGCTTCTGCACTGATTTAGCAGCAAACATGAACAGGAGAAGGGGAACATGGAAACAGAAGTAGAGGAGTAAGAAAAGAAGGTGGCAACAACAAAGCATTAATTTTGGACGAAGCCTTGGGTGACATGGTTTAGTGTGAGGTGTCCCTGCCCACGGCAGGGGGGTTGGAACTGGATGATCTTAAGGTCCTTTCCAACCCCAACTATTCTATGATTCCAATTTTGTAAGAAGCACAGGCTTGTCTTGCTATAACGAGAGAAAGGGAAAGCCAATACCCAGATCTCTCTCAACTGTTATCAGCTATTATCTGTAGTACATGCTTTGAAAATTCAAGAATTCATAATAATAATAATAAAACCCCTTTTGAAAAGAAAGCATTATCTGAGAAACACTGATGTTGCACCTTTAGCAGTCACTAAGTACTAACCTCTGTAGCATAGATTTTGAAGAGTAACCATGCAATGTACCAGGTAATCAGAAGAAATACGCCACATAACCAGGTATGGTAAAACAAGGAGATATCCAATAAGCCAGTCAGAGTGTCAAGAGGATGCAATTTACTGCAGAAATAAAATGGCAAGGAGATAAGTTATTTCTATTATGGAAGATGTCTATATTAAGCTGTTACAGTAGCAACAATAGCAAGAATGGAAGCTGCATCACCTTCTTGGCAACAACAATTTCTTACAGATGTTTGAGATACTGAAAAAGAACTGGTAACTGTGATGACATGAAGAAAATATTATGAAATTAAGGAAAAGAAAACTCAGGTACTAAGACTCTAGCTTCCCTATTTTAAAACAAATAACACATATATGCAATTTGGACAAATAAGCCTTTCTAATACTTTAGAGATTTAGATATGCAGGAGAGAGCATTTCTTAATGCCAGGTTGAATGGGGCTTGCACAACATGGTCTAGGGTGAGGCGTCCCTGCCCATGGCACTGGGGTGAAACTGAATGATCTTAAGGTCCTTTCCAACCCAAACCATTCTATGATTCTATGATGATTCTGTGGTTTCTACAAGGGGTGTTGGTTCCTTTTGGATTAATTTCAGAAGTACCTAAGGCTGCCCATGTTCTCTGTGGGGAGAGAAGGAAGAGTCCTACTACACATAGAGGCAGTTGCTGAGCTGAACTTCTTCAAAGGGACTGTGAGCAATATTCTCCCCCAGGTGTTCAGCACAGTGTACTACCTACCTGTCTATATGAAGATCCATCGTGGTACTTATCCATACCTTTGGGATGTAACCTAGGGGATCAAAGAGAAGCACTGAAACAAATATGACACTGCAAAACATACACAAAAGGCCACAGAGAAGACAAAAGCATGCATGGATACAGACAAGAAACTGGTCTTGTAACACTTGTGTACCAGGAAACAATCTGCCTTTGGGATTTTTTTGGTTAGGGTGTTTCCTAAGAAATAGAAATAAGAGAATAAAAAAAAGGCCTTAGGCCAGCAACTACATACTGAGAGCTGCAGACCTTATCTTTTATTGCTGGCTTCTCAGCACTGAGTTACTTGTGCTCCCTCACCAACAAAAGAAGGTTAATAGCAATTTAATATTAATTCTCACTACAGCTCAGGCAGCAGCAAAGTGCTTTTAAAGACTTAATGGAAACTGATATACAAGCACCATGCCCCTAATTTATCCCCAACGTAAATAAAGTGGAAATAATTCTAGCCTATTTTGACATCATTTAGGAGGATAATTACAGCCATTAAAAAATCCTGATTTTTAGGAAGTCCTGTGCAATCCTCTTCACCAGCACAGATTGTTTTTTACTGTAGTCTTAAAGACCAAACTTCATTGTCCTACGGGAGGCAGCCTTTGTCTCCTCAGCTTCCTCTAAATAATGAAAAAGGCACTTGAGAATAAAGCCAAACTGCTAACTTTTACTTTTAAAACAGTGAAATATAGTAACATTACAAACAGTGAAGTCATGCCCACTGCTGGTACATCAGGTACAGCTCTGTGCCGCTACATTTCCAATACCAGGCCATGGAAGGAACAGTTCAAAGCATGGAGATGTTTGTCCATGTTAAAAAATTATCTGGGAATATTTATAGCAAAAATGGAATATAAATTACAGGCCAAAACTTGGGGTTTTTGAATTGCACTATGTTTTCAGAGTTATAATCTTGTTATGACACATCAGGACTGGTTTGTAAACAGCAACCCAAGCATCAGGTTTTAAAATGCGTACTTGTCAACCACCAGCTGATTACTATTTGTTAGCTTCTCTTACATGAAAGTTATTTCACAGCTGCCTGCAACAAGATGTCCTGCCCAGAAGAGATCACCAGAGATGACAGCTTATCTTTTGGTACAGTGACAGACTTCACGTTATAGAACTACTGTTCCCCACTCTCTTCTCTTTAGAAGAACATCATCTTATTATAATGTGATCCGCTAGACAATAAATTCTTATAGAATGTGTGTTAATCTCTTTGAAGAAGAGACAATTTTCACATGCTAAACAAGCTTAGGTGAGGCTGCAAGAACTGACATCATACAAACACTGCTGTACAAGCCCCATTACCTTTCAGAGAGATGCGAGATCTCTATTTGCTTAAACAAGTCAATGTGCCTTCAGCAAGTTACCTGGAAGGCTGAAACAATAGTATAACAGGCCTGATGGAGTAAATATAAAAGCATTCAAAAGAGATAAGAGAATCCCAGGAACACTTACCAAAAAAGTAATACGTGGCACAGAAGTTTCTAACAAAATAGAGTGATTCCACACAACTGTGTCTGATGAGGAGGGGCAAAGATCTTCTGAAACGCAAGTACTTGTATTGCTAAAAAACCAAACACGAAATAATTTAGCAATCTGCATTCCTGACAAATTAATGAGTAAAACAAAAAGCACAAGGTACTTGAAAACCTGAAGCCTAGATGAATTTAGCAGGTTAATTTAATGGAATTCCAAGTGTTACACCTACTGCTTCTTCTCCCAACCTCTGCCATTTTATCATCGCCATTGCTTCTCATCCTTTTTCCTACCTGTTGCAGTATGAAAATGAATGACAGGGTAAATTGACTCTAAACACAGGTGAACAAACTAGAAGGATGCTATCATAGATTAAATATATCTTTTTGTTGATTTTATTAGATTTCAGTTAGATTAGACATGATCCATTAAAATATAGGGAAAATTCAGACAAGGATGAATTAGAAAGTCAGTAATCCTCCAGGCACTAAAACCACTGACACCATACAAATAATTCTATGTCTTTCCAAATGACTAAAGCAACCCATCTGACACTACATGGAAACGAAACCAAAGTGATTTGATTTAATTTTATTTTACTTGGTTAAGTTACATTAAAAAAAAAGATATGTATTTCAATGATAGAATTTTTAAAAATACTATAGTTACAGCATTGCCAAAATGGAGCTTGCTTTGCTGATGACCCGAATGGTCATGACTTGAATGCTTTCCACTACTACAACCAACCCTGTTTAAAGACACCTTTTGCCAAAATGGTTGGACTTTGGGAATCGTGCAAAGCTACTGGCTGCTGTAAGGCTACAGCAACAGAAGAAGTATCTTTAGGATGATGTTTCAGAAGCCGCCCCTCACCATTTTGCATTGGTACAGATTTCTGTAGAACTGCTATAGCCTCCCCCAAAGGGATTCATAGAATTGCAGTTTCCATAGCGCTACAGGCATGAACGAGCTCTGGATGTTGAGCTTTAAGCAAGATTTAATGTGCTATTTAAACTTTAAGTGAGCTGCTACACAGTTACAACTGACAGCATCACAACATCATTTTACATGCAAGATTTTAAGCTTTTAGGTGAACTGTGGTCAATTCCAGGAGTTGATATTCACTTTGCGTTTACTGTCTCTTTCCAGTAGCTCACCCTTCTGCAGTGGACTACCTCAGCCAGCTTTTAACATGCATCGGAGGGATGTAAAATTTATGTGCTCAGCACACCAGATTTCTGTTTTCATTTGAAGAGTTGAGCAAGAAGGAGGAAGATGAACACTATCAGCATTTAAAGCCGAGTGCACTCTTTACCTACTAGTGAAAGCAGGCCAACAGACAGCTGCTACTGCCATACCCAAAACGTAAATAATCGAGGCTTTTTTGATCACTACTTCACATTGACATCTGTCTGCAAAGGCACTGCAATGTCTTACCTGTATGATTGGAAATGGCAAATAATTCATGTTGTTAATAAGATATAAAAGGCTGTAACTGTATCCCATGAAAGCTCCAGAAAGTAGAAAAAAGAGGTGATACTCATTTAGGCACATCTGAGGAGCAGCATCATCTAGGCTAAAAGAGAAAACTTAGAACTAATCCTGAGGTTCCAAAAGAAACACACACAAGTCATTCTAACCTTAGGAAATTCTAATCAGCAATGATTTGATTTTACTTTCCTGATTAGTATAGAAGAGGATATCTCAGTAAGTTTCTCCTAAAGCAGGAATTTCGCCACCAAATTTATTCTTGCTGATACTTCCTATATTCATAAAGTCCAGAGGACCAAGTCTTAAGTTCAAGCAACTTGTCATCATTCAACTTTCCATTAAGAATCCTGGCAATTAAGTTTTTCTAGCCCAGTTTTTTCTCTGCGTATTGTAACATTGACATAGGAGGGTATTTTCTATCCTTTAGATAAAGGATATCAACATATAATTGCTTATTTTTGATAGTACTCAGGTTCTAGGGTTTTGTATGGAAGAAGCCAGCAGTAAATACATTTTACAACAGAAGTTCTTTATATAATTTTTTAATACACACACAAATAATTACCTTTCTGAAGGCATGCAGGGCACAGCAAGAAACTGGAACTTCCCTTTTGTCATCACTGCAGCACACCAAGCAACCAACATTCCCATGACAGCATGAACAACAGAATGGATAACTTGCTGAGGGTGAATAATTTTTCCTATCAGTGCTATTCGAGAGCATGGTATTGATGGCACAACTGTGGATAAAAGCCAAAAGTGAATTTTCAATTGTTACTAACAAAACCCTTCATTAAAAGACAAACACTATTATCACCAAAGAACTTTCCACAGTTGGAATCAGTCTAAAGGATAAAGAAAACAATGAAACAGCTCAGCTAAGAGAGTCTCAGCCATGAGGCAAGCAGGAATCTGGGATCCTTTACTTAAAACTAAGCTTTGTATATTGTCTGTATTAATTTAAAAGGAAATTTACCAATGTTAACTACATCAAACATAAATACAAATCTCTTCAAACGGTTATCCTATTTTGTTTGGGTATCACAGAGAGCTCAGCAATTTACATAACCCACCTGCATAAAACTCAGCGTTGAAGATGCTTACTACTAGAATCACCACAGACATAAGGAGGATACAAAAGATGATGTAGGAAGTATATAAATCATTGAAAGAATCTAAAATACAAAAACAAAGCAAGTCGTTATTGTGTGTGAGATTGCAGTAACACAACAGTGACACAAGGACCAACATAAAAGAACACTTGCGCAGTTAGCAATAGTCCAGTAAGCGCACAAAGGAGAGTAATGTTTAATAGACTATAATCTCTTAACAGAACTGTCCAGCTGCAAAACATTTCTGCATAAAAGCATATTGAAATTTCACAGAAAATATTTTATACCCTCATAACTATTTGTTTTTTTTTTATAATTGAGCACTCAGAATTCTGTTTAAAAAAAAGAAAATCTTTTAAAGTTACTTAAACTATAGCTCAGTTAACACAGCTTCCCTTCACTTAATAAAACCTGCAACCATACAGTGACAGGTAAGAAGTTCCTTGCACAGTAAATATCTTCTAATTTTTTCTTTTGGGCTTTTGGTATTTTTAAAGAACAGAAATTAAGTCTCTCTGAACAGTTAAATGATCACAGGTACCAAGTTCCCATCTAAAGCAGCTGAGGAAAGAGATTCTCCCCTTCTACTCTGCGCTCCTGAGACCGCCTCCTGCAGTCCTGTGTCCAGCTCTGGGGCAACAACAACAGAGGGACGTGGAGCTTTTGGAGCGAGTCCAGGGGAGGCCACGAAGATGCTGCAAGGGCTGGAGCAGCTCTGCTCTGGAGCCAGGCTGAGAGCTGGGCTGGGTCAGCCTGGAGAAGAGAAGGCTCCTGAAGGGGAGACCTGAGAGCAGCTCCAGTGCCTAAAGGGACTACAGGAAACCTGGAGAGGGGCTTTTTAACAAGGCCTGTAGCGACAGGAGAAGGGGAATGGCTTTAAACTGATTTGAGATTAGGGAAAAGGGATTGAGATTAGCTATTAAATTAGATATTAGATATTACTAGGGAGAAGCTCTTCCCTGCAAGGGTGCTGAGGCGCTGGCACAGGGTGCCCGGAGAAGCTGTGGCTGCCCCATCCCTGGCAGTGTTCGAGGCCAGGTTGGACACAGGGGCTTGGAGCAAGCTGCTCTAGTGGAAGGTGTCCCTGCCCGTGGCAGGGGGCTGGACCTGGATGAGCCTTAGGGTCCCTTCCAACCCGTTCTATGGCTCTGTGATACCCCCATTTTCCGTGTGCACACCCTCACCGTGCAGAGGGTCTGTTTCAGGAATTTCATTCGTGATTGAGAAAGTTCCGTTTCAAACGCTGAAGATCAATCAGAAACTCACAAAGCGGGAACGTCACACACACCACAGGCAGTTCCCGTTATCGGAGCCCGAGCCCAACACCACAGACGGGGAAGACCCGCAAGCACAACGGGGAGCAGAGCACCTACTCGAGATCCAGCGCACCGGGTGGAACGGGTCGAGACCGCTGAGCACGACGAAGGCCGCGGTGCAGACGGGCAGCAGCAGCACGGACCAGGCGACGGCAGCCGCCACCCTCCAGCCCAGCACCTGCGGGAAGGGAAGGACAGCGTGAGGGGCGGCGGGGACCGGGGTCCGCAGCCCCGCATCCTCAGGCCCCGCACTCACCTGCCGGAGCAGCGCTCGCTGCCGGCCCGCTCCCGACCCGGCCTCCATG